>NC_143524.1:5967468-6644968 GCF_031878675.1 Megascapheus bottae | reverse complement strand
GCCAGCCTAAGGGTGCAAGCCCTATACGTCCTGTCTCCAAGGAATCCCAGAAGCCCCGCCCCCCTCCTCTCCCCAGGCGGGGTTACAGATCTGACACAGGTTGCTTTTATAATTGCCCCTCACCTGAACAAACTATTTCTAGTTCCAGCCGTGGAACTGAAGAATTAGCATTCTCTACTTATTATATCTCCTGGCAATCTGAAATCATCTGGGAAAGACCTGGATCTTCGGAGGAAAGTAAAATTAAGGCTGTTTGGCTGCATTTTTGTAAGCCCCAGTGTTCCATTAAATGTTGAGCATAAATGCATAGAGCTGTTTTGCTCACAACACATTAGGTGTATTTAGAGTAAGAAATAAACAGGGTCAAGCCAGGTGTGGTGGCTCACGACTGTAATCCTAGCTACTCAGGAGGCTGAGATCTGAGGATTGCAATTCAAAGCTAGCCCAGGCACTAAAATTTGTGAGACTCTTACCTCCAATTAACCACCAGAAAACTGGAAGTGGCGCTGTGGCTCAAGGCTAACGAGCTGAAGAGCTCAGGGACAACACCCAGGCCCAGAGTTCAAGTCCCACAACTGACCAAAAAAAAAAAAAATCCCATCTCTACCTGGAACTCTTGGTACAACCTCTGATAAATCCCTTTTCCAGAACATACTAGGCCAGCAAGTTAGATGCTCTCCACCGCCCTTCCGGCCACCATTCCAGATCAAAGACTTCAGGGTTCCCCAGAGTTCAAATCTGGGGCGAGTCAGAGGCAGCTGTGGAGACCTGCCTGAGATGTCCTGGGACAGTGGGAACTTTTTGAAACATTACCCTTTATTATTTTTCCTCTTATTTTCCTTTCTTCTGTTAGCACTTCCTAGGACTCAAGCAGCCAGGGAAGCCCCCCTGGAGAAAAAGCGTGGGGGGCTGTGATAGAGAAAGGTCAAGAAAGGAGAAATGTCTTCTCAGCTTTGGGGGTTCAAAATCCAGGCTTTGGGAGAAAGGGAAAGATCTCTGGACTCTGGTTGTTGTCAAAGCCTGGCTTCCAGACCCTCACCACACCCCAGGAAAATACTGCAGCCAAGAAGGCAAAGTATGTTGTTGTCTGCAGAGACTTCTTACGGCCTCCTGGTCCAGGCAGTAAGTAAGAGGACAATTTCCTTTGTTTGCTTTTGTGCCAATACTGAGGCTTGAACTCAGGGCCTGGGCACTATCCTTCTTTTAACCTTTCAAGGCTGGAATTCTACCCCTGGAGCCATGCCTCTACTTTTGGCTTTTTGGTAGTTAATTAGAGATAAGAGTCTCATGAACTTTCCTGTCATGGTTGGCTTTGAACCATGATCCTCAGATCTCCCTCTCCTGAGTAGCTAAGATTATAGGCATGAGCCACAGGTGTCCAGTGTTTGGGATTGGTGTTTTGTTTTTCAAGTTGGACTTAAAACCTTAAATAAGAATGCAGGGCGAAGGGCCAGGAGTTTGGCCTAGTGGTAGAGTGCTTGCCTAGCATGCACGAAGACCCAGGTTCGATTCCTCGGTACCACATACATAGAAAAAAGCTGGAAATGGTGCCGAGGCTCAAGTGGTAGAGCTCTAGCCTTGAGAAAGACCAAGGACAGTGCTCAGGCCCTGAGCTCAAGCCCAGGACTGACAAAAAAAAAAAAAAGAATGCAGGGCGAGGGGGGAGGTGGAGTTTGACCTTGTGGTAGAGTGCTTGCCTAGCATGCACAAAGACCTGGGTTCGATTCCTTGGTACCACATACATAGAAAAAAAGGCAGAAGTGGTGCTGAGGCTCAAGTGGTAGAGCTCTAGTCTTGAGAAAATCCAAGGATAGAGCTCAGGCCCTGAGTTCAAGCCCAAGGACTGGCAAAAAGGAAGAAGAAGGAGGAGGAGGGAGGGAGGGAAAAGGGAGGAGAAGAGGAGGAAGGGGGAAAGGTGGTAATGTGTTTGTTTGATAAGTAAGCATTGTAGTTCATTCAGGAACTGCTTCACTATGTTTTAGTATCTTTAGAGTTGAAACATATTCTTCTTTCAACTTGTTCTAGAGCTAGAGAGCAAATCAGAACCTTACCCCATACAATTAGTCCTTGCCAAATATTTATTTTTCACAGATATTTGGGTTTTATGAACATTCACTTATGAGCTAATTATTTACATAAAATTCTTTATACAAAATTTAACGTATCAGGCCATAACCCAAAACAAAGAAAACCAAAGCACGGTTAGGTAAATATACGGACTCTTGAATAAGCTGTGGTGTTCTCACGTGTAGCTGTGTGTGCCCTGTGGTTTATTTTCACTGGCATGGTTTCCCATACCCCTTCATCTCCAGGCTCCTTCCCAGGAGTCAGGGTAAGAACAGCAGCTAGATTCCTGCAGAGGTGGCACCTGGGGTCAGAGACAGCCAGTGAGCTGAGGCCTACAGCTGGCAGTGAGTGACAGTCACTGCTCCTCTGATGATCAATGACATGGGACACAGGTGACAGGACACTCTCAGCAACTGCGTTAGGAATTAGGCACCAGCCAGGGAAGGGATCACCTAACCCAAAGCCAGTGGCTCACGCCTGTAAATCCTGGCTACTCAGTAGGCAGAGATCTGAGGTTCATGATTCAAGCCACAAAAGTCCATGAGACTCTGATCTCTAACCACCAAAAAGCTGAAAGTGGAGCTGTGGCTCGAGTGACAAAGTGCCAACCTTGAGTGAAAAGGCAAAAGGACAGCGCTCAGGCCTTGAGTTCAAGCTCCAGGACTGGCATCAAAAAAAAAAAATGCATTCAAATGAGCATGCATCCCGGGATGGGTCAGCGGAGGGGGCAGTCTGCTACCCACCGCCCAAATCCATTGCACGCCTAGAAAATGGAGGGGAACCAGTTTCCACCCTGCAGAACAGGGACTTCTGCACTCAGGTTTCATGGTCCACACCCATTAGAAAGCTTAACCCCCAACAAAAGAACCTACCCGCTCTGCCAGGGGGAAGCCTCAGCCCCATTTTAGCCCTGTCCTGAGAGGGAGGGCAGGGACGGATGTTCAGTTCCTCCTGAGAACACAGCCCCTGGCCTGCTGAGAACGCCAAGTGAACACCCAGAATCCCACCCCGGCAGGTGGAAGAGATGGAATTCCAGGCTTCAGAAATTTATACTGACCAAGGCAAGGAGGGGGCTGAAATCCAGGCAGCTCCACTACTGAGGAGTTCCCAGGGTGGCGGGAAGTATATACTAAGTAGTCTGTAGTGGCAGAAGTGAAAATGAGGTACTGGTGAGATACATTGTGTGCAGACATGTACACAAAGCAGTATTCTGCAATAAGAAAAGGAAAATTGGTAGCTCACACCTATCATCCTAAGCTACTCTAGAGGATGAGATCTAAAGATCTCGGTTTGAAGCAGAAAAGTCCATGAGACTCATATCTCCAATAAACTACTCTCAAAAGCCAGAAATGCAACTATGGCTCAAGTGGTAGAGTACTAGCCTTGAGCAAAAGCAACTCAGAGGGCCGGGAGTTTGACCTAGTGGTACAGTGCTTGCCTAGCATGCATGAAGACCCGGGTTTGATTCCTCAGTACCACATACGTAGCAAAAAGCCAGAAGTGATGCTGTGGCTCAAGTGGTAGAGCTCTAGCCTTGAGAAAAATCCAGGGACAGTGCTCAGGCTCTGAGCCCAATCCCAGGACTGGCAAAAAAAAAAAAAAAAGCTCAGAAGTTCTAGGCCCTGAGTTGAACCCCTGATAGGCACTAAAATAAAAATTGAAATCAGTGCCTCATGTCTGTAATCCTAGCTTCTCTGGAGGTTCCAGGCCAGCCCAGAGGCAGGAAAATCCATGAGACTCTTGTCTACAATAAAATATTCAGAAAAGACCAGAAGTAGTGCTGTGGTTAAAGTGGTAGAGCCCCGAATACAAAATAGCTCAGAAACAGCACCCAGGCCCTGAGTTCAAGCTCCTGGACTAGCAAAAATAAAAAATAAAACTGAGCTCTTTTCCCACCACAGCCACGCACCCCAGAGGCAGAGGCTCCAATGTGCTCAATATTTGGATTCACATACACATAGACACACAAGTTGATTACAAGGAAGAGGAGAAAGAGGACGAGGAGGAGGAGGAGAGGAGGAGGAAAGGGAGGAGGAGGAGGAGGAGGAGGAGGAGGAGATCACCAAATGTATTCATAAGTGTATTTATATAAGTGCCAACTTTTATTAGACAAGACATAACATAAAAATGGGGAAATGACCTCCAAAGCCATGTACAGGACGAGCCCATTCTCTGTCTGATACCTGTTTATCTCTCCTGACTCTGCTTTTCTCTGTCCTGCTCAATCTCCCACTACAGAACACACAACTCGGGGCTCCCCTACCAGCTAAATGCTTGGGTTAGGCCCATGGAAGCGGCCGTGCCCCAGGAACAGACAATGGAATTGGGACCCTGCTTCCCTCCAATCCTAGAGCTTAGGCCCCACTGGGGGTCCAGGAGGAGTCACTGGGGCAGCAGGACTTGGCTCTTCTGAGTTCAAGCCCCAGGACTGGCTTTTGGGGGAGTTGAATGAAGATAAGAGGCTCACAGACTTTCCTGCCCAGGCTGGCTTAAACCAGGATCCTCTGATCTCAGCCTCCGGAGTAGCTTAGGGTTACAGGCATGAACCACTGGTACAGTTTAGACTCTACTAGAGGATCCTGCATCAAGGCAGGGCTCAGATCTAGGAGTTACCAAGACAGAAGAAAAGAATCTCGACATCCATGCCCTGAGCAATCACGAGAGCAGCCACCTGGGCTGGAGGGAAGAACCTGGCCTCTAGAACTTTCTGTGTTCTCATGAGGCCTTCTGGGACCCAGTGGGCTTGGTGGGCTCAGGCCCCTGCCCAGGATCTGCAGCTGGTTTCTGGGCCATGTTGAGACTCTCGGCAAATGAGCTGCCAGCCTGGACCTCATGGGTTCCTGTTATTAGAATATGCCAAGCACTGAGCCCACCCCCCTGGGTGGGGGGGGGCAGGGCAGGCAAGTTGGGTGGCTGAATGTCTGTTCTCAGTCAATACCTTCCATCGGAATGGGCTGGCTCCAACCTTCCCATCCACCATTGCCTGAAGACCTGTGAGTGGAGACCAGGACAGGGACCCCAAGGGACATTGAGCATGGCCCCATAACTTGCACTCACATGTGAACACACATATACCCACACAGGAGGTAGCAGCCAGCCTACAGCCTCGACTCTAAATACCCATGGGAGGTTTCCAAACCCCTCTGGATCTTCCCAGCCCTTAGTAATCTAGGGGTAAGGGCTCCCCCAAAGCTGGATGCAGCCAGCACAGGGCTAGGAGAAGGTGGAGGGATTGGGAGGTGCTCTGTTCATCCATTGCCTCCCGAAGTGGCATCTCTTCCCCAGAACAGTTTGTCTTTGCCCAGTAACCAGGTAATACCCTTCAGTAGCCAGAAATGGCAGCTCCCACGTACCAAGCAAGCTTAGGGAGGTGGCCTAGAACTTGCAATGAGTCTATGGGCTTCGGGGATATAAGAAGCATGTGGTCAAGAGTTTTGTTCGTCGGTTTGTGTTTTGTTTTGCACTCAGGATTGTGCTCTTGCTTTGCTTTTTCACTCAAGGCTAGCATTCTACCACTTGATCCACACCTTCCCTTCCAGTTTTTGTTTTTCTGCTGGTGAATTGGAAATAAGAGTCTCTATGGACTTGTCTGCCCAGGCTGGCAGATCTCAGCTTCTTGAGGAGCTAAGAGCCACCAACACCCAGCTCTGTGTTCAAATGTAAAAAGTTCTCTGCTCTGAGCCTCGACGAATATGTTTCTTGTGAGAAGTCAGAGAAAGCAGAGCAGGCCTTGCAGGCTCCAGGGTGGAGGAGAAAAAAAGACTCACCCCTGCCACGCAGGGCTCTCCCAGGGACTGGAACCACTCAACCTGTCTGGGCCATTTGCTGGTGTTTGCCCGTTGTCCCACCCAGAGTCAGGACAGACCTCCAAGCTTCACTACCCTGGCCTAGGAAGCCATCACACAGGAACAAGGATGATGAGACGCAGGCCTCTTGGAAGAAGAGAAGGGAAGGAGGACACAGGAGTGAGTGCAGAGGAACAAGAGTTATAGAAGGGACAAGGCAGAAAAAGGACAGGCGGCACTGCTTCCTCCTGTTCTTAGAGGATGGCCCGCAGACTTCCCTAGAGAGAGTCAGGTTTCAAGAGCTGGATTTGTCAGGGTGACGCTCACTCAGTCACTCTCTGCACAGCCACTGGGCTGTGGCACGAACAGTCTAGCAGGAAGGCACTCCTCTGGGGCGAATGGGTGACTCGTGCCTATAATCCCAGCCTTGATCAATACTTTTGTGAAGGCACCATGAGCCTTGCAGTCTCCGTGGCTGGAGAAACAAATGCCCATATTTCTAACCACGCTGGAGGTAGAGGTTAGGAGGCTCATGTTTTGAGGTCAGCTTGGGCAAAAGCTTAATGAGACCCTCACCTCTGCAGGCAAGCCAAGCACGGTGGATTTACGTCTGATCAGCCACCACGGACAGGAGACCATGGACAGAAGAACCCACGTCTAACGCTAAAGCCCCAACAAAAGCATAAGATCCTAGCTGAAAAATAATCAAAGCAAAAAAAAAAGGACTGAGTAAAATCACCTGCCTAGCTCAGGGACACCGCCCAAGCCCTGAGTTCAAGCCCTACAGTTGACAAAAACAAAGCAAAACAAAAACCTATTTTGAACTGGCAATATTATCACATGCCACCAAATGCAAAGGGCTTTAGTGTAGTTACAGGGAGAAGTCTCGCCTCTCTTCAAATGTTTCTCCATCTTAGAAAAAACAATTACCATCCACAATGGAGAGATTTATGTGCAATTTTATTGTTATTATTAAGGTGTTCTACAGTGGGTTACCATTTCATAAGTCAAGTGATGAGTAAATTTCTTTTCTTGGACATTTCTCTGTTACTTATCTTCTCCCAGGTTTTCCCTCCCACAAGTCACATATTTCATTTTCCACATAATGTATATGCACATTTTTATGTACACAATTGTATGCACATACAATACATGGAACTCTTTTGCTCTCTGTGTGTGTGCATGCATGTGCACATGTGTGAGTGTGTTGATACTGGGGCATGAATTCAGGGCTTTAACCTCTAGCTTGGCTTTTTCACACTCCGGGCTGATTGGTACTCTACCACTTGAGCCATATCTTTACTTTCTTTTTTTTTCTTTGTCAGTTGTGGGGCTTGAACTCAGGGCCTGGGCTCTGTCCTTGAGTTTTTTTTCCACTCAAGGCTAGCACTCTACCACATTAAGTCACAGTGCCACTTCTGGGTTTCTAGTGGATAACTAGAGATGGGTCTTTGGGTCTTTCCTGCCAGGGCTGTCTTTGAACCACGATCCTCAGATGTCAGCCTCCTGAGTAGCTGGGATGACAGGTGTGAGCCATTAGCACCTGGCTTTTTTTTTTAACTGTCCTGTTTTGTTTTTTTTTCCCTTTCATTCTCAGTTCAGATCTTCCTTCCTCATCTGTCTATCCAGCTGCATAGTCTTTCATCACTTGACTGCTTCTCTACCCTGTGCTCTTTGCAACCGCATTAAGCCTATCCCAAAGTGGTACAACCTGCCAGTGTCATCTCAGTCCCCAGATATCACCTAACCCAAAGGCTCTGCTCACCAGTTCGTGCCAGGAATTCTTGCTTAGCCAGTACTGCTTGCTTGCAAAGGCCAAAACCCTGAAGGAGATCAGTCAAGTGAAAAGGCACAAGCAAAGATCTGAAAGAGCAAAGAACACTGTGCAAAGAGCACTGTGAACCCACTGGGGGAGAGACGCCGCAGTGAGTTCCTTCTGAGCACCCGCCTCTAGGAAGCTTCACTGCTCCCACTCCCAGCCCTGCTCCTCTCAGGGCTTCCAGTGAACCCCATTTCCCAAGTCAGGGGCACCTCAGAAGGAAGTCAGAGCATTTCCATCTGATGAAGAGCCCGTGAGAAGCTGGATATCATGGTGTATGCCATGTTCCCAGCACTCAGTAAACTGAGACCATAAGGCCAAGGCCACACTAAGCTAAATACTTAGTAACAAGGCTACACAGACCCTATTTGGAAAAAAAATCCTGTTGGGCAGGGAGTTTAGTCTACTAGTAGAGTGCTTGTCTAGCATGCACAAAGACCCGGACTCGAGTCCTCATTACCACATATATAGAAAAAGCTGGAAATGGTGCTGAGGCTCAAGTGGTAGAGCTCTAGCCTTGAGAAAATCCAAGGACAGTGCTCAGGCCCTGAGTTCAAGCACTGAGACTGGTAAAAAGAAAAATCCTGTAGACTGGGCACTGGTCACTCACTCTTGTCATCCTAGCGACTCAGGAGGCTGCAATCTAAGGATCATGGTTCAAAGCCAGCCCAGGCAGGGAAGTCCATGAGATTGTTGTCTTCAACAAGCCACCAGAAGACTGGAAAGTGGTGCTGTGGTAGAGTGCTAGCCTTATGCAAAAGAGCTCAGAGATGGTGTGCAGGCCTTTAGTTTAAGCAAGAGCCATAACAGACAGAGAGAGAGAAACAGAGAGAGAGAGAGAGAGAGAGAGAGAGAGAGAGAGAGAGAGAGAGAGAGAGAGAGAGATATTACCAAATAAATGTATATATTTATTTTAAATGAATATAGAATACACACACATACACACACAATAGAACCCAGAACAGTGGGCACAAGTGCTTTACCACTTGAGCCACGCAATCTTTTCTTTGTATTTTATTTTTGACTACGGTTTTGCTAACTTCTCCTACGATGGCCTCGAACTCTCACTCTTCCTACCTCTACGCTCCTTGTAATGTATAATTAGCAAAGAAGCCTTTCATGATCCAGCTCCGAAAGGTCTTAAATCTCTAATTCATGCACACCAGGGCCTTCCCATCTTAGGTCCTCTGGGCTGGGTGTTTCCTCTTTCTAGAATCTTCTGTGGCCTCCACATATAGCCACCCACTCACAAATGTTGGCCTAATTCCATCATCTGAATAGATCTTTTCTAACCAAGCACCTGCTTGTCTTTCCCTAGCCTGCATGGCAATCTGCAATTATCTCATTGAATTGTTTGTTTGTCAACCTCACAATGACAAGAATTGGGGTGTAACCATCCATTGTTGTGTCCCTGCCATGGGTTGCTACATTAGGAGAGGAGGTGCTGAGACGGAGTTTTGAGTACAGGATTGGACATCAGCTGCCAGGCACCTGTGGTTCACATCTGTAATCCCAGCTGCTCAAGACGATGGTTCAAAACCATCCCAGGCAGGAAAGCCTGTGAGACTTATCACCAATTAACTACCAAAAAGCTTGGAAGGAGTACTGTGGCTCAAATGGTAGAGCTCCAGCCTTGATTGCTCCAGACTAAGAGACAGCACTCAGGCTCTGACTTCAAGCTCCAGGACCAACACACACACACACACACACACACACACACACACACACACACGAAGCCAAGTGGATGCAGAAGGCCCTCAGTTCAAGGCCCAGTACCAGCACAGACACATAAAAATATAGACAGACCGATGACTGAATCTTAAAGTTCAAATAGACTTCAAGAAATGGACAAGACTTATATAATCCGAGTATGACACTTGGTTTGTTAAAAGGTGGAAAGGCATAAAGATAAGCCTAGAATGTTCTCAAATATGCAAATACTGTAAGAAAACATCCAACACCATGGCGGGGACTGACCGATGAAGTTTAAATGACAGACAGTGGCCAAGGGGCCAAGGGCCTTGTAAGTTGAACTTGAATTTCATCTGGCCAGCAAGCAGGACAGAATGACTCTGGTGGGGTTTGTGGGAAGATCAATTCCTGACGGGGAGGCAGGAGGCCAAGATGCAGGCTTCAATCAGACGGTACCAGATGGTTATAAAACAGGAGCACTGGAGAAGGAAGGGAAAGCCTGAGAGCTGTCAACACTTCAGAACCACCAGTGAAAACCAATGAACTCACTACCTGACTTACGTAACTGAGACCGCTCTCTACATCACCCTTACAATAACACTTTAAAAAATGGAAAAAGTACCATCAGTAAAAAGTCAACATCAAGAAAGAATACAAAGGATAAGAATAAGGCCAGAGGAGGGAACACAGGAAAGACCGAGCATGGGAGCCCAGGGAAATAAAGGATCAAAGTGGAGAGGGTAAAGGGTAAATGGTCATTCAGAGGTTAAATGAGGTGAGGAGTGGAAACCTCCTTTGCCTTAGACCAAGCAGAAAGGCAAGAATAAATGAGAGTTCAGGATGGAAACAGGCCTGGCCTGGGGCTCAGTATTATGGCTTCATTGAGGTGTGTGTGTGTGTGTGTGTCTGTGTGTGTGTCTGTGTCTGTGTGTGTGTCTGTGTCTGTGTCTGTGTCTGTGTGTCTGCGTCTGTGAGTGCTTAACTCAGGGTCTCGTGCCCTCACTTAGGTTTTTTTCTTTTATTCGAGGTTGGGTGCTCTACCATTGATCCTCCTATCTCAGCCTCCTGAGTAGCTAAGATGACAGGAGTGAGCCAGTGGTGTCTGGCTAGGACTTGGGGTCTGGAAAAGTCTTTTTATTTGTCCACATGCTTTGGTCCAAGCCTCTCCAGAGTCTGACCACAGTGATGCCCTGAGAATCAGAACCCTCACAGCGTGAGGTCCAGCAGCCTTCCTTGCAGGTCCAATGAGCCCTCCCCTCTGCCCTGCTAGGGCTCCTCAGCTTCTTCTTCGGGGGGGGGGGTGCTGAGCTTTCCCCCAAGTGACCCATTGTGGGAGTTCAGTTTCAAGGACGTCAGAAACTGGATTGAGAAGAGAAAATATTTACTAATTTCACAAAGCAGATGCCCAAGCAAATAATTCCATCTCCTAAGTGGGGCCTGCCCTCTGTCCCTGCCCCTGCTCTGCCCTCCCCACGCTGCTCTAGAGCATATAAGAAGATGCCCGGTGCTATGAGTGGCACAAGACCCCTAGATCCTCACTGCCGACGCCTCCCCAGCCTTCCACCATGAAACTGGCCACTACCCTCGCCCTGGTTGCCCTGGCCCTGTGCTGCAGCTCTGGTGAGTGCCCAGGCGCCCTCTCCCAAGGAAGGGGTAAGCTGAGGGAGGCTGCGAATGCTGATTCCCAGTGCCCTGGGTCTGATGACCAGGCGGCCTGTCTTGGGTCTTGGGGGAAGCAGCCAAGCTGTTAGGAAAATAAGGAAAGAATTCCAGAAAGTACAGAGCGGATGAAGGCCTGGCTCCATGGTAAACGGCCAGCCTAGCAACCCTGAGGCCTTGAGTTCAAACCCTGGTGGAACAAATAAAGAGTTTCAGGGGATCAGAAAGCCTGGAGGAACCGATGGAAGGGGTCAGGCGCAAATGGACTAGGCAGAGTGCTCCCCCAAAGTCTAGACCAGGAGAGGCCCCAGGAAGTCAAGAAACATTGACTCGGCCTTCAGTTTGGGGTCTCCCAACCAACCCTTGCTGTTTGTCTTCACGGCTCTCGAGCTCTTTTTCACTCTGCTTCTTCTAATCCCACTTGAAAACAGGATTGCTATTTAAGAAACAAAACTTCAACCAGGCCCTGGTGGCTCACGCCTGTAAATCCTAGCTGCTCGGGAGGCCGAGATCTGAGGATGGTGGTTCAAAGTCAACTGGCCCCCCGCTGTTGGCATCTGACAGAGAGCTGGCAAGCACGGGCAAGGTCCTGGCTTCATCGTGATTTCTTGTACCTGCTCTCTAGCTTCTGCAGAGATCTGCCCCAGCTTTCTACACGTCCTTGAGAAATTCCTACTGGGTACACTCTCGGGTTTGGAGAGCTCCCTGCAGCCCTTCCACCCTGAGCGAGCCATCGAAGACTCGGCCATCCGGATGAAGCAGGTGATTGACACTCTCCCACTGGAGACACGAGTGCATGTCATGAAGCTCTCGGTAAGCAGCCTTCTTCACACTCCACGGCCATAGAGTCTCTCCGCACCTTCCACAGCCTTCCAAGGGCTGGGGTTACAGGTTTTTTTAATTGGCTTTGTTTTTGTTTGGGGGGCCAGTACTGGGCTTGACCTCAAGAGCTGGACTCTGTACCTTATTTTTTTCACTCAAGGCTGCGGCTTGACAGCTACAGTTTAGTGATTTTGATGGTTAGCTGGAAATAATAGGCCCACAGGCTTTCCCGCCTGGGCTGGCTTTGAACTGTGATCCTCAGATCTCAGCCTCCTGAGTTAGAGCTAGGATTATGGGAGTGAGCTATGCCACTGGACCCTAGAGAGATTTTTTTCCCCCCATCATGGGGCTCGAACTCTGAGCCTGGGTGCTATTCCTGAACTCTTCAGCTCAAGACTAGCACTCATTCACTTTGAACCATAGCACTTCTGGTTTTCTGGTAGTTAACTGAAGATAAGTGTCTCATGGACTTTGGTGCCTTGGGCTGGCTTTGAACTGTGATCCTCAGATCTCAGCCCCCTGAGTAGTAGTTAGGATTACAGGCATGAGCCACCAGCACCTGCTAGATTTTTTTTTTGGTGGGGGGGAGGCCCTCATACTCTTAGCTCCTCTCAGGGTTTACTATACTGTCTCACTGCAAAAGTTTCTGTGAGCCAGTGTGTCTGTATGAAATTCACTCACTATTAATGTTGTTTTTATTCCTTTCTTTTAGGACAAAATATTAAAAAGCCCACTATGTACATCTGATAAAGGAACCCAAAGTTCAGTGGATCCCAAACCCCAAAATGTCTAATTGCCAAAAGCCCCTGTCACAGTCACCTTGCCCCCCCCCCCACATCTGTCCATGTTCTCTGCAATAAAACTCCAAGCATCTCTACTGGTTTGTCTCCCATCTCCTTCTCACTCACCTGCCTGAGTGGGGAAGGCTTGTCCCAGCCTGGCTAAGAAAAGTCACAGCAAGATGCAAAGGAGCTACTCAGAAGACTGAGAATAGTGGTTCAAAGCCAGACCGGGTGGGAAAGTCTGTGAGGCTCTTTTCTTCAATTAACCACCGCCCAAAAATCTAGACAATGCTGTGGCTCAAGTGATAGAGCACTACTAGCTCAAGGTTAGCTTCCAGGCCAAGGAGGAGAGACAGGGTGGGAGGGAGGGAGAGGGATAGGGAGGGAGAGAGAGGGAGGGGGAGGGGAAGAGAGGGAGAGAAAGGGAGAGGGAGGGAAAGAAGGAAAGAGAGGGACAGGGCGGGAAAGGAAGAGAGACAGAGGGAAGGGAAGAGAGCAACTGAGCTCTGCCCAGAGAAAGCTCAGAAGCCTCCCCCTGAAGTTTCTCCCTTCTGTGCTCCTGACACCTGCCTTGCCGGGAGCTCAAGCCCCTCCTGCTACACCTAACCACTCCTCCACCTCAGCTCCCCATCTCCAGCCTGGTCCCAAGTCTCACCCCGTTCTTCCCCATCCTCTAGCCTTTCCCCTTGCCTGGTCTGTTCCAGTCAGAAGCCTCAGGGCCATTCCTTACTGCTTCCCTCCGCATCAAATCCTCCGTCCCTCCAAGTGCACAGGCCCCAGGACCACTGTCCCAGGCTGCCACAACCCCTGGGGACTGTGGCGCAGGCTCCCAGCTGACTTAGCAGCCTTCCATGCGGTCTCTGAGCTCCTGCAACCCCTTCATCCACAGATATTTTTTAAGTCTGGGCCTTCCGGTTTCAAGCCCTTTGCACAGGCCAAACATCAGCTGCTAATAGATAGAGATAGATGCTCAAGATAGAGATACACAGGTATTACTCTCAGCCGGCTGCTAGTGGCTCCTGCATGCAATCCTAGCTACTTGGGACCCTGAAATCTGAAGATTGCAGGAAAGTCTGTGAGACTCTTATTTCCAATTTATCACCAAAAAGCCAGAAGTGGAGCTATGGCTCAAATCATAGTGTAAAAGGGAGAGAAAAAAAAAAAAAGCTAAAGGACAGCATTCAGGTCTTAGGCTCAATCCTCAGGATTGGCACCAAAATAAATAAAATGAATATGTGGCTATAATTTAAAAAAGAACCCGAGAACAATACAACTTGTCCTGAAAAGATTCCATGTCCATTTAAACCCCCACACACCACCCCTAAAAAAAAAAAAAAACAACCCAATTACCCATCTGCCTTCTGCCAGCTTCCAGGAGCCACGTGGGAGGGCTGGCAAGGCCGCCACTAGGGGGCAGTGTGGACCACGCTGTCTGGAGGCCTTGAGCCTGGCTGGCTCTAAACCTGCACTTAACCTCCAACTTGACTCCTAAGGGATCTTGTGTCCTCTACCTGATGTCTTTTTCTTAATTTGATTTTGGAAGCTTTTATGGAATTAGAACTCTGAGGGAAAGCAGGGACTGTCACACAGATGACGCTGTGATTGCGTGACCTGTTAGTTTGGGGGTTGGGGAGGGGAAGTTGCATTAATTCCACTCCCAGACTCCTCCAAGGGCAAGTGGAACAGAATGTAGACCAGGTGATGGCCCCTGAGGATTAAGAGGAGCTGGCAGCTGACCTTCGACCTCCACCTGCCTGGTTTTTCAAGTCTTGAAGCACAAGTCACAGCGTCATAACTCTAATCGATTGCTTACTCCACAGCAGTCGTTTGCACAATGGCTACTGGATACCAACCCAAAGTGCAGACCCCAATTCCTCCCCACTCCTCCTAAGGCGGTGATCGGAATCTCAGAGCCAGGAAATTAATCGATACTGAGGAGAAAAATTCACCTCCCCACCCCCCCACACACACTGTAAAGCAGCCACACCCAGTTCTTCATTGTCTGCCATCAAGGAGGGACTGAAATTGTAAAAATTCCAGGGCGGGATGGGGGGGGGGGGACTGGCAATTTCCAAAGACATTCTTTGCATCAGGTGGGGCCCTGAGGCTGGCATCTTCCCTGCCCCCTCCCCCACTCCCTGACATCCAGAGCCCGGAATTCTTCTGGACCCAAGTCATCGGCCAGGCACATACCTTTGTCTCCCAGGTGGACTGTCCATTTAGGTGAGTATTATTTAAATGATAAGAATCCAGGGCCATAAAAGGTTCAGAATTTTAATGACATGTTCACGACTAGAGAAATATTTACCTTAGGCAAATACAATGCAGATACCATAGACTCAAACGAAATATAATCCTGTCCCAGAGGTGTCTGCCTCAAGGGGCATGAGGTGAGTTACTTTAACACAAAGAAATATATTTGAAGGGGTTTTGTTTTGGTTTGTTTTGTGCCAGTACTGGGGCTTCAATTTAAGGTTTGAAGGCTGTCCCTAAGCTTTTTCCACTCAAGGCTACTGCTGTACCACTTGAGCCACAGCTCTACTTCTGGCTTAATGGGCAAGAAGACTCATACTTTTCTGCCTATGCCAGCTTTGAACCATGATCTTCAGATCTGTCTCCTGCATAGTTTGTATTACTGGCATGAGTCACCAGCGCCCAGCTAGATTTTCTTTTTTTTTTCTCTTTTCTTAATTTATCCACTGCCATCATCATCATCATCACTATACCTGACTCAACTCCGAAGAACCAGTCTCCAGTCTTCCTCTTAACACCCACAGAACAAGCACATGTCCGTTACATCCTAGACTCACCAGAGTATCAGAAAAGCTGCTGTTTTACATGTGAGACACTCGAGGTTAGCCTGGCAGGGGGGAAAAACAAAACTCTACATGACTCATGAGGCCGGAAGAGGAAGCTAAACCAGCCCTCATCAACTCTATCAAGATGAGGAGGCTACAATGATGTCTGGATTAGCGCTGGCCCCAGGCAAGCTGTTTATGAATACCAGGGGATTCTGTGGGTAGTAATTCACCCTGCTCCAAATCCTTCAGATAGATGATAAAAGAAACCTCCATTGGAAATGATAGGGGCAAACCAACAATGCATCCTGCGAGGTGTAATTAGGAAGACAGTCCTCGGAGGGCTTGCCAAGTATACCAACAGAGAAGAATGTGAGGGTGAGTCATGAAAAGAACTAGCCATCCAGCACATTTCCACCAACAACCTAGAATTAGAAAACCATACTAAGCGCAAGCAAAACGATCTGCAGATCCATCCAGCTAAGCAAGCAGGATGACCAGCCTAGATCTGTTCTTGGATCATGGCAGTGAGATGGGTGCCCAGCCTACCACGAGATCCTGTTGGTCTTTTGTGGTGGTGGTGGTGGTGGTGGGTATGGGGCTTAAATTTCAGGGCCTGAAGGCTGTGCTGTCCTTGAGCTTTTTTTTTTTTTTTTACCACGTTGAGCCGTAGCTGTACTTCTGGTTTTTGAGTGGTTTATTGGACATAAAAGTCTTATGGGCAGTTTTCTGCCCACGCTGGCTTTGAACCTTGATCCGTAGATCTCAGCCTTCTGAGTAGCTGTCGTTCAAAGCCAGCCTCAGCAGATGAGTCCAAGAGACTCTTAGCTCCAGTTAACCAGCAAAGGCTGTAAAGGGAGTGGTGGCTTAAGTGGTAAAGGTCCAGCTTTGAACAAAACAAAACCAAATACCTAAGCAAGAACACAAGCCCTTGAATTCAAGCCCCAGTGCTTGTATGCACACGCGCGCGCGCGCGCGCGCGCGCACACACACACACACACACACACACACACACACACACACACACACACCACCCCACAGAATTTAAACCTATTTTATTCTATGTCTCTGCTTCCAGAGAAAAACACATCAATATCCACTTGGCCCCACAGAGATGACCTTGGACCCCGGACTCTCTCCCTCTTTCTCTACTTGGGGTAGAATTCAGGGTCTCTCCTTTGGCCCCTAAGCCAAGTAAGGGCTTGAGCTTTTACCTAAGACAGCTCTAGTCCTGTCCCTGTTCTTTCTTGTTTCTAGGTAAAGATGAAATCAGATTACAAAATCAAATTCTTCTTACACTACAAATCTATCTGCAATGTATTCTGCTCATGCTTGATAAATTCCAAGGCCTGATTGTCTTGCAATTATACCCAATGTTGATAAAATATCTGGTTAAATATTAACCAGACAGTGCAAAAATATCATTTAACATGTATCAGCACAAAACAATTTCAGATTGTACCTCAGACAGGACATTGTGAATAGCCTTATGCCTGAGGGAATATATTCACTGACATGCTGAAAATAACATTTCTAACCCAACACTGGTGGCTCACTTCTGTAATCCTAGCTAATCAAAAGGCTGAGATGTGAGGATCAAAGCCAGTCTGGGCAGAAAACTCTATGAGCCTCTTATCTCCAGTTAACCAACAAAAAGCTGAAAGTGGAGATGTAAGTCAAGTAGAAGGGTGAAAGAAAACACTAAATAAGAGCAAAAGGCGTGGAGTTAAGTGTCAGTACTCCCCATACCAAAAGGAGATAAAAGGAAAGATGTGGGGGGGAGAGGGCTGGGAGAAGGAAACAGAGGGATGGAATGGGCTGAGATTCGCTGGCTCCTCTGTAGTGGGGAAGCAGCCGTCAAGTGCTGAAAAATGAAGGAAACTAAAAACCAGTAACAACAAAACCAAATGACAAAAGAAAAAAAAAAAGTGACCTGCCTATAGCCACTCATCCCAGCAATGGTAACAACCCAGGGGAGGAAAACGGAGCTAAACCCACCAGTGGTAGCCAAAATGTAGTGACTCATGCCTGTACTCCCGGCATTTCGGAGGAATGTGGGTCCCGGCCTGGACTACCTAGTAAGGCCTTTTCTCCAAAAGCAAAACAAAACAACAGGGCTGACACAGAATGGATGCCCAAGAAACATGCATTAAATAGATCAGTGCACCTCATTACCAGCCCCACCCCCTCACCTTAGCTGCAAACCCACGAATGCCCCGTCTCCTGGCAAGTCCAGGCTCTACCCAGAATCAGTCATGGGCATAATCGTGAGTGCTGTGAAAAGCCACCTCATGGAAGATATTCCTTTAACGGCAGGTGTTTTATTTCCTTTGGCACAGAAAGATGTAATTTCCCTTTTTTAGAACAATGCTGCAAAGAACAGTCACAAAAACAGCCTTCAGAGGGGGCGGTTTTCTTCCCGGCAACTGCTACAGCCCTGTACAACAGCAACAAAAACAGTTTTAGTCCACACACTTGGTGTGTTTCTCCTCATGCATGGGAGACTGCTTGCTTGGGCTGGGACCGTGTCCCTCCTGCCTCTTCATCTGCTTGAGAGAGCATGGAAACTAAGCCGAAGTAACAGATTTGGGGATCGGGTTTGTGGGTTCTGGGTGGGTCACAGTTACTTTCTGTATAACAAGAGGGGGAAGGAAGCATGAGGAAAGCCGATGTCTGTCCACAGGCTAGGTTCTAGACAGGGGCTGGCACCTGTAGAAAAGAGATGGAAAAAAACCCCATAATTTTTGAGTGTTCAATCAAATAACTGAGATAAGTTTTTGGTTTTGTTTTGCTATTGCTGTTTTTTGTTTGGTCAGTCATGGGACTTGAACTCTGGCCCCAGGCACTGTCCCTGAGCTCTCTTTCTCAAGGCTAGTGCTCTACCACTGTGAGTCACAGCACCACTTCCAGTTTTCTGGTGGTTAATTGGAGATAAGAGTCTCACAGACTTTCTGCCCAGGCTGGCTTTGAACCATTATCCTCAGATCTCAGCCTTCTGAGTAGCTAAGACGACAAGCGTAAGCCACCAGCGCTCAGCCCTTGCTCACTTTTCTCTTCCGCCCTTTGTAATATCCTCTGTACGCGTTTTATTTTCTCCCTCAAATTTCCCACTCGGAAACATTTATAGGGAACTTATGCATTTGCGTTTTCAGTCTTTTTCTTTTCTCCCTCCTTTCTCTATCTTATACCCCAAACAAGGAATGTCAACCTCTGTACTATTGACCATTCTTGAACCATTTTTGAGGGTGAGGAGGGGCTGTCCTCCCTTCTCCTCCTCACCCCTCTTCTTGCTCTCAAGTCCACAGGCCCAAGAGGAAAGTATAGAGGAGGAGGGGAGGTGGCTGGGAGATGGAATCGTCACTTTGTTCAAGGTTAAAGAGGCCATAGATATGATCTCATGCAACCCCCTCAATTTTGCAGTTGAGGAAACGGATCCTGAGAGGGGGAGGGAGAGGATGTGTGAGAGCCGAAAATATGGGGGAACACATGCCAGGCCAAACAGGAAGTCAAAATTCCATGGCCTAGGGCAGAACTCGCAGTCCCACCAGGCGCCCAGAATTGCTTCACCAGGTTCCTTTCTCCCTCCCAGTCTTTCCACCATGCCAGAGACAAGCCAAGGCTAAGCAGAGCAAGCACCAAGTCTCAGCACCCACACACCCACTCACTCCCTCACATCCACTCTCTCTCCCAAGCCTCTAGTGAACCAAGATGATAACTGTCTGCATCCAGGTGTTTCGTGATGACTCAGGTCAGGATCATCTCTTAGTGCAATCCTGTAATCCAAAAGGGAAGGACAGCTATGCCACCTGGCCACCCCTGGCCAAGGGAGACAGGGGAGAGCTGGGCAGAAAGGAGGCGGCCATGCTGGGGGGGGGGGCGGGGAGGTGGTCTGCCATTCCTGGAGCATCTTTGGGCAGAGGGGAGGGGGTTTGAAGGCAGGGCCTCAAGCTCTTGCTTGGCTCTTTTGCTCAAGGCTGGCATCCTACTGCTTAAGCCACAGCTCCCCTTCTGGCTTTTTGCTGGTTAACCCCGACTTTTCTGAGATCCTGGCTGGGAGTTTGGCCTAGTGGTAGAGTGCTTACCTAGCATGCACAAAGACCTGGATTCAGTTCCTTGGAACCACATCATAGAAAAGCCAGAAGAGGTGCTATGGCTCAAGTGGTAGAGGGCTAGCTTTGAGGAAAGCCCAAGGACAGTGCTCAGGCCCTGAGTTCTAGCCCCAGGACTGGAAAAAAAAAATAACTGAGATCCTCTGATCTCAGCCTCCTGAGTAGCTAGGATTACTGGTGTGAGCCACTGGGGCCAGGCATTCATCTTTATCTATATCAGGTTTACACACACAGCCTTCAGACATGCCTAGAGACACAGTTGTTTGTAAGGCCTGTGCCAAGAACTTCCACAAGCAGTGGAAGAAGTTGGTGATACACGATAAATATATTTACAGTTATGTATTGTTCTGTGCATATTAGAAAAACACTGAGCCAAGAGCTGGTGGCTCACATCTGTTATCCCGACTACTCAGGAGGCTGAGATCTGAGGATCATGGTTCAAAGCCAGCCTGGGCAGAAAGTCTGTGAGACTCTTATCTCTAATTAACCACCAGAAAACCGGAAGTAGGGCTGTGGCTTAAAGAGGTAGGGCATTAGCCTTGAACAAAAGACTCAGGAACAGTGCCCAGGCCCTGAGTTCAAGCTTCAGGGCTGACAAAGATAAGAAACAAAAACAAAACCCCTGGCTGGGCACAGGTGGCTCATGCCTGTAATCTTAGCTATTCAGGAATCTGAGATCTGAGGATAATGGTTCAAAGCCAGCCTAGGCAGAAAGTCCATGTGACTCTTATCTCCAATAACCACCAGAAAACCAGAAATGGCATTGTGGCTCAAGTGGTAGAGCACTAGCCTTGAGCTGAAGAGCTCAGGGACAATGCCCAGGCCCAGAATTCAACCCCCCAACCTACAAAAACAAAAACTCGAGGCCTAGAGATGTGTCTCAATGGTATACAGTTTGGCTGGCACGTGGAAGGCCCTGGGTTTGATTCGTGGCACAAAAAAAATAAAAACTAAATAAAAAATCAACAACAGTGAAGATGGCTTGTGGATGTAGCAGAAACAGAGAGGATGACACTAAAGTGACATACACATGGAAATTCTGTGTCTTCTTACATCTCTTCTCTTCTTTTGCTGAAACTAAGGTTTGAACTAAGGGTCTTGAATGCATGCTCAGTTCTCTTGCTCACAGCTGGTACTTTTCCACTTGAGCCACCCCAACAGCATAGCATTTTGCTGGTTTCACAGACTACTGCCTCAGGCTGACTTTGAACTGTGATCCTTAGATTTCAGGATTACAGGCATGAGCCATCAGCATCTCTCTCTTGCCTCCTTGCACAAAAGGTCCATCATTTTTTGCAGCCACACCTTTTCCTAGTGATAAAAGTAGATCCCAGAAAGGTTGATGAGTACACAAAAATGTATAAAGAAACAACCAAAGCCAGGCACCAGTAGCTCATGCCTGTAATCCTAGCTACTCAGGAAGCTGAGATCTGAGAATTGTGGTTCAAAGCCTGCCCTGGCAGAAAAGTCCCCTTGAAACTCTTATCTCCAATGAGCCACTCAAAAACCAGAAGTGGTGCAGTGGCTGAAGTGGTAGAGAACTAGCATTAAACACAAAGAGTCTCAGGGATAGCGCCCAGACCCCTAGTTCAAGCCTCACAACCAACAAAAATAAATAAACAAATAAACATGAATGAATGAATACAGCCAAGTAAGAAGACAGCAAAGGAAGGAGGAAACCCCACCCTACTCTTCAGACGCCACCCTGGACCTTGTCCCCTGCCCCAGCACACATTACAAGGCCCTCCTATGCCAATGGCAGGCTCAGCACCAGGCCTCCCCAGGCAGTGGTCTTTGAGCTGAATCCAGTGGAGCCACTACTGTCCTCAGGCTGCGGCCGCTGGGAGGGCACAGAGCAGTCTCTTTTCTGCAAATCTAGGTGTGGCCACGAGCTAGGCCTCTGCAGCTTTCTCTGAAAAAAGCCTAGAGTTATGCAACCACTATCATTTCTTGGCAAACAGGGAAAGTTTAAGACAAAACACACTAGCCAGACTGAGAATGTGGCTTAGTGGCAGAGTGCTTGCCTAGCGTGCATGAAGCCCTAGGTTCGAGTCCTGAAAGCCATATAAACAGAAAAAGCCAGAAGTGGCTCTGTGACTCAAGTGATTGAGTGCTGGCCTTGCGCAAGAAAAGCTCAGGGATAGTGCCCAGGCCCTGAGTTCAAGTCCCAGGACTGGCAAAAAAAAAAAAAAAAAGCAAAACATACCACCCGGGTGCTGGTGGCTCATGTTTATAATCCTAGCTACACAGGAGGTGAATCTGAGGATCCTGGTTCGAACCAGCCAGGACAGGAAAGTCTGTGAAACTCTTATCTCCAACCAGCAAAAGTCAGAAGTGGAACTGTGGCTCAAATGCTAGAGCAGAAAAGCTAAGAGACAGCATGCAGGCTCTGAGTTCAAGCCCCAGGATTGGCACTGTATACATATATACATATACATATAATAGAAATCAACAGATAAAATTTGTACTGGGGCTGAACAGGGCGGGGTGGGGGCGGGGAGTGTTCTATCAACTGAGACTCAACCCATCCTCACTGTCCCCAGCGTTTCTCTGAGGATAGACTCAAGCCATCTGTTACCTAAGTGCTGGCTCATTGTCTTTTCCCGGGCACCAGCCACCCACAGCTGGCAAATGCCCAAGCAAGGAAGCCTGAGCCTGGCTGTTTGAGGCATTGTTCTTTCCTTAGAAGAGGATCTCGAAAGCAGAAGGAAATTAGAAACAACCACACAATGAGTTCCAGATTCTCCTTTCTCCTCTGGAGGCCAGGAGGCTGGAGCAGGGCCGGCTGACTGGGCCCCACCCAGCACCAGCGTGTCAACACTGTGGGGAAGGGGGGGCCCAGGCCTCACACCGGCCCTATTTATCTCTATTTATCTCCGCAGTGTCCCTTTTTCTGTCTCCAGCTAAGTTCTGATTTGTTTTTTTAATTTTTGCCAGTCCTAGGGCTTGAACTCTGGGCCTGCCGCTTCAAGTTTAAGGCCAGCGCTTTACCACTTGAGCCACGGCACCACTTCTGGGTTTGTTTTTTTGTTGTTGTTTTTTGTTTTTTAGTTTTTTTTTTTTTTACCAGTCCTGGGCTTAAGCTCAGGGCCTGAGTACTGTCCTTGGACTTTCTCAAGGCTAGAGCTCTACCCTTGATCCTCAGCACCATTTTCGGCTATTTTTCTATGTATGTGGTACCGAGGAATCAAACCCAGGTCTTCATGCATGCTAGGCAAGCATGTTACCACTAGACCAAACTCCTGGCCCCTTTTTTGTTGTTTTTTGAGTAATTTTTTGGAGATAAAAATTTCAGAGACTTTTCTGCCCTAGCTGGCTTCAAACCGCAATCCTGAGATCTCAGTCTCCTGAGTATCTACAATTAGAGGCACCTGTCTATTTTTCTTTTCTTTTCTTTTCTTTTTTTTTCTTTGCCTGTTCTGGGGCTTGAACTCAGGGCCAGGGTTCTGTCCTTCAGCCTCTTTGTGTTCAAGGGTAGCACTCTACCACTTGAGCCACAGCACTACTGGATCTTTCTCAGTAGTTTATTGGAGATAAGTGTCTCTTTGACTTTCTTGCCCAGGCTGGCTTTGAACTGTGACCCACAGATCTCAGCCTCCCGAGGAGCTAGAATTACAAGCCTGAACTCTGGTTTGTTAAGAGCAAAGACACATTTGGGGCTTCTTTTCTGCAGAATGCATCATGGACACATTCCAAGTGAGTTTGCTGATCAACTCATCAGTTCCAGATGTGCTGATACATGGCTGTACGTGGCTGTAGCAGACACGCTCACAGGCATACATGCATTGAGCTCCCCCCCACTCCCATCCCACGTTAGAGAAGGTGAAGCAGAGTACGAGTGAGTCAGCCTAGGACCAGACACAGCTGATTGGAATAGCAACAGCAGGGACTAAAGGAATACTGACCCTCACCTTCCACTTAACACAAAGCCCTCCCCGGCTCCTGACAAAGATGAAGGTGACCTTGGAAGAAAACATGTCTCTTCCAAACTCACACCCCAGAGACAGCACTGAATGGCCTTGCTAAACGATGCTGCCAGGAAGACACAGAGCCCACATGAGTCAGACCAGTGTGGTCTCTGAACATTCTGGCTAAGAACTTTTTCTTAAAAATGCACATTTTTTCCCTCCTACGGGACCATTATTTATTTTCACATAACGTTATGTTTTATGCCTCCCGCGTCATAGACAGCAGCCTTAAATGATGTGAAATATTGGGCTCATGGATCTAGTCAAAATTCTGTTTGCTTTGTGTTGTATCCATAGCTACCATGGGAATAAACAGACGAGAAAGATTTGGTTCCCCAACTTATGAGCGGGCTCCACGCTATCATTTCTCCAAAACAAGGGGCATGATGGCAGAAATGCAGAATCAGAGTCTGGAGTGATGACGCCAGGTGCCTGCAGCTCACGCTTGGAAACCTGGCTACTCAGGAGGCTGGGATCTGAGAATCTCGGTTCAAAGCCAGCTTGGGCAGGCAAGTCCATGAGACTCTTTAGAGTAATAAGCCACCAAAAAGCTAGAAGTGGAGCTGTGGCCCAAATGGTAGAGTCCCAGCCTTGAGGGGAAAAGCTAAGGGGCTGCTCAGACCCTGAATTCAAGCCCCAGGGCTGGAAAAACATGAATAAATAAATTTAACTAAGTGAATACCACTCTGCTATACTGGCTGTGGGAAGCAGTCGGGCTCACTCAGGCTGGGCTACTGGAGAAGGGAAATGAAATTCAGCTTCTTTTTCTTTGGGGATCCAGAGGTCAGCAGAGACAAGCTGCCCCCAGCCAACCATCCCAAAATGAAGCTATGGCTTAGAGGATGCCAATGAACCCAGGACCCCAAGTTTCTGCCTGGTGAACTCGGGGCTCGGCCCCTCCAGCCTGCTGCTGATCTGACTCCTTGGATGAAGGCAGGTGCACTGGCTCAGGCGACCCTGTGCCCTCTGAAACTGCATCCAATATAACCACACCCCTGGCTGTGAACTGGGCAACTCCTATGTCTTGAACAATGGACTGGGAATGTGGCTTAGTGGCAAAGTGCTTGTCTAGCATGCTTGAAGCCCTGGGTTCAATTCCTCAGTACCACATACAGAAAAGGCCAGATGAGGTGCTATGGCTCAAATAAGAGTGTTAGCATTGCACGAAAGAAGCTCAGGGACAGTGCACAGGCTCTGAGTTCAAGCCCCAGGACTGGCAAAAGAATAATAATAATAATGTCAAGAATGGGCATTTGTGCTTGGACTTCCAGAGGGGTTCCTCCCCGCAAAAAAAATCTATTCTACTAGAATACTAAAACAGAGATGGAAGAACAGTCCAGGTTGTGAGTCCCATCACTAAATGAGATGTCTATTTGTTGAGAGCTTCACACCTTCTCATTTCACCCTCCTGTCCAAGAAGGATCTGAGAGTTTTCTCAAGGAATTCTTCCTACTCCATCCCTGCTCTCGGTCTCATCTCTATATCTCTTTCAGGGCCTGGGATTCAACTATCCCACCTAGCTTCAAATGTCTACTCTCTTTCTCCTCTTGATACCCCTTTTCTTGCCCTGGTCCTAGGGCTTGAACTACTCAATACTAATTCTCTTGAATCATATCTTCAGTTCTAGCTTTTTGCTGGTTCACTGGAGATAACAATCTTATAAATTTGTCTGCTCAAGCTGGCTTTGAACCATCATCCTCAGATCTCAACCTTCTGAATAGCTAGGATTATAGGCATGAGCCTCTGGCACCCAATTCTAGTATTTTTCTTTCTTTCTTTCTTTCTTTCTTTCTTTCTTTCTTTCTTTCTTTCTTTCTGTTTTCTTTCTTTCTTTCTTTCTTGTCAGTTGTGGTGCTTGAATTCCCAGCCTGGGCACTATCCCTGAGCTTTTTTGTTCAAGGCTAGTGCTCTACCATTTCTAGTTTTCTGATAATTGATTAGAGCTAAGAATTTCACAGCTTTTCTTCCCCAGGCTGGCTTTGAGCCATTATCCTCATATCTCAGCCTCCTGAGCAGCCAGGATTACAGGCGTGAGCCACCACATCCGGCTCTAGTATATTTCTTTTTTCTTTTTTGCTAGTCCTGGGCTTGATCTCAGGGCCTGAGCACTCTCCTTAGGCCAGAGCTCTACCACTTGAGCCACAGCACCACTTCTGGCTTTTTTTCTATGTATGTGGTACCGAGGAATCAAACCCAGGCCTTTGTGCATGCTAGGCAAGCACTCTACCACTAGGCCAAACTCCCGGCCCCTCTAGTATATTTCTTTTTTTTTTTTTCTTTTTTGCTAGTCCTGGGCTTGATCTCAGGGCCTGAGCACTGTCCTTGGACTTTCTCAAGGCTAGCACTCTACCACTTGAGCCTCAGCACCATTTCCGGCTTTTTGCTATCTATGTGGTACCGAGGAATCGAACCCGGGCCTTCGTGCATGCTAGGCAAGCACTCTACCACTAGGCCAAACTCCCGGCCCATAGTGTATTTCTTATAGCTGTTCTCTCTCTTCATTTCTGTGGCCAAGGCCTTCTAGCTCTCGTTTCCTCCCCTGGAGAGGGAGAAATCCCCGCTTTGTCTCCAGTCCCCCCAGTTCATCTTCCCTTGTACCCCCACTTGGATGCAATAAAACTAAAACTAGAAAGCCAGGCACAATGGCTTCCACCTGTAATCCCAGCTACTCAGGAGGCTGAGATCTGAAAATCATTGCCAGCCCAGCCAAGCAGGACAGTCGGTGAGATTATCGTCTCTAATTAACCAGCAAAAAAAAAAATGGAAGTGACGCTGTAGCTCAAGTGGTAGAGCACTAGCCTTGAGCAAAAAAAAAGCTCAGGGACAGAGCCCAGGACTAGATCCCCCCACTCCACTCCCCCACAAACCCCCAAAACTAGAGGAGGGCAGGGGGACCTCAGAGAAGCAGCTGTGGACCAGCACCAGGTGGGAACAAGGTCCCAGACCCGAGCTGGAGAGGTGCCAGTGACAGAGCCAGTGCCCAGGCTGTAACCATGGTAACCAGAGAGCCCTCCTTCCAGATGCAGGAAATGCAATTCTTCTACACCCTCCTGGCAGGGGCTAGCTCTACCAGCCCAGCCCACCCATGCCACCCCACCAGATTTCAAAGGTACTAACAACCCAGCACCTGGCATGCCCAGGGAAGCTTGAAAAAAAAGATCATAGCAACGAAAATAACAATGACTAACCCATTTTGAGGTCTTATAAAGTTCCAGGCACTGTGCCAAGCATTTTATATGCATCTCCCCATCCCCCCCAGCCCCCATCTAATAAAACACCCTGCAAAGGAATGTTCCAGATGAGGACACTGAGGTTTAGGGAGGCCTGGGAGCCGTCGACTGCACAGATCTGACATCTGCGTTGTGTCAGCTCTGATGCTGCGGGATGATCTCCCCTTCTCTCATCTGTAAGATGGAACTAAATGAGGTGACTCATGGCAAAGCATTTGGGCTAAAGCTTACAACAGAAAGACGCATTCAGGCCGGCGCCAGTGGCTCACGCCTGTCATCCTAACTACTCAGGAGGCTGAGATCTGAGGATCATGGTTCAAAGCCAGCTCAGGCACGAAAGTCCATGAGACTCTTATCTCCAATTAACTACCAGAAAACCAGAAATGGCACTGTGGCTCAAGGGGTAGAGCAGCAGCCTTGAGTTGAAGAGCTCAGCAATATCACCCAAGCCCAGAGTTCAAATCCCAAGACTGACAAGAAAGAAAGTTGGTCCTATAATTTCTTTGTGTGTATGTGCTGGTACTGGCATTTGAACTTAGGTCCTCACACTCTCGCTTGGCTCTTTTGCTCCAGGTTGGAGCTCTACCTCTTGAGCTACACCTCTATTTCTAGAGTCTCTTGGACTTTCTTGCCCAGGCTGGCTTTGAATCATGATCCTCAGATCTCAGCCTCCTGAGTAGCTAGAATTGCAGGCATGAACCACAAGCACCTGGCCCTAGAACTTTGCTTTGTCGGTTGTGGGGTTGACCTCCGGGCCTTGATACTGTCCCTGAGCTTTTGTGACCAAGGCCAGCATTCCACCACTTTGGGCCACAGCACTGCTTCCAACTTTCAGGTGGTTAATTGGAGATAAGAGTCTCACGGACTCTCCTGCCCTGGTGAGCACTGAACTATGATGCTCAGAGCTCAGCCTCCTGAAAAGCTGGGATTACAGGAATGAGCCACCAGCACCCGGTGTTACAACTTTTTTCTTTTAACCTGGAGCTGCTGTCCTGAAATAAAAATCTATCTCAGGGCCTGGAGCGTGGCCTAGTGGTAGAGTGCTTGCTTGGCATGCATGAAGCCCTGGGTTCAATTCCAAGGTACCACATACTCAGAAAAAGCCAGAAGGGGCACTGTGGCTCAAGTGGCAGAGCACTAGCCTTGAGCAAAAGAAGTGTCCAAGGACAGTGCCCAGGCCCTGAGTTCAAGCCCCAGGACTGGCCAAAAAAAAAAAAAATCTATCTCAGCTAGGCAAATACTACAGTTTTTTTAAATTAGTAACTATAACCCCTCTATCCATCACCCTGACACTAAAATGAAAATTAAAAAAAAATTAGTACTCTTCATGGTAAAGAGATTCTCAAGCCTGCTCTTCTATTCTAACCACCCCCACAGGGAAAGGAAGATTTTGGTCCCATCTCTCTTCCATCAAAACCAGGCACTTATAAAGATCAGGAACAGCTGGGCGCAGTGGCTCACACCTGTAATCCTAGCTACTCAGCAGGCTGAGATCGTGGTTCAAAGCCAGCCCGGGCACTAAAATCTGTGAGACTCTTATCTCCAGTTAACCACCAGAAAACCAGAAGTGGCACTGTGGCTCCAGGGGTAAGGCCTTTAGTGGACAAGCCAGGGACAACACCCAGGCCCAGAGTTCAAGCCCCACAATCAACATAATAATAATAATAATAACAATATAATATTAGGAACAATGCTCAGGCCCTAAATTCAAGCTCCAGGACATACACACACACACACACACACACACACACACACACACACACACACACCCAAATTAGAACAATCTTTGTAGCAAGGCTTCAGTTCAAAGAAAATCAACAAGAGAAAGTATGTGAGGAACATAGGCCCAGGCAAAGTATGGAGTCAGAGCCAGGCTGCCTCCTTGACGCTCCTCCATGCTGTCTCAGGTCCAGGGCACTTCCCAGACACCAACCCTACACTCAGGTCCTCACCTTCACCGGAGCAAACTGCTGCTGATGAATAATTGGGATGGTGGCTTATGCATAGAATTTCCGCTAATCAGGCAAGCTACGTGTGTGGCTCAGGCCTGTCATCCTAGCTACTCTCACCTGAGGATCCACTCAGGCTGAGATCGAAGGATCTCAGTTTGAAGTCAACCTGTGTGGACAAATCCAAGACACTGAGCTCTAATCATCAGCAAAAAGCTGAAACTGGAGCTGTGGCATCCTTGAGCAGAAAAAGTCAAGCAAGAGCTTCAGGCTTTGAGTTCAAGCCCCCAGTACTAGTGCGCACGCGCGCGCACACACACACACACACACACACACACACACACACACACACACACACTCAGCTAAGTGGCACAAGTGCTTCCGATAGCCACCATTTCTTTCCTATGTACTCAAGGATGACTCTAAGTCCCTTGTTTGTTTTTATGCTGGTCTTGTGACTTGAACTCAGGGCCTGGGTACTTTTCCTGAGCCCTTTTTTTGCTCAAGGCTAGCACTCTACCACTTGAGCCACAGCTCCACTTCCTACTTTTTCTGGATAATTGGAGATAAGAGTCAAGTGGACTTTCCTGTCTGGGTTGGGTTCAAATCATGATCATCAGATCTCAGCCTCCAGAGTGAGTAGCTAGGATGACAGCAGCCAACTAGTGGGGTGGCTGACTAGGGAGAACGAGAGCAAGGCTACTTCCTCCCCCTCCTGGTGTCCTGGCCTGAGCTGGTGGGATCTGGAGTGGACACACGCTTTTTGCACTCCACACACCCTCCTCTAGGCTCCCAGCCAGAAAACACCAAGCCACCCTTTTATTGAACAAAGCCAGGCTTTGTGAACTTGGAATTACATTGGAGGGTGGGAGGAGAGGGAAAAAAACTGACCAAGTATTAATGTTACAGTTCTCATTTTGCTGCATATCAAGGCCAGTTAATTCCCTGCCTGCCTCCCCCTGCCTGCTTCCCCCCTGCCTGAGTTCTGAGACCCTTAAGGCAGAAGCTGCCTGCTTTCTCCAAGGCTTTTGGCACAAGGCATGCAAACTACCCACAGGAGACTCACCTGGGGTCATCTAAAATGCTTCAGATCTACTGAAAGACTCCAACAAGGACTTACCAACGGAGTGTGAAGCCCATATCCCTCTGGCCGCCGGCACCAAGAAAGCTGGACACTCAGGATTGTAGAACTAGGCCAGAAGACCTAGGCAGACCACACTGCCTGGTTTGGACTGAGTGAGGAATTTCTTGGAAGACAGGACTTGTGGTGTTAAAGCCAGGACAGTCCAGAACAAACTGGGATGGCTAGTGATACAGCATTTCTCAAAATTCCCCCACACCAAGGGCAAAGAAGTGTGTGACTCAAGCCTGGAGTCCCAGCCACTCAGGAGGCTGAGATTTGAAGATCATGGTTCTAAGCCAGCCCAGGCAGGAAAGGCCATGAGATACTTATCTCCAATTAATCACAGAAAAAGTAGGAAGTGGTACACTGTGCCTCAAATTAGGAGAGCATTAGCCTCCAACAAGAAAAGCTCAGGGACAACACACAAGCATCGAGTTCAAGCCCCACAACCTTCAAAAAATAAAGAGGGAAGGGGTGCAAGGAGGAAGGATCACCAAGTGTGCAGGTAAGGAGATCTGTCTAGTTCTCCTACTTAGAACTGGAAAGTTCCATGGATATGTTCAGAGTTGATGTGTAGGCGTGGCTGGAGTTCTGGGATTTCACAACACTTCGGATGAAAAAATAAAATCTGACCACAAGGAACTGAGTCAGGGGTACTGGAAGAGGGCCCAGCTTCCTCGGGCCTGTGTCCTGCCCGAAACCTACAGCCTCAATCCTACGCAGAAAGCAGAAAATGCCCACCCTGAGCCGACTGCTGTCTCCAGGTGGAGGGAAGAGGAGAGGGGAGAAGAGCCACAGGCAGCATGGGTATCTCTTGAAGAACTCGTATCCCTGGTTCCTCAGAAGAGAAAGCTAAGGTCTGAAAGTAGACAGCGTGGCAGAGCCGGCCAGCCAGAGGTCATCTCCTGACCTCCACAGGAGCCTGTCTAGTATAAAAACAAAAAAAAGCACAAAGCTGGGTGAGAGACAGACACAGAGACACAGAGACAGAGACAGAGACAGAGACAGAATAGACAAGGAGTCCAGAAATGCTCATTGAGAAGAAGGCTAGATGCATAGACTCAGCAGAAAAGTCATTTTTAAGATAACTCCAAAATCACAAATTCTTTTTTTTTTCTTTGTGGCAATACTTGGATTTGAACTCAGAGCTCTCATGCTTGCTAGGCTGGCATCCTACCACTTAGACCACATACCCATTTTTTGCTTTGAGTCATTGTTTGAATAGGGTTTTGAATTTTTGTTCCAGCTGCCTGGACCTTGATCCCCCTATTTCTGCCTCCCCCATAGTGAGGATGGACTATGAGTCCTGGCTTCTTTTCCCCAGGCTAACCTTGAACTGTGATCCTCCTCTCTGTTTCCTGAGTAGCTGAGATGATAGGTGGGAGCCACTGCTCCCAGCCCCCAAACACAAATCCTTATCAATGATTCCACACAACTCAAAGCTGTTGAAAGGGGACATAGACTCTCCCACATGAAATCACACGTCCTGAACCTGGTATTTTCGGGGCTCTCAGAATGTTCCCCACGTGGCAGGCTGCGGGAGAGATAATATGGCTCTGCATTTCTCCAGTTTCAGCGCCTAATGGGCTTGTCTTCCTTGCCGCAGGACACATGAACATCATATTTTGGAGATCCCAACCCTCCTTGAGATCTATGGGTAGAATCCAGCCTATGTGGACAGGCCGTGTGTGTGTGTGTGTGTGTGTGTGTGTGTACCAGTCAGTCTTGGGGCTTGAATTTAAGGCCTGGGTTCTGTCCCTGAGCTTTTCAGCTCAAAGCTGGCACTCTACCACTTGAATCGCAGCTTCACTTCTGGCTTTGGGGTACTTTAATAGTCTCGTAGACTTCCTTACCCAGGCTGGCTTTGAACGGTGAGCCTCAGATCTCAGCCTCCTGAGAAGTTAAGATTACCAACGCAATCCACGGTGGCCGATAGTGACATTTTAGGGGACCAGCGCGTCATCTGCTAACTTCCAGGACAGAACAAAGAGCCCTGGTCGCTGTGAGGCCCCGTGGTGTCCAGTCCAGTCCTATCATCCTGGGGAAGCTGCCTGCCCCCTGGGAGAGTTGGACTCCAGATGGTTTTGTTTTGTTTGCTAGTCCTGGGGCTTGAACTCAGGGCCTGGGCATTGTCCTTGAGCTTTCTCAAGGCTAGTGCTCTACCACAGCACCACTTCCAGCTTTTTCTATGTATGTGGTACTGAGGAATCAAACCCAGGGCTTCGTGCATGCTAGGCAAAAACTCTACCACTAGGCCACACCCCCAGCCCTTTGTTTTGTTTTGTTTTCCTAAGCAAAGCAGGAGGAAATTGAAACCTAGTGAATCAACAGATCAGAAAACATTTCCACTTTCCAACTGGGCAGGAAAAGAAGGGGCCACACCCAAATATTTTAGAATGAATTCCTCAAAAGATTTCTGAATTCATGATCTCCGAGTTATAACCCAGCAGATGATGGGCGCCATCTTCCAGGAATTGATATGTCTGTGGTTGGCTTTATGAAACCCTGGCTATGCGGAAACCTTGGACAAAGGAATGAGTCACTTACTTTATGGAGTAGAATTTCCTGAACAGCTAAAGGTAAAATCTTTACATGAGGATATTTAAACTTTTAAAAGAGAAGCCTGTCTAAAACGGCCTCTTGGGTCCTGTATTCTAAAGCTGTATCATTCTAAAAACAGGCTGGGGTATAGCTCAGTGGTAGAATCTGTGTCCCTGTGCAATGCACTAAGTGGGACCCTCACCTCCACCAAAAGAAGAAAATAAACAGACTACAAGTATCACCTAATGATTTCAGCAGCGCTATTAGTTTGATGGGGGTACTGGAGGAGTTTTTTCTTTGTGTCAATACTGGGGCTTGAACTCAGGATTTTGGACTCTTGATTAACTTTTTTACTCAAGAATGGCACTCTAACCTTTGAGCCACACCTCCACTTTTCTTCCCAGGAGGCTTCAAACAAAGATCCTCAGCTCTTAGCCTTCTAAGTAGCCAGAATTATATGCAGGTACCACCAGCACCCAGCGAATGGGGGGCGAGGTTGAGACAGAGTCTCACTGTGTAACTCAGGCTCCTCTTAAACTTTCACCCTACTTTTTTTTGGTGCCTGTCCTGGGGCTTGAACTCAGGGCCTGAGCTCTATCCCTGAGCTGCTTTTTGCTCAACCCTAACACTCTATCACCTGAGCCACAGAACTACTTCCAACTTTTTCTGAGTAGTTTACTGGAGATAAGAGTCTCACAGACTTTCCTGCCCAGGCTAGCTTTGAACTGTGATCCTCAGATCTCAGCCTCCTGAGTAGCTGGGATAATAGGCGTGACCTTCCAGGTCCCAGCTCAGCAATCCCCTTTTATGGTAGCACCCTAGCTACAGAACTAGATACTAGACTAGACTAGACTAGCTAGACTAGTTTACTTAGATTTAGACAGACTTTAGCTCACCTAAAATCTGCCTAGAAGCAGTATAGTGGTGGCTCCTGTCTGTAGTCCTAGCCACCCAGAACTGCTCAGGAAGATGAGATTTGAGAATCCAGGCTCAAAGCCAGCCCGGGCAGAAAAGTCACTAAGACTCTTATCTCCAATGAACCATCAAAAAGCCAGAAGTGGAGCTGTGGCTCAAGTTGTGCAGTGCCAGCCTTGATTGCCAAATGAGAGCATGAAGCCCCAAGTTTAAGCCCCAATACTGGCACGTGGATGCACAAGTGCATACATACGCATGCGCGTGCACACACACACACACACACACACACACACACACACACGCACACACACGTGCATCTGCCAAGAGACTGGGCAGAATAAGTAAAAGCCAGCAATCTTGTTCTGAAAGATTGGTGGACTACAGGACCAGGCCTGCAGGAACCTTGTTAGAAGTCCCTCATGGAAAAGATCTAATCTGAGAATGAAGGCGCTGTTTATTTTTTCTCTCTCGCGAGAGTTGACTTTGGCTATTTTCATTCCACTAAAGAGTGGGAATGTGTTTCTTATAATGCATCCGTTTTAACCATATTCCAGGACAACAAATAGAGTCTTAACAAGCCAACAAGTTGATTATAACAGGATGTTAGCCTCTTGGCAATCTGCGTAGAGTACACACCCCACAATCAAGCTGACTGAATCATTCTAAATTTATGGCCATGGATCTCAAGTGGCAACTCAACACTGCCTGGAAATGCTATTACATTTCTTAGCAAGTTTCCTTTCTCCACACCTCCTCTGGTTCCCCATCCATCAACCCCTCTCTCAGTTTATAATCTCACCCCTTATGTCACCAAGAAAATAAAGCTGAGATCAACAACTACCTCAGTTGGGTGTTATAGTGCAGGCCTATAATCCCAGCACTCAGGAGATGGAGGAAGGAGGATCTTAAGTATGAGGCCATCCTGGATACACAGCAGTATCCAGCCTCAATAAAACAAGGCCTGGTGTGTGGTGTCTCATCTCTGTAATCGCAGCTGTTCAGGAGGTGGTGATCTGGAAGATCACCTCATCTCAGCAATAAAAGTGGGTGTGGCTGTGCCTGCCTGTCATTCTAGCTATCAAGGAGATCCTGGTCTAGGTAGGCCTGGGGGGAGGGGTGGGAGGAAAAGGGATGCAGGGGGTTTGTGCAAGACCCTGGCTGAAAAATCACAAAATAATAAAAGGACAGGGAGCATGGCTCAGGTGGTAGGGTGTCTGTCCAGTGGGACTAGAGCTATGAGGTTGAAACTCCAGTATCCTCAGAGAGAGAGAATACTACCTCACATGAACATGTATGCGCTCTCTCTCTCTCTCTCTCTCTCTCTCTCTCTCTCTCTCTCTCTCTCTCTCTCACACACACACACACACACACACACACACACACACACCTATTAACCCTTCTACCTTCCCGTGTCCCACTGCGCCTTTTCCAATCAGGCTGTTATCTGATGAGGTGACACCTCTCCTGGTGGGCCTGCGATGTGAAATTTTCTGTTTTAATTTCTGGCCACAGTTTGATGTGGCCAGGAATTAAGAGTCTTAATGTATGCACACACCAGTCCCGGGGCTTGAACTTAGGGCCTCATCTCACAGACTTTTCTGCCCAGGCTGGCTTTAAAATTAGAACCTCAGATCTCAGCATCTGAGTAAGTAGGATTGCGGAGCCAATCATTTCCAGACTTCTGGTTACGTTCCTCATATTGAGAGTCTAGCCACCTAATCATAGAGCTATGGTGAGCACACACACAAGAGAGCAAAAGTGTCAGAGACAGAGAAGACAATTACCCTTTGCGGTCAGAAAGTGGACAAGGAAAACAGATAGCACAGCTTTCCAGATCTGAGCATTTGATCACAAACCCAAAATCACACAGAAAACCCTGCCAGGACCAGACAATGGCCAGGAGCCACGCACTGGTTTCTCCACAGGAGTAGAGACTTCGCAGTTCACCTGCAGAGCAGCGACCTCACCTCTCAGCATATATATGCTATGCGTGTACACATAGACATGTGTGTACAGATGCATGCCAGTGTGTATATCTGCATGTACATGTATATACATATACGTGGATATATATTTTTTCTTTTCTTTTTTTGGCCAGTCCTGAACTCTGGACCTCGGCACTATCTTTGAGCTTTCTCAAGGCTAGTGCTCTACCACTTTAGCCACAGTGCCATTTCCAGCATTTTCTGTGTATATGGTACCAAGGAATGAAACCCATAGCTTTATGCATTTTAAGCAAGCTCTACACTAAGCCACACCCCCCACCTATAAATATATATATATATATATATTTTTTTGCCAGTTCTGGGGCTTAAACTCAGGACCTGAGCACTGTCCTTGGGCTTTCTCAAGGCTAGCACTCTACAACTTGAGCCAAAGTACCACTTCTGGCTTTTTCTATGTATGTGGTACTGAGGAATCAAACCTGGGTCTTCATGCATGCTAGGCTAGCACTCTACCATTAGGCCAAACCCCCAGCCCCCAAGTGTATATATTCTTATATATAAGTATAAACTTTTTTTCTTTGCTAGTCTTGAGGCTTGAAATGAGGGTCTAGCACTGTCCCTGAGCTTCTTTTGCTTAATGCTAGTGCTCTACCGCTCAAGCCACAGTGCTTTTGGTTTGTGTGGTACTGAAGAATCGAAGCCAGTGCTTCATGCACATAAGCAAGCACTCTAACACTAAGCCACAATCCTAACCCTTTACCTGGATCTTCATCCTTAAAGGAAAACCCTTCTTTCCTTCCCTCAAGTAACATGGCTTCCAGAGACTGCCCACTTCCCCACAGGATGTGTCTGAGACCCAGCAGAGACTATGGCCTGGGCTCCAGCTGCCACACCCAGCAAACCCACACCCACACCACCAAAGCTGTCTGTGCACACAGGCTAGGGACCTCAGGCCTCACCTGCTCACCTGTGCATTTGTTTCGTTCATTTGTTTGTTTGGTGTGAATGTGTGTATTCTCGTGCATTTGTGTGCATGCCTGCCTGCCTGCATAAACACTGTGACTGGTACTTAATTCAGAGCTTAGCCTTTTTAGTGTCAGCTAGTGCTCTACCACTAGAGCCACAGTGCTGCACTGCCAGCTCTTTGCTGGTTAACTGGAGATAAGAATCTCTCCAACTTGTCTGCCTGAACTAGCTTTGAACCTCAAAATCCACAGATCTTAGATCTTCTGAGCAACTAGGATTATAGGCATGAGCCAGCAGCTCCAGGGCTGCATTTGGTTGTGGTTTTTGTTTTTGTTTTGCTAGTCCTGGGCCTTGAACTCAGGGCCTGGATACTGTCCTTGGGCTTTCTCAAGGCTAGAGCTCTACCACTTGTGCCACAGCACCACTTGTGGCTTTTTCCTATATATGAGTACCAAGGAATTGAACCCAGGTCTTTGTGCATGCTAGACAAGGGCTCTACCACCAGGCCAAACTCCTGGCCTGCATTTGGTTTTACAGAGAAGAAGTTAAGGTAGGGCCCGGGAGTTTGGCCTAGCGGTTAAAGTGCTTGACTAGCATGCACAAAGACCCGGGTTCGATTCCTCGGTATCCCACATACACAACCAAGCCGGAAGTGGCAGAGACAAGACTGCGACGGCGACAGAGAGCGAAAGAAGCGAGCTGAGATGAAGTGAACAGAGCCCAACCGAGTGGTGGCCGGAGCGAGCGGGGCCGGAGCGAGCAGGACCGGAGCGTGCATGAGCGAGCCGGGCCGGAGCGAGCGGGGCCAGAGTGAGAGGGGGCCGGAGCGAGCAGAGCCAGGAGCAAGCGAGAGCTGGCAGGGCCGGAGCGAGCGGGACCAGAGCAAGCCAGGAGCAGGGCCGGGCCGGAGCGAGCGGGGCCAAGAGCAAGCTGGAGCGAGCCGGGCGGAAGCGAGCGGGGCCGGAGCGAGCGGGGCCAGAAAGAGAAAGGGGCCAAAAATAAAAAAAAATAATAAAAAAAAAAAAGAAGTTAAGGTAGATCCACACTCAAGCAGAAAGAAACTCTGAGCTAGAATAGATGCTGACTCTGAGCCCGGGCACTGATTTAAGCCCTTCACATAAATTCTTTCAACTTAACCCTAACAATAGCTTGTATGCTACCTTGTCTAGAAATGTCATAAAGGGGAAAGTGAGGAACAGAGACAGACAGAGCAAATGTTCACCAAAGGAGGAAAGATGTCCCCCCAGACTGGAGCCACCCAGTCCTCAGCTCCATTCAGTAGCAGGTAGGAGAAAGGGAAGGGAGAAAGTCTAAGCAATGCCTGTCAGGTTAACTCAACCTCCTGACCCTTCCTGTGGCCCCGCCCCTTTTGTGGCTCCGCCCCTCCCGCAGCTCTGCCCTCTCCCTCTTGCATCCAGGTCTAGGTATCTGAGCCAGGACAGGATGTCTCCTCTCACTCTCTTCCCCCACCTCTCCTACCGTTTCTCAAACCACAGTCCAGATCCCAATGTGAGGATGACCAGAAACCCTTGTTTAAAACACTGTGACAGTGAAATAAGCCAGACATGGAGGCCAAGCATTATGATTACATCTATGAGGTTGCCAGAGTAGTGGAGAATGCAGAGCAACAGAGACAAGTGGGTCCAGGGGATGGGCAGGGGAACAGGGAGCCAGGGTTTAGTGGCCACAGAGTTTAAGCCAGTTTAAACTGTTATACAACAGTGCCAATGTATTCCATATCACAGAGTTGTGCCCCTGGAAATGGTTCAAATGGCCTTTTTTTCCTGTGTCCATTTGTCTTTATTTTATTGTTACTGTAAAACCGGTACAGAGGGGTTACAGGTATGGAAGTCAGGAAAAGAGTGCATTTCTTTTGGAGCACTATCACCTCTTCCACCTCTTCCCTCATTCTCTCCCAGTTTTTCGCACCTGTCCCCACCCACAAGTTGTGTGGTTTATTTTCCACCTAGAGTCACGTACTACCTCTACACGCAATTTATTTTCGTGCCAGGGTTGCAACTTACACTGTTGTTTTAGCTTTTTTTGTTTTCTCAAGGCTAAAGCACTCTACCACTTGAGCTGCACCCCGCTTTCCAGCTGTTTTTGTCGTTAATTGGAGATGAGCGTCTCGTGGACATTTCCTGCCAGGACTGGCTTCGAACCCTAATTTTCAAATCTCATCCTCTTGGGTGGCTAGGATTCCAGGCCCAGCTAGTTCCCCCGTGGTTCTTCTGTATCCTAAGTATGAAAAACAAGACTTCAGCCACATTACCATCCCCACCAGGCCTCCGTTTCCCTGTGTGTGAATGGCTGCACAATCTCCTTACACAGCTGGGTGAGGGTTACATGGGATGTGTGACTGAAGTGGCGGGTGAGGTGGGAGGCTACTGCTTCAAAACCATCTTCCATTCGGACAGTCTATAAAATCACAGCATCCCTGGAAGCTGGCCCCTGGGCTAGGTCCCAGGCACTGGAGGGGGACAGACAGTATCACAACATCCAGTATTCTAGGGTGGATGCTGGCTCTAGGACATGAACTCAGGGCCTAGGAACTTTCCCTTCGTCTTTTCACTCCAGGCTGATGCTCTATCACTTGAGCCACTCTTCTTTTTTTTTTTTCTTTTGCCAGTCCTGGGCTTGAACTCAGGGCCTGAGCACTGTCCTTGGGCTTTCTCAAGGCTAGAGCTCTACCACTTGAGCCTCAGCACCACTTCCAGCTTTTTTTCTATGTATGTGGTACCGAGGAATCGAACCCGGGTCTTTGTGCATCTAGGCAAGCACTCTACCACTAGGCCAAACTCCCGGCCCCTTGAGCCACTCTTCTACTTCTGGCTTGTGTTGTTGTTTTAAACTGGCTAGTTAGAGATAAGAATCTTACTCTCCCAACCTTTTCTACCCAAGTTGACTTCCAACTCAGGTCTCAACCTCCCGAGTAGCTAAGAATACAGGCACGAGCAACTGGTGTCCCACCTGTGTGCAGACAGACAAGGGTCTCCCTTCTCCCATTCTCAGACCTGGGACCACAGGTAAACCAAGTCCTAAGCTGCAACCTGGGGCAGAGGGGAGGGGAGAAGGCATTATGGAACAATTGCCCAAGCTGGGCACTTAAAATGAGACCCTAGCCGGGTACTGATGGCTTATGCATGTAATCTTAGCTACTCATGAGGCTGAGATCTCAGAATCATAGTTTCAAGCCAACCTAGGCTTATCTTCAATTATTCACCAAAAAGCTGCAAGTAGAGCAGTGGTAGAGACCCTGGTATTGACAGGGAGAGGGGGACAGGGAGGGAGAGAGAGAGAAAGCTCACTAAATGAAGACAGGATCCGATAAAGATTGATGAAATGATTTGAAGGTTGGTAGGACATTTGTGGCCCAAGAATAATGCAAACGAAGACCTCAAATATAAATAAGAGGGAGAAAGAAGTGGCGGGAGATGGCAAGTATGTAAAAGCCAGCTCAGTCATCTTATTCTGGGCCTGTGACTCTGAAAGCAAGAGCCGACCAGGCAGAGGAGAGATTCCAGACTGAGATCTCTCTGTGGCTTCTGCCTCCAGGAATTCCCTTCCAGAGACAGAGATTTTATCGAAGGAGCCTAAAGCACTCAGCCTCCTTATCTTCCATCCCATTGCCAGAGGATTTTAAAGAAGAGGCTGGGGTCTAGGTGTGGCCTCTCTGAATCTGGACCCCCCCTCACTACCACTGCTGACCCCAGGCCTGTCAGCTCTCTCTTGCTCTCAGACATCGGGGCAACATCCGTGAGAAAAAGTCACCCTTGTTCTGTGGCTTTTCTCTTTTTTTACTTTCCCCAAAATGGCCGTTGGCATTGAGAGTGCTTTGAAATGTATATGGCATTACCCCCCCAAAAAAAAATCGTGTTAAAATAATCCTTCGTAGGTCTTTAGAGCCACACATGTCACCCTTGTTGATGCATTAGTACGAAGTCTGCTTCCTTCAGCACTTACCGTAATAAGATAGTTGGACACATTTTAAGAGCTTTATTTTTTTTTCTTGAAAGAAATCCATGACTTGTGTAGTTGATGTCTATAAAGTAGTACCTACGTTAGGAAGTTACCTAAACATGTTTTTTTGTGTGTGTCAGGCAAACATTTTTGTCTTGGGTACAAGGACGGTTGGAAGGTGGCCAGATTGTTTATGATCTTTTCTTTGAAGATGTTTCTCTAAGAGCTTGTCACTCTGCAGAGGGACTTTTTGGATAAGAACCAGATCACCATCCCTGCAAGCAAATACCTTCTACTCCCTTCTACTATATGTGAAGCAGATGAGGCGTGAACCCCAAATTCTCTTCCCAGAACCATCTTTCCAAGTGGGTAAGGCCCTGGGTGCAGTCCTGTCCTTTTGCCCAGTTTTTGCTCTGAAACTATTCTTGAACGTATTCCAGAGTAGCTTTAGAGAATACTCATATCTCAACTGCTTTTGACTCCAAAATTAAAAAAATAAAAAGTTATGACAAATTGGGCAGGCTCCAAGAAGCTGGAATCCAGGGGAGAGGCTGATAAGGTACCAGCTTAATTCTACCAGGTTTGTAGGAGGGCACACACCCCTGCCCCCACCCCCACTGCCACCCACACCATACCCACCCTCAGTTCCAGCTGGGGGTAGAAGTCAGGCCTTTCGCACCCAGATCCTACTTCCTGCCAAGCAGGTCAGGATTCTCAACCCCTCCTGGGCCCACTGGGAAGAGCAGACTGGACCCAGCTGCCCAAGGTCCTGAAAGCTAGAAGCCATACATGATTTTCCTGCCCCCATCATCTCCGCCCCTGTTCAAATCCCCTCCTTGTCCATATTTTCAGAATGGGAGGGGAAAAAATATCAAACTCAAGGGTGAAATGAAATCACTGCTTAGACCAAAGTTCACTTCAGGTCCAAGTCAGAGCCTAAGTAAGCAAACTTGGGATTAGCACAGAAGGGCCCGACCCTCTCCAAGTTGGTCCTGAACTCTGAAGCCCTAATCTTTGTCCCCAAACAGGGACTTCTTTCCCCAAGCTCTCTGCTATGCTAGGAATTCTGCCCCAGTTTAGGAGAAAAAAAAAACAAAAACAAAAACCCTGGATTTTCAGCATTCTGATCTGACCAAGTCAAAATGCACAGCATGAAGGAAGGCCCCTTGTCTGGGCCTGAAGAATAATAGCCCAGAAAGCAGACCTCGGGGAAGAATGCCCCGAACTAGGGGCTGGTGGTTCATACCTGGAATCCTAGCTACTCAGTGGGCTGAGATCTGAGGATCACAATTTCAAGCCAAGCCAGGCAGGAAAATTCATGAGACTCTTTTTTTTTTTTTTTTTTTTTTTTGCCAGTCATGAGCTTGAGCTCATGGCCTGAACACTGTTCTTGGACTTTCTCAAGGTTAGAGCTCTACCACTTGAGCCTCAGCACTATCTCTGGCTTTTTTCTATGTATGTGGTACCGAGGAATTGAACCCGGGTCTTCGTGCATGCTAGGCAAGCACTCTACCACTAGGCCAAACTCCCGGCCCCTCATGAGACTCTTATCTCCAGTTAACCACCCAAAAACCAGAAGTAGAGCTGTGGTTCAAGTGGTAGACCCTTGAGTGAAACAACTAATAGACAGTGCCTAGGCCCTAAGTTCTAGCTCCAGGATGGAACTAGGAAAAAAAAAAATCCTGACACCAGTGGCTTACACCTAAAATCCTCATGGGGCTTGAATTCTAGGCCTAGGCACTGTCCCTGAGCTTTTTCACTCAAAGATAGTGCTCTACCACTCAGTCACAGCACCACTTCTGGCTTTCTGGTTATTAATTGGATATAACAGTCTCACTGCCTTTTGTGCCCAGGTTGGCTTTGAACTGTGATCCTCAGATCTCAGCCTCCTGAGTAGCTAGAATTACAGGCATGAGCCACCAGTGCCTGGCTTCATGTGACTTTTATCTCCAGTTAACTACCCAAGAACTGGAAGAAGAGCTGGGGATCAAGTAGTAAAATACTACTAGCCTTGAGTGAAAAAAGCTCAGGGACAGCACACAAGCCCTGAGTTCAAACCCCAGGACTGGCACAAAAGAAAACCGTGTTTCACCAGCCTCCCTGATACACATTCCCTCTATTTTCTATGCTCAGCATAGCAGAGACCATATCACTCATATCTTGCTTTGTACCACCCACTACAATGTCACATGTAACAAAGAGAAAGCAGCACACTTTATTTCATAATCATCATCGCAATAAGCACAAGCTTATTCAGGAACATAAAATAGTCTTCATTCCTCATGTGCAGACTACGCAACAGAACCAGCTCTACATCTTCCTGGCAGCATTTAACCTCTAAGAGACCTGGAGGTAAAAGACGGACAAACCCTCAGTCCCATGAAGACGTAAGTAACTAGATCCACACAAGGAGCCTGAGAGCCATTGTCCTGCCTCTTGTGAGCACCCAGAAGACATTTTTTTTCCCTTTTTCTTTCTCTTTTTGCCAGTCCTGGGGCTTGAACATAAGTGCTGTCCGTGAGCTGCTTTGTGCTCAAAGCTAGTGCTCTACCACTTGAGCCACTGTGCTACTTCTGGCTTTGTCTGAGTAGTTTCTTGGAGATGAGCCTCACAGACTTTCTGGTCAAGCTGGCTTCAAACCACGATCGTCAGATCTCAACCTCCCGAGTAGCTAGGATTCCAGGCAGGAGCTACCAGCGCCTGCCCCAAAAGACAGATTTTCACACCAAGAAGTACTGCCTTGAGAGTAGCCCCAATCATACATGAAGAGCCATACCCTAAATGTGACCTGTTCCCAAGTCACAGGAGACCTCCAAAGGCCAAGAGCCCAGGACCACTCAATGGCAAGAACATTTGGTGTGGACTGGGCTCTAAGCTTTCTAGCTTGTCCCAACACTGTGGGCTCAAGAATCAATGGATTCAGTGTAGGACCACAGCAAAGTCATAAGTCACTCAACCTTTCTAGCCCTCCATTTCTGTAGCTTTCTGTTATAGCCAGAAGATTGCTCATAAATAATCAGTTCTGGAATTCTGTCCTATGCCAAATATACACAGTATGTTCTCTACAAAATTAGGGCCACGGAGCAGTCTTATAAAAGAGGAATTTAGAAACAGCCCTAGGCAGGGGTGTAGCTCAGTGGTAAAGTGCTTGCTTAGCATGAGAGAAGTCCTGGCCTCTAGCCCCACAAACAGACAAACACAGCTGCAATATCATCCATCCGTGTCCAGATTCCCCAATGCATTTGCTATTCCTCAAGCCCACCTGGCCAAAGCTGAGAATAAGTATGACAAGATACACAGCTCCTCTGGGTTCAAACCCCAGCTTTGATACTTACCTGTGTGAAGCTCTATTCCCTTAGTCATTGCCTAGGCTGAAAATAATACTGCGTGAACTCATTGATTATAAGTGTAAAACACTCTACACAGCCACAAAGCAGGAAGCACACTCAAATCATAACTCTACTCAGCAAATGCAGACCCACAAATGACCATGCTGCTCCAGAGGACATGGGGTAATCTCAAACAACAGCACCAATCGCTTCTTATGGAGTTTACTTTCAACAGGAGAAGCTAGCGGCCTGTTCCTCTGTCTCTGAATCTTTGTTTCCTGGCTACCATGAGGTGAGCAGCTCACAAGGAAGGAAAGAAAGAAGGAAGGAAGGAAAGAAGGGAGGGAGGGAGGGAAGGAGGGAGGAAGGAAGGAAGGAAGGAAGGAAGGAAGGAAGGAAGGAAGGAAGGAAAGAAGAACAACCTAAGAAATAGCCAAAATAAAATAAAAATCAGTGTTAAACACTGGTAGCTCATGTCTGTAATCCTAATTAGTCAGAAGGCTGAGATCTTTACTGTTTTCATGTTTAAATTAACATTTTTTTTTTGCCAGTCCTGGGCTTGAGCTCAGGGCCTGAGCACTGTCCTTGAACTTTCTCAAGGCTAGAGCTCTACCACTTGAGCCTCAGCACCACTTCTGGCTTTTTTCTATGTATGTGGTACCGAGGAATCGAACCCGGGTCTTCATGCATGCTAGGCAAGCACTTTAACCACCAGGCCAAACTCCCAGCCCAGTCTGTGGGACTTTTATCTCCAATTAATCACTAAAAAGCCAGAAGGAGAGCTGTGGCTTGCAGCAGAGTGTCAGCCTTGAGCCAAAAAAATCCCTCAGGGATAGCACCCAGAACTAGCACAAAATAATAACAACAGCAATAATAATAATAAAATAAAAATCAGATTTCCTCAAATGTATAAGAGAAAAATGTGAAGAAAAATAAATCAGAGTAAGTAGGAAAAGAGATAAGATGTGATTTTATAGAAACCCCTAGGAAAAGCCTCTAGAGAAGGCAAGCCTTGAGCAGAAACTCAGTAAATGGAGTCCTTCTTCCCCTTATCAGCAGTGCTAGGGGGAAAAATGCACAGTATTTTCCCTGTGTCCAAATAGATATTTCTGCCCAATGTATCTCACCGGCTGGAATGTGGGCTGGAAGGGAACTTAGAGATTGTCTAGTTCTAACAGATCTACAAAGCTCCAACAGAGACAAAACAGACCCCTTGTATCTGGAGCTCAGGGAGAAGGAAGAATGAACTGAGGGATTAATATATGTCAAAAGTGCTAAGTAAATAGAGAATATGGAATCAGCAACAGGGCATTAGGGGAAGCGTTCATAACTCCCCCTGAGGTGTGTTAGAGGCCTCTCTAGTAAGATGTCCTTATAGGGGAAGAATCTGCCAAATGGAAAGACATTCCAGGCATATTTCACAGGAAATGCAAAAGCCCTGAGCTGGGAATCTGACTTCCAGGACAAGGAATAACCTCCTGTCAGTGTGGGAGCCAATGCAATAGCTCACATGTATCATACCAGCTACTGAGAAGCATTGATGAGAGTATCCGGGTTCAAGCCAAGCGTGGTGGCACATGCCTGTAATCCTAGCTACTCAGGAGGCTGAGATCTGAGGATCGAGGTTCAAAGCCAGCCTGGGCACAAAAGGACTTGAGACTCTTATCTCCAATTAACCTCTAGAAAATGAGAAGTACGTCTTGGCTCAAGGGTAGGGCAGCAGCCTTGAGCTGAAGAGCTCAGAGACAGCGCCCAGGCCGTGTTCAAGCCCCATGACCCACCAAACAAAACAAAACAAAAAGAAAGAAAAAGAAAAGAAAAAAGGAAGGAAGTAAAAGGCAAAGAAAGTCCAAAATTTACCTAAAGTTAGGCTGACAAACACAGGATTTGAACTCCTGCAGCCCAGTTTCAATGCTGGCTCTTAACCATTACACCCCTGTATGCCTTGCCTGCTTTTTGAGCAGGCACACACGACCTTCAGAACCATCCCTAGCTGGGTTTACCTTTGTAGCTTCAACTCTCCAGCCTTTCACTCTCATAGCTCCCTAGACCAAGGTTCCGGTAGCTTATGCCTGTAATCCTAGCTACTCAGGAGGCTGAGAGTGGAAAATGAAAGTTTAGAGTCAGCCAAGACAAGAAAGGTCATGACTCTTATCTCCAATGAAACCACCAAAAAGCTAGAAGTGGAGCTGTAGTTCAAGTGGTAGAGCATTAACCTTGAGGGGAAAAAAAAAAAGGCCCAGGGACAGTGTCCAGGCTCTGAGTTCAAGCCCCAGGACCAGCAGAAAAAGACACACAATCCAAAAGCCCTGAATACACAGGGCAAGGCAAGGATTCACAGGCTCTCTGCACTGAACAGCCTTATCTCAAAGTCTACCTGGGCTTTGATTTACCCAGGTATTACCTGAAGAAAGCCAGTGGGAATTGTGGTGAGAAGGAAGGGTTTCTGGTCTTCAGGGAAATGGCATAACCCTCGGGAGGGGAATGGCAGAGCAGGAAAAGCTGGTTTCTGGCATGAGAAAGTCATGTTTACACGAACATCCAGCTTTTTCAAAGTCCAGAAAATCCTGGGACACACACTAATTGGTTTCTAAGGCAACGCCCATAAGCAAAGGGAGGGCAAAGATACAGTGTCTGGAAATCTCTCTCCTGTAGTTTAAACAGACATGAAAGCCACACAAGCTCCTCTTAAGCTTTCTCTGAAACCCCGCCGCTGCGAGCCTCATTCTACATCTTCAGTGCCTGCTTCTTTGGAGGTCCTACCCAACCTGGAATAAATGGATATTCAGGATCTCGTATACAAACCATTTAGGGAGAAAGATTCGATCCCAATCATATTATTTATTAATCCCCTAGTGGTCTTTTAGCTTTTCACTCAAGGCTGGCACTCTCATTACCTGACCCACATCTCCACTTCTGGCTTTTGGTGATCAATTGGAGATAAGAGTCCTACAGACTTTTCTGACCCGGCTGGCTTTGAACCCTGATCCTTCGATCTCAAACCCTGATCCTCCTGAATAACTGGAATTCCAGGCATGAGCTACTGGTGCCAGCTGATCTTTTCTTTATTTTGGAAAACATTCAAGCTTCCAGCAAAGGAGTAAAAGATAGAAGAGGGAAGCTCTAGGAAGCAATTGCCATAAATAATGGAAGCAAAAACTGAAGAGGTGGGTGAGCTAAGTGCAATCACATCCACATGTGAGCAGAGCTAATGTGAGGCAGAGAACCCAGGAGAGCTGGGGTGTGGGCTAGGACATGGCTGCTTCCTAGAGCTCAAAAGGGAGCACCAGCCAGGCACTGGGGGCTGACACCTGTAATCCTAGCTACACAGAAGGCTGAGACCTGAGAACTGAAATTCCAAGCCAGCCTGGGCAAGCAAAGTCCATGAGACTCTTTATCTCCAATTAATCACAGGGCTGGGAGTTTGGCTTTGTGGTAAGAGTGCTTGCCTAGGGTGTGGGGAGGGAAATAGGGGCCAAGACATGAGAAAGAGTATTGTTTGTGAAGGAATGCACTTTCTATCTGGTGAATATAATGTAACCTTCTATTAATTACAATAAAAAAGATATGGAAAAGAAAGAAAAAGGAGTGCTTGCCTAGCAATGCACAAAGACCCAGGTTTGATTTCTTGGTACCACATATATAGAAAAAAAGCCAGAAGTGGTGCTGTGGCTCAAGTGGTAGAGTTCTATCTTAAGAAAACCCAAGGATAGTGCTCAGGCCCTGAGTTCAAGCCCCAGGATTGGCAATTTTTTAAAAAATCCAATTAATCACAGAAAAAGCCAGAAGTAGAGTTATGGTTCAAAGTAGTAGAGTGCTAACCTTGAAGAAAAGAGCTTAGGGCCTGAGTTCAAGTCCCATGACCAACAGAGAGAGAGGGGGGGGGAGGGGAGGGAGAGGCACAGTACCCCCTAAACAATCCGATGTCAAGACAAAAGGGAGGGGGCTGTGGCTCACACTCAGAATCCTAGATAGTGGGAGTGGATGAGATCTGAGGATCAAGGTTCAAAGCCAGCCGGGGCAGACAAATTCAAGAGATTTATCTCCAATTAATCAGCAAAAAGCTGAAAGTGGAGATGTGGCTCAAATGGTAGAACATGAGCCTTGAGTAGAAAAGCCTTAGAGACAGTGTTCAGGCCCTAAGTTCAAGTCCTAATATACTGGCACATCACACACACACACACACACACACACACACACACACACACACACACACATACACACACGCACACACTAGATGTTGCCAGCAGAGAAAGTAGGGCTCTCTAAGAAGGTCCAGGACTCAGCACCAAAACTCTTCTCTAACACCAAAAAGAAGTTTTACATCTTCAACTAGAAAGATATTCAAACCCTTTCATTCTAAGTCTCTGTCTCACCTTAGCTGTTTTGTTTTGCTTTTTGTTTTTGCTGGTCCTGGAGCTTGAACTCAGGGTCTGGGCACTGTCCTTGAGTACTTTTAGCTCAAGTCTAGCACTGCCACTTGAGCCACAGCACCACTTCTGGCCTTTTCTGTGTATGTGGTACCAAGGAATCAAACCCAGGGCTTCATGCATGCTAGGCAAGCACTCTACCACTAGTCCACATTCCCAGCCCAGCCGTGAGTTTAATAGATACTGTCTTACAAGCATAAAGACCTTGTCTGGCACACCAAGAATGAAGAAACCTTGGGAATCTTTCTGGGGTTGGGGACAAGTCCCTGTACTAAATTCATTTCCTCCAGGATTCTCAAAAAATCTCGAGGGAGGTGTTGCCTGACTAAGCCTTAGACTGAGAGCTAGGCCCTGAGTCCCGGGTGACTTCTACAGCCCAGGAAGTCCTATTTACTTGTGATGCTCCCGTGAATCTTATCTCTGCACAGAGGGTGTCATTTCTATAATTAAGATTATCATCATTCAGTCCCTACCATTTCTCACCTGCATTTGGGGTGGAGATGGAACCTGCCCCAGCTTGATTGGTGGCTTCCTTGAGTTTATTCTGGTCTTTGCATTCCACCGCTGATAGCTGTGGTGTGCTCTAGCAAAAAGGGTAAAAATTATTACTCATGAAATCATCTAATCAATACTCAAATGGCTAAACATGGATACAATATATATATATATATATATATTAGAAAAATCTGGAAGTAATCCTGTGGCTCAAGTAGAAAATCTCTAGCCTTGAGCACAGAGAGATTCAGGAACAGAGCACAAGCCCAGAGTTCAAGCCCCAGGGCTGGTCAAAAAGAAAAAGAAGAAGAAAAAGAATCACCTTTTCCACCACTACTCCCAGCACAACCCAAGCCCCACCCTTGTCTAGAAGCTATAGTTATAGAGGAGCTTAAGAAGGCACCTGGCAACCAGGCACGAGGGGCTCATCCCAACAATCCTAGCTACTCAGGAAGCTGAGATCTGAGCACTGCAGTTCAAAGCCAGCCCTGGAAGAAAAGTCCATGAGACTCTTATTTCCAATGAATTACCAGAAAGCTAGAAATGGAGCCATGACTAAAGTGGGACAGCACCAGCCTATCTTTTTTTTATTTAAAAAAAAAAAAAAGCTAAGGGACAAATACAGGCCCTGAGTTCAAGTCCCAGTATCAGCACAAAAAAGGGAGGGGACAGGGGGACTTGGCATTTGATGAAGTGGCTTTAGAGCAGATGCATGGCATCTGGCTGGCCCTCTTTGAGTATCTCTGTCTGTTCCGGCCAGTGGCACAAGCAGAGGTAGGTATGTTCAGATGACCTGCTCCTTTGGGTTCTGGACGGGTAACCAGTACCAAGGGAGGAAAGGGAAAGAGTGTGGCCAAATTCTGATGTGGCTTAGGTCCAAGGGAAAGATCCCTTCCTGCACAATGGAACCACAAATGACAGCCAAGACAGCGAAGAAAGAAGGGACAGACAGGGAGAGGAAAGTGAGTGGGAGAATATCTAATGGAAAGGAGTCTACGTCATAGCTAGCCATGCTTCGCCTTGGCCAAAAGGGGAGAGGACACTGTGCCATCTGGCACCAGACTGAGGCCAGCCCAGCCCTTACAGTGCTGAGAATCCATGTGACACTGTCCCCAGGCTCTCACTTGCCCTCCCTCTGCTCCTCTGCTCTCTACCGAGCCACCTAGCGTGCAGCATGATTTTCTGCGTCAATCCAGCAAACTAGAAAACAGGGTAGAGGAAGGAATTTTGAAGATATTTGATATTTAAAAAAAAGGAACTCAGTTTAGGGCTTATCCTAGAGATTAAATATAGTTTAATTGTATGCACATGATTTAAGGTGAAAAAATTACAGGGGGTCCTATGTCCTATTCACAAAACAATGACAAGAGAGAGCCCCAGTGGACACAAAGAAATGACCCAGTTATGAATTGGGTAATAGTGCCTCACACCTGTAATCCTAGCTATTCAGGAGGCTGAGATCTGAGGATCATGGTTCAAAGCCAGCCCGGGCAGAAAAGTTCATGAAATTCTTATTTCCAATTAAACAGAAAAAAGCCGACAGTGAGCCAAGTGCTAATGGCTCACTCCTGTAATCCTAGCTACTCAGAAGGCTGACATCTGAGGCTTGCAGTTCAAAGCCATTCTGGGCAAGAAAGTCCATGAAACATATCCAACTAACAACTAGAAAACCAGAAGTGGAACTATGGCTCAAAGTGTTAGAGTGCTACCCTTGAGCAAATGAGCTCAGAGAGAGTGCCCAGGCCCTGAGTTCAAGCCTCAGTACTGGCAAAATAAAATAAAATGGAATAAATGGCTCAGTAATGTTAAAATAGCAGACACCCTTGGCGAGCCAGCAGAAGAGCCATTTCAGGCTTGGGCAGCCTCTCTCTTACAAGCACCTGGCTGCCCCACCTGTGCCCAGCCCAGCCAGACTTCCCTGAGACTCGGGTTCACACGGGTGCTAGAAGGCTGGGGTAATCTGATTGGCCTGGAGGTTGCTGCTAGAAAAGACAGGCTTTGTTAATGATCAGAGAGTCAGGTTTGAACCTGTTCCTCTCATGCCTACGTGCAGGTCCTCAGAAAAGCAACAACAGTGAGATTCAGGGTGTGGTCAGCTGCCCTGACTGTTTCTGGGATGTATAAAAATCCAGGGATGTTTTAAACTACTCAGTCTGACTGACTAGACCAGAAATCAAACCGAGAAATACCTTGAAGTCATCTCTCCCTTCCTGTTTGAGATAAGACAGAGATTTCTCACTCCCAATTTATGCTTAGAAATAATCTTTCCATCTTGATTTTGGCTGACAAGAGCTGGATCTCTGGTGGATCAGCTACTAACCAAAAGCCACCTGTGTCAGCTGAAACTGAATGAGCCAGTGCTGAACTGGAGGCAGACAAAACAGCCGTTCTCCCTTACATTGGAGTGTGGACATTGCTCAGACATACCACTCTACCCCCCAACCCCAGATCTCTGGTCTCAGTGTCTCAAATCTACTTTCTTTTACCTCAATTTGAGAAAGAGAATATATATATTTACCAGACCTCAGCACGAATTCAGTGCTGTGCTTTCTTGGCACCACAAACCCTTGCTCTGCACTCACATGCTAGTGTGTCACAGTGCCACCCAGCAAAACGCACAGGGCAGAGCCTGCTCCTGCAGTGGTCAGTACTGGAACAGAGCAGAAGCCGGCCAGGCTCAGCATGGGACAAGGGGGAAAAGCGGGCACGGGGAGAGTTCGCGTCAATGAAGACTCGAGCAGCTTCCCCTGCACATCCCAGCCGAGCTGCTCCGGATCTAAACACTCAGGAAGAACACTGGGCCTCGTCGGCTCAGGCCTATGATCTTAGCTACTCAGGAGGCTGAGAACTGAGTTGAAAGCCAGCCCAAGCAGGACATTCTACGAGACTCTTATCTCCAAATAACCACCAAAAAGCCAGAAGTGGAAATACAGCGCAAGTGGAAGAGCACTAGTGTTGAGCAAAAAAGCTAAGAGACAGAGCCAAGGCCCTGAACCTACCTCAATACTCATCTGCCCCCCCCCCCCGCCCTCTCTCTCTCTCACACACACACAATTTAGAAAAATAGAAAGGAAAAGAGGGAAGGAAAAAAGAACAAATAAAAGTCATTTGTTTTTAATCAGTTTAATAAAAAGTATCCTGGTTGAGGTGACTCAGAATCTCATAAAAAGATGGATTCATTTTGGTTTTGCATTTTTTTTGTCTTTTCTTCTACATTTTTTTGTCAGTCATGGGTCTTGAACTCATAACCTAGGTGCTGTCCCTGAGCTTTTTTTTTTTTTTTTTTTGCCAGTCCTGGTCTTGAGCTCAGGGCCTGAGCCCTGTCCTTGGACTTTCTCAAGACTAGAGCTCTAGCACTTGAACCTCAGCACCACTTCTGGCTTTTTTTTTCTATATATGTGGTACCAAGAAATCAAACCCGGGTCTTTGTGCATGCAAGGCAAGCACCTGAGCTATTTTTTTGCTCAAGGATAGCACTGTACCATTTTGAACCACAGCACCACGCCTCCTTTTCTGATGGTTAATTGGAGGTTAAGAATTTCCTGCTCAGGCTGGCTTTGAACCATGATCCTCAGATCTCAACCTCCTGAGTAGGTAGAATTATTAGCATAAGCCACCAGTGCCTGGCTTCTATATTTTCTATTAGTATCAAATAGTGTACAAGAGGGTTCATTTTGACAGGTTCAGCATACCTTGATGTTTATTTATTCATGGGATTTTTTTGCATCTTGTTGTTTTCTTCCACATTTTCTATTAGCATTGATTAGCTGAACAAGGCAGTTTCAGTTGGCATGTCCATATGTGCATACAATGTACTTTCTTTAGACTCATTTCCTCCATACCAGTCTCAACAAGCTTCTCTGTTCCATTCTCACACAGGGAAAAACAGTATCATATTTAGACCTCATTCATCCTCCTTTGCCTTTCTTCTCTCTTCCCATTAGTCCCCACACTCTGAACAGAATTTGCTTTCCATTCCTGTCATTCTTTTATTATTTTTATTTTTTAAGGCAATTCTGAAGCTTGAACCCGGGACCTGGCCACGGTCCCTAAGCTTTTCTGCTTAAGGCTAGCACCCTTACACCTTAGAGTGCTAGCCTTGAGCAAAAGAGCTCAGCGACACTGCCCAGGCCCTGAATTCAAGCCCCACAACTGCTAAATAAATAAATCCCTATCTGTGGCCTCTCAGCACATCTGACCCAAGCTTCATCCGCCTGGCACTCTCACACCTGAATTCCTAGAATTTATTTTCTAGGAATTTAGACAATCCACACAGACGGCCCTACCCTCCTCCCTCACCTGACATCCCTGTCTGCCTGAAGGGCCCACTTGAAATTCAAGTTGCAAGCTGATCTTACAATGTTACAAATAGAAAATGCGCTGTCATTCTTCTCCCTGCTTGCTCACATTCCAGCCCTCCCCCTCCGCCTGCCCACTGGGGACGGGACAGAGCTCAGCTGCCTGGCAGCCAAGGCCTTCCCGGAGACCACACACCCAGGGAAAGTACACAGAGCCAGTCCACGCTCTGCCTCTGAGGAGGTACAAGGTTGTCAAAGCTCTCCTCTTAACGAGCGTCATCCCGGCGGCCACCAGTGACACATCTGTCATCCTAGTTACTCAGGAGGCTGAGGTCTGAGGATCAGGGTTCAAAACCAGCTGGCACAGGAAATCCATGAGACGCTGATCTTCAGTTAACCACCAAAAAGCCAAGTAGTAGAGCCCCCAGCCTTGAGTGGTAAAGTAAGGAACAGTGCGTAGGCTCTGAGGTCAGGCACCTGTATGAGTGCACATATTGAAGCTAACTGAGGAATCTCAGATAGGAGGATCCTGGTTCAAAGTCAGCCCAGCCAGACAATCCAAGAAACTTCATCTGACTAACAATCAAAAAACCAGACATAGCCGGGTACACACCTGTAATCTTAGCTACTCAGGAGGCTGCGATCTGAGGATCTCAGATCAAAGCCAGCCCAGGCACTAAAGACCATGAGACTCTTATCTTCAATTAACCACTAAAAACTGGAAGTGGCATTGTGGCTTACGGGGTACGGTGGTAGCCTTGAGTTGAAGAGCTCAGGGACAGCACCCAGACCCAGAGTTTAAGCCCCACGATCAACAAAAAAAAACCAGACGTGGTTCAAGTGGTAGAGCACCAGCCTTGATCAGGAAAAAAGCTAAGGGAAAGTGTGAGACCCTGAGTTCAAGCCCCAGTATTGGCACACACACATATACATGCACACACACACACACACACACACACACACACACACACACACACACACTAACATATACAGAGCCATCCACTATAAAGCTGATCTTAGAGCTGTCTAGCTACAGTGGTAACTTGGGTACGCTAATAGGGGTTTAGGAACCTACCAGGGTGAGGAGGTGAGCCCTCACCAGCCCCAATGGAGAAGTATAAACCTGCCCAGAGGGGCTTCTGATGGCCTTCCAGAATCTTCTTTCTTGATGCCCAGTATCTTCAGTCCTCTGTGCCCAGCACCCTGCTTTGCAAAGGCTCTAAAATGGATTAAAAAATTCCTCCAGGTAGGGGTGGCAGAATTCAGAATAGAGCCTGGAGATTTAGCAGTTTGACTGAACAGGTCAAATCTAGACTACATGGCCTCCGATTGCAGAAGGAGGGCTACCAGATGTGAGCTGAGTTCTGGTTTGCCTCGAGGTAGAGTAACCGTATTTGGAGAGACAACCACCGCAGACAGCATCCTTCCGTGCTGTCCTGCTTCCTACGTCCCTTGCTCCCCTCTCTCCTTCCTTTCCTTTCTTCCTCCTTTCTTCCCTTCCTTTCTCCCTCTCTCCGTCCCTTTCTTCCTTCCTTCCCTTCCTCCTGTCCCTCTCTTCTTTTTGTTTTCATTGTTGTTATTTGGTGCTTGGGACCACGCTTGGTTTTGCACAGCCTAGACAAAGACTGTACTAGTGAGCCACACTGCAGCCTGTCTCCTTCCCTTTTCTTTTCTTTTTCTTTTTTCCCTCCAGTCCCGGGGCTTGAACTCAGGGCCTAGGCACTGTCCTTGGGTTTTCTCAAAACTGGAGCTCTGCCACTTGAGCTGCAGCACCACTTGCAGCCTTTTCCATGTATGTGGTACCAAGGAATCGAACCCAGGCCTCCGGGCATTCTAGGCAAGCATGCTACGCCTAGGCCAAACTCTCAGCCCCTGGCTTTTCCTTTTCTTACTCCTTTAATCTTCCTTCTCCAGGACCTAGAGTGTTGCTCCCCACACGCCCCAAGGGCTCTTTCTTCTTCATCTCCGGAAGGGAAGGTGAGAGGGCTCCAGGTTGGAGTCCCTTCCCTTGGGTGTGGCCCTGGGGATGGGCTGGCTGAGGGCTCCATTCCACCCAGAAAGTCCAAGGCCCTTGAGTTCACACCGCAGGCCGTTGGTACCTTTTCCAACAGGTTTTAACAACAGCCTCTGCCGGGCTGGCAGGTGCAGAGACGCCAGGGGAAACGTCAGTCGGGGACAACTGTCCAAAGGGATGTGCCAGGGCCAGTCCGAGTGGCCCCTCATTAGGGTGGCCCCCAGGGCTTCTAGGATGGCTGAGCTGTGGTCCAGGGCCCCTGGGTGGGGCTGTTAGAACGCTTGTGCTTTGATCGGCTTTTCTGTCTTGTTTATTAGCATGAAAGAGTTGCAGACTCAGAAAGGGTCAGGAAAGCCACAGGAGGGGCTGGCAGCAGCTCACGAGGCCAACCTTGAGCAAGGTGTCACTCTACTTGAGACCCAGAGCAAACCTTGTCCCTTCAAAACATAGCCTCATGGTGGGGTAGATACAGACTTTTTTTTTTTTTCTTTTTTGCCTTTCAAGGGTGAACCCAGCCTTGGCCTCCAGTTTCTGTCCCATTCTCTGCCCTTCCTCTCCCTCCTCCTAGCCCCACCCTGTTGAAGAAACCGGCCCTCACTCAACTCCTCCATCTCACAGTGGATTACCTCTCCTGGCCCCTCTCAAGCTTTGAAACTCTCCTTACTATTAAGTCTTTTTGGTAGCAGAGTGAGCCCAATGCTATGTAAAAAAGCACAGGCGTCTCAGTCATACAAGATATCACGGAGTGCTGTGATCTGGCTGGGGTTCTGAGCCTCATTAGCTGGGCGGTTCCAGCTAAATGAGAAAAGAAAGCCAGACTTCCACGTTGTAATCCTCACACCTCAGGAGGCTAAGATCTGAGGATCACAGTTCTGGGCTAACCCAGATAAGAAAGTCCATGAGATTATTACCTCTAATGAAACCACCAAAAAGCTGGCAGTGGAGCTGTGGCTGGCAGAGCAGCAGCCTTGAGTGAATAAACAAAAAGAAAAAGAACAGAAGTATTTAAGGGAAACCCCACACACCTGCTGTGGCCCAGGGCAGAGATTTCAGGATCCCTGCAGGCTGTCAGAAGCCCTTGAGGCAGCCTGACCCTACCGGGCCACTCCAAGGCTGGTAAACAGCACATGGCATTCCAGGCTCGTGGCAAGCATTCATGCACGAATTCTTTGTCCTCGTGCAGAAAGACAGAGCTGCTCTGTGCTGCAAACCCAAAGCCAAGAGTCCCATTTTCCAAACCCCCAATTGAAGAGGAAGGCAAGGCTAAGCATGCCACCAGCCCTCTAAAGCACTCTTGCAAAAGAAACCTGCCCCAGCTTGGACTTGTTGCTTGAAAACATAAATTCCAAAGGTAAAGCAATGTGGCCCAATGTACCTATCACATGTCATCCTTCTAAGGGAGGCACTGAGAGCACCTCAGGTTATTTCTGGGGTTTTCCCACCCCAAAATGCATAACCTGAATCCAACCAAGGGGGGGAAAGAAAACACAACATCAAACAAACCCAGGCTGAGGAGCATTTGTGTCTGAGATCACTATGCCTGTCTCCTGCGTAAATGAGAGCTCTTTCCAGATTAAAGCAAGGAAGACACCAAGCAGTAGCCGAATGCCAGCTGATTGTGGCCTACCTGGGAAATAGCCATTGTTGTTAAGGAAATCACGGGGGGCTGTTGGTGATGATGAGGTATGGTCCTAAATGTCCTATCTGCCCCCCTCCACCTCCAGGCGCCTTCTCCCTGCTTCTCAGCCCCGCGTGGCACCTTGATTCTCTGACCCTACGGGGGGCCCCTGCAGGGGTGCGGTCAGAGCACTTCACCCGCCACAGAGTGGACAACGCAGCCAAATGCCAGGCCCTCTCCCCCTATCTCCCACTCCCTCTGCCATGCCCGCCCCAGGCCCCCCCCTGACCAAGCATGAGAGCAGTTTCTCAACTCAGGGCATCATATTCTTACTCAGGTTTCTTGCTCAATGCTGGTGCTTTACCACTTGAGCCATAGCTCCTCTTCTGGGTTTTGGGTTTTGGAATTTTTTTTTTCAGCCTTGATCCTGAGATCTCAGCCTCCTGAGTAGCTAGGATTGATTATATGTATAAGCTGCCAGTACTCAGCTAATTTCATCGTCTAACTGTCCCCTTTGTCACACCATTGTCCGCACATGGCCACAATGCCCGCAGTGAGGAATACTCAGAGGCTTGCAGCTCAGGCCACCACCATTCCTGGCACTCTGAGAAAGGACATCCGAGAGGCAGCCTGGCCCCTTCCTAATTCCCTCTGCTGTTCTCACTTTCCAGTGCAGCAATAGGGGCCTCAACAGATAAGATCCAGAGAGTCCAGGACATGGAGGATAATATTGGGTCATTCTGACCAGGGACTGGAAGAAGGCCGGCAGAGGCAATGACACCAAGAGGAGAAGCGGGAGTGGGGACAACAGGAGTGGGCAGGTGTCGCCTGAGACCAGGAGGCCAGCTGGGCATTTGCAGTTCCTTCGGGGGTAATGGTCACTGCCAGGAGGCGCCCATTCTGTGGCCTCCAGAAGCCACTGAGTTGCAATGCTTTGTTGTCTTCCTTCCCCATGCCCATGCTCTCGCTTAGCTTTTAAGCTCAAGGCTAGCGCTGTACTGCTTGAGCCACACCTCCGATTCCAGCTTTTTGGTTGGTTAACTGGAGAGAACTTCACACTTTCCGGCCCCTCTCCCTACCATTTCACACCTTGATCTTCAGATCTCAGCCTCCTGAGTAGTTAGGATAACAAGCAGGAACCACCAGCCCCTGGCAAGATTGGCACTACAAGTTCAGGGTAAACTGAGGCCTAGCGTGTACAAGTGACCTGAGGCCACTAGACAACCCATAGCCAATGCCATCCTGTGCTTCACAGCAGGAATCCTTCCTGCCACTCTAATAGGACTCTCCCCACCCCCTCCCGCTCACCTGTTCATATCTGTAACCCCCCAGCCATTTAGAACAGTTTCTGAATCTTGAGTCCATATCCAAGGATGCAAAGCTGATGGAAGGGTCCGGGGAGATTGGGCCATCACACAAGGTATATCTTCTCTCCCTTTTTCTAGATGGAACCCAGAGCCTTGCTCCCGCCTAGGGCTCTACCTCTCTTACTTCAGTAGTGGCATAGCCAGACCCACCATGTGAACCAAGAAAGAATGCATCCTTTTAGGCGCAGAAATGGAGGGACAAAGGGCAAACAAATGCAGCAGTGGTACTCACTGAATTCTATGTTGACAATGAATTCTACAACATGTAGGTGGGGACGGGAGAGAAAAACTGGGGGTTAAAATAAAAGGGAGAGGGGGAAGGGGTGACATTGTTCAAAAAACCCAGAAATTTATACAGTGGCCCACGCCTGTAATCATAGCTACTCAGGAGGCTGAGATCTGAGGATCAAGATTCAAAGCCAGCCCGGGCACTAAAGAACATGAGACTCTTATCTCCAATTAACCTCTAGAAAACGGGAAGTGAAGCTTGGCTCAAGGGTAGGGCCTTGGGTTGAAGAGCTCAGGCTGAGTTCAAGCCCCATGACCCACAAAAAAAGAAAAGAAAGAAAGAAATATACTCATCTGATCTATGTAACAGTAATCCCTCTGTATATCACCTGTATAATATATAACAATAAAAATATTTAAAGAGTTCAGGGACAGTGCCCAGGCCCAGAGTTCAAGGTCCACGAAACACACACACACACACAGACACACACACAGACACACACACAGACACACACACACACACACACACAAAATTTAAGGGGACCGGAAACCATGGCTCAGTGATACAGTGGTTGCCTAGCATACATGAAGTTCTAGGTTCAATTCCTCAGTACACAGAAAAGGCTGAAGTGGTGCTGTGGCTCAAATGGTAGAGTGCTAGCCTTAAGCAAAAAAAAGAAGCTCAGGGACAGTGCCCAGGCCCTGAGTTCAAGCCCCAGGACTGACAAAAAAAAAAAAAAAACAGGAAAAGAAAAAAGAATGCCAGATGCTGTTGACTCATTCCTATAACCCTAGTGTAACTCTTATCTCTAACTCAAAGCCAGAAGTAGAGCTTTGGCTCAAGTGGTAGAGCACAAAGGTTCAGGGACAGCACCCAGGCCCTGAGTTCAAGCTCCAAAAGAAAAAAAAAATCACTAACAAAACTAGCAGTGGTAACTCCATGTGTCTTGACGCAACAGTCAAGGATGAGTAACCTGCCCTGACCCCACCCTGTCATCACAGAAAACAATGACACAGGTTATCAAGGTTAATAAACTTTTATTTGCCTCGTACAGCATCAATATTCTTACATTCTCAATTAATTTGCCATTAAAGTGCCAGAAATCATCTCGCTCATGATAGTATTTGTTAAAGGAAATCAGGACTAATGTCAAGAACATGGCAAGTCATATTCAGACGTTTCTCTTACAAAACACAGAATAGAAGCCCCTTGGTATTGACCTGGTGGAATAATCTGCAAACGCTCTAACTTCCTCTCACCCTGAGCACCAAACTGAAACCACCACCCCTGGAGAGAGAAAAAATCTATGCTAACGAGTTTGAGAAAAATACCCACACTCTGGCTGCCATGTCTCTCTCTGGTCATCTCTAGATATAACTATTTGAACAGATCAAATCTCAGGAGCGATTAAGTTCTGACCCCACCCACTGCCTTTTATCCCACCTTCTGTTACTAAGAATGCCCCCCAAAAGCTATTACAATGAAAAAGTGGGTTTCCCTTATCCCCAACACTAACAATGTTCAGTAAAAATGATAATAAACACACACACACAGATACACAAAGCTTGCTTAGTAAACAAGAGCTCTCAGCAGTCAAAGCAAAAACAAAAACAAAAACACCCTGAAATCTTTAAGGCAAATACTGTTGACTTGACCTGGGCTGAACTTGAAACTCCAGCTACCTGCAGGGTTCCAGGAGCCTAGAGGCAGTTGGTGTTTGGTTTTTGGTTTTGTTTTCAGCACTTGCCAAGGGCAGAGGCACAATCTTTGCATTATTGCTGAGGCTGTCGGGGTGTTTTTCTTTGGAGTTTATATACAAACACACCCAAGACTGACATACTCTCTCTTTTGTTTTATATATACATATATATATGTACACACATACAGAGACCCACTACTCTTTCTTGGTAGAAACGGCCAGTTCTACCTCTGGCAGCTGGATGCCAACCTTTGTCCCACTGTCATTACTAGAAGAAGAGGACAGTCGGGACTTCTTAGAGGCCAAGGACACACCACTCCCCTGTAACTTGCCTGTCTCCTCATCACTCCCAGTCACCTCATAGTGACCTTTGCTCTTTGACCCCAATCCACCAAAGGTACCAAATTTCAGCTTGCCATGCTTGCCTTTGACTTTGCCAGTTTCCAGGGACATTTCTCCACCTTCAAATTCCAAAGTCCCGGTGGGGGTAGAGGGTGCTGAGAACTCCCTCTCGTCGCTGAAGGAATTGGAGCGGTGCCCTGGTTTCCTACTTTTAAACAGGGAGAATTTGCCTTTGGGGGAGGAGGCTTCTGCTTGGGCATCTCCTTCCAGGGAACCCAGGCTGGCTTTGGAGCTTTTCAGGTCACCTTTAGACCCAGAGATGGATGCTTCTGGGGAGCTGGTGGCACCAGCTTTCCCTTTAGGCTTGGAGAAATTAAATTTGAGCATTTTGATTTTGGATTTCTTCAGTTTCACTTCCGATTCTTCCCATTCGCCTTCTCCAGCGCCTGCTTGCACATTGGCTTCTACTTTAGGGAAATGGACATCCACCCCTACTTCTCTGCCCACCAGCTCCCGGCCAGAGAAGGTAAACTTGGGTATCTTCATCTTGGGGAATGTAACTTTTCCAGATCCACTTTCCAAGTGAGGCCCACAAACACTCAGTCCAGGACCCTGGACTCCAATCTCACCTCCTTTCACGCCTCCTTCTACTTTTGGTCCTGAGAAATGAAGGCCCCCGGCAAACTTTGGCGCATCCAAGTTGAGCCCAGAGGAGCCCTTGACACCTATATGTCCTTCACCTAGGCTGATTTCTGGGGCACTAACAGTGCCTGCAACATCTATACCACCTTTGATTTTCGGGCCCTTCAAGTTGACACCGAAATCTGACTCCAGAGATGTGGTGGTAACGGAAGGCCCCTTTATGTTGATATCAGGAACCGTTCCATGGCAATCTAGCCCTGAACCCTTCAGATCGCCTTTGATTTCAGGACCCAAGACCTGCCCAGTTGGGAGTTGCACATTCACAGCCGGCAGGCCCACCTCGCAGCCAGACGCCTTTACTCCTGGCATCTGGACTTTTCCTTCGAGGCCAGGAAGACCCCCTCTGACAGAGAGGCCTTCTATGTCACCAGAGGCACCAAGGCTTCCTTTTACTTTTGGTCCTTCCACATTCAAGTCCATACCGGGTGCTGAGATCTGGGGCCCTTTCAGGTTCATACCCATGCCTGGCCTGGTGAGATCTCCAGAAACCTGTGGCCCCTTGAGATGAATGTCCAAGTCGGATCCTGGAGTAGAGATGTCAAAGTGGGGCAGATTCATTTGGGGAAATTTAATCCCACCTTCAGATGCCTCCAAGCTTAGATTGGGAGCACCTACAGATACTTTAGGGCACTTGATGTCACCAGACACAGCCAGATCTCCCTGTAGGCTTGGTCCCTGCAGCGTCAGATCTGATGCTCCAACACCACCTCCTCCCAGCTGTATCTTTCCACTGGCACTGCTCACGTCAAGCCCCGGGCCTTGCATCTTCACGCCGGGAATGGATGCAGCCAGGTCTCCTTTCAGACTTGGTCCTTTCAAGTTCAGGTCAAGGTCAGGCCCAGAGACGCTGGGCATAGAAAGGTTCACTGAAGGCAGATCTACGCCTGGACCCTTTAGTGAGACATCAGGCCCTCCAAACTTCATATCTGGTATGCTCAAGCCTCCTTCAAGAGAGGGTCCATGGGCATGGACCTCGGGTCCCCCACCTTCTATTTTCACGCCAGGCACACTGATCTTGGGCATTGAGAACTTGGGGAACTTGATTTTGGCATCAGGACCTTGCAGGTCTAGGTCCGGGCCTTGCATTCCCACACTGGGGACATCGCCCTGTATCTTTGGTCCTTTCAAGTTCATGTCCACATCAGGCAAAGAGACTTGAGGAGCAGAAATGCCAAAAGATGGTGTTTTGACTTTGGCCTCGACGCCTTTGATGTTGACATCAGGTGTGTCAAAATTGGCCTGTATGCTGGGTCCTTTCAGGTCTCCCTCAAGTTTTGGCCCTGAGAGTTCTACACTGGGCATCTTGAACTTTGGAGACTTCACTTTGACGTCGGGAGCTTCGATATGGATTCCCGGTGAAGAAATAGCCACATCAGTGGCCTGGATTTCACCCTCCATCTTGGGGCTTGGGAGAGGGGCCTCAGCTTTTAATTTAGGTGACTTAATGTCAAACTCAACATCTGGAAAGTACATTTTTCCAAACATAGTTTTCTTAGATTTGGGGGATTTCATGTCAGCCTTGAATGCAGCATCTGGCCCTGTGACACTGGCCTCCACCTCTGGGGCTTTCAGACTGGCGTCTATTTCACCCCCAGGCACATTTAAATCAAATCCTTGCTTTTTGGCTTTAATTTTAGGTCCGCTTATGTGAATTTTAGGCATCTTGAACTTACTTTTCTTGCCTTTGCCGCTGACGCTGACTTCAGGAGTCTCAACGTTCAGTTCTGCCTCAGGACCAGTCACCTCCAGCGAGGGTGACTTGATGTCAGCCTTTGGGCTTTTTGCACCAAAGCCAAACTTTGATTTCTTGTATTTAGAAATTTTCACATCTGGTCCCTCGATATTAATATCTGGGACCTCCATGTTCACATCTAAGCTTGGAGTTTCTAAATCGACTTTGGGTCCTTTCAGGTCAACTTCACCACCTTCTAATTTGGGGCCAGAAACTCCAATTTGGGGTGTCTTGAGATGCAAATCCACTTCTGGAAGAGTTACTTTAGGAGCAGATACATCCAGGGATGGCATCTTCAAATTAGGGCCACTGAGTTTGGCTTCAGGGCCTTTGAAATCCAGATTCGGACCTTGAAGATCTACCTCAGGCCCTTTGAAAGAACCTTCTATCTTAGGAACAGTCACATCAAAATCTCCTTTTACTTTGGGGCCCTTTAAATCCAGATCCACATCAGGCATGGAGATCTTGGGAGCCTTGATATTTATCTCGGGCATCTTGAACTTGGGGCCCTTCACTTTCACATCTGGAGCGTCAATGTTCACATCTGGACCCTCAAGGTCCACCTTGGGTCCTGAGACATCAAGGTCAGCCTTGGGCAGGTTCACATCCACCTCTGGACCCTCTCCTTTAAAGCCAGGCATGCTGAACTTGGGCATTTTCACCTTGGGCATCTTCAGGTGCCAGTCCGGGCCATGGACATCCACATCAGGGGCGTCAATGTCCACTTTAGGGCCTTTGATATCCACCTCAGGGCCTTTGAGGTCACCTTCTACTTTGGGCAAAGACACATCCATATCTCCCTTCACTTTAGGACCTTTCAGGCTTAAGTCAAGGTCAGGCATGGAGATCTTGGGGGCTTTGATGTTCATCTCAGGCATCTTGAACTTGGGGCCTTTCAGTTTTCCTTCTGGTCCTTCGATGTTAACGTCAGGCCCTTCAATGTCCACCTTGGGTCCCGACACATCAAGGTCAGCCTTGGGCAGGTTCACATCCACTTCTGGACCCTCTGCTTTGAAGCCAGGCATGCTGAACTTGGGCATTTTCATCTTGGGCATCTTCAGGTGCCAGTCTGGGCCTTGGACGTCCACACCAGGGGCGTTAATGTCCATCTTAGGTCCCTTTATATCAACCTCAGGGCCCTTGAGATCACCTTCGACTTTGGGCAGAGCCACATCCACATCTCCCTTCACTTTGGGACCTTTCAGGTGCAAATCAAAGTCAGGCATGGAGATCTTGGGGGCTTTGATGTTCATCTCAGGCATCTTGAACTTGGGACCTTTCAGTTTTCCTTCTGGTCCTTCGATGTTAACGTCAGGCCCCTCAATGTCCACCTTGGGTCCTGAGACATCAAGGTCGGCCTTGGGCAGGTTCACATCCACCTCTGGACCCTCTGCTTTGAAGCCAGGCATGCTGAACTTGGGCATTTTCATCTTGGGCATCTTCAGGTGCCAGTCTGGGCCATGGACATCCACATCTGGAACATTAACATCCACTTTGGGGCCCTTGATGTCCACCTCAGGGCCTTTGAGGTCACCTTCTACTTTGGGCAGAGACACATCCACATCGCCCTTCACCTTTGGCCCCTTCAGATTCAGGTCAACATCAGGCATGGAGATCTTGGGGGCCTTAAGATGCAGGTCAGGCATTTTAAACTTGGGGCCCTTCAGTTTGCCTTCTGGGCCATGAATGTCAACATCTGGCATTTCTAAATCCACACTGGGACCTGACACATCCATTTTGGGGCCTTTCAGATCTCCTTCCAGCTTGGGAATCGAAATGTCCATGTCTCCCTTTACCTTAGGTCCTTTCAAGTTCAGATCAATGTCACTCATGGAGATTTGTGGAGTTTTGAAATGAACATCAGGCATTTTAAATTTGGGACCTTTGAGTTTCCCTTCAGGACCTTCCAGGCGCACGTCAGGCCCATGTACGTCACCTTCTACTTTAGGTAATGAAAGGTCCACGTCTCCCTTGGCCTTTGGCCCTTTGAGATGTAAGTCAAAGTCAGGCATGGAAATCTTTGGAGCTTTGATATGCATGTCTGGCATTTTAAATTTAGCGCCCTTTAATTTTCCTTCTGGACCTTCAATATTTACATCAGGGCCCTTCATATCAATATCGGGACACTTTACGTCACCTTCCACCTTAGGCAGGGAGAGCTCTGCATCTCCCTTCACTTTGGGACCTTTCAGATGCAAGTCAAAGTCAGGCATGGAGATCTTGGGGGCTTTGATGTTCATCTCAGGCATCTTGAACTTGGGGCCCTTCACTTTCACATCTGGAGCGTCAATATTCACATCGGGACCCTCAAGGTCTACCTTGGGTCCCGACACATCGAGGTCAGCCTTGGGCAGGTTCACATCCACCTCGGGACCCTCTCCTTTAAAGCCAGGCATGCTGAACTTGGGCATTTTCACTTTGGGCATCTTCAGGTGCCAGTCTGGGCCATGGACATCCACATCTGGAACATCAACGTCCAATTTAGGGCCTTTGATGTCAACTTCAGGGCCTTTGAGGTCACCTTCTACTTTGGGCAGGGACACATCCACATCTCCCTTCACTTTGGGTCCTTTCAGATGCAAGTCAAAGTCAGGCATGGAGATCTTGGGGGCTTTGATGTTCATCTCAGGCATCTTGAACTTGGGGCCCTTCACTTTCACATCTGGAGCTTCAATGTTCACATCTGGACCCTCAATGTCCACCTTGGGTCCTGAGACATCAAGGTTGGCCTTGGGCAGGTTCACATCCACTTCTGGACCCTCTCCTTTGAAGCCAGGCACACTGAACTTGGGCATTTTTATCTTGGGCATCTTCAGGTGCCAGTCTGGGCCTTGGACGTCCACATCAGGGGCATCAATGTCCACTTTGGGGCCTTTGATGTCAACTTCAGGAACTTTCATCTCACCTTCTACTTTGGGCAGAGACACGTCCACATCTCCTTTCACCTTTGGCCCCTTCAGATTCAGATCAACGTCAGGCATGGAGATCTTGGGGGCCTTAAGATGCAGGTCAGGCATTTTAAACTTGGGGCCCTTCAGTTTGCCTTCTGGGCCATGAATGTCAACATCAGGCCCTTCAATGTCCACCTTGGGTCCTGAGACATCAAGATCAGCCTTGGGCAGGTTCACATCCACATCTGGACCCTCTGCTTTGAAGCCAGGCATGCTGAACTTGGGCATTTTCACTTTGGGCATCTTCAGGTGCCAGTCTGGGCCATGGACATCCACATCTGGAACATCAACGTCCACTTTAGGGCCTTTGATGTCAACTTCAGGGCCTTTGAGGTCACCTTCTACTTTGGGCAGGGACACATCCACATCTCCCTTCACTTTGGGTCCTTTCAGATGCAAGTCAAAGTCAGGCATGGAGATCTTGGGGGCTTTGATGTTCATCTCAGGCATCTTGAACTTGGGGCCCTTCACTTTCACATCTGGAGCTTCAATGTTCACATCTGGACCCTCAATGTCCACCTTGGGTCCTGACACATCAAGGTCGGCCTTGGGCAGGTTCACATCCACATCTGGACCCTCTGCTTTGAAGCCAGGCATGCTGAACTTGGGCATTTTCACCTTGGGCATCTTCAGGTGCCAGTCTGGGCCTTGGACGTCCACATCAGGGGCATCAATGTCCACTTTGGGGCCTTTGATATCAACTTCAGGAACTTTCATCTCACCTTCTACTTTGGGCAGAGACACGTCCACATCTCCTTTCACCTTTGGCCCCTTCAGATTCAGATCAACGTCAGGCATGGAGATCTTGGGGGCCTTAAGATGCAGGTCAGGCATTTTAAACTTGGGGCCCTTCAGTTTGCCTTCTGGGCCATGAATGTCAACATCAGGCCCTTCAATGTCCACCTTGGGTCCTGAGACATCAAGGTCGGCCTTGGGCAGGTTCACATCCACATCTGGACCCTCTGCTTTGAAGCCAGGCATGCTGAACTTGGGCATTTTCACCTTGGGCATCTTCAGGTGCCAGTCTGGGCCTTGGACGTCCATACCAGGGACGTCAATGTCCACTTTGGGGCCTTTGATGTCAACTTCAGGAACCTTCATCTCACCTTCTACTTTGGGCAGAGACACGTCCACATCACCCTTCACTTTTGGCCCCTTTAGATTCAGATCAACATCAGGCATGGAGATCTTGGGGGCCTTAAGATGCAGGTCAGGCATTTTAAACTTGGGGCCCTTCAGTTTGCCTTCTGGGCCATGAATGTCAACATCAGGCCCTTCAATGTCCACCTTGGGTCCTGAGACTTCAAGATCGGCCTTGGGCAGGTTCACATCCACTTCTGGACCCTCTCCTTTGAAGCCAGGCATGCTGAACTTGGGCATTTTCACCTTGGGCATCTTCAGGTGCCAGTCTGGGCCTTGGACGTCCACACTAGGGGCGTCAATGTCCACTTTGGGGCCTTTGATGTCAACTTCAGGAACTTTCATCTCACCTTCTACTTTGGGCAGAGACACGTCCACATCTCCTTTCACCTTTGGCCCCTTCAGATTCAGATCAACGTCAGGCATGGAGATCTTGGGGGCCTTAAGATGCAGGTCAGGCATTTTAAACTTGGGGCCCTTCAGTTTGCCTTCTGGGCCATGAATGTCAACATCAGGCCCTTCAATGTCCACCTTGGGTCCTGAGACTTCAAGATCAGCCTTGGGCAGGTTCACATCCACATCTGGACCCTCTGCTTTGAAGCCAGGCATGCTGAACTTGGGCATTTTCACCTTGGGCATCTTCAGGTGCCAATCTGGGCCTTGGACGTCCACATCAGGGGCATCAATGTCCACTTTGGCGCCTTTGATGTCAACTTCAGGAACCTTCATCTCACCTTCTACTTTGGGCAGAGACACGTCCACATCTCCCTTCACTTTGGGACCTTTCAGATTAAGATCAATGTCTGGCATGGAGATCTTGGGGGCTTTGATGTTCATCTCAGGCATCTTGAACTTGGGGCCCTTCACTTTCACATCTGGAGCTTCTACATTCACATCTGGAACATCAATGTCCACCTTGGGTCCCGACACATCAAGATCAGCCTTGTGCAGGTTCATGTCCACCTCTGGACCCTCTGCTTTGAAGCCAGGCATGCTGAACTTGGGCATTTTCACCTTGGGCATCTTCAGGTGCCAGTCTGGGCCTTGGACGTCCACATCAGGGGCGTCAATGTCCACTTTGGGGCCTTTGATGTCAACTTCAGGAACCTTCATCTCACCTTCTACTTTGGGCAGAGACACATCCACATCGCCCTTCACTTTGGGACCTTTCAGATTAAGATCAATGTCTGGCATGGAGATCTTGGGGGCTTTGATGTTCATCTCAGGCATCTTGAACTTGGGACCTTTCAGTTTTCCTTCTGGTCCTTTGATGTCAACATCAGGCCCCTCAATGTCCACCTTGGGTCCTGAGACATCCAGGTCAGCCTTGGGCAGGTTCACATCCACCTCTGGACCCTCTCCTTTGAAGCCAGGCATGCTGAACTTGGGCATTTTCATCTTGGGCATTTTCAGGTGCCAGTCTGGGCCATGGACGTCCACATCTGGGGCATTGATATCCATTTTGGGGCCTTTGATGTCGATGTCTGGGCCTTTTAAATCCCCTTCAATCTTGGGAAGGGAAACATCCACACCGCCCCCTATCTTGGGCCCCTTCAAGTTTAAATCTATATCAGGCATTGAAATTTTGGGAGTCTTGAGGTGCATCTCTGGCATCTTAAATCTGGGTCCCTTCACTTTACCTTCTGGACCTTCAATGTTAATATCTGGAGGGTCAATGTCCACTTTGGGTCCCTTGATGTCCACTTCAGGGACCTTTATCTCACCTTCTACTTTTGGCAAAGACACATCTACATCACCCTTTATTTTGGGGCCCTTCAAATTTAGATCAAAGTCAGGCATGGAGATTTTGGGGGCCTTGATGTTCATCTCAGGCATCTTGAACTTGGGGCCCTTCACTTTCACATCTGGAGCTTCTACATTCACATCTGGACCCTCAATGTCCACCTTGGGTCCTGAGACATCAAGGTCGGCCTTGGGCAGGTTCACATCCACCTCTGGACCCTCTGCTTTGAAGCCAGGCATGCTGAACTTGGGCATTTTCACTTTGGGCATCTTCAGGTGCCAGTCTGGGCCATGGACGTCCACATCTGGAGCATCGAGGTCCACTTTGGGGCCTTTGATATCAACTTCAGGAACCTTCATCTCACCTTCTACTTTGGGCAGAGACACGTCCACATCACCTTTCAATTTGGGAGCCTTCAGGTTTAAGTCAATATCTGGCATGGAGATCTTGGGGGCTTTGATGTTCATCTCAGGCATCTTGAACTTGGGACCTTTTATGCTTCCCTCTGCACCCTCCACATTGAGTACGGGAGCCTCAATATTCATGCTGGGACCTTCTATGTTGAGGTCTCCTTTAGGTAAATCCACAGCCACCTCAGGCCCTTCTGCTTTTATTCCAGGTACACTGAACTTGGGCATTTTCATCTTGGGCATTTTCACGTTCCAGTCTGGACCATGAACGTTGACATCTGGGGCGCTGACATGGACTTCTGGAGCCTCCACATCCAATTTTGGAGCTTTCAAGTCACCTTCTAAGTGAGGACCCGTGACATCTAAGTCACCTTTGACCTTGGGCCCTTTCAAATTGAGTTCCACGTCAGGCATAGAAACTTTGGGGGATGAAATGCTGAGGAAGGGCATCTTGAACTTGGAGCCTTTTGCTTTTCCGTGGACCTCGAGTTCAGGAGCATTAATATCAACTTTTGGACCTGTTACATCTATGTCTGGCTTTTTCACTTTGACATCCACCTCGGGTGTCTGACCTTTGGGGACTGAAAAATTAAATTTGGGAAGCTTGAAGCGAGATTTCTTTGATTTGCCTTCAATATTCACTTTGGGACCAGAAATGTCCACTTCAGGGCCCTTGAGATCCAATTTGGGAGTTTTCATGTCACCCTCCAGTTTGGGTCCAGAGATATCCACATCACCCTTCAGCTTTGAGCCTTTCAAATTCAAGTCAATGTCCGGCATGGAGATCTTGGGCATATTCACGTGCGTGTCAGGCATCTTCAGTTTGGGGCCTTTTAATTTGCCCTCGGGGCCATGAATGTCAACATCAAGAGCTTCTAAATCTACTTTTGGGCCTTTTATGTCAAGACTAGGTGCTTTCAAATCACCCTCCACGTTGGGAAGGGAAATATCCACATCTCCTTTCACTTTGGGACCTTTCAGATTAAGATCCATATCTGGCATGGAGATCTTGGGGGCTTTGATGTTCATCTCAGGCATCTTGAACTCGGGGCCCTTCACTTTCACATCTGGAGCGTCAATAGTCACATCTGGAACATTAAGGTCCACCTTGGGTCCCGACACATCAAGGTCGGCCTTGGGCAGGTTCACGTCCACTTCTGGACCCTCTGCTTTGAAGCCAGGCATGCTGAACTTGGGCATTTTCACTTTGGGCATCTTCAGGTGCCAGTCTGGGCCTTGGACGTCCACATCAGGGGCATCAATGTCCACTTTGGGGCCTTTGATGTCAACTTCAGGAACCTTCATCTCACCTTCTACTTTGGGCAGAGACACGTCCACATCGCCCTTCACTTTGGGTCCTTTCAGATTAAGATCAAAGTCAGGCATGGAGATCTTGGGGGCTTTGATGTTCATCTCAGGCATCTTGAACTTGGGGCCTTTCAGTTTTCCTTCTGGTCCTTCGATGTTAACGTCAGGCCCTTCAATGTCCACCTTGGGTCCTGAGACATCAAGGTCAGCCTTGGGCAGGTTCACATCCACCTCGGGACCCTCTGCTTTGAAGCCAGGCATGCTGAACTTGGGCATTTTCATCTTGGGCATCTTCAGGTGCCAGTCTGGGCCTTGGACATCCACATCAGGGGCATCAATGTCCACTTTAGGCCCCTTGATGTCCACATCTGGCACTTTCATTTCACCTTCTACTTTGGGCATGGAGACATCCACATCTCCCTTCACTTTGGGACCTTTCAGGTGCAAATCAAAGTCAGGCATGGAGATCTTGGGGGCTTTGATGTTCATCTCAGGCATCTTGAACTTGGGACCTTTCAGTTTTCCTTCTGGTCCTTCGATGTTAACGTCAGGCCCCTCAATGTCCACCTTGGGTCCTGAGACATCAAGGTCGGCCTTGGGCAGGTTCACATCCACCACTGGACCCTCTGCTTTGAAGCCAGGCATGCTGAACTTGGGCATTTTCACCTTGGGCATCTTCAGGTGCCAGTCTGGGCCTTGGACGTCCACATCAGGGGCATCAATATCCACTTTGGGGCCTTTGATGTCAACTTCAGGAACCTTCATCTCACCTTCTACTTTGGGCAGAGACACGTCCACATCTCCCTTCACTTTGGGACCTTTCAGATTAAGATCAAAGTCAGGCATGGAGATCTTGGGGGCTTTGATGTTCATCTCAGGCATCTTGAACTTGGGACCTTTCAGTTTTCCCTCTGGTCCTTCGATGTTAACGTCAGGCCCCTCAATGTCCACCTTGGGTCCTGAGACATCAAGGTCAGCCTTGGGCAGGTTCACGTCCACCTCGGGGCCCTCTGCTCTGAAGCCAGGCATGCTGAACTTGGGCATTTTCATCTTGGGCATCTTCAGGTGCCAGTCTGGGCCATGAATCTCAGGAGCATTCACATCTACTTTAGGGCCCTTGATGTCCACATCTGGCACAGTCACATCCACATCCCCCTTAACTTTAGGGCCTTTTAGATTCAGATCAACATCAGGCATAGAAATATTAGGTGCTTTGAAATGGACATCTGGCATCTTGAACTTGGGGCCTTTCAGTTTACCCTCTGGTCCTTCAATGTCCATGTCTGGGCCACTGATGTCCACCTGTGGCCCTTTGAGGTCTGCTTCTACTTTAGGAACATCTATGCCTACTTCTGCTTTTGTCTTGGAACCTTTCAAATGTAGATCAATGTCTGGCATGGATATTTTAGGAGTTTTAAAGTGCATGTCTGGCATTTTGAACTTAGGACTTTTCCATTTGCCTTCTGGACCTTCCACAGCTACTTCTGGCATATCAACATCCAATTTGGGGACCTTGACATCTAGTTCGGGACCTTTGAAGTCTCCCTCAAGTTTTGGAGCTGAAGCATCAATGTCCCCTTTGATTTTAGGACCCTTTAAATTGAAATCCACATCAGGCATGGAGATCTTGGGGGTCTTGAAATGCATCTCAGGCATCTTAAACTTAGGGCCCTTCAGCTTCCCCTCTGGCCCTTCAATAGCCACATCTGGACCTTCAATGTCCACCTTGGGTCCTGACACATCAAGGTCAGCTTTGGGCAGGTTCACATCCACCTCAGGGCCCTCTGCTTTGAAGCCAGGCATGCTGAACTTGGGCATTTTCATCTTGGGCATCTTCAGGTGCCAGTCTGGGCCTTGGACGTCCATATCTGGGGCCTTGATGTCCACTTTAGGGCCTTTGATGTCCACATCTGGCACTTTCATTTCACCTTCTACTTTGGGCACAGTCACATCCATGTCCCCCTTGACCTTGGGGCCTTTCAGATGTAAGTCCACATCAGGCATGGAGATCTTGGGGGTCTTGAAATGCATGTCTGGCATCTTGAACTTGGGGCCCTTCAGCTTTGCATCGGGACATTCCAGATCAACATCAGGCACTTCCACGTCCACACCAGGAGCTTTCAGATCTCCCTCCAGTTTTGGTACAGACACATCCACATCACCTTTGACCTTGGGGCCTTTCAAGTGCAAGTCCACATCAGGCATGGAGATCTTGGGGGCCTTGAAATGCATGTCTGGCATCTTGAACTTGGGGCCCTTCAGCTTTGCATCGGGACATTCCAGATCAACATCAGGCACTTCCACGTCCACACTAGGAGCTTTCAGATCTCCCTCCAGTTTTGGTACAGACACATCCACATCACCTTTGACCTTGGGGCCTTTCAAGTGCAAGTCCACATCAGGCATGGAGATCTTGGGGGCCTTGAAATGCATGTCTGGCATCTTGAACTTGGGGCCCTTCAGCTTTGCATCGGGACATTCCAGATCAACATCAGGCACTTCCACGTCCACACTAGGAGCTTTCAGATCTCCCTCCAGTTTTGGTACAGACACATCCACATCACCTTTGACCCTGGGGCCTTTCAAGTGTAAGTCCACATCAGGCATGGAGATCTTGGGGGTCTTGAAATGCATCTCAGGCATCTTAAACTTGGGGCCCTTCAGCTTCCCCTCTGGCCCTTCAATAGCCACATCTGGACCTTCAATGTCCACCTTGGGTCCTGACACATCAAGGTCAGCTTTGGGCAGGTTCACATCCACCTCAGGGCCCTCTGCTTTGAAGCCAGGCATGCTGAACTTGGGCATTTTCATCTTGGGCATCTTCAGGTGCCAGTCTGGGCCGTGGACGTCCACATCTGGGGCACTGACGTCCACTTTAGGCCCCTTGATGTCCACATCCGGCACTTTCATTTCACCTTCTACTTTGGGCACAGTCACATCCATGTCCCCCTTAACCTTGGGGCCTTTCAAGTGCAAGTCCACATCAGGCATGGAGATCTTGGGGGCCTTGAAATGCATGTCTGGCATCTTGAACTTGGGGCCCTTCAGCTTTGCATCGGGACATTCCAGATCAACATCAGGCACTTCCACGTCCACACTAGGAGCTTTCAGATCTCCCTCCAGTTTTGGTACAGACACATCCACATCACCTTTGACCTTGGGGCCTTTCAAGTGCAAGTCCACATCAGGCATGGAGATCTTGGGGGTCTTGAAATGCATGTCTGGCATCTTGAACTTGGGGCCCTTCAGCTTTGCATCGGGACATTCCAGATCAACATCAGGCACTTCCACGTCCACACCAGGAGCTTTAATATCAACCTGTGGGCCTCTGAGATCCCCTTCCATTTCCGGCACAGAAGCATCTATTTCTCCTTTCAGTTTGGGTCCCTTCAAATTCAAGTCCACATCTGGCATAGATATTTTCGGAGCTTTGATATTCAACTTGGGCATCTTAAACTTGGGGCCCTTCAGCTTCCCCTCTGGCCCTTCAATAGCCACATCTGGACCTTCGATGTCCACCTTGGGTCCTGACACATCAAGGTCAGCCTTGGGCAGGTTCACATCCACCTCAGGGCCCTCTGCTTTGAAGCCAGGCATGCTGAACTTGGGCATTTTCATCTTGGGCATCTTCAGGTGCCAGTCTGGGCCTTGGACGTCCACATCTGGGGCCTTGATGTCCACTTTAGGGCCTTTGATGTCCACATCTGGCACTTTCATTTCACCTTCTACTTTGGGCACAGTCACATCCATGTCCCCCTTGACCTTGGGGCCTTTCAGATGTAAGTCCACATCAGGCATGGAGACCTTGGGGGTCTTGAAGTGCATGTCTGGCATCTTGAACTTGGGGCCCTTCAGCTTCCCTTCTGGACATTCAATGTCAATATCCCCAATATCCACATCCATTTTAGGGGCTTTCACGTCAATTTCGGGACCTTTCAAGCTTCCTTCCACTTTGGGAAGGGACACATCAACATCGCCTTTCAGTTTAGGCGCTTTCAGATTCAGGCCAACATCAGGCATGGAGATTTTGTGTGTCTGTATGTTCATGCTTGGCATCTTGAACTTGGGACCCTTCACTTTCACATCTGGAGCTTCTACATTCACATCTGGAACATCAATGTCCACCTTGGGTCCTGAGACATCAAGGTCAGCCTTGGGCAGGTTCACGTCCACCTCTGGACCCTCTGCTTTGAAGCCAGGCATGCTAAACTTGGGCATTTTCACTTTGGGCATCTTCAGGTGCCAGTCTGGGCCATGGACGTCCACATCTGGTGCATTAATGTCCATTTTGGGGCCTTTGATGTCTATAGCAGGAGCTTTTATCTCTCCTTCTACTTTTGGAATTGTCACGCCATGATCTCCTTTCACTTTAGGACCTTTCAAATGTAAGCCAACATCTGGCATGGAGATCTTCTGAGGCTTTATGTGCATTTCTGGCAGCTTAAATTTGGGACCTTTCAGTTTTGCATCTGGAGCTTCAATATTCACATCTGGACCTTCAATGTCCACCTTGGGTCCCGACACATCAAGGTCAGCCTTGGGCAGGTTCACGTCTACCTCTGGACCCTCTGCTTTGAAGCCAGGCATGCTGAACTTGGGCATTTTCACCTTGGGCATCTTCAGGTGCCAGTCTGGGCCTTGGACGTCCACATCAGGGACGTCAATGTCCACTTTGGGGCCTTTGATGTCAACTTCAGGAACCTTCATCTCACCTTCTACTTTGGGCAGAGACACGTCCACATCGCCCTTCACTTTGGGACCTTTCAGATTAAGATCAATGTCAGGCATGGAGATCTTGGGGGCTTTGATGTTCATCTCAGGCATCTTGAACTTGGGGCCTTTCAGTTTTCCTTCTGGTCCTTCGATGTTAACGTCAGGCCCTTCAATGTCCACCTTGGGTCCTGAGACATCAAGGTCAGCCTTGGGCAGGTTCACATCCACCTCAGGGCCCTCTGCTTTGAAGCCAGGCATGCTGAACTTGGGCATTTTTATCTTGGGCATCTTCAGGTGCCAGTCTGGACCTTGAACATCCACATCTGGGGCCTTGATGTCCACTTTAGGGCCTTTGATGTCCACATCTGGCACTTTCATTTCACCTTCTAGTTTGGGCACAGTCACATCCATGTCCCCCTTGACCTTGGGGCCTTTCAGATGTAAGTCTACATCAGGCATGGAGACCTTGGGGGTCTTGAAGTGCATGTCTGGCATCTTGAACTTGGGGCCCTTCAGCTTCCCTTCAGGGCCTTCCAGGCTTACATCTGGAACATCAATGCCTACTTTGGGTCCTGACACATCAATGTCAGCCTTGGGAAGGTTCACATCCACATCTGGACCTTCGCCTTTGAGGCTGGGCACACTGAACTTGGGCATTTTCATCTTGGGCATTTTCAGGCTCCAGTCTGAACCTTCCACATCCGGTGCTTTAATGTCTACCTTGGGCCCTTTGATGTCGACATCTGGAACTTTTACTTCCCCTTCTATTTTTGGTGCAGACACATCTAGATTTCCTTTCAATTTTGGTCCTTTGAGATCCAGATCAACATCTGGCAGAGACATCTTTGGAGCCTTGAAATGCATTTCAGGCATCTTAAACTTGGGGCCTTTCAACTTCCCTTCTGGTCCTTCAAGGCTGAGATCTGGAGCACTAATGTCTAGCTTTGGTGCAGAAATGTCCATGTCGGCTTTGGGCAGGTTCACATCAATTTCCGGGCCCTCTCCTTTGAGGCTGGGCTTGGTGAACTTTGGCATTTTAATCTTGGGCATCTTCAAGCTCCAATCTGGACCTTGGACGTCAACATCTGGAACACTGACATCTACTCTGGGGCCTTTCAGGTCTCCTTCCAGCTTTGGCGCCGTGACATCGTAGTCTCCCTTTACCTTGGGACTTTTCATATGCAAATCCACATCAGGCATGGAGATCTTGGGGGCTTTGATGTTCACGTCAGGCATCTTGATCTTGGGCCCTTGCAGTTTCCCATCCGGACCTTCAATGTTCACATCCGGGCCTTCAATGTCCAGCTTGGGTCCCGATACATCAAGGTCGGCCTTGGGCAGGTTCACATCCACATCCGGACCCTCTGCTCTGAAGCCAGGCATGCTGAACTTGGGCATTTTCATCTTGGGCATCTTCAAGTGCCAGTCTGGACCTTGGACATCCACATCTGGAGCCTCAATATCAATTTTGGCACTCTTAAGTTCAACATCAGGAACTTTAATGTCACCTTCAGGCCTTGGAACTGTGACATCATATGTTCCCTTGGCACTAGGGCCTTTCAAATGTAAGTCCACATCTGGCACCGAGATCTTGGGGGCTTTGATGTTCATCTCAGGCATTTTAAACTTAGGCCCTTTCAGTTTTCCTTCCGGTCCCTCGAGGCTCACATCGGGAGCGCTACCCTCTACCTTGGGCCCAGAAATGTCCACGTCTACCTTGGGCAGGTTCACATCCACTTCAGGACCCTCTGCTTTGAGCCCTGGCACACTGAACTTGGGCATTTTCATCTTGGGCATCTTCAGATGCCAGTCTGGGCCCTGAACGTCCACATCTGGGCCAGCAATGTCCACTTGGGGACCTTTCAAGTCTCCCTCAAGCTTTGGAACTGTTATGTCATACTCCTTTCCCTTTGTACCTTTCACACTCAGGTCCACATCAGGCATGGAGATCTTTGGTGTCTTGACACTTACTTCAGGCAGCTTAACACCAGGGCCTTTAAGTTTGCCCCCCAGACCTTCCACACTGACATCTGGAGTTTCTACCCTGACCTTGGGCCCTGAAATACTGGCGTCTCCTTTGGGTAGAGTCACATCTAGATCGGGGCCTTCCCCTTTGATCCCTGCAAAGCTGAACTTGGGCATTTTCAGGTTCCATTCTGGACCATGAGCTTCTACAGCTGGGGCACTGACATCCACCTGGGGCCCTTTGATGCCCACTTCGGGAACTTTGACTTTCCCTTCGACTTTTGGAAGGGTGACCTCTACACCCCCTTTCCCTTTCGGGGCAGCCACATTCAGGTCGACATCTGCCATGGAGATCCGACATGTGCCTGGTTTCCCAGAAAGACCACCTAGCTTGGGGCCTGTCAGGGTACCCTCTAGGCCTGCTGTCTCTATCTCCACTTTGGAGCCTTTAACTGCCACTTGAGGGCCTTTAACATCACCTTTCACCTCCGGAACCGGGATCTTAATGTCTCCTTTCAGTTTCGGGGACCTGAGGCTCAGGTCTACATCCTGCATGGAGATTTTGGGTTTCTGAACGATCATCTCAGGCGTCTTGACTTTGACCCCCTTCCCTTCTAGCCCACCAGCAGCAATCTCAGGCAAGCTGACATTCCCAGACACCCCAGAAAGAGTCACTTCACCTGTGGGCAGTGTCACATCCACCCCTGCTCCCGCTCCCTTGGATCCTGCTACAGAGAATGTAGGGACTTTCATCTTGGGCATGCTCAGTTTGCCCTCGGGCCCATGGATGTCAACACTGGGGGCTTGAACGTCCACCCTGGGGCCAGCGAGCCCACCCTCAATTTGGGGAGCGGAGACATCTATCCCTATGCTCCCCTGGGCCTTAGCACCTTTCAGGCCTAAGTCACCCTCAAGAGATGGTCCAGTGAGCTGGGGGCCCGTCAGCTTTCCCTCGTGCCCCTTGATACTGACGGAGGGTGCCTGGACTTCCAGGTGAGGCTCCTGGATTGCCCCACTCACCGTCAGGCCTGGCTTGCTGCCCTTGTGCCCCATGGAGAATTCAGGTGCAGAAACATTCAGCCCTACCTCGGGTGCCTGGGCGCCAGGCCCTGTGGAGATACCAAATGTGGGCATCTTCATGGTAGGAATTTTAATTTTCCCACTGTCACCACTCTGGAGGGAGGGGCCCTGTACTTCCACCATCCCACCCCCCACGGAGGACGAAAGGCCCACTCCTGGAACTCGAACCTCTCCTTTGTCACCCTTTGCACTGACATGGACGCCCGGACTTCCCACCTTGATTCCAGGCACAGTGACCTGGAGTTTTGAGTGGCCAGTACTCTGAAGCTCTGGTCCCGAGGCGGAAATGGCTCCTGACTGGATGTCAAGGGCAGAGCCTGTGGTTGGAGAGGCTGCCCCCGGTCCCGAGGGAAGTCTAATCACTGTCTTTCCAGGCTGGGCCTCTACATCCACCGTAGAGATTTCTGTCACTTCATGCTTTGGAATCTTGATCATAAACTCAGGGCTGCTGATGTCAATATCTTTGGCTCCTTCCGGGCCAGTCACATCGACAGTGTAGGCTGTGACCTTTCGGGTCACTGTAATGGTACGGCTTTGCATCTCCCCAAGGTCCCCTTCCACTCCATCCTCTGACCTCAGCCGAGGCTTGATCTTGGTGGTGTAGATACGCTGGTATTCTTCATCATCCCCGCTCTGCAGAAAGACAAGCCCGGCAGAAGTTGCTGCACAGTCTGCCCAACCTGGCAGAAACCTGGCCACAGCCCAGCCGTTAACACACAGAATTGCCTGTTTCCCAAAGAATCTAGGACCATAAGAGAGGGCCAGGAAGCTTCCTGGGCTAAAGCATGAGAGACTGAAGAAAGAGGGAGATTGACAGCCGTATCACAGGAACATGCAGAAATAATTGGGGCTCATTGATACAAATGGAAGTCATGGGAAGAGATGGGCTGGGTGTGTTCAGGCTCCTGAAGTGTGCCCTCTAGGGAGGGATTCTGAAAGTGAGGAGGGGTTCCAAACAACCTGTCCCAGGAACCCATTCCGATTCATACCTGAGTGTTCAACTCTCCACTTGCTGACTTCTTTCTTTTCATCAAGGCCTCCCAGAGCCCTTTTCACTTTGGAAAGCATTTGGTAAGCCTAAGAGCACGGCTGTGCTTACATTACACTTCCCCTCTGAAGCTCTGCCACGTGTTCAATGAACAAGTGACCAAGACTAGAGAGGCAGCCCTGCGAGCATGGCACTGCCCAGCCTCTGACTCACTCAATGATCTCTGGCCTCTGTGAGAAGGAAAATGATATCGGTGAGGCAGAGGCAGAGGTGGCCAGCAGAGGAATCATTTCAAAGACTGGTGCAGGCTGGCGGTGTGACTCACATGGTAGAATACTTGACTATTGAGCAAGAGATCCTGAGTTCAAATCCCAGTACTGGAAGTCTTTAACTTCCCTGCATTAAAGATCTCTCTCTCTTTTTCTCTCTCTCATCTGTCTTTTCTCTCTCTATTAAGCTCCTTGCTCTGCCACTTAAAAAGAAAAGAAAGAGGGGCCGGGAGTTTAGCCTAGTGGTAGAGTGCTTGCCTAGCATGCACGAAGACCCCGGTTCGATTCCTTGGTACCACATACATAGAAAAAAGCCAGAAATGGTGCTGAGGCTCAAGTGGTAGAGCTCTAGCCTTGAGAAAGTCCAAGGACAGTGCTCAGGCCCTCAACTCAAGCCCACGACTGGCAAAAAAAAGAAAAGAAAGAAAAAGAAAACCACAGAACTACCCCCCCACATGGGAAAAAAAAAACTCTCAGGGATTACATACCTGTCATCCTAGCTACTCAAGAAGCTGAGCTCTAAGGAGCAAGGTTTGAAACCAGCCTGGGCAGGAAAGTCCATGAGACTTGTATTGCCATTTAACCACCAAAAAGCCAGAAGTGAAGAAGTGGCTTAAGTGGTAGAGCACCAGTATTGAGCAAAAAAGCTAAAGGACTATTCCCAGCCCCGAGTTCAAGGCTCACTAAACACACACACACACACACACACACACACACACACACACACACACACACACATACTCCTGCAAAAAGGCAATGAGCTAAGAATGTGGCTTAATAGAGTGCTTGCCTAGCATGCATGAAGCCCTGGGTTTGATTTCTCAGTATCATTTGCACAGAAAATGACAGAAGTGGCACTGTGGTTCCAGTGGTACAGTGCTAGCCTTGAGCAAAAGATGTGCCCAGGCCCTGGGTTCAAGACAACTGATCTTCCTCCCGGAATGTAGGCCTAGAGAACATGAGTTGGTCCCACCCAGTGGCACAGCAGGCACTCTCACTCTCAAGACAAAGTCAGGAGACTTTATGTGCAGAAACAACATCAGCTCTACATCACACATGTGCAGAAAGAAACAGACTGGCCAAGAGAATACAATGAAGTGAGGGGGGCCAGAAGTTTGGCCTAGTGATAGAGTGCTTGCCTAGCATATATGAAGACCTGGGTTTGATTCCTTGGTACTACATACATAGAAAAAAACAGAAGTGGTGCTGTGGCTCAAGTGGTAGAGCTCTAGTCTTTTTTTGTTTGTTTGCTTGCTTTGTGGGTCATGGAGCTTGAATTCTGGGCCTAGGTGCTGTCCATGAGCTCTTCTGCTCAAGGCTACCGCCCTACCCCTTGAGCCATAGCCCCACTTTGTTTTCTAGTGGTTAATGGAGATAAGAGTCTCACAGACTTTAGTGCCCGGACTGGCTCTGAACTGCAATCCCATCCTCCTCCGATCTCAGCCTTCTGAGTAGCTAAGATTACAGGCGTGAGCCACCACACCCAGCTAGAGCGCTTGATTTGCGAAAGCTCAGGCCCTGGGTTCAAGCCCCAGGCGGGAGAAGGAGAGGGAATCAGCTGGGTCCAGGAGCCAGCAGACACTGCAGGGTGTGTGTGCAGGAACTCACCAGAACCACCTCGGAGCTGCGGGAACTGAAGACCTCCTGGCTCCAGGAGTGGCCAGGCTCGGGGGAGCGGTCCCCCTTGCGATGGAGCTTCAAGCCCACAGTGTGGCGACCCATTGTGTTCAGTAGCTGGGTTACCTCCTCCGACTGCGGGTTTTTGAAGTAGATAGTGGCCCCCACAATCTGGTCCCCTAAGTGGGCAAAGAGCAACAGCAAGTAAGACCTACAAAGTCTCAGGGAACAGACACAAAACAGCCGTATGTTGGGCCTTCATATGAACTTGCCTTTCACCCTTGTAAGCACCAAGAGAGCGTGAGAACACCCATAGTACAGACAAACAAACTGAGGCTGAGGAAGGCTAACTACATGTGCCCAAAGCTGCAGAAAAGAGAGCAAGTCAGATCTGAGAGATTCGCATCAGATCAACATCCCCTGAGATCCTCTAGCAGGGGGCAGAGTGGACAAGAAAAGACAGAGTTCAGGGATGCTGTGGGGATGCCCAGTTCATTCCTGTCCATTCCTTACACCCGGCTCTTCCATCCAGCACTCTCCCACCCTCCTCACCCAGCACCCGCATCAAACCTCCCAGAGAGACTCACCCTCCTTGACCACCCCGGTGCGGGCCGCAGGGGAGTTCGGGTTCACTTTCCGCACAAAGACTCCATTGTCGCTCTGGTCAATGGTCAGCCCGTGGGAGCCGCTGCCCTGCCAGTTGGGCAGCAGCAGCTCCCGGGTTATCTCTTCTTCCTTCTCCATCTGGAAATGGAGATGGTGAGGGGTCAGACACCCTTCCAATGTGGAGGTTCTCCCAGGATGCCCCCAGACCTCCAACCCCTTCCCCACATGCCCCCCCCCTCCCCAACTGACCTTTGCAGGACTGGGTTCAGGCGCAAATGCCTTGCCAGGAGCCCGCCCCTTCTTGCTCTCTTCCCCTCAGTCTCTTTTCGTTGGGAATCTCCGTCTAGGGAAAAAGCCTAGGGAAGAAGTTTGCCATATTTGAATTCTGCTTGCTCAAAACCTTAGCCACCAAAGGGATGGGTAGACATTACTTTCCTATATCAGGCCACACAGCCCCACCCACCACTGTTGTCAGCAACTCTATGACTTGGAGAGGCCAGCAAGCCCTGGAGTTCACACCCTGGTACCTTCAGCAATGAGATACAAGAAAATAAAATTAAAAAAAGATAAAGAAGATAAATGGGATCTGAAGCCATACTCAAACACTGGCTCTATACCCTCCTAGCTGTGGGATTCCGGCCCATGCAATTAACTCCACCAAGCCTGTTTCCCTCTATGAAAAGGAAGAGGACCCACACACACAAAAAGAAAGTACCTGGGCACCAGTGGCTCACACCTATTCTTAGCTACTCAGGAGGCTGAGATCTGAGGATCATGGTTCAAAGCCAGTCAGCACAAGGCCCAAGAGACTCATCTCCAATTAACCACCAGAAGACCAGAAATGGTGCTGTGGCTCAAGAGGTAGAGAAGTAGCCTTAAGCTGAAGAGCTCAGGGACAGTACCTAGGCCTACAGTTCAAGCCCCAAGACTACCACCAACCACAACAAAAAGTGAAAAAGCTCAGGAACAGCACGCAGGCCCAGGACTGACACCAAAAAGAGAAAAAGGAGCCAAGGGCTGGTGGCTTACTCCTGTAATCCTAACTTCCTCAGGAGGTGAGAAACAGAGTGGAGGGTGGGGGACACCACTGCATCTCTCTTTCCCCTACAAATCTGGTCTGCAGCATTCTGCTGCTAACTCCTCAGCGGGCACTTCCGGTAGGGATGGTGATGCTAGCCTCCCACCCACCTCTCAGTGGCTCACCATCTCCCTCCAGTTCTCAGGACAAAAAGAATCCTTCACTAGCTGGCTGCTCCAGGACCTAAGCCCCTAGCGGTAGCCTAAACCAGTGAATGCCTTGCCCCACCAGGCTGTGGCCCAAGCTAAGAGGCTGAGGTAGTAAAACTATACCCACTTCAGGCCTGTAATGAGTCAAAGCCCATCTGGCAGCCTGCACAGGGCCCCAAGCCAGGCTTTGTGGGTGAAGATACCCCCCACCCCCAAATGATGAGCTGTCAGCCCCAGAGGTGCCCTGGGAAGACATCACACAGGACTATGGATCTGACCCCAAACGATATCTACCCACACAAAATGGCGGCGACAGCCATCTGAAGCACGCCTGTGAAATTATATGGGAGGACGCCATTCATTGTGGAGGAACCTCACCCAAGCCCCACCCTGAAGCTGTTTATCAAGCAATCAATAAATATATACATGCATACCGATCATGTCCTCTCTGTCCAACACTCAATTGGAGAGGAGATTAGCCAAGGACGAATATGATGCCTGGCCTAGCAAAACTTAATTGCACAGTACATTAGATTGTTACCTACCATTGCTCATGAGACTTCTAAATATTTACTGAATGCACTCTCCATGCAAGATAAGATTTAAAAGGCTGAGATCTCAGATATAAATTATAAGCAAGATGTTCTGGGTATGATCAATTGAGCCTCTCAGTGTTCTAGAAGGCTTGAAAGCCTTCTCAGGAAAATGAGAAATAGATTTCCCTAGTGGCTCACATCTGTAATCCTAACTACTCAGGAAGTTGAGATCTAAGGATCCTGGTTCAAAGCCAGCCTGGCTTATCTCCAGTTAGCCACCAGAATGCCAAAAGTGGAGATGTGGCCCAAGTAGTAAGAGTGTCAGCCTTAAGCAAAGCAAGAACACAAAGCCCTGAGTTCAATCTCCAGTACTGGTACAAAAACAATCACACACACACACACACACACGTATGTGTACGGAACTTCAAAGGTGCTAGAGTTCTCGTCTATGGGACTATGGCTCTTAGAAAGTCATGGGCCGGGACCTAGTGGTAGAGTGCTTGCCTAGCATGCACGAAGACCTGGGTTTGATTCCTCGGTACTACATCGATAGAAAAAGCTGGAAGTGGTGCTGTGGCTCAAGTGGTAGAGCGCTAGCCTTGAGGAAAACCCAAGGACAGTGCTCAGGCCCTGAGTTCAAGCCCCAGGACAGGCAGGAGAAAAGAAAAAAAAAAAGAAAGAAAAGAAAGTCATGGGCAGTTAGGTGCTCCAGTCTCAGGCAGAAATCAACCTGGATGATAAACACACCCATGTCCACCCTCTGTTCCCCTGCCCTACCCACCCCCCCCACACACACACACCTGCTGTCCCATTTGACAAAGTCATAAAAGTGTTTACCATGAGCTTTCACGGGCAACACAGGTGCTGTCTTGGCTAGGTGTTGAGCAAAGACTGAGCCAGAGCAACAACACCTCTAGAGGAAAGGCCCTGTCTCCTCCGCTCCCCTTCCTGGCAGGCCTAGGAGGCCACAGGAGGCCTCACTTACCCTTCCCACCTGGAAACCAGCAAAGCTGAAACTTAAAAGACACCTTCTACCAAGAAGGCCCTGCAGATGGGAGCCAGGCAAAGGCAGGGAAGGTAAAAACCTTCCAGTCCAATTCTGTCAGAAATGAAGCCATCAGGCCAGGCTGCCCCAGACCGCGCCCCTGCCTTCCTCCTCCTTGAGCAGGGCCCCTTTTCTCAGCTGAGCCAGCAGCAGTGACAGAGGGGAGAGTGAGGCCAGCTCACCCCCACCCACACGGCTGCCCCACCCACCCTCCTTTGCGGTGAGTCACTGCAGCCAGCAGCAAACAGCTCTAGACAAGCACAGGCTCATGCCTAAAGCATGCATTGCCTTCTGGACCCAGGCCCCAGGTGCCAGAGGGGCTGAAGCTGGCATCAGCTTCTCTGCCTGGCTCCTCTGGACAGGAGGATGCCCCGAGACAGGAGTTCCTGACGTTCAAGAGGGACTCAGCCACATGCTGCAACTGAAGCCACCAAGGGTGGAGAAGCCATTCTGGGAAGGGGGCCACAGACCCTGACAGGAGAAACTGGACTCAAAGCCACAGGTTGGCCCTGGCCAGGTATTAATGGCTTTCCTGGCCAGCTGGGATGGCCAACCTGCTGGTGCTCTGGCTCTGGCCCTAAGGCCTGGCACAGCCAAAAATCGGGCCTCCCCTCCCATTGATGTGGGCCACTCAGCTCTGAGGATGGATGTATGGGTGCAAATGAGAGCTGTGAGACCACCATGGCAAAGACTGTTTTATGCATCTGAATCCCACACCTGAGTCTCTACTCCTGGAGCCTGTCCAGAGCCCAGATGTTCCCAGATGTTTTCCCCACAGAAAGGGAAGATCAAGCTTCCTTGAGTTCCCCAAAGGAAAAGTTTATGAAACTGTCCTTTAGATTAGGAGAGACCTCCAAGCCCAGCTGCCCAATAGGAGAGACACCTGTGGCTATTCAAATATAAATTAATGCCCGCTCATGCCTGCAGTCTCAGCTACTTAAGAGGCTCAGATTCCAGAATGGAGTTTCAAAGCCCAGCCCACGTAGCAAAGTCTGTAAGAGGCTTATTGCCAAGTAGCCACCAGGAAAGACAGGAGTGAAGCTATGGTTCAAGTGATAGGACATGAACCTTGAGTGAACAAAGCTCAAGGCCAAACCTTAGGACAAGCAAGCAAGCAAGGAAAGAAGGAAGAAGGAAAAGAAAAGAAAAGCTGGGTGCTGGTGCCTGATGCCTATAATCCTAGCTGCTCAGGAGGCTGAGATCTGAGGATCACATTTCAGCCCAAGCTGGAAAGGCTTAGGACCTTTATCTCCAGTTAACCACCAGAATGCCAGCAGTGGAGCTATGCCTCAAAGTGGCAGAGTGCAAGCCATGAGCAAAAAAGCTCAGAGAGAGCATCCAGGCCTTGCATTCAAGCCTTATCACCATTGCCACTAACACACACGCACGCACACACACACACACACACATATAAATTAAGATTTTAGCCCCATTTCTCTAGCCCCATTTCAGCAGGGACATAGATTTCCCCCACTGCAGAGTTGGTACCGCACTGGTGGGAGGAGGGAAATGAGACTGGGAGAATGTGGGGCCACAGCCCAGGCTAACCCAGCCCGTGGGCCACTCCAGGATAAGCAGCAGCAGTGCTGGAGTGGAGAAATCAGAAACCCCATGGCCCGGGAGGACAGAAAAGGAGATGGTTATGATAGTGTCGCTGCAAAGCCTATAAAAGACCCATGTCCGTGACTGTGGGGACACACAGAAGAATGGCTAGTCCTAAAACTCAAAACCATGAAAAGATGCACAGAGCAGCCAGGGACTCCATGCTGATGATGCTCAGGAGGCGTTCTTCTTGCCCCCATCCCTAAGCAGAGGTGACCTCCAGGCCCGGGGGAGGGGTCCCTTCCTGCCCAGAGCCAGTGTAAAGACAGCAAGGGAAAGGGCTTTGCCTAACTTCTGCAGCAGCCAGCACCAGTGTCAAGATGACAGGAACTCACAGTGGCCGAGAGCTAAGCCCAGGGGCCTCAGTTCCTGAAAGCACCAAACTTGAAGACAAAGCTACACACCAGAGGGGAGATGATTTGCAGCTGCCCTACCCAGGCTGGGCACGGGGCACTCCCCCAGGATACTTCCAGCCTAGCAGCATGAACGCCAGCCAACCAGGCTTCCAAACACAAAAGGCTAGCCCATACACAAATGCAATGACTCATTTTTAGAATCAAAAGACCTCCACCACAGGGAAAGCCCCAGTACTTATAAGCAGGAGAAGGGATGGGAAACTCAAAGAAGACAGGCACACCCACATGAATGCCACACTCTCATAAACACGGAGCAGTCACAAAGAGGAAGAGAAAGCTCCATGGGTAAAAGAAGCACAGCGCCCCCCCCCACCACACCCTATTGGGAGCTGGGAGAAAGAATTCTGCAGAGCACTCTTGTGACAGGTTGTGCTCGTGATACCCATACCAGCAGTCATATCCTATCTGCAAAAGCTCCATGAGCCAAAGCTGGGTGTGGTGGCTCACGCCTGTAATCCTAGCTACTCGGGAGGCGGAGATCTGAGGATCATGGTTCAAAGCCAGCCCAGGCACTAAAGTCCCGAGACTTATTTCCAGTTAATCACCAGAAAACTGGAAGTGGTACTGTGGCTCAAGGAGTAGAGTGGTAGATAGCCTTGAGCTGAGGAGCTCAGGGACAGTGCCCAGGCCCAGAGTTCAAGTCCTATGACCAACCAAAACAAAAAACAAAAACAAACAAACAAACAAAACCTGCCATGATCCTTATGTTGTTTTTGTGTTAGTACTGGGGCTTGAACTTGGGGCCTGGGCCATTGTCCCTGAGCATTTCACTCAAGGTTGCCATTCTACCACTTGAGACACAGCTCCACTTCTCACTTTCTAAAGGTTAATCGAAGAGAATGAATGTCACAGATGCTTTCTATCAGGCCAGGCTTTGAAGCTCGATCCTCAGATCTCTGCCTTTTGATTAGCTGGGATTGCTTGCTTCATATCCTAATTTTTTAAAGATGTGGAGGCAGGCCCTGTAGGAGAGGTGCCTGAGCTGCCATTCAAGCCACAGTCTTCAACTCAGACAGAGAGATGAAGGCACAGGAAATACACACAGGACAAGACACGCCAGGAAACAGACAAAGATGCACAGAGGATGCAAACCCTGTGCTAGAGGGGAGGGATGCAGCCTGAAGCCAGGTACCAGGGGCTCACGTCTATAATCCTAGCTACTCCAAGATGCTGAGATCTGAAGATTGAGATTTGAAAGCAACTCAGGCAGGAAAGTCTGTGAGAGAGACTCTTATTTCCTGTTAACCAACAAAAAGCCAGAAGTAGAGGAGTGTGGCTCAAGTGGTAGAAAGCTAGCCTTGAACAAAATAAAGAAAAAGCTCAGAGAGAGCTGCCTGGGAAGTCAAGTCACAAGTTCACAGACCTTGCACTCGTTCAGTGATTCTGGAGCTTCCCAGAACTCAGCTTATGTCTAGATTTATCTTGAGACAGGACTATCCTCCCTTTCCGGGGCCCAACCAGCACTAGAGTTAGGCAAGAACCAGCAAGGCGAGGCAAACATGGCCATTCACTAGAAGATGGAACAGTCATGACCAACAAATCTTTGTCCCAAGGATCAAGGAGAAAAAGCCTCGCCTCCAGATGATTCCTCAAGGGTTGCAACTACTAGACTTCCACTCGGGACTCAAAAAAATAAAAGAAATTGTCCTAATCGATGTGGAGTAGCATACAGACTATCTAAGCAATCCTGCCATCTCAGGCCTTAGGAGGCTAAGGACAGGAGGAGCTTGAGTTCCCTTTAGAAAACCACCCAGTACACTTCGAGAGTACATCCGCCAAGACTGTCAGCCCCACTCTTCATAGCCCAGAGCAGGCCAGCAGCCCTACCTTAGCAGACCCACTACCACGTTCACATGGTACCTTTCCTACCTGAATCGGAGCCTTCCTTGGGTATGAGCTCAGGCCAGACCTACCTGCCCTGGGAGGAGGTGGGGGGCGGAGGGAGGTGGAGCTGGCCCTGCCCACAACTCCTACCAAGACCGAATGGTTTTGGCCTTCTTAACCCAGCCCTGTTCTCCACATCAGCCCTTCATCGTAGGGCGAGGGCTTTCTGAATATCAACCTGCAGGACAGCTCCACGCCCAGACCCCAGTCGGAGACAGCCTTTTTAAATGTGTTTGTCTGTCCATGTGGGCACCAGTCCTGGGCTTTGGCTTCAGGGCCTGAGTGCTATCCCTAAGCTTTTTTTACTCAACACTAGCACTCTACCATCCTGAGCCACAGCTCCATGCCTGGCATTTGGTGGGTAACTGGAGATGCATCTCATGGACTTTCCTGCCCAGGCTGCCTTTTGAACCATGGTTCTCAAATCTCATCCCCTGAGTGGCTAGGGCTAATGGCTTGAGCCTACAACCGGCTGCTTTTTTTTTTTTTTTAATGTCTGTCTCTACATACCTTCCTTCCTCACCCAGCAATCTCCAAGCCCCAAAATATGATGTTTTTATTTCCATTAGTGAGCGAGAGTCCTTCTTTCTCCCTGGCCCAAAGGGGCTTTTCTCCTTACCAAATGCAGAAGTCCCACTCCGGTCACAGAGGCAGGACAAAAGCGGGCCTTTACCCAGAATTACAACAGCAACTCCAGGGAGGGTAAGGGGCAAAACTACTCTGCTTACCCTGAGACGGGGAGTGTAGATTACAGCTTGTAAACTGCCCTCTGCCCCACCCATGGCCTCGCTGTAGAAACAGTGCTAAGCATTCGCCCCCAAGCGGTCAGGCCATGCCAGTGCAGGGGCGTAGCACACAGCTCCCAAATAGCCACCCCAACCCGCAGGACACCACGCAGCCTCAGCCAGGATCAGCTCCAGGCACTTCCCCTTCTTCCCCAGCCCCCCCTACCCCAACTGCACGAACCTCCGCTCAGGCCCCCAGGGAGCAGGCAGGATGCTCCTCCCTGACTGGCTGTGTGCAAGGCCTGCGTGCAAGGCCTGTCCTAGGCCTCTCACAGGCACCTGGCACAGAACTTCCACCAGCACCGCCTAATGCCAGGGCCCAAGCCCTCCAAGCCCCACCAGGGCTGTGGAGCAGTGGCTAGTTACTCAGGAGGCTGAGATCTGAGGATCCTGGTTCAGAGCCAGCCTAGGCAGGAAAGTCCGTAAGACTTTTGAAGTCAAGGGCTTGGGAACTGTCCCTAAGCTTTTTTTTTTTTTTCCCCAGTCCTGGGCTTGGGCTCAGGGCCTGAGCACTGTCCCTGGATTTTCTCAAGGCTAGAGCTCTACCACTTGAGCCTCAGCACCACTTCTGGCTTTTTGCTACGTATGTGGTACCGAGGAATCGAACCCGGGTCTTCGTGCATGCTAGACAAGCACTCTACCACTAGGCCAAACTCCCAGCCCCTGTCCCTAAGCTTTTGTGCTCAAGGCTACTAGTAGCTTTGTGGTTCCAGTTCTACCACTGGAGATGAGAGTCTCAAAGTCTTTCCTGCCCGAGATTGGCTTCGAACATCGGATCCTCAGATCTCAGCTTCCTGAGTAGCTAGAATTACTGGTGTGAGCCACTGGCACCCAGCTTCTGTGAGACTTTCATCTCCAATTAACCAGAGAGAGGGAGAGGGAGAGGGAGGGAGGGGGGAGTGGTGGAAGTGTGACTCAAGCGATAGAGTATTAACCTTGAACAAAAAAAAGCTAAGGGGCACACACAGACACATGCATGCACACATGCACAAACACAAAGGCAGAAGTGACAGAGCTAGATCCACTGCAATGTACAACCAACCATAGGCAATGACATAGACACAGAGGCAGTGGCACAGCAAGACACAGGACCCACAGCCACCTGGGCAGCGCTCACATCGATAAACCCCAGACCGCCTGCAGTTCAAGCCCGGCAGGAACTCAGGGTAGCGGAGAGGAAGTCTCTGCAGTCACAGGCATGTGGACATTTCTAACAGGCTCGCTGCACCCTCCCTCAGGCACACTCAGATCAGGAAACTTCTAGAGCCTTGGTCCAGGGGTCAAATCCAGAGAAAGGCAAGCTCCCTGGCCAAAGCCTGCAGGCGGCAAAAGGAGCAGAAGGCCTGTGACCCTCAGCACTGTCCCCGCTGCCACTGCCCAAATAAAACACACATTCTAACCTTCCCGGGGGCCCCCTCCCTTCCTCCAACCTAAATGAATACAACGCATGCTCAGCCCAGCTCCAGGGAGAGAAACGGGGGCGGCCAGGCTAAGTTTCCATCAAGAGTCAAACTAGCTCTCCCAGTCTGCCTCTGCCTGTCCCCAGGCAGTTCCCAAGTTCAGAAGAAGTTGCTCACCACACCCCAGTGCCCCACACACCCCTCCACCCCCACAGCCTTGCCCCACTCCTCCAACCAGCTCCTCAGGCTCGCAGTGGTGTGCTCTGCCAGAGCCTGCCAGCCAATTCCAAGTCGTGCAAAAGAATCCAGTCCAGTGGTGCTGGCCCTCCACCCAGGGCCTCCCTCCCCAGGACTGAGGTGACCCAGCCTCCCTCCCCCGGGGCCCATTCCCGCCCTGGACTAAAGCTGGCTTTCTCCTTCTCTCTCTCTCTCTCTCTCTCTCTCTCTCTCTCTCTCTCTCTCTCTCTCTCTCTCTCTCTCTCTCTCTCTCTCTCTCTCTCTCTCTCCCTCTCCCTCTCCCTCTCCCTCTCCCTCTCCCTCTCCCTCTCCCCTCCACAGAGCATGTGAATCTTACGTCCTTCTTCTCTGGCCTGTGCATAATCTCTTAGGGAGAGAGGTGTGTATGAGTGTGTGTGTGTGTGTGTGTGTGTGTACACGCACGTGCACACGCACGCCAGCGCACATGCTTCACTGGGACTTGAACTCAGGGCCTCAAGTTGTTACTGGCTTTTTTTTTCCTTTGCTGATCCTCGGGGCTTGAACTCAGAGCCTGGGTGTTGTCCCTGAGTGCTTTTGCTCAAGGTTACCACTCTACCACTGAATGGTTACTTGAAGATAAAAGTCTTAAAGACTGGCTTTGAATCTCCATCCTCAGATCTCAGCCTCTGGAGTAGCTAAGATTACAAGGCGTTGAGCCCCCAGTGCCCAGCTCACTGGCTTTTTCACTCAAGGCTGCTGCTCCATCACTTGCAGCACAGTTCCATTTGTTTGTTTGGTGGTGAGTTGGAAATAAGTCTGTCAGATCTGTCTGCCTGGGCCAGCTTCAAACAGCTCCTCAGCTCTCAGCCTTCTAAGTAGCAAGGATTTTAGGCATGAGCCAAGAGCGCTAAGCTTTTCCTTTGCAAACTTAACTCCCAGAGTCTCTGTGGCCATTCCACCCTCCTTCCCACACAGTTCACAGCTCAACGCAGGGATGTGCCCTCTAAACTAGGGGCTCTACAGAGCCAGGTGAGGGTCTAGCTCAGCAGACCCTCAGGCCAGAGGACAAGGCAGACACCCCATTCAGCTGGGGAAAGGAAAGTGCCACACCCGACCTCGAGACTTCCCTCCTGGGGCGGGGACCTAGACCAGTTCAACTCACTTAACTTGAACCAAGACCCTTAAATACCTTCCAAGTCGCCTTCGACCTCCCCCTCCCCTGCTGGACCCCTGGGTCCCACCGCCAAGCCCACCAGATCTGTCACGGACTGGGCTGCAGGGAGGAGGGGCGAGAGTTTGAAGACCACTCCTGCAATCCTGAGGTTAAATTTTAATGGGACATGGACTTCAAAGCCATTTATTGGAAGCCCAGTTTGGGCACGGGGGACCCAGAGGTAAATCATCTGCCTCCCTTTTCCTGTGGGAAGTCGGGGTCACCCCACGATCACGGGGGGGGGTCTTTCTCGATGGCCCCTCCCCGAGCACTGCGACTCCGCAGCACCTCGAGGGCAGCGGCGGGGGCCGCGCCCTGCCAGGCGCACGCCCGAGGCTCGTCGAGTCCCGCGGTCCCCCGTGGCCACACCGTGCACCGGTGCCACAGCGGGCCCGACCGGGTGGTCCTGGCTCGGATCTATGAGATCCCTCCCCGACATGCAAAAGGGGGCTCAGCCAGCCCTGCTCCTTCCAGGTCACCACCCCCACCCCCGGACCCTGGCACTGCACGGGCCCCCTCCCTGCCTGCCTGCCCGGGAAAGCCTTACATAACTCGGGTCTCTGCACACACCCAGGGCGCGGCCTCGCCCGCAGCGCGGCGGAGCGGAGGAGTCGGGGGACCCCGGGGGTCCCCGGCCCAGGCCGGGCTCGGCTCCTGGCCCCTCCGTCCGTCTGCACGCAGCCCCTCTCCCCTCCCCTTCGCCCCTTGCCACTCCGCCCCGAGTTCTGGTTTGAATTAGTCACCGGCTCCAACCACCGCATTCCTCAGGCTGCTGGCACCGGGCCAGAGCGCAGGGGCGGGGTGGGGGGGTCCCCGCCCGCCCGGACGAGTTTGGGAGTGGAGGGGTGGAAGCACCGCCTCGGAGAGGGGAAGGGGCGGTTCTGGAGAGGGTGGTGTCTCGGCACAGCACCCCCTCCCCGCCCACCCCAGCGCAAGAATCTCGCTAATGACGTCCCCACCCCCACCCGTCCCGCAGGGGCGCGCAGCGCACTTCCAGTGGAGGAAGAAGGGGGGACACGCGGAGGGGCAAGACCAGGGCGGGGCCGCTGGAGCGGGGCGGCGGGGGCCGGCGAGGGAGAGGCTCGGGGTACAGAACAGGGTGGGGCCGGAGCGCTCGGGCCCCCGAGGTGAAGGGCGGAGGCGCGGGAAGAGACGCGGAGGTGGCGCGGGCGCAGGGGCGCGGGGAGGGGTCGGGACGCTGCCGCGGCACTCTGCGAAAACTTAAGCCGTAAACACCGAATTGAAACTCAGCGGCGCGCTGAGCCACCGCCCCGAGGAGGGGGGGTGGAGGGCGAGCGAGCGAGCGCGCGAGGGAGCGGGAGAAGATCCTGAGATCGGAGCCAGAAACGGGGCGCCCTGCCGCGCGAGCGGGACGACGAGCCGCCCCGGGGGAAGTGCGGAGCCCAAGCCACGCACCCTTCGCTCCGGCGCGATTTTCCAACTTTGCCCAACTTGTGCCCCAACTCCGGAGGCTGAGCGCTCGTGGCGGGGCGCGCGGCGCGGCTCTGTCCCTCCCGGCCTGGCGGCCCCGGGCTCCGCACTGGCCGAGCGCCCACGGGGACGGACCCCAAACGCGCCCCGACCCCCCGACCCTGCAGCCCGCCGGGTCCCTACCTGTGCGCTCAGCCCCGGGGCACTGCCATAGCCGGCGCGGGGCCCGAGCTGGCGGTGCGGCGGCGGCGGCGAGCCCCGGTCGGGGCGGGTCCGGCAGGGCAGGGCGGCAGGGTCCCCGCGGCAGCGCTGCTCCGAGTGGCCGGGCCCCCGAGCGCGGAGGCGGCTCTTGTAACTCCGCTGGGGCGGGCGGGTCTGCCCCGAGCTGTGGGGAGAGGGCGGGGCCGGGCGGGGCCGGAGCTCGGGCCGGGACGGGCCAGCAGGGCCGACTCCGGGGCCACCCGAGAATGGGCTGTGGGTACAGGGAGCGCGTGAAGGGGGCGCGGGGGCGAGCGGGCGTCCCCTTTCCCTCTCCCTACCCAAGCCGTTGCCCCCGGCCTGTCCGGGGCCTGCATCCACCCCCGCCCATCTCTGCTCCGAGTGGCTTCACGGACCAGAAATTCCTGGAAGCACCCGGGCCCAGCCTCACAGCTGCAGCCCATTTTGCAGGAAGGACCCAGAAGTTCGGGCGAGGCCGACTGAGCCGCCAGATCATGAACTTGAACTTTTCTTCTCAGGCCAGACAACACTTGGGCCCCAGGCCCCGGGTTCCCCCACCGCGTTTCCCCAGGTGCCGGGCAGCCATGCCCACGTCTCGCCTTCCATCTTTCCTGAGGCCCTGGCTCATCTCCTCTCCCTACAGAAACCTCTCTGGGAGACCCTGGCCTCAGCCCGGGCTCAGGGTCACATGTGCCCCGGGCCCTTACCGACCTGATCGGCTGTGACAGCAGACCCTGGAGTCAGGCCAACACACACACACCCTGTCTGTAGCCTCCCCCCGAGCTGCAGGTTCCCCTCTGTGCTCTCTTGGTCTGGAGCCCCTCTCCCAGTCCTTCCCCACCTCCCCACTTACAGGACGCGGCCTCCCAATTTACAGACATTTCCCACAGCAACTTCTAACCACATGGAAATTTTTATTAAACGTGTAATGATGGGGTGCAAGGCCCTCTGGCTACGCCCTCTTTGCACCCTTATTTTTCTTCTCCTCCCTGGGTCCTCTTGGTCACTCACTACCCACTGCACCAATTTCCCTTCCTTCCGAATCGCTGGAGAAGAGAAATTTCAGGCAGGACAGCTGAGACCTTGGCTGGAGGTTAGGAGCGCCAGCTTTGTAGCAAGATCATGAGTGGGCTGGGGCTGGGACCAGCTCAGCCCTGTCCTCTGAAATGGCAAACATGTTTACAGGCTAAAAATACCAGCAGCCAAGTTTGCCTGCCAGCCTGGGGGCTGGCTGTGTCCAGGTCCAGTTACCGCACAGGGTAAGGTACAGGAGGCTGGGGGAAGGAAGAGGCAGGAAAAGAAGCCACAGACGTGCAGGCACCCAAAGGTGAAGAAATAAAGGTAGACATCCCAACAGGTATGGACATGTCAGGACACACAGACAAGGCTGAGACTTGAGAACTAGCATTGTCTCTTTTCTGTCTGTCTGAATCTCTCTCTCTGTGTCTCTCTCTGTCTCTGTCTCTGTCTCTCTCTCTCTCTGTCTCTCTCTCTCTGTCTCTCTGTCTCTCTCTCTCTCTCTCTCTCTCTCTCTCTCTCTCACACACACACACACACACACACACACGTTATCCACTGACTCAATCTCCCCACATGCACATCATTATAAGCACAGTCATGGATCCACACTTTCTATAAAAATTCCCCCATTTGTAGCCTAGCTGTAGAGTGCTCGCCTAGCATGCACAAAGCCCTGGGTTCGATTCCTCCCTACCATATACATAGAAAAAGCCAGAAGCGGCACTGTGGCTCAAGTGGCAGAGTACTAGCCTTGAGCAAAAAAATGTCCAAGGACAGTGCCAAGCCCTGAGTTCAAGCCCCAGGACTGGTTAAAAAAAAATCCCCAGGGGTGTGTGGGGGGAGGGAAATGGGTACCAAGACATGTGAAAGGGTATCAATGTATGTGAATTAATGCACCTTCTATCTGGCAAATATCATGTAACCCTTTTACTAATTACAATAAAAAAAATCCCCATTTGGTTCTGTATCCACCTTTAAAGAATATACGCATGTGCACACACACACACACACACACACACACACACACACACGAACACTTTTTTTTTTTTGCAGTCCTAGGGCTTGAACTCAGGTCCTGAGGCTGTTCCTGAGCTCCTTTTTACTCAAGGCCAGTGCTCTATCATTTGAGACACGGCTCCACTGCTGGCTTTTTGGTAGTTAATTGGAGGTGAGAGTCTCACAAACTTTCCTGCCCCAGGCTGGCTTTGAACCACAATCCTCAGATCGCAGACTCTTTAGTAGTTATGATTACAGTCATGAGCCACTAGTGTCCAGCTGTCCCCAACATCTTTTTACACTTAAATAATATTCAGCCTCTTAAACATAGATCAGGAATAAACTAAAGTGTCTTACCACCCCACAAGCTAGATCATCCCTGTCGACATTTTTCAAAATAAGATTAATGCCTTGGAGAAAGGGAAAGAATAATGGAAAAGTGATAGAAGATTAAATTTGAGCTAGGTACACTGTACGCATGGACGGAAATGCTGTAGTGAAATCCTGTTTGTACAACTAATACATACTTTAAAAAATTTTTTTGAGCTCAGAGATAGCACCCAAGAACTGAGTTCAAGCCCCATGACCAACAAAACAAATAAATAAAATAGAAATCAATTTAGCCCTAGGCTCTCAGAAAGATTATTGCAATGTGACGTGTGTCACAAAAACATGGGGTATCTGCAAGGAGGGTTCCAGGGATTTGGAGGAGGGAGGTGGGAGCAGCTGATCTCAGCTCCACTGGTCAAAAAGAACCAGAACCGAGGGAACTTCCTGGCTCAGAGCCAATTTACGAGCTTCATTGTTTGTTCTGGCCACCCTCTTGGTCAACAGGGAAGAAAGCAGGTGGGTGAGGTTGGTATTTAGAGCAGCCACAGAGCAAGGATAGCTGTCAGGTACTTCAGAGGAAAGATATCAAAATTACCTGGTGGGAACTGACTGTAAATAAGAAACGGCTTCAAAACATTGCAGCCAGTGTATCCCGACCAATCAAGAGGCTGAGATAGGATGATCGCTAGTTCAAAGCCAACCAGGACCTTATCTCAAAAAACAAAAAACAGGTAGCCAGAAATGGGGGTTCATGCCTGTAATCCTAGCTACTCAGGAGGCTGAGAATTGAGGATCAAGGCTCAAAGCCAGCCTGGCACTAAAGTCCATAAGACTCGTATCTCCAATTAACCATCAGAAAAACAGAAGTGGCACTGTGGCTCAGGTGGTAGGGTGGTAGCCTTGAGCTGAAGAGCTCAGGGACAACATCCAGGCCCAGAGTTCAAGTCCCACAACAGACAAAAAAAAGTGAGAGGTTATAGTCATGGCTCAAGTGGTAGAGCACCTGTCTATTGTCTAGCGTGAGCAGGGTTTTAGGTTCAAACTCTAACAGTGAAGAAAAAGTTTATTCATGTCAGTGAGATTTGAACCATAACTGGGATTTCAGTTGCATGCCTCAATCCAGGTAAGGAGAGTATTTTCAGAAATTTCTGCTCACATTTTTACTTCTACCAAATTTGTGTGTGTGTGTGTGTGTGTGTGTGTGTGTGTGTGTGTATCAGTAGTGGGGGTTTGAACACAGGGCCTGGGTGTTATCTCTTGGCTTCTTCACTCACAGCTAGTGCTCTATCAGTTGAGCTACAGCTCCACTTCTGGCTTTATTGTGGCTCATTGGACAGCAGAGTCTCATAGACTTGCCTGCCCATGCTGTCTTTGAACTTCAATCTTCAGATCTCAGCCTCCTGAATAGCCATGAGCCACTGGACTCAGAGCTCCAAAGGCCTTTACTCTTTCCACACCACTATCCTACATCCAACGCTGGCTGCCAGCCCCCAGGGAGCAAAGAGGTCCCTCTTGCAGCTGCACATACATCACTGTGCTTGCAACACTGGGTCAGAAACCCAGTGGCAATAGAAGCAATGGAAAAACCTGGCAAAATGGAATCCCTGCCCTGGAGACACAGTCCAGAGATGGCTCTGATCTCCTTTACCTTGTCTCTAAGTTCCTCAAAGGTCCCCCTAAGCTCAGAAAATTAGAAGTTTTCTAGTAGATCGTGTGTGTGTGTGTGTGTGTGTGTGTGTGTGTGTATGTTACTGTGGCTTGATCAGGGCCTAGCCACTGTCCCTTAACTTTGTTGTTCAAGGCTTGTGCTCCACCACTTGAGCCTCAGCTCCACTTCTGGGTGATTAATAAGAGGTAAATGTCTCACAGACTTCCCTGCCCCAGGCTGGCTTTGAACCTCTATCCTCAGCTCTCAGCTTCCTGTGTAAGGCATGAGTCACCAGCACTTGGCTTCTATCAGATCTTTCACACTATTACACACACATACACATACAAATAGTTTAGTTTGTAAAGACTCTCCTCTCTCCTAACACTGCAAAGAAAACTTGTTTGTTCCCCCAAGATTTTGAACTCCTGTCAAAATAAAGGTGATAGTCCTATCTACCTGCAGAGATTAGGGAAGAACACCCAACGGCTGGCTCCCCCACCCCCGAGAGAAGTAGCCCACACTAGGCCCTTCCAGAATCCCCAGCAAAGCTAGCTGCACTCTAGGATTTGTCATTCCTGGGATAGCCCAGCTTCCACAAAAGTGACGACGCTCCCTCCCTGGGGGTTCCCTGAAACATACGTGTTATGAATGAGTGTGTGATGAACCTTAGGCTCTCTGGTTGCCAGGCAACGGGCTTGTGTTTTGTTCTTATTATGCCTGTTTCCATAGTAACCACAAAGGGGTGCTCACTAGGCAGGCCCCTTGCCAGGGGATTCCCCTTCCCCTCCCTCCTTGCCACAAATCCCCTGTTCTGCCATTGGCTTGTTAGAGAAGAGAAGCTGATATTTAAAGGGTAATTTAGGCTTTTAAAGTGAAATTCCAGGAAGGAAGTAATGTGTACCGTGTGTTTGTTGTTGCTTTAGAAACAGAGGGACTCTTCCCCCACCCTCACGTCCCTGATCCTGAATGACATCCCCTTTTGAATAACAGAGAAATGCCAACTTCCCATCCGGGAGCTCCCAGACCCCTATCAGTCTGTCCCACAGCAAACTAAGATTACAGTGGTGGCCCAACCAGCTCTTCTCCATTCACTTTGGGATTTCCTAATCCCTAGTCTTCCCCCAAGCCAAAAGGCAAGCAGATTGGGTGACCAGGGAATCCAAACATTTCCTAAGCGATTCTCAAACTCCAAACTCTTCACCTTAGCCCCACATACGAAGCCAAATATTCCCCAGCCCCACATACAAAGCCAAGTATTCCCCAGCTCGCTGCAAATCCCAGCCTGTATGCAACCTCAAACTTCAAATAAGGCTTTCCTGAATTGAATCATTCTAATTGAATAGCCAAGACCCAGAAATTCTCCCATGACACTTGGGCTCTAATGAAACCTTTAGACTCAAATAGAACCAAAGTTAAGGCTGGCTAGAGAACAAGAGTTCAGGGAGGCTGGGTGCCAGTAAGTAGGTGACTCATGTCTGTAAACCTAGCTACTCAGGAGGCTGGGATCTGAGGAGTGTGGTGGTTGAAAACCAGCCCAGGCAGTAAAATGTGTGAAACTCCAATTGATCACCAAAAAATAGTAGAGTGGTATGGCGTCAGCCTTGAGCAGAAAAAACGAAGGGATAGTGCCTAAGCCCTGAGTTCAAGCTTCCGTGCTGGCACAAAAAAAAAAGTCAGGGGGCTCTCTTATGTCTTCTGAATCCAGGCCTTAGGAGGAAGTAAGGCCAAGAAAGATTGTCTAGGCAGGAGAAAGGAAAGGAAATTGGGAGATGCAGGCAGGCCAGGACATTTTAGCAGCTATGGATCCTAACAGTTGGGTGTGGGGGGGGGGGAATAACAGGAAAAATGCACCAAACATTCTGGAAATGTGAAAGCAGGATGGCTGAAGGCTGCAAAGGAAGAAGGGAGGCAGAGAGAAAACAGGAGATTGCAGATTGACATGGAGGCTGAATGACAAAGTTGCATACAGGAGCTGAGATGAAGGGAGCAGCCAGTTTCCTCTAGAGAGGAGTCAGGGAGGAACACCCGTCGCCCTGCTTTAGAATCTGCCTTCCTTTAGTCCTCTCTGACTTCCTTGGCCTTCCCAGCCTGGGCTTCCCAACCTCCTCGACTCACTTTCCTAAATTCAGCTTCAGATCAGACTTAGCAGGGAAGGAAAGGCCTTAGCTGCCCAGAGCCTGAGTCACCACATAGCTGAGGTTCATGTCACTCAAAGTCCCGCCTCTGCTCCACCCTGTGCCCTCTGCCCAGCTCAGGCCTTGGATGGCTGTGGTTAACCCAGCCCTGGGACTTACTCCACTTCTGAGACCTATCATGGAAGCTTTTGGAAGGAAATCACCCTCTCCTCACCCTCCAAAAGCAGTATACTGTGCGCACCATACTTCCTATCCACAGCTTGTAACAGAAGCACGTTCCTGCTCAGGAGCCAGCGTGACTCAGGAAGACACAGATGTGGCCTTGATAAGTCACTTCCCCCTCTCTGGGGTCCAGTTTATTCACGTGTGAAGTAACGTTCTGTAAACCTGAGTCAAAGTGACAGATGCTTACTGTGGAAGAGCGTGGATCAATGGGTGTGCTTGATAACCTCTGTCCTAACAGTGAGAATGAATGGGCAGGACAAGGTGGAGCCGACTCACTGCCACCCGAGCAGCCAACACCCTAGGCAACTGGATGAGTCAGGTCCCACATGGTGGAGAACTGGCCGGAAAGCGCCCGTTGGCTTCTGAGTCAGGAGAAATACGGACCTCTCTGATGAATGACTGGCCAGGGGCCCACTGGAACTAATGGAACTACACCTAGAAAGTTTCCTGTGCCAGTGTGGCCCCCACTTCCTGTGACAGGAGCCCTAAGCTCATCTCTCGGGCCTCCTTGGCCTACTCAACTGTTTCCACTCCTCGCACCTCTTCCCTTCAGCCCTCAAGGCTACAGCCCTCATCACGCTCTTATCTGGCCAGGACCCTGCCATGTTCCCTAGCCTACCACTACCCCTTGGCTCTGTCCATCCTCACTGTCCACCCCCATGTTGGCAGGGCCAGCCAGATGATTGCAAAAGGGCTGAGCCAGCAGAGAACTTTGCATGACAGATGCAGCAGCAGCTGCCGCTGCTGCCTCCGCCCAAGGGGGGCAGCTGGGAGGAGAGGCACAGTTCATGGGAGATCCTATCACAAATAGCCCCAAAGCCTGACCATCCAAGCCCAAACCTGTTTTATTCAAAATTAAATAGGCTTCCCCTTGGAAACCTTAGGAAATCAAGAACACACAAAAGAGGAGCAAGCTCAATAGCAGAGCAGAGGTACCATACCACCTGCCCAAGGGGTTCTCGAGTCATGTGAACAGAGCCAGACTCTACAGCCTCCTTTAGCGCCTTGCACACCGTCCTCAGGATGCTGGAACACCAGGCCATGGCAGACATTCTGCTGGAGTAGCCTACTCTGTCCGGGAACACTGCCAGCCTGATTAGGGCAGACAGACAAGGGCAGGTGGCATCATTTCTCTAACCTTTCCAGAGCACCAATATTTTAACTCCACAGATTTAAAACAGGGTGTGCTCCTGACACACCCCAACACAGTTGGGTCAAAGCAAGTTGGGATGTTACAGCATTACTGGCACCCTATGGATACCAGGAAGCTAGATACCCCCCCCCCCCAAAAAAACACAAAAAACCATCGGAGGGGCTGGGAACGTGGCTTAGTAGTGGTAGAGTGCTTCCCTAGCATGCATGAAGCCCTGGGTTCAATTCCCTGCCACCCCATGCACAGTAAAGGTCAGAAGTGTCACTGTAGCTCAAGTGGTGAAGTGCTAGTCTTGAGCAAAAGCTCAGGGACAATGCCCAGGCCCTGAGTTCAAGTCTTCGGCCTAGCAACAAGACAAAAAAAGCATCCGATATGTGCAAAGAGGAAGTTCTGGGTTATGAGAGGGCTGGTCCCAATGAAGAAGGCAGCTCAACTTTCAGAAATGCCTGGGTGGGGCCCTTCAGCCTTCTACCCCTCCCCACCTCGAAGGGAAGTGGCACATTTGGGGTATGTGGGCAGCTGGCGGGATGGGCCCAGCAGGCAGTGCAGCACAGCAGCTGCCCAGCTCTGCCAAAGCAGAACATGAAAAGAATCTAGGTTCCTGAAAGAACTTTAGAGGCTTTTAACCTTTTAGCAAGTGACTTAAGCAGAACTGCCAACAAGGCTCAAATACACAGCTGTTTTATAATCAGTATCTACTAGTTTATCTACCAGTGAAACCAAGGCTCTGGCTTTCGCACTCATACTCTAGGTTCTTTTATTTTTTATCTTTTTTTGCCAGTCCTGGGCTTGAGCTCAGGGCCTGAGCACTGTCCTTGGGCTTTCTCAAGGCTAGTCCTACCACTTAAACCACAGCACCACTGCCGGCTTTTTTCTATGTATGATACCAAGGAATAGAACCCAGGTCTTCAAGCATGCTAGGCAAGCACCCTACTGTTAGGCCAAACTCCTGGCCTCTGGGTTCTTTCCGTGAGGATTCTGAGACAACTTCAACTCTGAGCCACAACCTTCCTCAGTTTCTCTATCTCCTTGTGGAGCTGAGACTTTTCTCTAGTGGGTAGAATGGACACTTCTTCCCTTCATCCTACCAGCATCCCCAGGCCCTGACCCCTTCCCAGCACTTCTTTCTGCCCCCTATCCTCAGCCTCAGGCAGCTTGCACAGGACCCTCCCCAGCAGACAAGGAAAACTGCCCAGCAACTCGACATGTCACAGACACAAACGCTCTTGATTGGTTGCCCATGGCAGAAGAAAGAGCTCCAGCCAGAGCTGGAGCCCACATGGATTGTTGGGGGAGTGGTGCGAGCAGTAGTGACTCAGGGCTCCCCAGGGCAGGGTGTGGACAGAACCAACTCCAGATGGCTTCCCCTTTCCTGCCCCCAGCTCTGCTACAAAGTCCTGTTAACTCTTTCCTGCCTAGCCCTCCCCACCCTACCCTTGCCCCCCAGAATGCTGCAGTCCAGTTTCCCTGGTCTCTCCAACCTTCAGTTAGTCTTGGCTCTCCCCCAAGTGCTGTCCTTTTCCAACAACCTGGCTACTCTAGCTCTGTACCAAACCAAACTGCCAGGGCACTGGCAGGATGTGCAGATGAGTCACCCTTCCTGTAAGCTGAGGGGACTAGAAGTGGGGGATCCATGCCCCCAAACCCAGACACGCCCAGTTCATATGGGCTGCCAGGTAAGCTACCTAAACAATGGCCTAACCCCTAAACCCCACCTTTGTCATCAAGGCCTGAGGCCTGCCCCTCAAATACAAGTCTTTGCACAACGTGGCCTCTCCTGTCTAAATCCTCAGCTACTGGGAAGATTAGTAGTGAAGGTTGCTCAAGCAGAGGGGTGTGGTGGGAAAATAGTACTTAGGGCAGACAGGTTCCATAAGGCCCCAGCTATAAGCCAAGGGCCCATCCCCGATCTCGAGCACTTTCAGCTACCAGCTACAAGGACAAAATGCACAGCTCCACTTCAGCTGAAGATGAGCGGCCCGCAGCAGGTACCAGCCTATCCTCATCTCATCCAAACCACACAATTCCTCTGCCTACCCATCACAGAACCCCAACTGCCCTTCTGTGTCCAGCCAGCCTATAACAATACCCCCTCCCAAGCTCCCAACCTGCCCCTTGTCTGTGCCCGAGCTTGGGGAAAAAAGGCCACATATACCAATCAAACTCATTTTCTTTTTGGGGAAGGTTGCAGGGGGCGTATCATTTGGCTCCGCCTGGCCTTGAAATCAGAACTTCAAGTTCTGTGATGTACCACCACACCCTCAAATGCAAAAGCCCCATAAATACACCTGTAAAACACAAATGGGCGGGCCAGGAGTTTGGCCTAGTGGTAGAGAGCTTGCCTAGCATGCACGAAGACCCGGGTTCAATTCCTTGGTACCACATATATAGAGAAAATCCAGAAGTGGTGCTGAGGCTCAAGTGGTAGAGCTCTGGCCTTGAGAAAACCCAAGGACATTGCTCAGGCTCTGAGCTCAAGCCCAGGACTGGAGAAAAAAAAAAAAAAAAAAAAACCACAAATGGGCATCGTCGAGTAGACCTGCACCTGCTCAAAGGTCAGGTTCACTCTCAAGGCCAACCAAAAAAAAAAATAAAAATAAAAATAAAAAAAACCCAGAAAGAAAAAAAGGAGAAATCTACATCTATACTGAGCATTTCCCACATCATTCCGTAAACAATACAGCACAAGAATTTATAAAACGTTAATAAGTATATTGGCTATTTCAAGTAACCCAAGAGATGATCAAAACATATAAATGCTGCGCCATTCATGTAAGGGACATGAGGAGCAGAGGACCTGAATATCCTAGGGGGTTCCTGGAACCATTTCCACCCCTACCCCACCCGACAGGTAGGGACAACTATAAATGAAACATTCCTCTGGACAGGTGCTGGCAGCAGCTCATGTCTAATCCTAGCTACTCCGGAGGCTGAGATGTGGAGATCTGTTTAAAGCTAACTGAGGCGGCAAATTGGGGAGACTCATCTTCAAATAAACAGCAAAAAGAGCAAACTGGAGTTGTGGCTCAAGGGGTAAAGCACCAGCCTCAGGCAAAAAAGAATGTGAGGCCACAGTTCAAACCTCAGTACTAGCGCGCGCGCGCACACACACACACACACACACACAGAAGTTCCTCTATACACTGAGTTACAAGTTGGCTTTTCATTTTTAACAGGTTATTTTCACTCCTCATGAGGAAGGCCTGGAATTTGGCTCCTAAGAATTTGGTAGTAATTAAGCTCCAGGTCACCACACCCTGTTCCTCATCTTTCCATTGCAGGAAGCAAGTAATAAGGCAAAAATGAGGCCAGGCCTCCATTTCTGCTCTTCTGAAGACTTCTGCTGTGGAGATGCTGCAGGCTCGGGCAGCTCATCTCCGCCCTTTCTAGTAGCCACCACTCACAAAGGAGGCACGACAGGAAATGTTCAATGTTCAGTTTCCTTTAATGACCCCTGTCTCCCTGACGGGCAGGTGCAGGCAGCTAGGCGAAGGCAAGGGATGGTCACTTGAAGATCTTGCCCTGATTGAAGGCTTTGCCCACGTGCTGGAAGGCCCCCTCCCAGGAAAAGTACTCTCGAACCAAGGTCTGGGTCTCTTCGCTTCCAGGATCCAGTTTCCGCCACGTATATGATTCGTAGTCCACCTGCCAGTCTGGACTCAGCTGGGGATAGAAGCAAAGAGGCTTGTGGTCAGGTTTATTAGACACCGGTACAGCCTCAAACTTCAGTGGAGAACTTGGACAGTTCTCCCCGAGCACCCGTCATCGCTCCCACATGGCCCAAAGGCCCATATTCTTGCCCCAATCCTAGAGACTCCTCCCTTTCCCCCTTCCTCACCGGAAAGGCCAGATCCTGGCCTCGGAAAACCCAGACTCCAGAAATGGAGCTGCTATTATTGGTTCCAAAGAGGACAACACTGGCAAAGGCATTCTTCCTCAGCTTATCCAATCGCTGGAACATTCCTGGAAGGGCAAAGAACATTCAGCCTTTGGAATCACTTTAGCCCACAGCAGGCAGACCTCTGTCCTCTTCCCCAGACCCACCTGCTCCCTCTTACCAGTGATGAGGTTGCAGCTCATGAAGGTCTGGGTGAGCTCTTCGGGGAAGCGGTACTCAGCATACCACAGGGACCAGCCATCCTTATCGAAATGCTCCCAAAAATATGGCAGTGCCACAGACAGCGTGTCCTCATTAGAGTACTTGCGTTTAAATTCATCCAACACAAAGGTACTGAAAGAAGAAAACAGAAGGAGCCAATAGGACAAGTCCTAGAGACACAGCAAGGGATTGCTGGGCTAAGGGGGCTTCCACTCCATTCACTGGCAGACTGAATGCCTTCTCCGGTGAAGAGATGGGAAGGGACTAACAGGAGGAAGACACTCCTGCCCAAGTATGCTAAGCATGATGGTGGGCCTGGGCCAGCAGGGTCAGGAAGGGCATGGCTGACTGCTGCCCCCAGGTGGAGACTGGCGGTAAAGATTTCTTTCTGCCTCAGCCTGGCCCTGCCTATTGGCCACAAGCCCAATTCACTCACTAAAGCAAAGTGTGCACGCCCACCCACTGTGCTGGCCTCTCAGGTTAAATAGGCAGAAGAGGAGGGGTTAGTAACAACTATTCAAGGCTGAGGTTCTATTTTTTCCTCAATTATCGAAGCAACTATAGCTGCTGATCCACCCATAATCCTAGCTATTGAGAATTGAGGAATGTGCGAGGTACAAGGGAAGGCATGAAAGTCACACTCTTATGTCTAATCAACCACTCAAAACCCAGGAGTGGCTGTAGCTCCAAAGTGGCAGAGCCCTGGCCTTGCGCCAAAGAGCTTCCTCCAAGCATCCAGACCCCAGAGCTCAAGCCTCACAAGTGAAAACAACAACAAAGGGAAGAAAGTATCTAAAATGCTAACAGACAAGAGCAGTAATATTTGCATTCTTTCTTCAGGTCTTTGATTTTTTTCAAAGATGCAGGAAACAACCCATGAAGTCTTGTGCCTTAATTTGTCAACTGTGACAATTACAAATTCTTACTGGGTACATATAGGTGCATGCCTATAACCCCAGCACTGCAGGCTAAGAGGAATCCAGCAAGCCTAACCAGCAGCTACGGATTAAAGATACCAATGTAGCAATGTACCAAGACTGGTACTTGTCTCCCTTCACTGCCTGTCCTATCTTTCTGGATTTTTTTCTTCATTGGTCATGGGGCTTCAACTCAGGGCCTGGGCACTGTCCTTGAGCCACAGCACCACTTCCAGTTTTTCTGTGTATGTGGTACCAAGGAGTTGAACCCAGGGCTTCACATACACTAGGCACTCTACCACTAGGCCATACTCCTGCCCCTCAGCTCTTTTGCCAAAGCTAGAGCAATCTAAACTTTGAGCCACAGTGCCACTTCTGATTTTCTGGCAGCTAATTAGAGACAAGTCTCACAGATTTTTCTGCCAAGGCTGCATAAATGAAAACTACACCAAAAAGCCCTTCTTAAAACAAAGTTTGAGCCTGGCACTGGTGGCTCATACCTGTAATCTCAGCTACTCAGGAGGCTGAAATCTGAGGAATGCAGTTCAAAGCCAGCCCAAGTAGGAGCCTCTTATCTCCACTAAACTAAAAAAGAAAAACAAAAGCTGCAAGTATAGCTGTGGCTCAAACAGAGCACTAGCTTTTGCCCTGAGTTCAAGCCCCAGGACCAACACCAAAACAAAAACAAAGTTTTGAGTCCAGCTTGGATTGTAATTTGAGACCCTGTCTCAAAGAATTATAAACTACCCACAGGCTTCTAAGGAAACACATTTAGCTAGAAGGCCTTAAAGGGACTGAAAGAAAACTATGAACAAAATAAACTAGTCTCAAGTCTTTATGACATAAAATCCCTAGGGGAAGGGATCCAGGAAATCCAGCCGCCCAATGTGGCACCAGCAAATAGACATTAAATGTTTCAAAATGTGTTTTAAGAAAATGCAACCTTTCACAGTCCCACTGCAGGGCCCCCAGAGTTCAAGTCTAGAGGTGTTCTCCCACAAGATGTCCCCTTTGTGCCTGATCTACATTATAAAATCTCCAGGGCCAGGAGCCAGCAGCAGCTCACACCTGTAATCCTAGCTACTCAGAAGGCTGAGATCTGAGGTCATTCTGGCACAAAAGTCTATGAGACTCTTAGCAGCAACTAACCACCAGAAAACCAGAAGTGGTGCTGTGGCTCGAAGTGGTAGAGTACTAGCCTTGAGCTAAAGAGCTCAGGAAGAGTGACCAGGCTTGAACACTAGTTCAAGCCCCTAAGTAGCAAAACAAAACACCTCAGGTAATAAAATGTATTTCAACAGCATATACAGTTTAGGTCAATTACAACAGTTGTCTTGACAGACAGACACACAAGCCTGCTCATTCCTGACCTATCCCAGTGTAAGGTTAATCACTTGTCACACCCTGTACACCTCTAATTTCCCTCCTCTCAGGACCCATGCATACCAAGTTACCCCACACTAAGCATCAAAGTAGGGGAAAGAGGGTCAAATGTGAATCCTAACAGACCAAATAGTGAAAGGCAGAAGGCCTATGAGTTCAAGGCCAGCTGGCGTACATGATAAGACATTCTTATAAACATGCAAACAAAAGTCCTAATTCACAGAAAATACACTTAAGACTTCCAATAAAATGTTTGGGAAAATGACCAAAGTGACTGAGCGGCACAGAACCAGGAAAACACTAGCTATCCTTTTTTCACACAAAAGTCTCCAGGAAAACACTAGCTATCCTTTTTCACACAAAAGTCTTACACTAAGTTGAATTGTAATGGTACACGCCTATAATCCTAGCTACCCAGAAGGCTGAAATCTAGAGATCTTGGATCAAATCCATCCAGGCAGAGAAGTCTGTGAGACTCCAAGGATAGCGCCCATGCTCAGAGTCCAAGCACCCCATCAACAAACAAAAACACAAAAAAAGAGCCGGGTGCCAGTGACTCATCTGTAACCCTAGTTACTCAGGAGGCTAAGATCTGAGGATCACAGATCAAAGCCTGCCAAGTCAAAAGTCTGTGAGAATCGTATTTCCAATTAACCACCAGAAAACTGGAAGTGGCATTGTGGCTCAAAGTGTTGAGTGTCAGCCTTGATCTGAAAAGCTCAGAAACAGTGCTCAAGCCCAGAGTTCAAGCCCCATGTCTGTCCAAAACAAAACAACAACAAAAACACCTGGCTTAGTTATTTTAAGAAAGTTTGGCCTAGTGATGTGTTGTGCATACTTGCCTAGTATACACAACAACCCGGGTTCAACTCCCCACTACCACCAGAAGTGGTGCTGTGGCTCAAGTATTAGAGCACTAGCTTGAGAAAGTGCATGGACACTGCTTAGGCCTTGAGTTCAAGCCCCAGGACTGGTATATGCATGAGCACGCTTACATAAACACATGTAAACACACACACACACAAAAAGGCTGATAGGGCAAGCCTTGAACCAAAGCGTCTGGCCCCAAGATCAAGTCATGAGACTGCCAAAAAAACAAACAAAACCCACTATATGCTTTCTTCCAAAGAATCGTTATTTTGACAGCAGACCTTGGGTACCCACAGGTATACGGGTGCAAGAGCTAGTAGGTATGCCATGGGTGCCCAGAGGTGGCTGGGCCCCACCTCCACCAATGCCTTCTAGGTACCTGGGAGTCTCCACTTCTCACTTTATTACTAAAAATATTAAACTTGTTACGTTACAGCTGGGGAGGCAAGCACTCAGCAGATCACACATTTTCTTTTTTATTTTTTGCCAGTCTTGGGCTTGAATTCAGGGTCTGAGCACTGTCCTTGGACTTTCTCAAGGCTAGAGCTCTATCTCTTGAGCCACAGACCATTTCTGGCTTTTTTCTATGCATGTGGTACTGAGGAATCAAACCCAGGTCTTCATGCATGTGCTAGGCAAGCACTCTACCACTAGGCCAAACTCCTGGCTCAGCTCACACATTTTAACACAACTGACATTTAAGCCATGATGAAGAGTTTGTCCACATCAGTTGCACTCTAAATGCTTTAAAATTTTTTTTCTTGGTTATAGGGCATAAACTCAGGACACTGTCCCTGAGTTATGGTTGAAGGCCACTTTGAGCCCCAGCTCTACTTCTGTGAGTCTCATGAGGACTTCATTGCCCAAGACTGGCTTCAAATTGCCATCCTCACACCTCAGCCATCTGAATAGTTAGGACTACAGGTGTGAGCCATTAGCCCAGGACTGGCAAAATAATAATAATAATAATAAAACAATTTGTTTGATAAGCAACGTTTATTTCTACAGCACCACTTTCGGCTTTTCCTTGTATGTGGTAGTGAGAAATGGAACCTGTGTCTTTGTGCATACTAGGCAAGTACTCTACCACTACACAGAAGCCTATTGCTGTCAGATACTTCAGCAAAGCCAGCCCTGCTATAGACACAGGTTCTCTCCATCTTTTTCCTCCCCACACCTTTTGCAGACCAGAGATTTTTTTGGGGGGTGGGACACGGAGGTTGGCCTCTGACTTGCCATCTTCATGGTTTGTGCTTCACACTGGGATTGCAAATATGTGCTACCATTTAGCCTTGGACACTTAAATGAAATAAGCACTCTAAACAAAGTGCTGTCAACTCAAATTCTTCTTTTTTAAGTCCTAGGGCTCACACTCCATTCCCTTACCTTTTGTGTTCAAGTCTAATGCTCGCTCTCCCAATTGAAACACAGCCTCACTTCTAGCCGGAAGAATGACTCAGTGATAGAGTGCTCGACAAGCACACATGAAACTCTGGGTTCAAAAATTCCAAAACCACCAAAATAAATAAACCACCTAAAGTTCTGGCCCCCGCTGCCACAGGGAATGGAAGTGAGCATGCTATCCAGTAACCTTACCTCTTGGGTAGATGAGCGAAGGGATCTTTGGCCTTGGGCTCGGAAGCCAGTGCCTGCTCACACTCGTCCATCTCCTCCTCTGGAGCTGGGGCAGCTGCTTTTTTCTCCTCTTTTCGCTCAGAAGCCTTTTCCTTTTCCTTCTGCTTCTCTTCCCTTGAACCCTTTTCTTTCCGTGGGGTATCTTTTTTAGGCTGGCTTTCTGCAAACTTCTTAGCTGAAGGGGAGAAAAGGAAGGGAGGTAAATGTCCAGTCTCCAGATTCTGCCATACCCAAGCAGCAATGAGCATAATAATAAAAGGAAAATGGATGGATGGGACTATAGACTGCCCCGCACTCTCCATACTCAAGCAAGAAGACACCTTACAACTCTGCATTTATCGCAAGTTCACATGATATAGGGTCCCTTTAGCCCAAAGGATGGATAGGAAATCAGAGGATTGTTGAGGAGTCAATGGGACTGTGACCTGCACTCCTTTGTCTCCTCACTTACCGTCAAACTGGGCCATCTTCTCACACAGCTTCACCTCCCCCAAAACAGCCCGGAACTGGGGCTGGTTAATGCAGGTAAGGAACCAGCGGTTGGTATTAGGGAAAGCCTGGCGGAAAGAAGGCTCCAAGACCTGTCAAGATATGCAGGTGGAATTAAAGTGAGCCCAGGAGACCCTCAGCTCTCTCCCTACCCTCTCTGGGCCACCCTTTCTCCAAAATCCTAGACAGCTCCATCTGACGGCATTCATTTCTCCCGGATGAACTACCTCCTGTACTTCTTGCTTACTTGCGTTGTTTTTTGGTTGGTTGTGGGGCTTGAACTCTGGGCCCAGGCCAGAGGCTATCCCTGAGCTCTTCAGCTCAAGGTTACCACCCCACACCTGCAGCCACAGCCCCACTTCCCATTTTCTAGTGAGTAAGTGGAGCTAAGTCTCTGGTTCTTTAGTGCCCTGGCTGAGCAGCTAGCATTGCAGGTGTGAGCCATCATGCCCAGCTAACTTTACTTTTTGAGACAAGGTCTAGCTACACCACCCAGGCTAATCTCCAACTCCTGATCCTCATGCCTCAGCCTCTCAAGTACTGGAATTTTTTTTTTAATTTCTTTATAATCAGTCTAATTTAAGAGATTCCGGTCCCCACCTTCCATTTACTGTTATCTATTTGGTAGAAAGCCCGCATCTTGCTCCTTTATCTTATATTGTTACCAATGTTTTAAAATTTCACATGCCAATAAGCCATCTTTTAAGACTTCCTCCCAAGTGCCTTAAGAGCACTTTTTTTGGGTAGGGGGCCACTCCTGGAGCTTTCTCAAGGCTAGTTCTCCACCACTTGAGCCACACCACCACCACTTCTGGGCTTTTCTGAGTATGTGGTACTGAGGAATCCAACCCAGGGGCTTGGCACACACTAGGCAGCAAGCACTCTACCACTAGGCCACAGTCTCCGTACTTAACAGAACTTAAAAAAAAAAAAAAAAAAGTTGGGTCAGGAAATTGGCCTAGTGGTAGAGTGCTTACCTAGCACGGGTTCAATCCCTTGAATACACAGAAAAGGACAAAAGTGGTGCTGTGGCTCAAATGGTAGAGTTCTAGCCTTAAGAAAGCACAAGTCCAAATACTGAGGTATGTACACGTCTACACACACAAACAACCTAAAGGGATTCACATACCCCTCTATATCCACCAGTAAAGCCAAGTCTGTCCCCAAAAGATTCTGAAGCTGCAAACCTCAATCTTCATACCTAAGACTGACCAAGCTTCCCAAGAAAGGGAGGCATAAAACAGCTCAGTGGCCAAAGAGTGATGTGAGTCCCACGTCAACTCCAGGACCCCACAGCTATATCTTGGATTCCCTTTCATCTATGTCCTCAGGAGAGCCAGGCCAGTCAGGACTGACCACTGTGTTTCGGACACTCAGTTACTTCCTGCCAAATGGATCCTTTACAAGCCTCACCTGTTTGTAGAGCCACAACAGGGTGCAGACAACTGTGATATCAGCCAATGTCACTCGTTCGCCCACCAGGAAAGTCTTTGTCTTCAGATGAGCATCCAGTAGCCCCAGAATTCGCTTCACCTCCTCCTTTGCATTTTCAGTGGCCTATGATTCAAAATGGTCAAACTTAACTGGTATCAATCTGTCTTCCTTGTTCTCCTCCCAAGAACATAATCAGACACACATCCTTTTCCAAATCAAGTCAGGATCAACTAGAATTATCTCAAACCTTATCCTGAAGGAAGCTCTCCATACTAAACCCCTTTGTGGTGGGTCTGGATCTTTGATTTCTCTCAAGACTGTGGATAATGATAGACTCTTACTGAAATTTAGAGCACATCTGCTCTAACCATTCAGTTCCCATTGGGTATAACCAGAGCAGAAGCAATGCTTCTGATCACGTGCAAGACAAACCATTGTGTCACATGAAGTACCCAAACACCATCAGTAGTCTATCTGCACCCCAGAAATTACGTCTTTGCATTGCTTACATATTCTTGCTATCCGGTTCTCAACCTATTTTGTTTCCCACTTTCCGACACTGAGGAGGAGCCGATGCTGTCCCCAGCCTTTCCTCAAGTTCCAAAGGAGCTCACCTGTTTGTTATGGTGCATGATGCCCAAGGTGGGGAACACCCAGGTGCTGGCAGGAGGCACTATGTCACTATCGGCAAAGCTCACCCACTGCACCACCTGGGCTGCTGCTTCTGGAGTACTTCCCCGAAGCTCCTCATTGCTCACTGCAGAGGCAGAATGCGCAGGTCAGAACCCTGGGAGTCATGCCAATAGCAAGCCAGGTCCACTGCAGTTCATCCTCATCCTCTTCTGCACCCTCTCCTCTTCCCCCCGCCCCAGTGCCAAATATCCCAGCAAATTACCATAGTAGGCAATGGCATTGCTCTCAAACACACAGAACCCGTCATCAGCCTCAAATGCTGGAACCTAGGGAAAAAATTAAAGAAAGTCTCAAGAGCCAGTCCCAGGATGAGATATTCAGATTGTAAGGACTACAGTGTCCCTTTAAATATGAATATCCAAACTAACCAACAGTAGGAACAGTAAGCTGTTCCTTTAAATCATATTAAGCAGAAAGATAGAAACTAGAAGTTTTACATCTTATAGGTCTGAGAAGACTGTAAGCTTAAAGTAAACTTCTGAGTTCTAAGAAAACAAAAGTTGTGGCGGGGCCTGGTGGCTCACGCTTGTAATCCTAGCTCCTCCCAAGGCTGAAATGAGGATCTCGGTTCAAAGTCAGCCAAACCAAGCTGGGCACTAGGCCACCAAAAGAACTGGAGACTCTTGTCTCCAATTAATCACTGGAAAACAGGAAGTGGGGTTGTGGCTGCAGGGGTAGGGTGGTAGCCTTGAGCTGAAGAGCTCAGGGACAGTGCCCAGGGCCAAAGTTCAAGCCCCATGACCCACAAAAAAAAAAAAAAAAGTTGTATCCCTACATCTTTATGACTGACAAGAATTATGGCACAACCCATATAGCAATGGACCACTGTGATCTTAACCTCTTAAGTGTGGTTATTTACCTTTCTCTAAGTTGCTGGGGAGCGGGGAGGGGAAATTCATTGTAATGAATACTTAATATATCTGCGATGGCAACACTTGCTTTCCCACAAACATAGTAAGCCTGTGAATTTGGCAAGTTGTTCTACATTATCTTTTGCAGAATACTCTATAGTTCTCTCAAAAAGTCTCTATGTGGCCCAAGGTAGCGTTGAAGCCTCCACGCTCTAGTGTCAGGATTACAAAGGGGCACCATCACACCCAGCTTTCAAACTTTTAGGCTTTTTTTTTTTTTTTTGCCAGTCCTGGGGCTTGAACTCATGGACTAGGCACTATCCTTGGACACTTTTTGTTCAAGGTTCTGCCACTTGAGCCGCAGTATCCCTTCCGGCTCTTTCTGCATATGTGGTACCGAGGAATAGAACCCAGAGCTTTGTGTATGGGAGGCAAGCACTCTACCTATGCTCCTGGACCCTCAAATTTTTATTCTTAAACCACTGAAATGTGGTTAAGTAATTTGGACCGCTCCCTTTAAAAAGATGGCAGCCTTCTCTAGGGCAATGGAATCCTAGCGTTCTTTGGGTTCTCAGGACCAAAAACAATTCCTCTACTTCCCTACTCACCTTGCCAGCAGGAAATTTTCGGAGAAACTCAGGTGTGCGGTTGGTTTGGCCAAAGTGGAAGTGGGGTGGTGCGGAGAGTACACGGATCTGGGCCCCACTGTACTGAGCAGCAATGAGGGCCTTAAAGGCCCTCCAGTTTTCAGGATATGTGTACAGGGTCTGTCAGAGAAAGGAGAAGTGAGGAAGATTACCGTAAATAGGATTCCAAGTCCTAAAAGCCACTGTTTCCCACACACACACACAGGAGAACTTTGCTAGGTAACCCCAATCTGTTCCATTTATTTATCTATGCTGCTCCTGCGGAACCAAGTTCTTCAGCTATTTGTCAGATGTAATCAGAGTCCTCCAAAATACCAAGAACTGAATTACCTACCAACTGCTAAATAAAGCTTGTTGACAGATGTGACCTTCCCTAAGGACATTCTGGGAGGAAGCACTCTCCTCCTTCCCAGTGTTATCTCGAAGAAATCCAGGAGATTCGGATTCCTAGCCTCCTCCTCCTCTATCTGCCCTGCCCGCTCAGAACCTAGGGTTTCATTCATTCATCCACGGCGACCCGAGCGCCCGACAACTCCCTCGCTCCACTGCTGAGCTAAGCATCACCCATCCAAGGCACACATTGCGAACGAGAAATTTCCCAAGTTCCCCTGAGCACTGCCACGTTGCGAGTGAACCCCAATAGCATGTTCTCCCCCCAAAATGAAAGCGTAACACGGGAAGCCTTTCTCCTTATCCAGCACTGTCGTCCTCCGGCGCTGGCCGGCCCCGAGCTCTCAACTGACTCCTCCGCCGGCCTCTACAGGGGGTCCGGCCCGGGCGCCCGGAGCCTCGCCGGCCCCCACGCCTGGGCCGTGCCAGCCGTCCTCCCCGACCACGCACGCCCTCTCCTCGCTGCCCGCTCGCCGCCGCACACCACGGGGCCAAAGTTCCATCAGGAAACCCAGAGCCCACGCCTCCCAACGGCGGCGAGGCCGGGCCGCCCGGCCAGCCTGCAGACGCGCGGACGCGAGCATCTCTTTCTCCTCACATTCCACCTCTGCCCTCTGGAGACTCCGGTCTCGGTTCCGCTCCGCCCCGGCCCCGGGAGCCCTGCTCCCCGACAGGGCCCCCGGCAGAGCCCGGGCCGGGCGCCCGCATGGCTCCTGACATCCTCCGGCGCCGACCCGTCCCAGTCGGACAGAGGATGGCGGCGGATGAGACGAACCGAATCACCAGAGCCGACGAACTTACCCCAGCCGCCATGGTGATTCCGCAGAGAAAGGGGGTGGGGTTGTCGGTGCTGCCGCAAAGTGCGCCGCCAGGGACAGGAGGGAGGGGGCAAGGGAGAGCCGTGGAGAGGCAGCAGCCGGAAAGTGAGGACGGCATAGAAGGCCGGCGCACGACAGTTCCGTAGCCCGAGGCGCTGAATTGGAAAAGGAAAGGGGTGGGGCCTGCCAGCCCGCGTGAAGTGTACGCCTGCGCAGTAGGGCTCTTAGGGCTGCCCTCCGGTAGCGCTGGCCAATCGGAGTCGTGACGGGAGGCTCCCAGCGCGCGGGGGGCGTGGACGGTGGAAGAGCCCGGAGAAGGGACGTGGCACCAATTGCCTTCAGGTCCGGACCGCTGGGTGGACACTGGCCCAGCCCCTCTTACTATGACTGTGTGACACCCAGGAATGGCAGTTCACTGAACGTTCATTCCTGCCCCGGTTATTCTGTGGCGGGCCCCAAGTCTGCAGAACAGGCCGCCTTGCAGCTCTAGGACAAGGGCCCCGACCTACCCTTCAGCCTCCTGTAGGCTGGGCTCTGCCTCGGGGGGGAGCAGAGAGCACAAGGAAATCCTGGTCTGGTGGGATGCTTTGAATCCATGTTCAAGTTTGAAAATTTCTTATCCCATGGAAGGAGTGGATGAAGTGTTAAGAACAATGGATGATGCGGTCACTGGTGGCTCACACCAGTGACCTAGCTTATCAGGAGCCTCCAGCCTGAGGATTGTAGCCAACCTGGAAAGAAAAATCTGAGGTTCTTATCTCTAATCATCAAAAGGCCAGAAGTGGATCTGTGTCTCAAATGGTTGAGCCCTCGCCTTGAGCTAAAAAAGCTCAAGGACAGTGCCCAGACCCAACGCAAAAAGAAAAAAACTGAACAAGAGGAGTGTGGTATTAAACTAGCAGCTTTATTGACCTCCTAGGGTCCAGATCCTCTATTTGAGGAGATTTCGAAGAGCTTGAGGGAGGAAAACTTGTAAGAAGTGATAGAGATCAGGGAACAAGCCTTGAGAGTCCTGGAGCGGGGTCACAGTGAGGGCCTGGTCAGCCTGCGAGGCCGATGCCACGAAGGTCAGGAGAGGCTCCATGTCTGGCATCTGTTCACCAGCATTTGGTTGTCTCAGTGCCTGGGTTACCCGAGCCTCCATGGCCAGCCACTCGGCTCCCGCAATGGCCCTGTTTCCACCTCCATCTTTGCTTTGTTGCTGCAAGCGTCGCCGGGCACGCCGCCGCCCCTGCCACACTCGGTGCCACAAAGCACAGCGCCAGCTCACCGAAGCAGAACGTGACGCCCCCTTTTCAGGCTCACCTGGAGACCCACCTCCTCCCATCCCAGGTGCCATGGGCCTCTGCTCAGCAAGTGTGCCTACACAGTTTGTGGTCACGGTCACATCGGGCAGCTCCCCTGACTGCCCAGGGCTCCGCATGGCCCAGTCCTGCGGCACCTCTCCAGCCTCTATAACCATTTCTTCCACCGCATCTTCACCAGGGTCCTCCTCACATCCCTGCGGCTCCTCTTTCCCCTCCTCACTGTTCTTTCTCTGTCCATCTAGTTTCAGTCTTTTCCTTGTCCCCTCCTGGGGTGACTCTGTCCTACCACCTTCCGACCGTGGTCTCTTGGTTCCCTGTTCTATATGGCACCCCAGTGCTTCCCTTAACACCCGGGCCAGGGCATCAGACAGCTGGGGAAAGGGAGCAGGGGGGAAGGGGATGGGTGTGGCAGACAGCAGGGAGCTGGGGGAACTGGGCTGTAAAAGGGGGAGTAGCCCCCAGTCGCGACCCCGAGAGGATCTGTGCTGGTACTGGAGGCTTCGGCAGTAATTGGCTGCTGCTCGGCAGCAGTTCTGGAGCCGACCAGCTACCCGGCTGGTCACATTGGCTGCAACATTGTGACTCAGGTCAAAGGGGTCCTGGAGATTCATGGAGCCAAGGCGCAGACCCTCCCAGAGATTAGAGGGCAAGGCCCCTGCCACTGGCAATGCCCGGCCCTCCCTCAGGGAGAGCAGTGAGCCATGAAGATCCCAGGAAGAGACACAGGAGAAGAACTGGGCCAGCAGGGAACCTGGAAGAAGGAACAGACTGAGGAAAGGGGGTCACCATGAGGTGAGGACTGAAACTGAGGCAGGGCCTGCACCCAAGACGCTTCCTTAACAGTCACTTGGCAGGAAGGTCTGTGTCCTTGGAGAGACATCTTTCCTCCCAAGAGGCTCAGGAGAGTCCTAAGGAACCAGGCCTCTCTGATCCCCCTAAAAAAAGACAACAAGCCTCCCTCCCTGCACCCCCAGATACTGCTCCTTGCCCATGGTAGCAGTATAAATTTTGGCCAAACCAAGTAACTCTGTCAAGGCATGGTTTCTCCAAACCACTGCAAGACCCACAGGACCAGCACCTGGCGTGTTACTCACTGGGGTGACAAACGCCTGCCTGCCACTGGTAGATCCCAGTGTGAGCCTGCCCAGGTAGAAAAGGCCTTTACCACCAATTAACCAGCAATAAAACTAGAAGTGCAAGTGTGGCTCAAGTGGTAGAGCCTTGAGTAAAAAGCCATGAGAGGCGAGGGGTCCTTTTCAGACCAAAACAAAGAAAAAGAAAAAAAAAAACACCTATTATCTATCATCATTGGTTCTCTGCCAGACTCACTAAGGGGCTCCACATTGGTGCTGGGTTCCAGTCTTGAGGCATCCCTGGGGAAACTGCAGTCCCAGCCATCCACTTCCACCTGCTCTCCCTCCCCTGTGAAAGAAAAACAGAGGGAGTCGGCTTTGAAGGAAGAAGATGAAGGGACCGAGGGGGTGGAAATGGGGTGACAGCAGAGGTTTCATTGTGAGTAGTTTGGTATGTTTCAGTGTGAGGAAGAGAGGAGCTTATGAGATAGGAGAGGGGCTGCCTGCAGTACCTGCTTTCTGGGTGAGCTGGGCCACAGTTGGCAGCACAGGAGGGTCCCTGGTCTGAAGAAAGTAGATCACGAGCAAGGTCAAGGCGTAGTTATTGAGAAGGGGGCCACTCCCTGGGTAAGCAAGCAAGATTATCAGTTAGGGGCAAGAAGCATGGCTCAAATGGTACCTGCCTAGAAGTCCAAAGCACTGGGTTCAAACTCCACTATGATCAAAAAGGAAAAAAAATGAAGGTCAGTTACAAAAATGTGATTCTAGGGGCCAGGAGTTTGGCCTAGTGGTTAAAGTGCTTGCCTAGCATGCACAAAGACCCGGGTTCAATTCCTCAGTATCACATACATAGAAAAAAGCCGGAAGTGGTGCTGAGGCTCAAGTGGTAGAGCTCTAGCCTTGAGAAAGTCCAAGGACAGTGCTCAGGCCCTGAGCTCAAGCCCAGGACTGGCAAAAAAAAAAAAAAAAATGTGATTCTAAACTTTCAGTAATTTCCTTGACCCTGGTTCCTACACCCACTTTCCTTCTCTCCCTGAATCCTGGGTGAAATATGCCTTTGTCTTAATACCAACTCAGGCCAAATCTGTTCTCACCTGATAGCCCTCGGCCCTGAGCCCAGCAGCGGATAGTGTACACAAGGGGTCGCACTCGCCCATCCAGCTCACAGCAGAGACTCAGGAACCGGGAGTTATGCAGGGCGAGACTAGAACAAAGGAAGAACAAAAGTGTTAGAGCTTAGTACACCTTAGAACCTATCACCTCACTAGCTCCCAGTCCAGACTTGAACCCAGCTGGAATAAGGCCCACAATGTTTCCCAAAGTATGGCTAAAACAATGATCTTGTGAGAGGGTATACAAAAGAAGAAAAGACAGCCAAGGAGGTGGATCAGACTATTCAGGACTAGGGGTGGCTCAGTTGAGAAAGCCCCCACCTAGCAAATACAAGATCCTAAGTTCAAATACCAGCAATGCCAAGATATATACAGATAGGTAGACAGACTGTTGAGAGCCCTTAGTATGCAAAGACTTAAAGACAAGCCAGGTACTAGTGACTCATATCTAAAATCCTACTTAAAAGGCTGAGATCTGAGGATTGTGATTCAAAACCAGCTGGGACAGAAACTTCCCGAGACTCTTATCTCCAATAAACTACTCAAAATAAAAGTCAGGGGCCCAGAGTTTGGCCTAGTGGTAGAGTGCTTTGCTTGCCTAGCATGCAGGAAGACCCAGGTTCAATTCCATGGCACCACATACAAAGAAAAAAGCCAGAAGTAGTGCTGCAGCTCAAGTGGAAGAGCTCTAGCCTTGAGAAGGTCCAAGAACATTGCTTAAGCCCTGAGCTCAACCCCAAAACTGACACACACACAAAAAAGAAGATGGGGCCAGGAGTTTGGCCTAGTGGTAGAATTCCTCGGTACCACATACATAGAAAAAAGCCAGAAGTGGTGCTGAGGCTCAAGTGGTAGAGCTCTAGCCTTGAGAAAGCCCAAAGACAGTGCTCAGGCCCTGAGCTCAAGCCTAGGACTGGCAAAAAAAAGAAAAAAGAAAAAGAAAAAGCTGGAAGAGGTGCTATGGCTCAGTGGTGGAGCTCTAGCCTTGAGAAAGCCCAAGAACAGTGCTCAGGTCCCGAGTTCAAGCACCAGGACTGGCAAAAATAAATAAATAAAAGTCAGAAGTGGTGCTGTGACTCAAAGTGGTACAGTACTAGCCTTGAGCACAAAAAGGCTCAGGGACTGTACCCAGGAACTAAATTCAAGCCCGACAACCCAATAACAACAAAAAAAATTTAAAAGAAAGAAACAAAGAGGAAAAGGGGAGAAAGAAGGGGAAGCAATGGAAAAGGATGGAGAACCTATTAATATTCCCAAATTTAGGCAATCACAGACTCTCTTCTACATCCCTTAAAAAACAATATTACAGGGCCGGGAGTTTGGCCTAGTGGTAGAGTGCTTGCCTAGCATGCACAAAGACTCAGGTTTGATTCCTCGGTACCACATACATAGAAAAAAGCCAGAAGTGATGCTGAGGCTCAAGAGGTGGAGTGCTAGCCTTGAGAAAGTCCAAGGACAATGCTCAGGCCCTGAGCTCAAGCCCAGTACTGGCAAAAAAAAAAAAAAAAAAGTATTACAGGGCTGGGAGTTTGGCCTAGTGGTAGAGTGCTTGCCTAGCATGCACAAAGACCCAGGTTCGATTCCTTGGTACCACATACATAGCAAAAAGCCAGAAGTGGTGCTGTGGCTCAAGTGGTAGAGCCCTAGTCTTGAGAAAATCCAGGGACAGTGCTCAGGTCCTGAGCCCAAGCCCAGGACTGGCAAAAAGAAAAAAACAGTATTACAGCCAGGTACTGATGTCTCACACCTAGAACCTGAGCTACTTAGGAAGCTGAGATCAGAGGATCATGGTTCCAAGCCAGCCTGGGCAGTAAAGTACATGACAGTCTTATCTCCTATAAACTACCAAAAAAATCCAGAAGTGGAGCTATAATTCAAGTGGTAGAACACTAGCCTTGAGTGAAAATACTTTAGCACCCAGACCCTGAGTTCAAGCCCCAGGACTACCCACCCCTCAAAAAACAAAAGGTATTACATAATTAAAATTATACAGTCAGGCATGGTGGCATATACTTGCTAATCCAGCTAATCCAGAGGTAGGCAGGCAGAAAGATCTCAAGTTTGAAGACAGTATAGACTACACAGTGAGTTCCTAGCCAACCTGAATTGCACAGAAAAAAAAGTACTCCAAGGAACCCAGGTAAGAAACATGGAAACACAGCCACACAGAAGGTAAGTGGGAAAAAGATGGAACCAGAAGGACAATGCTGATTCAGCAAGCACAAGAGCCGAACCAACATTCCCATCCACTCTGAAACTTGCTGCTAGTCTTCCCCAACCATCCTCCCAAAATTAAGGTACCGGTTACTGAGGGAGACGTCACCATGGAGACCTGAAGGCCGATGGCAAAACTTGACCACAGGGCGCCGGGCAGAGGGCACAGTTTGTACCCGATACACACCAGGGACACAGCCACGGAGAATGGATCCCACCAGTTCCAGCATTGCTGCTCCCTCAGGCTTCTCCTCCTTCAGCACCTCTGCTTGTTCCTGAGCCTTCCCTGGGTCCCCCTCTCCCCTGTCATCCTGTAGTGGTGAGGCTGGAGGAAGGGACTGGGGGGAGGCGATAGTCTCAGAGGCCAAAGCAGAGTCTGGAGTCTGGGGTGCCAAGGAGGAAGAAGGAGTTTCCAAATCCAGTGCTTCAGAATCTTGAGGAGAAGCTGGAGGCTGGGAGTCTAGAGGAGAAGCTGGGGTACAGGCCAAGGTTTGAGGATCCAGAGGGGAAGCAAGGGCTGAGTCCAAGGATGGAGACTCGGGAGGCTTCGAGGCTGGCTGTGGATGGGAAGGAAATGAGTGACTGCCCCGCCTACTGCCTCCTACTCTAAAAATTTCAATTCCCAACATGGTGGCTACTAATTTTATGTGACATGTTTATATAATTTTATGTGTTTATTATGTGATAGACCCTATTTGAGAAGCTTATATAAATCAACTCATTTAATCTTCACAGCAGTACCTCTTTTTTTGTCAGTCATGGGACTTGAAGTCTGGGCCTGGGCACTGTCCCTGAGCTCTTCAGCTCAAGGCTACCACTCTACCCCTTGAGCCACAGCCCCACTTCCTGTTTTCTAGTGGTTAATAAGAGTCTCACAACCGGGAGTTTGACCTAGTGGTAGAGTGCTTGCCTAACATGCACAAAGACCCAGGTTCAATTCCTCAGTACCACATACACAGAAGTGGTACTGTGGCTCAAGTGGTAGAGCTCTAGCCTTGAGAAAAGCCCAAGGACAGTGCACAGGCCCTGAGTTCAAGCCCCAGCACTAGCAAAAAAAAAAAAAGTCTTACAGTGGATCCTGAGATCTGAGGATCACAGTTCAAAGCCAGTTGGGGCACTAAAGAATATGAGACTCATTTCTAATTAACTACTAGTAAGTAAATGGAAAGTGAGGTTGAGGCTCAAGGGGTAGGGTGGCAGCCTTGAACTGAAGAGCTCAGGGACAGATCCAGGCCCAGAGTTCAAGCCCCATGACCCACAAAAAAAGTCTCATTCTTTAGTGCCGGGCTGGCTTTGAACTGAGATCCTCAGATCTCAGCCTCCTGAGTAGCTAAGATTACAGGCATGGGCCACCTCACCCACCAACTTTCTTAAAATAAGTCAGGTGCTGGTGACTCATGCCTATAATCCTAGCTACTCAGGAGGCTGAAATCTGAGGATCATAGTTCAAAGCCAGCACAGGCAGCAAAGTCCATGAGGCTCTTATCTCCAATTAACCAACAGAAAACAAGAAGTGGCACTGTGGCTCAAAGTGATAGAGCATTAGCCTTGAGTAATAACAAAGAGCTCAGTGACAGCGCCCAGCCCTGATTTCAAGCCCCACAACAGACAACAACCATAACAAACCCTACTGCTAGAGGTATGGTTCTAGAGGTTCTCAAGTATAATCCCAACCTAGCAGGCACAAGATCAAGTTCAACCCCTAGTAACAACAGTATAAAAAAGACAACAGTATAACCCCAACGTTTCATGTGAAACCCCAATGTTTATATATTTTCCCCCAATAGGATTATTATACACTGAACATCTTTTCCTATCAGAGCTCCTTTTTCTTTTATTAACCAGGACTTGAGTCTGCACTCAAGACCCTGCACTGCTCAACTTGCTTGTTTGACTAGCAGTTCATATCACTTGAGTCACACTTTTAGCATATTTTGAGGGGAGCAGACAAGAAGGCTGGTTATTTGGGAGATGGAATCTTATGAACATTGCCCACGATGGCTTTGAACTGCAATATTTTAGAATCCAGCCACCTGAGTAGCAGGAATTACAGACATGAGCCACTGTTGCTTGCCTCAGCAGACACTGGGACCAGTCAGTCTACTTTGGGTTTCCCAAGGTAACTGAGACAACAGGCATTTGGCACTATGACAGCCTCCCTGGCTGAGATAGAGGCTCCTCCGCAGGCTTTTTCTGCCTGGGGAATCTCAGCCTTCCACGTAGTTTGAATGATCGGCACACATCACACAACCCAACAGTGGGTCGAAAAGGAGTCTTGAACTTTATGCCCAGGCTGGCTTCAAACTCAGATCCTCTGGATCCCAGCCCTCAAGTAGCTTAAGATTACATGCCCGAGTGACACTTTCAAGTAGGTCCTATCATGCCCATTTTACAAGGTGGACCTCAGAGATGCCCACATCACAATCCCTGGTTACTCACCTGAGGTTCTTCCATATCACCTAGATCCAAGAAGAGGTCAAGATCACAGCCATGGACATCAAAGCTATTTATGGAAGAGCCAAAAGGATGGACCATACAACCTAGGGACCAAGAGGAAAACAAAAGTCAGGAGAGAGTAGAGAGGAACTGGAGGTGCAAGAACAGAATGAGGTACAGAGATGGATGAGAAACTGAAGGAGGGGCTGGCCTAGTGGTAGAGTGCTTGCCTAGCAAGCACGAAGCCCTGGGTTTGATTTCTCAAGTACCACATACATAGAAAAAGCTGGAAGTGGCGCTGTGGGCTCAAATGGTAGAACACTACTTGAGAAAGCCCAAGGACAGAGCCCAGAGCCCAGGCCCTGAGTTCAAGCCCCAGGAATGGCACAAAGAGAGAGTGGGGGAAAGGGAGGAAAGGAAAGAAACGGGGGAGAGGGAGGAGAGGGGGGAGAGGGGGGAGAAGGGGGAGAGGGAGGAGAGGGAGGAGAGGGAGGAGAGGGAGGAGAGGGAGGAGAGGGAGGAGAGGGCGAGAGGGAGATGAGGGGGGAGAGGGAGATGAAAGGGGAGAGGGAGGAGAGGGGGAAAGGGAGATGAGGAGGGGAGGGGGGAAGAGAGGGAGACACTGAATGAGCCCATTCGCCTGAGGGGAGCTGGGGTGAAGGACAGGCAGGTTGACACAGGGCAAGGTGCTTACTTACCTGGGAAGAACTCCGTGAAGACCTCCTGCATCAGGGCCACTACGAGGTTCCGCAGCTGCCGCTCGGCCTCAGACAACTCCCTCAGTCCCACAAGCTTCACCATCTGGGCCTCCACGTTGGAGGCCTCGGCTAATGCTCTGGCAAGCTGGTTACTGTCGGGGCCCACTCCCTTGGGGGACCGGGCAGCCGGGCTCTGGAACGTCTTCTGCTCCCGAGGCCGGACACGCAGGCGATGTTTCCCCAGGCTGTGCTGGGACTGTGACAAGACAGCCTCCCTCGCACTCACATCCCCCATCTCCACAATGGCAAATACGCCCTGCCAGACCACACGAGAGAGAAGACGGTGGTTTTGCAACTGAGAATCCAAGCACAGGGTCTTAGCACAAGTGCTTAGCGCTAAGTCAGTGGTAAGTGTTTGGTGAGCAAATCAAAAGTACACTGAGCCAGGTGCTAGTGGTTCACACCTGCAGGAAAGACTCCTATCTCTAATTAACAACAAAATAAGTAAAGTGGAGCTGTGGCTCAAGTGGCAAAACATTATCCTTAAGCACAAAAGTTCAGGAATGGTGCCAAGGCCCAAGCTGAAGTTCCAGGACTGACACCAAAACAAAAAAGCAAAGCACACTGAATCTTTGACCAAGTCCAATAGTCAGCAGGCATATAAAACACAGGGAAAGGGGAGGTGTGAGAAGCTCTCACAAGTTCTGTGGTATCCACCAAGCGGAGGCCACATTAGCAAATAGACAAGAGACTGCTAGTTTCTCCCCAATCCCCTCTCCCTCTCAGCATGCAGCTTGGCTAATTCACTCTACCTTGTCCTTATCCATGACAATACTGGCCACAGGTCCGAATGTCTGGAAGTACTCAGAGAGCTGAGCAGAGTCCACATCCCTGGGGAAACCACTGACAAATACACTCCGGAGTCCTTGGGCCTTTCTGGCAGCTCTCAGTTCAACCAGATGGCGGTGCTTCCTGCCTCCCAAGTGGGCATCCAGGCTGGGTCCTGAAGGGACAAGGATGACACAAAAACGTCTGTGTTCTTCAGTGTATCTCTTCCCTGGCTCTACTCTCTCGATCTTCCAAGGCACAGCAAGTGTCTTAGAATAATCAAAGACCTCACCCCTTCCACATTTGACAGGACTGCCCATTTCTCTATATGATTCTTTTTCTTTTTTGTGTAGGTCCTAGGACTTGCTGTCCCTAAGTTTCTACTCAAAGAAAACTATCACTTGAGTTTCAGCTCCACTTCTGGCCCTTTCTAAATAGTCCGCTGGACATAAAAAGTGTCTTAGACTAGCAGGCGCAGTGGCTCACGCCTGTAATCAGGAGGCTGAAATCTGCGGATCAAGGTTCAAAGCCAGTCTGGCACAAAAAGGACCTGTGACTCTTATCTTCAACTAACCTTTAGAAAACAGGAAGTGGTGCTTGGCTCAAGGGTATCCTTGAGCTGAAGAGCTCAGGGACAACACCCAGACCCAGAGGTAGGGTGGTAGCCTTGAGCTGAAGAGCTCAGGGATAGTGCCCAAGCCCCATGACCCCACCACCACCACCAAATTTAAAAAAAAAAAAAAAAAAAGTGTCTTAGACTTTCCTTTTTCCTGCTCAGGCTGGAACCACATTACTCAGATCTCAGCCTCCAGAGTAGCTACAATTACAGGTGTGAACCAGCAGTACTTTATTTTTTTTCCTTGCCAGAGCTTGACTCCTCTTACCATTGCTTAGCTTTTTCACACAGGCTGGTGCTCTACTAATTGAGCCACACCTCCACCTCCAGATTTGTGATTTGTGTGTGTGAGAAAGATAAAGCAGTCCCATGGACTTTCAGCCCAGGTTGGCTTTGAACCACCATCCCCAGATCTTAGCCTCCTGAGTAGCTAGTTACAATGTGAGCCACAGCACCTGGCTCCATTTCTGTTTATGTGGCTAGAGACAATCTCTCCGTTTTTGCCTGCCCAGGATTATAGGTGTAAGCCACCAGCAAGTATTTGCTTTGTTTTGTTTGGTGCCAGTACTGAGGCTTGAACTCAGAGCTCCTGTGCTTTTCCCACTCAAGGCTAGGGCTCTACCCTTACACCACAGCTTCATCACTGTATTTTGATGGTTATTGGAGATGAGACTTAATAGTCATACCTGACCACGCTGGCTTTTTTTTGAGGGGGAGGGGGAATCATGGGGCTTGAACTCAGCTCAGGCACACTGTCCCTGAGCTCCTCAGCTCAAGGTTACCACCCTACCCTAGAGCCAAGCCCCACTTCCCATTTGTTTGCCTGCTTAGTAGCTAGGATTATGGGAGTGAGCCACCTCGCCCAGTTTGTTTAGATTTCTTTTTGCCAGTAATGAAGTCTGAACTCAGGGTCTCATACTTACTACACAAGCCGTCTATCACTTGAGCCACAGCTTACTATCTTGCTTTTGAATGGTTAACTGGAGCTAAGAGCTACATGGACTTTCCTGACCAGGCTCAAATCTTAGATCTCAGCTGCCTGAGTACCTAGGATTACAGGTGTGAGCTACCAGCATCAGGCAAACAAGTAGTATTTATACCATATTATTAAGTAATACAACAAGACCTGTCAGTTGTGAAGAAATTAACAGGTAACTTTTCCTGGTTATATAGAAAAGAATTAAGTAAATCAAGGCTGTGAGGTATGGTGATTCAAAATGTATCCATTTCCTCAGAGTTAGTAACAGTATCTACCACATAGGCTCCTAGCAGATAATCTGGTACATAGCCAATGTTGAAAATTTAGCTGTTAGAATTATTATCACCTGCTTGATATCACCCAAGTATTTTGGAGCCCAAGGAAGTTTCTGGCTTGCACTTTTTTTTTGTGGGGGGGTGCCATGGGGCTTGAACTCTGGCCTGGGCACTGTCCCTGAGCTCATCAGTTCAAGGATACCGCCCTACCCTTGAGCCATAGCCCCATTTTCCGTTTTCTAGTGATTAATTGGAGATGAAGAGTCTCAGGGCTTTGTACTGCCTGGCTTTGTATTGCCCAGGCTGGCTTTGACCCATAATCCTCAGGTCTCAGCCTCCTGAGAAGCTAGGATTACAGGCGTGAGCCACGGCACCTGGTTGGCTTGCACTTTTAGACATAGTGACAGTGCCAACTATCAAGCAAAAAAAAATGGAAAGCACAGGGCAAAGTCTTATTCTTGTAATCCTAGCTACTCAAGAGGCTGAGGTCTGAGAATGATGGTTCAAAGCCAGCCCAGGCACTAAACACCCTGAGACTCTTATCTGCAATTAACCATTAGAAAACTGGATGGGGTACTGTGACTCAAGAGGTAGGGCAGAAGCCTTGAGCTAAAGACCTAAGGGACAGTGAGCAGGCCCATGATGGACAAAAAAAAAAAAAAAAAATGTAGAAAGCCTTGCTCATGGAAGATCCAGGATCCAGATCTCAAAAGTGAAATCCTAGTTACTCAGTAGGCTTAGATATGAGGACTGATGTTCAAAGTCAGTCCAGACAGGATAGTCTATGCTATTCGTACTGCAAATTTACCACCAAGAAGTGGAAAGTGGAGCTATGGCTGAAAAGGCAGAGTACAGGGGCTGTGAATGCAGCATAGTGGTAGAGGGCTTGCCTAGCATACACAAAGTCCTGGGTTCAATTTCTTAGTACCACATACACAGAAAAAAAAAAAAAAAAAAAAAACAGAAATGGTGCTGTGGCTCAAGTAGGTAGAGCGCCAGCCTTGAGCAAAAAAAAAAAAAAAAGCTCAGGGACAGTGCCCACAGTGCCCAGGCCCTGAGTTCAAGCTCTAGAACTAGGGAGCAGGGTAGAAGAAGAGGCAGTATACCAGTCTTGAGTAAAAAAAGCTAACGGACAGCACCCAGACCTTGGGTTCAAGCCATACTGGCACCAACAACAGAGAAATCTGGTGGTTTATGCTTGTCATCCTAGTTACTTGGGGAAGACCAAGATCTGGAGGACTGTGGTTCAAAGCCAGCTGGAGCAGAAAAGCCTGTGAGACTGTGTCTCCAAAAAATACAGCTAGATGCCAGACTAAAATGACAGAATACCAGCTAAGGAAGCTAAGCAAGAGTGCAAGGGCTTGGTACTGATAGAAGGAAAAAAGAAAACCTGAGGTTCCACTGAGCCCCTTGCACTATCAGGCAAGCGCCTGGTCTAGATATTTTTGTTTTATTCTTCTTCCTTAGGCAGCTTCTTCCGTCATTCATGCCACATTTTCACCCATCCTGAGCTCTCTGGAAGTTCTCTGCAGTCTGATGCCACAGCTCTACATACACGGAAACTGTCAGAAATTCCGGAGATGAGTTTCTGCGTCTCCGAACTCATACACTAGACACCCTAACAGTCTCACCCAGTAGACGTGAGTTCAAAAGGGGAATAAAGCGGCTGGGTTTCCGGCGGTCACGCCTGTAATCCTGGCTACGAAGGAGGCTGGGATCTGAGGATCTAGGCTCGAAACCAGGGTAGACAGGAAAGCCCATGAGATTCTTATCTTCAATCAGCCGCCCCAAAAAGCCAGACGTGGAGCTTGGCTCAAGTGTTCAAGCATCAGCCTTGGGTGGAAAAAGGGACAGGGCGCAGGCCGAGTCCAAGCTCCAGAACCGGCAAAAGAAAAACAGAAAGGGGTGTGGGAGGGAGATGAAGCAGGGAGGCTTTGCTCGTGGAGATTTCCGGGCGTGCGAGGCGCAGACGGACGCTGGTGGGCTTTCTCCCCCCCCGCGAGACCCTCCGCCTCGGGGAGCGTCTCCAAGAGCGCTACGACCACCTACGAGGCGGGAGCCTGCGCCCTCCCCCTCCCTCGCGGGCCACCGCTTACGGTTGGCTGTGGTAACCTGGCAGAGGCTGCAGCGGAAGCCCCCGCGCGGCAGCGCCTCCACATCCGAGCACACCGCAGCCATAGCCTCCGGCCCAAAGCAACCACCTCAGGCACCGCCGGAACTCCCGCCTGCAACGCGCACCGCGCCCGGCAGCCGCGATCGCCGTCTCACCGGAAGTGACGTACGGTGCTACCGCTAGACAAGCCTTCCGGAAACAGCTCCTCGGAATCAGAGTTCCGGCTTTAGCCTCCCTAAAAAGGTTTAAGGGCACCGGCGGCTCACACGTGTGATCCTAGCTACTCGGGAGGCTGAGATCTGAGGATGGCGGTTAGAAGCCAACCCGGGCAAGAAAAGTCCCGGAGAGACGTGCCAGTCGACTATTCAAAAAAGCCGGGAGTGTTGCTGTGGCTCAAAGTGGTAGAGCGCTAGCCTTGAGAAAGGAAGAGCTCAAGGACAGCGCCCAGGCCCTGAGTTCAAGTTCCACACTCACACACACACAGAGGGCTTACAGCTGTGCAGTACCGTAAACCAACTGCTGTCCCTTAGTCTGTTCTGGGCTACTCTGGCGCCGATTGGCCTTTGCAGCTCATGAATATTCATAAGGCAGACATAAAGACTGGCGTCTAGAACCGTGGCCGAATGCGGGGTGGGCTTCTTTGAGTCGCTGACGCTCCCTCCACGCACAGCCACTATTTACCAGGCGAATAAAGACGGAAGATGGACAGCTTCAAATCTTACTCACGAAAGCCAGGACTGTCCGTGGACTGCCTCATTCTCTTCCTCTACTGAGGAAGTTCTCAAGGGCTGGGTGGCAGGGAGAGGACAACAGGGGATGCTCCAAACCCTAAGGCACATTCTGAACTCCAAGCCACCACTTCTGGTGGTTGTGGCCGGCTGCTGCAGAAGATCCACTTTAAAGCAGTGAGATGAAACCCACTATGGTGATAGCCGCCTGAAGATTTTGGAGGGGAGAAGGGTTTAAGGCAGCCCAGATTAGTATAGCTGTCTGTTGCTCCTGACACTCTTCTGAGATCCAGGGTTTGAAGCCAGCTCCTGACACCGAACTCGAAGAGAGCTGGGGAGCCCCAAGGACAGCTCTGAGTCATGTAAAGGGCAGTGGACCTCTGCATGAGATCCACTCTGTGAGCAACCTTGAGCGTTCTGTGCCCAAGGTGTCTAAAGGGCGCAGAGTAGGCAGAAGTTCTTGTTCTGTATCTTAAGATATTTCTGCGGCCTCAGCTCAGGCATGTTTCCCAGAGCTGAGAGAGCATAACACACTACTGCACACCTCATCACCGAGGCAGTTGCTGAGGCTCCGCCTTAAGGATTTTTGAGCTGGACAGAAAGATCCAGTCTTCTCCCCCCACCCCCCCACCCCCGACTACACATTACCCTGGCTACTAGTAATTTCCAGAACTGCTTAAAAAGGAAGGGTAGGGCTGGGAATGTCACTCATTTGTAGCATACTTGCCTAGTATGTGCAAGATCCTAGGCTGGATTCCCCAGAACAGATGGGAAAAAATTTAGGAAACTAGAAGTATCCTCACACCTCCACCCTACGGAGGCATACAGCCATGAGAGCTTCGGATGAAACGGCTGAGCCTAGACTCCACCACTGGGAATTGGGGTCCCACAACTGGCACAAGCTGCCTATCTCACAAAGCTGTTCCCAGCACAAGCACCATCTGTACCTCTTCTAAATTGTCCTTTGTCCTTTATTTTCCCACTCAAATACACCCCCAACACATATACACACGTACATGGCAGAGAACAGCTGAGCCAAGGAGGAGCCAAAGAAACCAGCTTTTTATTTGTTACTATAAGAACCAATTACAGAATTCGAGGTTAAAAAACGGACAAAAGATCTTTATTTCTGAGAACTGGCGTACAAAAGGCAGAGGGGAGAGGGGGAGGGAAGAAAGAGCGAGCATGGGCTGGAGTTGATGCCAGCTTAGGGGCCTCATACTCCAATTAGGAAAGTCCGGACACCGGACAGAAAACGAAACTCCCAATTAGAAAAAAAAAAAAAAAAAAAAAGAAAGAAAAGACATGGCAGTGCACGCCCCCCCTCCCCCAACCAGGTACCACCACCTGATATGTTTACTCTTTCCCCTCCCCCATCCCTTTCACAAAGGGAGGCAAAATTTTAAAAAATTAAAAAACCCTCCACAGAAAACTGTCCAAGACAACTGTGAGCCCTACCCCAGGAATCGGGTTAAGTGCCCACAGGGGCCAAGTCCCCGCAGGCTGCCCTCCATCACAAGAATGGAGCTGCGAAGATCAGTCACAAAGGCATTACCACCAGAGGGCGCCCAACCCCTCCAGGGACAAGCTCCAGCCCTCCCTTGCTTCTAGCTCCCTTTACTAAAGGGAAGGGAGGTCTGGATGCCCCAAGTATCCTCTCTACCTCTCAACCCACAGACCTCCCTTGCCCAAAGATGCTCAGTCCTCCAGGACAATAGGTTCACTGGTGCTGGCGGGATGTGAGACTGCAGGTAGAGGGACTGGGGGCCGCACTGCAATCAGCGTTGGCTTCACCTTCAAGGGTAAGTTGGGCCTTCGGGCAGCTCGCCGCATTTCCAGGTGGGTTAGAGCCTTCCGTAGGGCCCTGACCAGGAAAGGGCAAAAGATGAACAGAGAAAGTCTGGTGAACACGAAGACCCACAGGTGAAACTACATTCTGTAATGTCCCACTTTTTCTAGCTTATTTTTTTATTTTTATTTATTTATTTATTGCCAGTCCTGGGCTTGAGCTCAGGGCCTGAGCACTGTCCTTGGACTTTCTCAAGGCTAGGGCTCTACCACTAGAGCCTCAGAACCACTTCTGGCTTTTTTTTTTCTATGTACATGGTACTGAGGAAGTGAACCCAGGTCTTTGAGCATGCCAGGCAAGCATTCTACCACTAGACCAAACTGCCAGCCCCACTTTTTCTTTTTTTTATTTAGTCAGTCCCGGAACTTGAACTCACAGCCTAGACCCTGTCCCCAAACGTTTTGCTCAAGGCTAGTGAGTGATCTGCCACTTAAGCCACAGCTCTACTTGTAGTTTTTGTTGATGCTTAACTAGAGATAAGAGTCTCTGTGGACTTTCCCACCCAGGCAGGCTTCGAACTTGGATCTCAGCCTCCTGAGTAGCTAAGATGATAGGAGTGACCATGGCATCTGGCTAGCCCCACTTTTGTACTACCATTCTAAAGACTGTCTTAATCACTTCCTGCCCTCGCCAACCTGGACTGTCAACTCTCTTAGCCCCTACCATGGTGCAGTGCCTACCTGGTATCTTTTGTGGCTACAAATACCACAGGATTGGGAGCATCCGCTGGGTTTAGTTTCTGACGTTTGGCCACTGGCTGTGTGCTTGAGCGAATCCCTGAAGTCAAAGGCCTTCCATTGGCAGAGAAGGGGACCCCTGCCCCTGCCATCTGGAAAAGGATGGACAATGAGGAAACAGCCCTCTCTACTTAGCCAACACAAGACCAAAAAAAGAAAAAAGCCCACCCAAGCCATCTTGGCCTAAGCTCTGTCAACTCACAGTGTCATAGGCGCGCTTCACCACGATGCCTCCCAGGCCCCGGTTCTGGGTCAGCTGGTTTCTGTTGATTGGTGTCTTGGTGCCTCGAGGTGTTTTTGGTTTTAGAGGTGCCTGGGCCACTGCCAGGAAAAAAAAAAAAAAGCAAAGGAGAATTTTTCACATCTCTTTGGTGGCTTAGATGGTAGAACACCTGCCTAGCAATCAAAGTCCTGAGTTCAAACCTCCGTACATAAAAAAAATACTTTCATACCTTCTCTTCCCTACTTTGTTTCCTTGTCTCACCCTCATTCCTTCCCTGGGCAGCAGGTTATCTTCAAAAACAGTAATGAGGGCCAGGAGCGAAGCCTAGGAATGCTCGCCTAGCATGCATGAAGCCCTGGGTTTGATTCCTTGATACCACATACACAGAAAAAAGCTGTGTCTCAGGCTTGGGCAAAAAGCGTACAAGGACAGCGCCCAGGCCCTGAATTCAAGCCCAAAGACTGGCAAAAAAAAAAAAAGAAAAAGAAAAAAGGTAGAAAGGAGAAAGAAGCTAGATGCAGTGGCTCAAGCCTGTAATCCTAGCTACTCAGGAGGCTGATATCTGAGGATCATGGTTCAAAGCCAGCTCGGGCATAATAGGACCTGAGACTTTTATCTCCAATTAACCACTAGAAAACAGAAATAGGGCTTGGCTCAAGGGTAGGGTGGTAGCCTTGAGCTAAGAGCTCAGGGATAGCACCCAGGCTGAGTTCAAGCCCCATGACCCACAAATATAAAATGAAATTTCAAAAGATGTTTTATATATATTAAAAAAAAAAAACACACACAACAACAGTAATGAAGTGCTGGTGGCTCACACCTGTAATCCTAGCTATACAGAAGGTTGAGATCGAAGGACTGCAGTTCAAATCCAGCCAGGGAAGGCAAGTCTGAGATTCTTAACCACTAACTACCCAAAATCTGTGGTTCAAGTGGTAGAGGCCTAGTCTTGAGCAAAACAACTCAGGGATAGTGACTAGGCCCTGAATTCAAGCCCCAGGACTGGTATAAAAGATAAAATAGTAAGCCAGGAAGAGTGGCTCACATCTATAATCCTAGCTACTCAAGAGGCTGAGATGTGAGGATTGCCATTCAAAGCCAGCCCCGGCACTAAAGAAACTAAGTCTGTTATCGAAAATTAACTACTAGAAAACCGGAAGTGGCCCTTTGGTGGCCCTATGGCTGGAGGGGTAGGGCAGTAGCCTTGAGTTGAAGAGATCAGGTTCAATACCCAGACCCAGGGGTAGGGTGTAGCCTTGAGCTGAAGAGCCCCAGAGTTCAAGCCCCACAATCAACCAAAAACAACAAAAAAAGTAATAAGGGTAATGAGGGCATTGTCTAACAAGCTTATTTCAAATGTTATCAAGTCCTACCTTTACTCTCCCACTCTTTCTGCCTATCTTTTCTTTCTCCTCTTCCTCTCTTCCTCCCTCCCTTTCTTGTTCATTCTAGAGCGTTTTGTTCATGGCTGCCACTAAATTGTCACTCCACTAATCTGTCACTCTAGATTTCTGGTAGTTAATTGAAGATAAATTTCATGGACTTTTCTGCAACAGAAATCTTCAGATCTCAGTTTCCCGAATGGTTAGTATTACAGGTGCGAGGCACCAGCACCAGCTAGATTATGTCTTATGAAAAACATATCATTAGGCTGGGGAATGTAGCTCAGTTCAGTGATATACAAAGTTCTGGTTTTGAGTTTTAAGAACTGCAAAAATAAACACCTACATAAAACAAAGAGTTTATTAAACCAAATCTCTCTAGAGTCAGTGGGAAGAAAGAAAAATTCTTTTTCTTTTTTTTTTTTTTTTTGTCAATCCTGGGGCTTGAACTCAGGGTCTGGGCACTGTCCTTGGACACTTTTTGCTCAAGGCTAGCCTTCTGCCATTTGTGCCATAGCACCATTTCCAGCTTTTTCTATGTATATGGTAACAAGGAATCGAACCCAGAGCTTTGTACATGGTGGATGAGCAGTCTACCACTAGGCCACACTCCCGGCTTTTTCTTGTTTTTGAGACATAATGTCCTATGCGAGTCCAGCTGTCTGGAACTCAAAATCCTCCTTCCTCACCCTTCTACATACTGGAATTACAGACATGCACCGCCACACCCCATAGACAGTAAAAGGACTAGAAGCCTAACACTACACTAACTGGTTCTCCATCCTCTCCCCACCCTGGTACCCTAGCTCATACCCAGATCTTTGACAATAGTTGCCAGGGGCAGCCGCACTAGAGGGTGAATCTTCAGTGGTGTCTTGGCGGCCTTAGGAAGTCGAATGGAGCCTGGAAGAAAAGACAAAAACTCTTGCCGGAGTTCTGGGGACCAGAAGCCAAGTCTAAAGTAAAGAAAACCAACCTCTACCACCTAGTATTCCTGCTGTCATTAAACACTCACAGAAAGTAGTCTCTGGCCAGAGCAACCCTGAGCCCACCACCAGCCCACCACTTGTGCCCTTACACTCTGCCTTGATGGCATTGGCATTAATAGGGGCGTAGGGGCGTCGGGCAGCCCTCCTCGGCTGTAACAGGTCCCTGCACATTCGTCGGGCAAGTCGGGTTAACTTCGTGGTCTGAAGCAGGAAAGTCTGCCTGTTCTTAGCCAGCAGCTTGGCCCGGTTGGCGCTGGTGGTGTATGGGGAGAGACTTTGGGCTTCAGGCCTGGATAAATGACCCCTTGAATGGGGCTCCTGGAAGAATGGTAAGGAAAAAGGGAAGACTAAGTACCAGCACTCAAGTTCCCTCACGACCTCCTTACTGACACCCCAACCTATTTGGCTCCCCAACATTTATCAAGCACCCACAGCCTGCCCATCAATCCATCCCCAGGAAAAGACGGCCTCTGCTTGTCTGCTCACTGCCCGCCTCTTGAACAATCCTTACTGTGGTGCCCCGAGCAGCACCCTCAAGCTGGGTTGGGGTCTTCAGTCCCCCATACTTCTTCCAGTAGATCCAACAGGAAGCACAAAGGCGGCACTGCATGTTGGGCGGGCCCCAGGCATACCACTGGGCAGATTGTGTGGCTGCAGAAGCAGAGAGAGGACAGAGAGGAAATACACTGAGACCTAAGCCTCCTCCCCCTCCCCCGCCACCCCCCCCAGGAAACGACATGATCCCTCCCTAGAACTCACTATGGCAACTCTCACAGGTCAGGCCCTTCTGGAATCCAGCTCCATTCATGCCAGGTTTGGACCCCACAGAAATAATCTGGTTAGGGTTTGGCTTCGTGCTGATGAGAACAGGAAGAGGAAGGAAAAAAACGAAGATTTAAGGAAAAAACAAAAACCTCATAACAGCTGGTCACCAGGGATCATGTCTATAATCCTAACTACTCAGAAGACTGAGATCTGAAGACTGCCATTCAAAGCCAACCCAGGCAGCAAAGTTCTTGAGCCACTTACCTCCAATTAACCACCAAAAAGCCAAAAAATCTGACTCAAATGACAACACCATCCTTGAGCAAAAAACGCTAGCTAGGGGCCGGGAGTTTGGCCTAGTGGTTAAAGTGCTTGCCTAGCATGCACGAAGACCCAGGTTTGATTCCTCGGTACCACATACATAGGAAAAAAAAAAAAAAAAAAAAGCTGGAAGTGGTGCTGAAGCTCAAGTGGTAGAGCTCTAGCCTTGAGAAAGTCCAAGGACAGTGCTCAGGCCCTGCGTTCAAGCCCAGGGACTGGCAAAAAAAAAAAAAAAAAAAAAAACGCTAGCTAAAGGGCAGTGCCTAAGTCCTGAGTTCAGGTCCCAGTACCGTCACTGAAAAATATATGTATATTTATATATACCATATCCTGTATATTCTGGCTCCCTCTCTATGTGTATATACAGTTCTGTTTTTTATTTGTGGTGTTTTTCTTGTTTGTTTGCTTTTTGGTTGGTTGTGTGGCTTGAACTCTGGGCCTAGGCACTATCCTGAGCTCTTCAAATCAAGGTACTACTACCCTACCCCTGGAGCCACAGTGCCACTTTCGGTTTTCTGGTGGTTAATTGGAGATAAAGTTATCATGAACTTTAGTGCCCAGGCTGGCTTTGAACCAGGATCCTCTGATCTCAGCCTCCTGAGTAGCTAGGATTATAGGCGTGAGCCACGGCACCTGGCTTGTGTTTGGGGGGGGGGGGGTCTTTTCTTTTTTGGTGCTGGGGATCAAACCCAAGATATTGCACTTGCTAGACAAGAACTTTGCTACTGATCTACATCCCAGGCCTTAGACACTGTTTTGTTTTACAATGCTGGAGACTGAACCCCCCACTCCCATGGGCCTTCTGCCCACCGTCCCGCACTGAGGAAGGCAGTATGCTTCTAATTACACTTACTAGGTAGGGATGTAGACCTGTTTCAGTTTGCTGTCTGCTTCAGCGGCTTTCAATCTTTTCTGCCAGAAAGAAAAAGAACAAAGGATCAGAACATCTCAGCAGAGAGGAGGACACCATCAACTTCAAAGGCAGAGGGGAGCAGGCAGCCTGTGGTCCAGCCTCCTAGCCCAGTCCATACCTGCTGAATATACCGGTCAGTGGTTTTCCACATGTAGTAAAACTGGACTATGCTGGCAAGGGATTTCCATGGTAGCTAAAGAGGGCAGAAAAATGGGAGTAATCTGATACCCTGCCACACGCCCAGGTCCCTGACTTGTCACCTTTCCTACTCCGTCTTTTAGCCCATCCACTTACAAAATCTTGGCGAATGTCATTGAAATCTTTCCCATACTTCTCGAGGGCCTCCTCAAACAGCATGGCTTCAGAAGCAGACCATTCCTCCATCTCGTCACGGCACAGCACCGGGCCCCCCTGAGGCACCAGAGTCGACATAGCCTTGGCTAGATCATAGCCGTTCCTCTGCAATGTGTCCATGGCATGAAACTATAGAAAATTCAGAGAACAAGACTAAGTACCTGAAGCTTCAGCACCACTTGCATTTAGGCCTCCGAGATGCTCTTCTCCAACCCCGACCCCCAAGTTCTACAGCTCCCCACAAGGCCCAGCTTGTCCAACTACCCACCAACTTCTGCTCACCAGAGTGATGTCTCGGGAGGCAGCAGCTGCACTCATGTGCAGGCTTGGCTGCCGAATGGAGCTGCTACAATCTAGGGCTCTTGCAAAGGTCCCCACAGCTCTAAGGGAGAAATTGAGGGAATCAAAAAAAAGAAGGTATAAGCAAGCTGAGGAATTAAGGGGAAAAAAGAAGGAAAACAGCTCCTGACAAAGAAATCTCTGAGAATTTCTAAGAATGAGTGGGACTCAGAACTGTGTCTCTACCACCCCCAGCCCATTTCTCGATCCACCCACCCTCACCGGGCCACCACGAGAAACTGATCAATCTGTCGGTCTGTGAGTGGGTTGTCTGGGTCCCAGACTTTCATCTCCATCTTCTGTTGATTCCGATTATCTGATTCTCCTGGGGAACCAAGCAAAAGCATCACCAGGGAGAGTGAAAGGGAAACAACTGATGTCTTAGTCACTCACTGTAGCACCTTTTTCCCCCTCTTCTGCTTGGATTCTCTCAGCCAAATCAACTCTTAGAATTTTCCTCCCAGGGCCAAGAATGGGGCTTAGTAATAGAATGCTTGCTTAGCATGCATGTGGCTCAAGTGATAACTTACTAGCCTTAAGCAAAAGATGCTCAGGGACAGTGCCCAGGCCCTGAGTTCAAGCCCCAGGACTGGCCAAAAAATAATAATAATTCTCCCAGTAGTACCCAGTTGTCCCTTTCAGATTCCTAAGGTCCCATTCTGTGAGGGTCATAGCAGAAAGCCTTGTAGACTGTGTTCCCCACACCCTATAGCATGCCACTCACAGCAAATGCAGCAATGTCTGAGACCCCGCCCCCCAGGAGTTCAATAACCCAGTAGCCAGATGACCTGTGTGATGCTTACCCTCTGCTAGGCGATCAGGGATTTCAGCTTGGTATTTGCAACCAACTCTGATTTCCCCCTGATCAGCCAGAAGTGTCTTCTGTACAGGGTCAAATACCAGCGAGTAAAAAAAGCAGTCCTGGAGATGAGGAGAGGAAGGTAAGCAGAGCAGTAATCAATGTATGGGGATGGGGGGGAAGTGCGATGCAGAGTTTCCCAGTCTGTCATCCCTTTACCTCCTCACTGTTCTACTTTCCTCTTAGCTTTTACAGGGTAATATCCACTCTCCTCCCTCTTTTCCCAATACATTCTTCTCACCTCCTTTTCCAGGTATTGGCTCAAGATATCTGTCTCATTCAAGAGCGTCACACTGCATTTTCCCCTATAGGAGAAAAGTCAGAAAAAACCCTGTGTGAGCCTCTCCTTCTCTCTTCATAGCAGAGCTGTGGCTCAAGTGGTAGACTCCCAGCCTGTGAGGAGCCAGATGCTGGTGGCTCACACTTGTAATCCCAGCCACTCAGGAGGCCGAGATCTGAGGATCTCAAAGCCAGCCCAGGCAGTAAAGTGCATGAGACTCTTATCTCTAATAAACTACTCAGAGAAAGACAGAAGTGGCACTGTGGCTCAAGTGGTAGAGTGCTAGCCTTGAGCACAAAGAGGCTGAGGGACAGTGCCCAGGCCCTGCACTCAAGTTCTGGAACTTGGGGGGGAAAAACAGGATGAGCACATGAGGCTCTAAGTTCAATTCCCAGGACTGGCACTGTGCCTCCCCCCCCCCAAAAAAAAGCAAGATTTTATTTTCTTTTCCTTTCCTTCTTCTAAATAAATGCTTGAAAACTATAATGGCTTATTGTCCTATACCTTATGTGGGTGGCTGGTAATGATTCAAACTGCCGAGAAAGAAAAAGCTCCCGGTGCTTTAGCTGATGTCTCTGCTGTTCTGTCACCCCTGGTTGCTTTGATTCCTCCTCAAATTCCCCTAAGAAATTGAGGAAGAAGAAACCAAGTCAGAAACCAGTCCAAAAAGAAGACACCTTAGAAACTAACCCCAGAAACTATTTCTCACTTTTCTCAAGCATCTTATCCTTATTCAACCAGCTTCTCCCTTAGCCCAGTGCTTTATTAGAGATCCACTCCATCATTAGGACTGTTAAGCAGAGAGCTGTAAGGATACACATAAGGCCACAAAATGCATCCCCAGGCCCAATTGCTGATGTTCAGACACTATTCATAAAGCACAAATATGGCCATACCACACACATGATGAACTCTTTGTTAAACCAGCCTAAGGTCTAGGAACTCAGTAAGATGAAAGAACATCATACAAATTGTGTTTACTCATTCCTCTTTGCAGATTTTTGCTCTAAAACATCACATGCAATTCTAACTATCCCTCCCTCTGTACTTGGTTAGTAATAGTTTGTGGGCTAACAAGGACAGCCCCTCAAGCCACAGCCAACAACTCTGCACACTACACACACACCTACACACACACACACACACAAAGCTGCAGCTGGTCCTTAAACCTGGAAAAGAAGGTTTAACCTGGATGAGTGCCAACCAAAGTAGGAGGAGGCAGAAAAACCTAGGCCCAGGCTCATTGGTGCTTTGTTCCCAACCTCAGGGAGAAGGGGGGAGGGGAGTTGAGTAGACTCCACCCCTCACCAGTGTGCTCCGGAAACCAGTGCTAAGGCTAGGGGGACCACACCCCCACACCCCTTGTGATTGGACAAGGCCAAGGTCAGCCCCTGCTAGACAGGCCTGGAAACCCCTGGGCCAGGGAACTTGGTAGGCCCAGCTCCTTGTTAACCCCTTCATGACCAAAACAGCCAGGAAAATAATTTAAGGGGAATACTTTAAGAAGAAAGAATCAAAGCAGAAAGAATACAAGGAACCAAGAAAAATTAATTTTAAAAGAAGTAAAAGCAGAACAAAGATAACGCGACAGGAAAAATCAGATGTAAATTGGAGAGGAGTAAAAAATTTAGACATGTAAAACAAAAAGTGCAAGAAAACTCCATCTCCTAGCTTCCTATTACCTCCTTTCAAAAATAGTCTCACTATCTCACAAATAAGTCTGTTTTCCTTTATGGAAGTCTCTAAGAATTCTTTCCTCTTTACCTGAAACTATTCCCAAGTGTCTGGCTTCTTTAAATGCTCTTCCCCATCCTTATCTAAATACTCCCCTCCCCACCACACACACACACACACACACATCACACACACTCATACCCCATATTCTGGTCTCCCCACCCTTCTTCTCCAACGTGTAAAAACAGGCCTTTCTCCTCAGACCAGGCCCTTCCCCCACTCCGCCACCCCACAAACTCCCACCCATGCCCTGGGCATGCTACCAGGGGAAACACCTGCAAAGGCATGCATGCCCATGCCTCAGATCACCGGGAAGGGGAGGAAGGAGGTGATGAAGACACTCACTGGCATTACTATCGGCCAAGCTGTTGAGGCTACTAGAAATATCCCTTCGCCGGAAAAGACAGACAACTTTTGCTTCCACATTTCCGTTTGCAGTCTAAGGGGTGGGGAGGAAAAGGGGGGGGGGCAATACATATGAGTTTGAAAGTGGAAATGCACCAAGCAGAGACTAAGAACTGTCAATACATTCCAATGGGATCAATGTAGAAAAAGCCCAGGAAATTACCAGTAAATACACAAACAATTCCAAATCCTTTTCTTCTTTGGCCTCCAAGGAACAGCAAAGTTCCCACTCACTAAACTCTCAGAAACCTTCCATAAATACCACAATGAATGAATGGATTCGTCCAGACGGGATCCTCCCTCCCACCTGAGGATGGGATTGGAGGAAGGGGGGAATACCACAACTCACCTTGTTGAGCTCCTCAATCCGTCTAACCAGGTAAGGATTGCTGGAGGAGTTCTCAAAATAGACGTAATCTGTAGAAGGGGGTGGAGAAGAACCAGGAAGATCAGTGAAAGAGGCAAGCGCCAAAATCAGTCAGCCTGAGAGGACCAAAAGAAGCCTCCAGGTGGAAGAAGACGCTGAAATGTTGGAAGTGGAGAAACTAAAGGAAATAAAGGTTGCCCCCCCCCCCGCCGGCCCCAAACACCACCACTGCTGCAACTAGTAAAAACTCAGGTCTTCACTCAGAAGTGAACCTTAAAGGAGAGCGAGGCGAAGGTTCCCCACAACTCAAACGAGTTGTCTCCCGGAGTCGGGGGAGGGAGCGCCTAGACCCCCCCACGTCCGGGCGTCGAGAGCCGGGAAGCCTTCGGCGTCTCCCCCACAGCCATCAAGACTGTCGCCTCGGCTCCCGCGCCCCCGCACTGCCCTGTCAACCCCTCCGAAACCCGCTTCCCAAACCTTCGCCCCGTCCCGGGGAAAGGCGAGGCGGCGCCGTCGGGGACCCCGCTCGCTGCCGTTCCAAGGCTCGGGGCCCCACCGCGACGCTGTCGCTCCCCGGTTCCGGTTCCGGTCACCGCTCCGGTCCACTCGGCCCCCGGGGCTTGGCTCCCCAGCACCTCCCGGGGCCGGACACCTCACTCATCCACGGCCCCCCACCACCCCCTCCCCTGGGGGGTGCCGCGCCTCCCGGTTCCGGACACTCACCTCCCACCCGGTACATGTTGGCCGCCATGGCCGTTCCCGCCGCCGCCGCCGCCGCCGCCTCCGGCCGCACAAAGGGGTCCGAGAGGTTCGCGGGGACCGAGCCTGGCTCGAGGCGGGACCCCCAGCGTGGGGCTGGGGCTTTGCCGGGGAGTCGATGGGACCCGCGCAGCCGGCACCTCCTCAGCCTCAGCCGTCGCGGTTCATGCCGGCCCGCGCTGGACCTGGTGCCGCCGTCGCCGCTGCCGCCGCCGCCGCCGCTGCCGCCTCACTCACGGGACGCCGAGGCCGGCGCCCGGCCGCTCGGCTGCTTCCGGAACGAGCCGGACCAAAGCCAAACTCCGGCTCCCTCCGCCTCCTCCGAGTGCCTGCACCGGCAGACGTCCGTCCCTGCCGAGCTGAGGGGGGGAAGGCCGGCCCGGCCCGCCTCGCCGTTCGCCTCCTTCCGGAACACCTTCGGCCGATCCGGAGAACAAGGCCAGGCGGTCGGGTCCGGACGGAGCGCAGGACGGCGCGGCTCGGCCACTTCCGGAAGCCGCTCGGCTGTTTCCGGAAGCCGCTCGGCTGTTTCCGGAAGCCGCTCGGCTGTTTCCGGCCAGCGGCGGAAAGCGCTCGGCTCTTTCCGCCGGGCGCCCGGCGTCTTCCCCGAGGGCGGGAGTGCAGGGAGCTTTAACCCGCTCCTGGCCGAGCCTCCGGCCCGGCCCGCGCGCGCACGCGCCCTCACGCTTCTCGGGTCATTTGCAAGCGGCTTTGCCTGAGATTTGCATGATCCGTTCTCGCTCCTTTACCCTTCTCCGCGCTCCACTTTTTGCCGTTATCCCTCCTCCCCTGCGGGCTCCGGAGCGCTCGTCCCGTTCTTCCCCTCCCCCGCACCTCCCCACCCCACAAAAACCCGGAGGCGAGCTCGGTTTTCTATTTATTGCCCCTCAGCAGGCAGCGAGAGTTAAGGCCCGGGCTGGGGCTGCCCGGCTCGGCCACAGCGGGTCTGTACAGTGTTGTGCAAAGGTGCCGTACGTCCCCTCCAGGCAAATGCACGGTCGGGAATGTCTGGAAGTTGAGAGAGGAGTCGGGCCGGGCATGATGACCGGCCCTCCGCCCGGTGCTCAGGCGGGCGGGGCGGCCACGGGGATCAGACGTCTAGGGAGGAGGCGGGAGACAGGGAGGGGGTCCGGGAGGGCGTGGCGGGCGCCGGCCCCGCGCCCCCAGCGCCCAGCACTCGCCACTGGAAGATGCTGGCATCCTTGCCGCCCAGGGAGACCAGGAACAGATCGTCGTGCGTGAACCGGACGCTGGTCACGTGGCTGCCGTGGCCCCCGTACATGCGACTCGGTGCCTAGACGGGACCAAGGGTGAGGGACGTCGCCGGAGCCCGGGAGCCCGCCCGACCCGGCAGGGCCCGGGAGGCCCTCGGGCCTCACCTTGGCGCGCGCGCACGGGTACTGGAAGAGGTGGACTTTGCAGAAGTCGTCGGCCACGGCCACCACTCGCTCATTGTGGGAGCGGCACAGGGAGTTGATGTCCGTCCCGTCGGAGCCGTCGGGCCACACGCCTAGAAGACAGACAGACCTTCCTCAGCCGGGCCTCCACCCATCCCCCCGGCCGGTCCTCGTCCTCCTGGGGTACCACGGGCACCCACGAATCTCAGTCCCGTGCTAGAAGGCCAGAAGAGCCTCCTGGTCTAGATCTGCCCATCTCCAGACACCCAGCCCAGAGCGCATAGGCTAGCATTCAGATCTCAGGGGTCGTAATCCCTGCGCCCCTCCTGCTCACCGTAGACATGGAAACCCAGCACGCAGGTGTAAGTAGCCCATTCCCGGTCTCGGCTCTCATAGCGATTCCTTAGCAGCTTGCAGCCTGCAGCCACATCCCCTGCATGGAGGGGGTCTACTCAGTTCGGATTTTTCACCTTTCCCTCCCTCAGGAAGATGAAAGGTTTGGAAAGAGGAGCTTAAGGAGGGGTGGCATGTGAGCACAGCAGTAGGCACTCCACCCCAAAGTTCTGACACCTTCTCTTCAGTTCAGACTCCCTAGATAAATCAGCCTCTCCACACTTACTTAAGAAACGTATAAAACTGCTATCCTTAGGACAGCAGAGCTTGAGCTCTCAGCCTGGGCCACAGTCAGCCTACTACCATTTGAGCCATAGTTCTACCTCTGGCTTTTTGCTGACTGATTGGAGCTCAGAGTCGCAAGGACTTCCCTACTGGGGCTAGCAACTGAGATCCTCAGATCTCAGCCTCCAGAATAGCTAGGACTACAGGCAGGAGTCACCTGGCACCCAGCCTCCAAAACAATCCTTTCTTAGTTCATTTTCAAATTCCCTCAAATCCCTCTGGGAAGAAGGCATGGTTTGAGACTTTCCCAAATTACATAATTTTTGTTATACATACAATTTCAACTATACCTTTTTTTGGGGGGGGAGGGGAGTGAGAGGTAGGAGACAACTTGAGCCCAGGCCTAGAACTTATGTAGACCAGGCTGGTCCCAAGCAAATAAAACCCATTCCAACTGCCCTCTTCCGATGTCCTCCCCCGACTACCACTCACAATAAAGAATCTCATAGTCCCCAGAATTGGACATGATGAAGTTTCCATCCTTGGACCAGTCAAGGTGAGTGATGAAGCTGGAGTGACCCTGGGAACAAGGGTGGAGTTTACCAAGGCAGTCACCATCCCCACACCACACATTTAATACTCCAGATCCCTTGTCTGTGTACCCACAGTGAGCATGGCCCACCCTCCGCCTCAGCTTCCTCACCACGCAGCGGCCAAAGCGGCTAGACTTGGCCCCATCACTGGAAACACTATAGATGTAGATCATGTTATCATGGGAACCGATGGCCAGGTACAACCCATCTGCAAAGAGAGTCACTCAGAGAAAGAAGGGCCAGGGAAGAATCTGAATCCAGACTGGTGGCAGCTCCCACCTGGGCTATACCGGACAACTGAGAGTTGTTCATTTCCGTCGGTGACATCAGACACGATCTCTCTGGTCTCTGTATCCAAAACTAACCACCTGGAAAAGAGGTGTTTGTCCCCTCTCTGTTTGTCCCCGCTTCCCCATGCTGGTCTGCCATGCTCAGAGGTACAGAGTGGCTGGGGAAGAGGTGGGGACAGTGACAACAGGAGAGCAGGGGAGGAAGGCACAGGCCACAGAAAGAAGCACAGAGGAGTGGAAACACAACTGGCCCTGGAGCAGCCTTGGTCACACGTCGCCTTCCCCGTTCACTAGGAACCCCTCCCAGACCTCCTCCCTGGTACACTCTCACCTTCCTGTGCTCAGACCCACTGCCATGACTGCCCCACTCGGGTGGAAATCAGCACAGAAACCTATTTCCTGGGAGGAGAGAAGGGGAATTCTAGTAAGGGAACAAGGAGACACTTTGTTATCACAATAACTTCCAACCATGTTTCTTCCAAGGAAATGATGGACTAGAGACCTATGATTGAGACAAGGTCACGAGAACCTGAACAGAAAGAGATACAGAGAACCCCTCGCCACCAAAGGAGGCCCCTAGCTGTACTGCAGATTAACCATTTAGCTGCTGCTGGACCAACAGGAGGCTTGGGAGTGGGGCAGGTAACACTAGGGGCACCAACTTTTATTTTATTTTTTGCCAGTCCTGGGGCTTGAAATCAGCTCCTGGGCATTGTCCCTGAGCTTCTTTTTGCTCAAGATTAGCACTCTACCACTCGAGCCACAGCACCACTTCTGGCTTTTTCTGTTTTTGTAGTGCTGAGGAATCGAATCTGAGGCTTCATGCATGCTGGACAAGTACTGTACCACAAAGTCACCTGCCCAGCCCAGGGCACCAACTTTCAGCCGTGTATACAAAAGAACTCCAATGTGAGTAGCCAGTGTGGCCATGCAATATAATTGGCTGCCACTGAGAAGTGGAGAACAGATGGGTAATGGAGAAGGAACTGTGGCCACATGGGTGTGGCCCGAGGGAGCAGGGAGCGCTAGGTCTACCTTAAGATCAATGCTCCAGGCCAGCGCGTGGCCCTCCCCGTCCCACAGGCAGAGCTGCCGGTCATGGCCGCAGGTGAGGAAGCGGTTCTGGAAAGGATGTGTGCAGAGCCCCCAGAGCTCATCCGTATGGCCCTGCAAGAGAACATGGCCTGTCACTGCCACCCCTTCCCCAGCACCACCACCCTCCTTCCCCTCCTCCTCAGCTCTTAAGCCCACTACCTGGATTACAGGGGAGAAGCCCTGAGCCAGGTCTCCCCTCAGCAATGCGTTCTTTGTGGTTCCCACCAGAAGCTCAGAGCCAAGCCCTTCAGCAATGGCCCTCACGGCTCCAAAGTGCTCTGGAATCTGCCGAGTGGTAAGAACATGGGAAGAGTCTGCTGCAAACCAGTGGCTCACGCCTGTCATCCTAGCTACTCAGGAGGCTGAGAGCTGAGGATCCAGGTTCAAAGCCAGCCCAGGCAGGAAAATCTGAGACTCCATCTCCAATTCACCAGCCAAGTGTCAGAGAGTAATGAACAAGGAAGTCAACTGAGAGCCCTGAGTACAAACCCCTGGTTCAAGTTCCAGTACTGGTGTATGTTGGGGTATGCATGCGCACGCGCACACACACACACACACACACACACACACACACACACACACACACACAGAATGTCAAGAAGCTGTGAGACCACTACCCATTGCCTTTCCCGTCCCTCCCTTGACCCTTGGCCAGCCCTCACCTCAGCCTCCTGGAGAGCCACCAACCCGGGTCCCCATTGCACCAGGCGACGGTCCCTCCCGCCACCACTCAACACTGTCCCATCCCGTCGGAGACACAGGGCGAAGATGGAACCTTCATGAGCATGAGCCTGGGCCACAATCCCATAGGTCTCTGTTGGTAAAGCCACAGATGGATTAGGCTCTTGGGAGTGCAGGGAAGTAAGGGAAAGGACAAGCTAGGCCATGACAATAGAGCAGTCACATCCAGCTAGCTATGTCTCTACCAAAGGCTCTCTAATCCCTGAGACTATTAGTCCCATTGTATGCTAAGCACATCCTAAACTGTTCCTCAAGGCCACACAACTAGCACAGAAGGTAGAGCTTTAAGCCTGAGATAGATCAGAACCCCCTCACACCTCTATCCCACACAAAAAATGCGATCTCTCAAGGGAGACCCCTGCAGGCAGACATCCCACTTGGCAACCCAACCACACACCTTTAGCACCACCCCTGCCAGGGGTCTTGGAATCAGAGAGGCTCCGCCCCCAGGTAAGAATGTTCCCCTCTGAGTCCCCAGTGAGAATGTCTCCTTCCGGGAGGAATACAAAGCAAGGGATAAACTTGGGTTTCTTGTATTTCTGGAGGAAGAGAAAGCAGAGGGCAAAGGGTAAGGCAAAGTCCAGAAGTCAGGGGACGGATGGGAGCAGGGCAGTGTAAGGGTCCTCAATTCCCAGCTCCACCCTTCCCAACCCCCCCAACTCATTCATGCCTCACCCCAAAGACACCCTGCTTCCTGGCAAGGGTCCCATTCCCAGGAGCCCCTGCTCCACCACTCCAGTTCCAGAAGTGGACATGAGATTTGCCACTGGTAACAATGCAGCTGCTGTCACGAGGGCTGAAGCCAACAGCCAGGACTGAGTCATTTGTACTCTGAAAGAAGGAAGACATTAAGTCCAGCCACCCCAAACCCTGAGCCCCTCACTCTCCTTGATTTCACTCTGTATCCCCATAGGGGACCTGCACTGAAGCCCAGGACAACCCTTTTTTCAAGACTCTATGCAGACTGGGGATGTGGATCAGGGATAGAATGCTTGCCTGACATTCTCAAGTCCCTGGGTTTGACTCCAACACCAATAAGAAAGAGGAGAAAAAAAAACAAAAACAACAACCACCCTGATCCGCCCACACACACCCTCTTCTCTCAGTGTCTCTCTGCTGATACTGGGGCTTGAACTCAGGGCTTCTTGCTCTCATTTGGCTTTTTCCCAAAGCTGGTGCTTTCCCACTTCCAGTTTTTGCTTGTTAATTGTTGGAGACGAGAGTCTTGGGGGATTTTTCTGCCCTGGCTGGCATCAAATCTTAATCTTTAGATCTCAACTTCCTCAGTATAGCTAGGATTTCAGATGTGAGCCACTGGTGCTTGCCCCATTAGAACTTCTAAGGTCCCCATTTAACAGATGAAGAGAGGAAGACTGAGAGACCCAGGGAAAATGGAAGGAAATGTAGGGGCAGGTCTGAAGCTGTCTTGTACTCCATCTGTCCCATGCTACCTCCAACCTTACACCCCCTCCCCCTCCTCTCCAGGCCACCTGGAGTCCTCACCTTGATCTCTGCCAGCTTTATTCCCCGGCTGCAGTCCCACACAGACAACATGTGCTCGTTGGAATCATCCACCACACAGAGAAAAGCACCCTGGTCCTAAGGAATGGAGGACACAGCATGGGATTATCAGGCAGGCAGAGGGTGTGATCACAGGTTGAGAAGCCAGGAGAAGTTGGCATGAATCCTCTTAGGAAAACTGGCTGGGTGGAGCGCAGGAAGCCAGGCCTTCCCAGGCTTCCTGGGAAAATGCATAGGAGAGGGGGTCTGGAAGCTTTGGGGCCAGCTCACCGCTGCTGAAAAAGCCAGGGCCCCGACACCACGTTCGAAGGCCCCCAGTCCAATCTCCTGCAACTTCTGCAGTGTCTCTGAGTTCCAGACATGCACCACGGGCTGGAGGGGCTGGGAGAGGAGAAGAGGATCAGGACTCTGAGCAACAGAGCTGGCCTGGAATCTCATCTTGTCTGTCTGGTATTCAGCCTTACCTTCCCATCCTTGTCCACTCCAGCCGTCTGTCCCGAGGCTACCCGGACCCCATCAGGGTGGACAGCAAGGCTAAGTAGGGGAACAGACACTGTAGAGATGGGGATCTCTCTCAAAACCACCCCACACATGTCAGTTACACAGAAGCAAGTCAACCTATCTCTCCTGCTCCTTCACACCCAGCCAGCCCCCCTTCCAGACAAGCCCACCTTCCCCAGGCCCCTCACCATCGAACGCAGTCCGTGTGTCCCCGGTAATGTCTCTGGCCGCCACCTCCGGGCCCCCCTGGGCCTCCCCCAGGCCGGTAGAGCACCACCACACAGGCAATGAAGTAGACCACCTCCCCAGAGCGCAGCACAAACAGATTAGAACGGGAGTCACGACCCCTGTACCCATAGCTGAGATGGGAAGCACCGTCAAGGAAAAGGGCAAGAGGAAGAAAAGAATGACAAGGTTTCTGGCCAGCAGCGCCATCTGCAGCAGGATGGGAGGAGACCATTCACAGAATTCTCTGCCCCATAACCAGGAGGATGCTCTATGAAAAAGAAGCAGGGCAAGGCGGGGCGGGCGGGGCGGGGCGGGGCGGGGAGTTCTGTGGCACTGAAGGGGTAGGATACACCCAGTCAAGGCTGAGGGTCTCCGGGGGTGGGCCGCTGGGCAGCTCCTCAAGGCTGCGGATGCCAGATGGGATGTACATGGTAATGGGCCGGCCTCGAAGGAACATTTTCACTGAGATGCCTTCTACAGAAAAAAGGTGGAGGCGGATCAGCCAAAGCAGAACTGCACCCAATCATATCTCACAGGTTCCCCCACTACAGATCCTGGGACCTGCACCCAAACCCTAACTCCCATCATCCGTGCTATCACCCTTCTCCCCCTCTGCACATACCCAAATTATAATTGCTTCTCCGAGACCCAGGACCTCCAGGGCTGGGGAGGGGATCTTTGCCACCGCGGCTGTGGGAAAGGAAGGAAAACAAGAGACTAGGGGTAGGAAAGTTCATGAGACTCCATTTCCAAAGGAACCCAGCAAGAAGCCAAGCTGAGCTGGGTGCTGGTGGCTCACATCTGCCTGTAATTCTAGCTACTGAGGACTCAGGAGGCTGAGATGTGAGGATCGCAGTTCAAAGCCATCCAGGGCAATCAAGTCCAAGAGACTTTTTTTTTTTTTTGCCAGTCCTGGGCTTGAGCTCAGGGCCTGAGCACTGTCCTTGGACTTTTCTCAAGGCTAGAGCTGTACTACTTGAGCCTCAGCACCACTTCCGGCTTTTTTCTATGTATGTGGTATCAAGGAATCGAACCGGGTCTTCGTGCATGCTAGGCAAGCACTTTAACCACTAGGCCAAACTCCTGGCCCTCCATGAGACTCTTTAAGCACCAAAATAGCTGGGAAGTGGAGCTGTAGCTCAAGTGGTAGAGTTCTAACCTTGAACAAAAAGCTCAGGGATCACACACCCAGGTCCTGAGTTCAAGCACCAAGAAGTGTGGCCCATGCAGTAGAGTGGCCAGTCAAGCAAGCAAGCTTAGCAAGAGCACATGCCCCTGAGTATCAGAGCCCCAGCAGTAAATGAGAGCTTTATTCTTTTTTTTTGGTGCTATCATGAGACTTGAACTCAGGGCCTGCGAGCTATCCCTGAGCTTTTGTGCTCATGTGATACACAGCTCTGCTTTTTTTTCTTTTCCCAGTCCTGGGGCTTGAACTCAGGGCCTGTGCACTGTCCTTAGACTTTCTCAAGGCTAGAGCGCTACCACTTTGGGCCACCACACCGCTCCAGCTTTTTTTCTCTTTTTTTTTTTTTTGTATGTGGTACTGAAGACTAGAACCCAGGTCTTCGTGCATGCTAGGCAAGTACTCTACCACTAGGCACTGTATTTTTAAAAATGCATTACTGTTATTATTAAGATGCTGTACAGAGGGATTATGGCTTCAGAAGTCAGATGAGTGTAATTCTTTTTTGGACAATGATATCCCTTCCTTTGTTTTCCCCTGGTTTCCCCCTTCCATCCCTGCCCACACATTGCACAGTTCATTTTCCATGTAGTGCATACTGAATAAATACCATGACTGCATTTGTTCACCCCTCCTCTCTCTCTCTCTCTCTCCACTTGCAGCTTTCTTCCTCCCCTCCTCCTCTTCTTCTTCATCGTTGTCTTCTTCTTCATTGTCATTGTCATTATCATTTTCATCTTAGTCTTCATCTTCTTCATGGTCCTGGGGCTTGAATTCAGGGCCTGGATGCTGTCCTTGAGTCTCTTTGTGTTCAAGGAGGGAATGCTCTGCCACTTGAGCCACAGCACCACTTCCAACTTTCTCTGAGTAGTTTATTGGAGATTAGAGGCTCACAGATTTTTCTTCCTGGGCTGGCTATGAACCCAGATCCTCAGATCTCAACCTCCTGAGTAGCTAGGATTACAGGCGTGAACCACTGATACCCAGCAATTTGTAGCCTTTTTTGATGCTTAACTGGAGACAAGAGTCTCAGGTACGGAAGTCGAGGGTGGCATCAGATCTTGGTCTTCAGATCTAGTCTCCTGAGTAACTACGATTACAGGCATGAACCATGGGGCTGGCTAATGAAAACTTTTAATTCCATTTAAGAGATGATAATACAAGACTGTCAAACTTTTAAGAGACAGTATCTGTGTTTGCACTGTCATTTCCCTGTTTGTAAAAAGGGACCAATGTGAATCTAGAAAGGTAGGCCTTCCAGGAATGTGAGAGGCAGGCAAGCAAGTCCTTATCTCTCTGAAGGAAAGTAATCAGTGAATTCTAGAGATCACTGTCTCTGGATGATATCTCTTTAGAGAACAGAGGAGAAGCCAAGAAAAGATAGTGCTACAAAGAACATTCGGGTTCACATTCGGAGACCACTAAGCCAGCTACTGCTAGGATGTCTCCTTGCCCTCTAGCAGTAAATGGAGAGAGAAGCCCTCTGAGCTCTGGGAACAGTCATCCATGAAAACCTCGAGAGAAGAAAAGCTTCTTGGAGTCCTGGAGGGTGTTTTGTGATTTGGTAGACACAGCACGGGGAAATGAAATCAGGAAGAGTTGAAGTCAGACCCTGGTGGCTCACTCCTGTAATCCTAGCTACACTGGAGGCTGAGATCAAAGGATCACAGTTTGAAGCCAGCCTGGGCAGGAAAAGTCTGTGAGATCCTTTATGTCCAATTAACCACCAAAAAGCCAGAAGTGGAGCTGTGACTTAAGTGGCAGAGTGCCAGTCTTGAACAAAAAGTTAAGGGAGAGTGGCCAAGCTCTGAGTTCAAACCCCAATACAGGCACTTAAGTTTTGTTTTGTTTTCAGGAAGAGCTGGCTCAACTTGGCTTTAACTTCAAGCAAATGATTTACCATCTCTGAGCCTGTTTCCTCACCATTGCAATGGACTGCATGGCACCACCTATATCCCTATCCCCCCAAAAAAGAGATGCTGAATGAGATGGCAAGTTTGACACAGTGCCCTGTACATAGCAAGGATCCTGAGGCACAAAAGTGCTTGACCCCCTCTCCCTGATGCGTACCCCTTCCCACCCAGGAAAGGGAGGTGAGCCATGTGGAAAGTCCAGAGCCTGAGCCTGGGCAGGACAGGTTAAGGAGGGGCCTCGCTCACCTCTCTGTGCTGCCTGACCTCAGTAACAGATTGGCGGAAGAAGCTGCCTTTCTTGAGAGTTTCTGCCGAGGGCGCTCAGAGGGGGATGAGGAGGAGGAATTTCTTCGAGGCCTGGTAGGGGTAGAGTAAGTGGGTGAAGGTCTGCTCCTGATCCTCCACCCCTCCCGGCCTCCACCACAGAACACCTACGTTTCAGCAAGCTGTAGAGGTTGCCCGGGCCTGAGGATCCCTGGGGGGCCAGGGGAGCCAGCCCCACTGCTGCTGCTGCCCCCTCCTTCAGACTGGGCGAGACTAGACTCTTCACCACCCCTCTGAAGGGCTGGAGGCCCATTGCTCAGGCCGGGAGGTGCAGGGGATGGCTCGATTTCTGTCTGGGTGCCTCGGCTCACCAAAGAGGGGCTGCATGTAGGTGGCAGTCCTGGGGGCGCTGCAAGGCTGCTGGGGAGAAAGTGAATCAGCCTAACAGCCTGGAACCTAGAGGCTCCAGGAAGGGAGGAGGAGGAAGAGGCTGTACTGGCAGGCATACCTGTCCCTTGTAGGAGCTGGCATGCCAGCTCCCTGCAGGGAGGTGGGTGATCCATGCAGCCGGAGCAGGCGAAGGGCTTCTGCCAGAGCTGCCTTGACTAGTTCCATCTCCTTTTCCTGCACCAGGAGCCGCTTGCTCAGAGCCTGCAGGGCCTCCTGGGCAGGGCCCTCTTCTGGGAAAGGGACAAGAAGAACTTAGAAAATGCCACCACCTGGAAAAGACGTTGAGGGAGGCCTGTGCTCCCCCTGCCTTCTCCAGGTCCCCCAAACTTTACAACGGGTCTCCCAGGACTGCCCCTTTGCAGCAGCCCTAGGCATGAAGGAGGCTCATCCAGCGGGCAGGAGACAAGGGTGGCAGGGGATCAACGGCCTGCTCTGGCAGGGCAGGCGGGGAGCCTGGCAAAGCTTCCTTCCTGCTATCTCAGCCTCCGCAAGCAGAGACAGGGAGAACCACAGAGTACCAGCGGGGGAAATATGGAGTACGGCCGGGGAACGTGGGAGCCCGGCGGGTGCAGCGGCACTGGCGAGGGTCTGTCGCCCTCCCACACCGAGGGCAAGCTCGGGTCTCAAAATAAAAAAAAGAAAGAAGAAAAGCGGCGAAACCAAGCCGGGGAGGCGGGCGCGAGGGGAGGCCGGGCAGCGGCATTGCGCTGAGGATGGGATCGGACGCAAGGAAGGAGCGCCAGCGCGGGACGGGGCGCCTGGAGCGGTGGCCAAGGTCCCCAAGTGACCCGGGGATCCCTAGAGACCGGCGGGGCGACGGCGCCGGGGGAGCGCGGGCGGCCCAGGCGGCGGGAGGGACGCTCGGGAAGCCCGAGGGGGCGGCCGGGAGGCGGTGGAGGATGCCCGGAGCCCCCGGGGCCGAGGAGCACGCGGGCACGCCGGCCGACGGGCAGAGGCGCACCGCCCGCCCCGCCCCGTACTCACCGGGCCCCTCGGCCCCGTCCATCCCGGGCCCCCGGCTTGCTCCGAGCGGCGGCGGCGGAGGCGTCTATGCCGCGGGGGCCATGGCCGGGGACCGGGGAAGGGGAAGCACCCCGGGGCGCACGCGGCGGGGGTGGGGGCCGTGCCTCCCCTCGAGGGGCGCTGTCGGGCGCGGGGATGGGGCCTGGAGGGGGCGCTGGGGAGCCGGGGCCGCAGCCCCCCCGGGGCCCGCCGGGGCGGCTCTCGGCTCCCGGGGTTGGGGTGGCGGGGCCGTCCCGGGGCCCCAGCGCCGCAGCAGCACAAACAGGCGCCGGACGCGGAGCCGCCAGGAAGCGCGGGGAGGGGGGAAGGCGGGCCCGGCGGGGGGGGGCGGGCCGGGAGGGGGGACGCCGGGTAACCCCTCCCCGTCCGGGCCCCGCGGCCCAGCTCGCGGGCGGGCCGGGCCCCTGACCCCTCCTGGCTCTGAGCTTCCAGGCCCTTCCGGGGTCCCCACTCCGCCCCCCCCACCCCGGTCACGGAATCCCAGGGGACTCGGGAGGGGACGCGGGGCCCCGAGGTCTCCGCCCCCCACTCCAGCCTGGCCGCGCAGGGCCGGTGGAACACCCACTTCCGCGAAGGGGCAGGGCGGGGTCAGGCCGTGGGCCCTGTGCCCGTGGGCGGGGCCTTCCCGAAGGGGCCAGGCCCGCGCACCCCGAGCTGGGGCCGCAGAGGGTTAAGGCCCAGCGGGGGGGCGGGGGGATGCCCAGGGTATTGGGGTCAGGGTGGCATTAGCCTAGCTCAAGCCAGGCCGGGCTGACTCAGCACCCTGCCCCGGCCACCCCTCATCCCCGACGGCAGAGATGGGAGATGGCGCCCGTGCTGCCCCTGGTGCTGCCCCTCCAGGCCCGCATCCGTCTGGCGCAAGGGCTCTGGCTCCTCTCCTGGCTGCTGGCATTCGCCAGCGGCCTCACCCTTCTCTCTAGTGGGCACCTCCTGGTCCAGCTGAGGCACCTGGGCACTTTCCTGGCTCCCTCCTGTCGGTTCCCTGCCCTGCCCCAGACTGCGTTGGCAGCGGGTGCAGCGGCTCTGGGCACGGGACTAGGAGTGGCAGGAGCCAGCCGAGCAAGTCTGGATGCGGCTGGATTCCCTCCTTGGCGCGGCGTCCTGGGCCCGCTGCTGGCGGCTGGCACAGCCGGGGGTGGGGGGCTCCTGACCCTTGCCCTGGGGCTAGCCCTGGGTTTGCCTGTGAGTCTGGACCAGGGGCTGGAGGAGGGCCTGGGGACCGCCCTGGCTCACTACAAGGACACCGAGGTGCCTGGGCACTGTCAAGCCAAAAGGTTGATGGATGAGCTGCAGCTGAAGCATCACTGCTGTGGGCGCCATGGCTACAAGGACTGGTTTGGGGTCCAGTGGGTCAGCAGCCGTTATCTGGACCCCAATGACCAGGATGTGGTCGAGTGAGTGATTTACTTCTCCCCTTCTCTTTCTCCTGTTCCTCTCCGGGCTCCCTGCATCCCCAGACCCCCTCCTGCTGCCTGGAACCCACACCCCCATCCAGACAGTCAAGGAATAGACACAGTGGTTGAGAATGGGGAATCATCAGCTGTGCACCAGAGTATGATGCCAAAGCCATGCTGGACCCGTTTCCTCATCTGTAAAAGGCAGATAACAGTGCCTATTTTGATAAGAGTTACGAAGATAAGCGCATTATACATGCTTGGCACAGAGTAAAACAGTCTATAAATGTTTTACTATCATTTTTCCCTCCTTAATTCCTGTGGCCCCAGCTTTCCCCCCCAAGCTTCAGTTGGCTAACATCCTAAGTCCTCCCCCTGCAGCCGGATCCAGAGCAATGTGGAAGGCCTATACCTGACGGATGGGGTCCCCTTTTCTTGCTGCAACCCCCACTCTCCCCGGCCTTGCCTGCAAAGCCGACTGTCAGATCCTTATGCCCACCCTCTCTTCGACCCCCGACAACGCAACCTAAACCTGTGGGCCCAAGGGTGCCACGAGGTGCTGCGGGGATACCTGCAAGACTTGTCGAGCACACTGGGCGGCTTGCTGGCTGTCACCTTCCTGCTGCAGGTGAGTCAGCAAAGGACCCTGGGCCCCCTTCCATTTGAGACTCCAGCCCTGGGGCCCTCAGAATCACACACACACCCCCCTCGCTTTTCCTACAGGCTCTAGTGCTCCTCGGCCTGCGGTATCTGCAGACAGCGCTGGAGGGGCTTGGAGGGGTCATCGATGGGGAAGGAGAAACCCAGGGTTATCTCTTCCCCAGTGGGCTGAAAGACACGCTAAAAACAGCATGGCTGCCAGGAGGGGGTGCCCACAAGCCAGCACCTGAGGAGGCCCCACCAGAAGCTGACTTTCCCAAGGACGAACAGGAGCCCTAGCTGTCTGCAGTTGGGGTGGGGCATCAGGGCAGAGGAAGAGGAAGGGATGGACAAATGTGGTGAACTCAAGGCCCTGAGCTCTCTCTTGGCATCTTTGCTCCAGGCTGGCACTTCTACCATTTGAGCCACAGCTCCACTTCCACCTGATTGGTAGTTAACTGGAGATAAATCACCTCACAGACTTCCTGCCCAGGTTGGCTTCAAACCGTGGTCCTCAGATCTCAGCCTCCTGAGTAACTAAGATTATAGGCAGGATGCCACCCTCCTTACCAAGACTCTAGGAGGAAATTCCTAGGATTAGAGGGTTAAAGGTAGTCACAGGCTAGACTGGGATGAGAACTAGCTTTCCTAGGAAACAGCCTTTGGCCAAAGCCACTATAGGGATGAGAACATTGGGTGAAGGACTGGAGATGGCCTCTAGTGCGGGCCCTGTAATAAAGTGTTTGTATGGAAGCCACTGCTCTTTCTTGTTGAGTGCATGGAGATGCTGACAAAATGGGTTTGTGTGTGAAGAGGAAGCCGGGACTCCAGTTTTTTGTTGTTATTTTTTGCCAGTCCTGGGCTTGAGCTCAGGGCCTGACCACTTGTCCTTGGACTTTCTCAAGGCAAGAGGTCTACTCTATGACTTGAGTCATAGCACCACTTCCAGCTTTTTTTTTCTATGTATATGGTACCGAGGAATCGAACCTGGGTCTTCATGCATGCTAGGCAAGCACTCTACCACTAGGCCAAACTCCCGGCCCCAGGACTCCAGAGTTTTAACCCTGGCTCAGCCTGGGCAGGATCAGGTACCCATATCTCTCAGGACTACAGAACAAGAACAAGGTGTGCCAAGCACAGGAAAACAGAAGACCCCTTCAGATTGAGTTTCTTTATTCTGGAGGTAGGAAGGGGTCCACATGCTCAGGTGGGGAGGGTCCGGCCCAGCTCCTCCAGCCCCCCAGTGCATGCCCAGCCCCAATAAATTACCCAGTTCCTCAGCCACCCTCCCTGCTGAGTCCGTCTGTCCTGCTCCACCCCAGACAGAGCTGACCTGGCTCTACACAAGGGCTGCTTGTCCCCAGCCCGTGGGCAGTCTCGCATGGTGGGCTGGGAAAGGGAGAAGTGGTACACCACGCCTGGGGCCAGAGGAGCCGCCTCGGCTAAGGGGTGGAGACTTGCAGAACCACATCTTAAACAGGCCTGGGGCCTAATCCCACCAGGTCCATGTCTAAAGTGAGGTGGAAGTCGGGTGAGGCCTCCTCCATCACACCTCAATGGCTGGGTCTGAGCCCCGGCCCTGCCGCTGCAGCTGCTCCTCCTGCTTCATCTTGGGTTTCTCGGTCCGTGTGTGCCACACCAGCACCTGTGCAGGAGGGGTTCAGTTATAGCAAGGACCAGCCATAGCCAGGCCTCTGGGGCCTGATCAAGAGAGGATTCTCTCTCTCCCCTTCAGTGCTAGCTGCAGTGTATGAAGGGCAGGGGTGGAGGTAGGGAGGAGACGTAAGTGCCTCTCAAGTGGGGCTTTGTCCCTTTGCCTTCTGTGGGCTCCAAGGAATCTGTGACATGCAGTGGCAGGCAGGCTGTTCCTCCCTAGTTTCAGCGGTCCCATCAGAAGGGCAAGCAGGGTTGATGAAAGATCAGAATATCCCTCGTTGTTCAAATACCCAAACGCCAGATCTTGCCCCATATATACATACATACATACATGTATATATATATATTTTTTTTTTTTTTTTCTTTTTGGTACTGGTCTGGGAATTGAATGCAGAGCCTCAGTGCTGTCCCTAAGTATTTTTGCTCAAGGCTAACACTCAACCACTTGAGCCATGGTTCTACTTCTGGCTTTTTTGGTGTTTAATTGGACAGGAGAATCTTATGGACTTTCCTGCCCCTGAATTTTGAACCGTGATCCTCAGATCTCAGTTTCCTTAGTAACTAGAATTACAGATGTTTTTATTTTGTTTTGTTTTTGCCAGTACTGAGCTTGAGCTCAGGGCCTGAGAACTGTCCTTAGGCTTTCCTCAAAGCTAGAATTCTACCCTGAGCCACCGCACCACTTCTGGCTTTTTCCATGTATGTGGTACCGAGGAATCGAACCTGGGTCTTCATGCATACTAGGCAAGCACTCTACCACTAGGCCAAACTCCCAGCCCCTAGGATTACAGGTGTGAACCACAGCACCCAATTTACTGCCCCCCTTCTCCCACCACTTATCTGTCCCAGAGCTGGGATTCTGTGCCACCCCCATCCCCTTACCCGTGTACAGTTGGCAGCCTTTGGCTCCAGGTCCTTGGGATCCACGAGACGGCTCAGGAGACTACTCTCCAGATGGCCCCGGGGAGCAGTGGCATCAAACTGGGCATTGGGCTTAGTCAACAGCAAGGGTAGGGCGACAGCAAATCCCGCCATGTCCACAGGGAAGGGCCTGTTGGGCTCCCATGCCGTGTGGAAGCCTACAACCCGGCCATCCTGTACCCGAGGGCCCTCGAATCGCAGGCCGCCCACCAGTCCCACGGGCCACACTGAGACACCATGGGTCCAACGCATCTAACGGAGATGGGGAGAGAAGAAACAGGGGTGGCCGGAGGGAAAGGGAACCACAGACAGAACCACTGGGTTCACGCTGCCCCACGCTGCTCCACACATCTCACCCAGAAGCCTTCAGCGGCACTGGTAACCAAGGTAAGAGATGCAGTTGGTTCCATCTGGCCTCTTTCCCCATTCCCTTCCCAGGTCTCACCTCCTCAAAGAGCTCCCGGCTGTAGGTGTTGTCATCATCAGCAAAATACACGACTCCATGGGCTCCCGGTGCCGGTGGGTCCTTCTCCCCGCCCACCGCACCCCCTCTGCCCCGGAGCCAGTCCAGGGCCTTGTTCCTCTGCTCTACGCCACGAGGCCGAACCCAGCCTGGCTCGCCTTCCCGAAGCCGCTGGGCCTTGGGGGTGAGGACAGCCAAGTGTGTGAAAAGGAGACCGGAGGCAGCCAGCAGCCCTGAGACCAGCGGGGTAGGGCCCTCCGAGTCCTCCACCAGCAGCCAGTGCAGCCGGGGCACCAGACTTAGGGTCTGGGACAGACGTACTAGCTCTGCCTTCTGCACCAGCCTGCAGGGAAGGAGAGGCAAGAAGGAAAATGGCACGGTGGGCCCACTGCAGCCTGGTCAATACAAAGTTTCTCCTGGGTCACTGCTACTATCTTCCCTAGCTTCTCCTCAAACGTGTGTGCCCAAGTGCCCTCTTTATTAACCGTCAATTTCATGCCCTCAGTCACTTGCCCTGCCCTGCCCTGCCCCACCCACCTCCAACCTAGGAGACTGCCAGGTTTGGGATCACACAGATCTGGGTTTGAATCCCATCGGTGCAACATGAGATTGAAATACTTAGCTCTCAGCCTTATGTTTACCCAGATGTCAAGTGGGAATAACTATACATTCTAACACAGTTATTTTAAAAAATAAAGAAGATAATGACTTTTTAGAACTCCAGTAGACCAGGTTCTTCGGGTTCTTTTCCTCCTGTGCTGGGTGTCTAGGGAGAGGGATTCTAGAGGAGTTCCTCCGTCATTCTTCTGCAGGGAGGAAGATTTTTGATTTTACAAAAAGCACTGGGAATATGTGGCTGAGCCTCTTCTGGCCTCTGTCGTCACGCCACCTGCCCCAGGGGTGGTAGTCTGTGCAAGAACGTGCATGTGGGCGGAGGGCAATCAGAACTGCCTGTGTGGAGATGGCCCAGCCATCTGACTCCAGAGACAGACATGCGTCATGAGGCCCTTTTGGCTGCAGACCCCAAACCACATTTCCAAATTGGTGTTTATCAGTTACAAAGCTATTCTTTGACTTAAAACAAATGTCAAGCATTTAGCACAGTGCGTGGTAAAGAGTAACACACTGTACGTGATAGCTTGTGGAGTCGTTTCTAGAAATTAAATAACTGACCTGTTTAAACTACTTTTTTTTTTCTTTTTGTGGGGGGGGCAGTACTGGAACTTGAACTCAGGGCCTCATACTTGCTAAGCAAGTGCTCCACCACGTAAGCCATACCTCTAAAACTTATCGCGTTAGTTATATCCTCCTATATACACTTCCCACTATAGCTGGGATGTACTGGGATGTATACAGATGTGTGCCACCACCCAGCTTTTCAGTAGTTTAGATGGGGTATTTTTTTTTTTTTTGCCAGTCCTGGGCTTGAACTCAGAGCCTGAACACTATCCTTGGACTTTCTCAAGGCTAGAGCTCTACCACTTGAACCTCAGCACCATTTCCGGCTTTTTTCTATGTATGTGGTACCGAGGAATCGAACCCAGGTCTTCGTGCACGCTAGGCAAGCACTCTACCACTAGGCTAAACTCCCGGCCCATTGATGGGGTATTTCTAAGGCCTGGGCTGGCTGCTGTTGAAACTTGAGCCAAGGATTACAGGTGTGAGCCACAACTTTCAGTTCCCTTCTCACTTCCGTGCTGGGCAGGTTCTCTATCACTGAGCTTCAGCTCCAGCTCTCTAATTTTAGTATGTATGTATTTATTTATTTTTGGTGGCAGGATGGGGATGTGAATTCAGGGCCTAGGCACTTTTCTTTAGCTTTTTCCAAGGCTGGCATTCTGCCACTTGATCCATACTTTCAGCCTTGCGTTTTGCTGTTTAATTTGGTTATAGAATCTACCAACTCTTCTGCCAGGGCAGAAAACAGTGATCTTCCTGAGTAGCTAAGTTTACAGCCATGTGCCTGGCACACTGGCACCCAGCTTTGACCTTTTTTTTTTTATATATAGTTTTATTGTCCTATTTCAAAATTCAGGCTGGGTATTGGTGGCTTATACCTGTAATCCTAGCTACTCAGGAGGCTGAGATCTGAGGATCATGGTTCAGGAAAGCCTGAGAGACTATTATCTTCAATTAACCACCAGAAAACTAGAAGCAGAACTGTGGCTCAAAGTGGTAGAGTACTATCTTTAAGCAAAAGAGCTCAGGGATAGAGACCAAGTCCTACGTTCCAGGCCCACAACCAACAACCATAACAACAACAATTCCAGAAGGAATTTTATATACTTGTTAGTTATGATATGTTCCTTAAAAAAAAAATGTCCCCCACAAACTTGAGTAGACACAGTTCATTTATGGCATTATTTGGCAGCTGTAGTTTACAAACATATTCTACCCTAGGGCCTCCCTCAACTCATCATCAACCCAACTTTTTTTTGTGTATGTGTGTGTTGGCCAGTCTTAGCGTCTGAACTCAGGGCCTGGGCACTGAGCTTCTTTTGCTCAAGACTAGCACTCTACCACTTGAACCGCAGTGCTACTTCCAGCCTTCTTCTGTTTATGTGGTATTGAGGAATAGAACCCAGGGCTTTTCATGCCTGCAAGGCAATTACTCTACCACTAAGTCACCTTCCTAGCCCCCAGCCCAACATCTTGGTTGATGCACCCCTCAGCTGCAACACACCCGTACCTGGCGTAAGTGGGGGTAATGACATATATGGTAGGCAAGGCCTCAGGTTCAGGGGGCTGGGCAGGGGCAGGGGGTGGGCGACGGAGATCTGCTTGCAGCTGGGAAATCCTTAGATCCTTCTGCCGGAGCTGCTCAGCTGCTGCCCGCAGGGGAGGGAGGCAGTCACATGGCTGGCCTGGCCCAGGAAGCACCGATAGGGAAAGGGAGTGGGGCAGAGAATCATAAAATTTTCAGTATCCACATGGGTCAAAAATCTTTTCATTAACTCTCAACCAATGCCCCTTTCAATTTCCTTGTAACATTTTCTATAGCTCTGGAATGCACTGCTTCAGTGGGCAGCCTCCAACTACATAGTACAGGCTGACCTAGAACTCCTGACCTTCTAGCCTCCAACACCTGAATAACAGCATGTTCTGTGGTGGCTGGGACCACCACATCCAACACCCCCATTCCCCTACCCCCACCCCCACACACTGCAGATAGAACCAAGGGCCTAGCACTCTACAACTAAGCTCTCCTAACAATCTAACACGTTCAGTTTTGCCATAAAGCTACTAATCTGTCTTCATCCTTTCTATCCAATGGTCCTAACGTTACACTCTAGATTTCTAAGGAACTCATCAGTGTCCCCTTTCATCAGACTGATATACTTGAGGATCATGCAGTGGCACTATCCTTAAATCTGTATGCAATAGGTGGAGTTCAATCTGCTCCTTTGGCTGTGTGACCACAGTCTTATTAAATTCACTGATGCCACAACTGACTAATATCCCTAGAAGGCAATGAACAAAACACAGACTAGACTGTATCCTAATAGACCTTTCACTTTGAAGCAGATACTAAACAAATTCTTAAAAAAAAAAAAAAAGAAAGAAAAAGAAAAGAAAAGAAATCATTACGAACTGTGCTCTGAGCCATGAGGAAAATAAAGAGAGGCTAAAAGAGGACCGGAATAATGCGGATGACTTTAGCTAAGGTAGTGAAGGAAAACCTGTTTGAGGCAGTGACAAGTGAGTTTAAACCTGCAAGGGTGAGAAGAAATAGATGCTCAGGAAAAGCTGGGAGAAGAGCGTTGCTAGTGGAAGGAACAAGTCAAGAGCTCAGGAGAGAACGAATGTGGGGGTCTGGAGAGCCTGTCAGGAAGCCAGTCCGGCTAAGACCCTGCAGCCTCCAGGAGATCGGCGAGCGCCTGGAGGAGCACGGGCGCGGGGCCGCCAAGGGCTGTCCCGACGGCAGAGCGGGATGCCCGGCGTGGGCGCCGAGCTGCATGCCCGGGGAGCTGCATCCCCGGGGCGCTGCATCCCCAGCGAGCTGCATCCCCGGGGCGCTGCATGCCCAGCGAGCTGCATCCCCGGGGCGCTGCATGCCCAGCGAGCTGCATCCCCGGGGCGCTGCATCCCCAGCGAGCTGCATCCCCGGGGCGCTGCATCCCCGGGGAGCTGCATCCCCACAGCCGGACACAGCTGGGCGAGCGCCCTCGGGACGCCCCGCCACACCCCGCCCCGCCCCGCCCCGCTCACCGAGCTGCACCAGCGCGTAGAGGAGGCCCGCGATCGACACCAGGAAGTAGGCGAGAAAGACGTTCTTCAGCTTCAGCTTCATGGCCGCGCCGCCGCGGGCGCCGGGGCAGGCGGGGATGGGCGCGGGGACGAAGGGTCCCCCGCTGCCCCCGCCGGTAAGCCCCGCCCCTGCAGCGGCCCGCCCTGCACCCCGCCTTCCTGGGGCTCTTTGCAGGCACCCAGGAGCTGGGGCTGACAGCGCACGTCAAGACCCACTTCCGGTCATCCGTGCGCTCGCCTCCCCCGCACATCCGGTCTCAACACCTGGTTCCGGGAGCCAAGGGGCGGTGGCGTCATATCCGGCGTGTCAAGTGCGCGTGTCCAGCGAGGGAAGCACGTGGGAGGCCCGCCCCCCAGCGTGGAATTGCAGGGAAAAACCCTGCCGCTCCTCGTACCGGTCTTAGTTTCCTGCATCCATCAGCCACAGCTCTAAGTTGCTTGATACTTCTTACACCAATGAATGCACTCTAGGGCCTACCATGTGCCAGGCTGGTCCTCTGTGTATCTCTCATGGCCTTTACTTGAGATAGACAGCTGACCTCATCTTAGACAAGGTTAAAACTGACAAAAAAAGATGTCATTGACACAGGCAACTTTCCAGGCCCCTTCCCATGTACTGTTTCTTCTGACCCATTTTACCACAAGGGGAAAACTGGGCATACGGAAGTGCTTAGGCAATACACTACCTCCCAAGGAACTGAAATATTTCTTAAACTGGGGGCTTTCATGAACACGATTATCTCTTTACAAGCATAAGCCACTGAACACTCAATTTGCCCTAAAAATAACTGAAGCCAGCATTGGTGGCTCATGCATGTAAGCCTAGATACACAGGCTAACACATGCGTGTAAGCCTACTTACAGTTCAAAGCCAGCTCAGGCATGAAAGTCTGTGAGAGGCTTCTCTTCAGTTCATCAGCAGAAAACCAAAGTGGTAGAGTACTAGCCTTGAGGTGAAGAGCTCAGGGAAAGCACCCAGGCCAAGTTCAAACCCAACAACAAAAAGAGGATGTAATTTCTCTGAACATTCAAATGACTATTTAATGTGGGCCAGGCAACATGGCCTAGTGATAGAGTGCTTGCCTAGCACGCATAAGGCCCTGGATTTGATTCTTCGGTACCACATACACATTAAAAGCCAGAAGTGGTGTTGTGGCCCAAGTAGCAGAGTGCTAGCCCCTTACAATTAAAAAAAAAAAAAGTCGGGTAGGATGGCTCATGCCTGTAATCCTAACTACTCAGGAGGCTCGGATCTGAGGATTAAGGTTCAAAGCCAGCCCCGGACAATACAAAGCCAAGAGACTCATTTCCAGTTAATCACTAGAAAACGGGAAGTGGGGCTGTGGTTCAAGGGTAGGGCAGTAGCCTTGAGTTGAAGAGCTCAAGAACAGTATCCAGTCCAGAGTTCAAGACCCATGATAAATAAAAATAACTAAATTACTATTTAGCCAGGCACCCAGTGGTTCATGCCTGTAATCCTAGCTACTCTGGCTGAGATCTGAGGATCAAGGTTTGAAGCCAGCCTGGGCAGAAAAGTCCATGAGACTAAAATAAATGCCAGAAGTGGTGTTGTGGCTCAAGTGGGAGAGAGCCTTGGAATAGAGAGGCTCAGGGATAGTGCTCAGGCCCTGATTTCAAGCCCCACAACCTACGAAAATAACTACTTATTGAACTCCAAGTTTTGTTTTGTTTTTTGTTTTTTTTTTTTTGCAAAAGGATCTCTAAGGCTAGAAAGTATTTCCTGTCACTAAAACATTTGGAGGGTGTGCACACCAGTATTGGGTCTTGAACTAGGCTCTTATTTAACCTTCTTGCTGTTTGTATTTCTACCACTTCAGTCTAACATTTGCTGGTTAACTGAAGATGGGAGTATTGTAACATTTTCTGCTCAAGCTGGCTTAGAATCTAGATCGTTCATTTCTCAGCCTCCTGAGTAGTTAGGGTACAAAATTTTCTGTTGCTTCTGGTGAAAAGTATGAAATCTCCCCATAATGATGAAAAATATGAAATCTCCCCATAATGATGAGAAATATGAAATCTCCCCATAATGTAATAGTAACCAATAGCAACCACTCGAAAGTACTTTCACAACACAAACATAATCCAAAGTCTTAAAAGAATGGTCTTTAGAATAGTGCAAGTAGCTGCAGTTTATACAATGGGCTGAAGAACAGCCAACAGGATGTGCAGTTTGAGTTGGTTCGAGTCAGCGAAACTGTATACCTTATGAACCTGAATAAGAGGAGGAAATTCAAGGAATAAAACAATAAGATATGGCCAGAAACAAGACATGCAGTTAACTGCCTGTTTAACCAAGTGGAAATTCAATAAACCCCTAGCTGAGCCCCTAGCTGAGTCTTACCTAATGTGATTATAATCAATCATTACTCTGTAACTATGCTTCTGCTTCTGTAACCTGCTTCAGCCACCCATAAATATCCCCCTCTCCCCAGCCTAGGTGCGCAAGTCTCCTAGGAGACCTTGTTGCCCCGAGTACTCGTGTTCCTGAATAAACCTCTTGCTGATTGCATCCGACTGCGTGGTCTCGCTGTTCCTTGGGAAGGGGGCTCCGTCTGGAAGACATCCCGCTGAATCGGGAGTCTAACACTGGTAGGCAATATTCACACCAACTTGCCACCACTTGGCTTCCGTAACTCTAAGAGGCAACAAACACATACTAGAGGTGCAGATCAGCAGAGGATGCCTGTCAGTGTTGCAACTCAATGCCAGAACTGCGCTGTAGTCTCCTCAGATTGACTCAGCAACTCAATAAATGAAGTCCAGGACAAGAGAGGGTGTGAAATATTTTATTCATAAGTATCTGCTGTTGCATCTACCTTTACTTGTCCTCTTGTTTACCCCCAGGTGGCCAGGTGGTTATCTCCCCATCCATCAGGTAGTTTCAGTGGCTCTGAGTCTAGGGTTTCTTGGCCCCTGGGATATGTGACTGATTGCACCAATTATAACTAAATGCTTTGTTGGGTTCCACAACATCATCAATTTCTTTTGTCAGTTATGCAACATGAATCCAGAGCCTGGATTCTGTCCCTGCGCTCTTTTGTTCAAAACTAGTATTATGCTATTTTGAGTCACAGGTCTTCCACTTTTCTGGTGGTTAAGTGGAGATAAGAGCCTCACTAGAGGGTGGGAGTTTGGCCTAGTGGTAGAGTACTTGCCTAGCATGCACAAAGACCCGGGTTCAATTCCTGGTACTACATACATAGAAAAGGCCAGAAGTGGTGCTATGGCTCAAGTGGTAGAGCTCAGGACAGTGCTCAGGCCCTGAGTTCAAACCCCAGGACTGGAAGGGAAAAAAAAAAGAAAAAAAGAACCTCACTGGTACTTTTCTGCATGGCTGACTTCCTTAGATCTCAGCCTCCTGAGTAGCTACAATTATAGACATGAGTCACTGGCACCTAACTTAGTGGGAGATTTTTTTTTTTTTTGCCAGTCCTGGGGCTTGAATTCAGGTCATGAGCATTGTCCTTAGGCTTTCTCAAGGCTAGAACTTCACCACTTGAGCTACAGTACCACTTCCAGTTTTTTTTCTTTTTTTTTTTTGGGGGGGGGGCCAGTCCTGGGCTTAAGCTCAGGGCCCGAGCACTGTTCTTGGGTTCTTCTCAAGGCTAGAGCTCTGCCACTTGTACTTGAGCTTCAGCACCATTTCTGGCTTTTTTCTATGTATGTGGTATCAAGGAATCAAACCCGAGTCTTTGTGTATGTTAGGCAATCACTCTACCACTAAGCCAAACTACTGGTCATTAATAGGAGTTTGTCCCCCCCCACTCCCACCCTAAAGTTGTGGGGCTTAACCTCTGGGCCTGGGCCCTGTCCCTGGGCTTTTCTTCTCAAGGCTACTGCCCTACCCCAGGAGCCACAGCGTTTTCTAGTGGTTAATTGGAGATAAGAGTCTCACTGACGTTAGTTCCCTGGGCTGGCTTTGAACCTAGATCCTCAGATCTCAGCCTCCTAAGCAGCCAAGATTACAGGAGTGAGCCACCACGCCCAGATTAATGGGAATTTTTTTTTAAGGTTCTGTCAGCTAGAGACAGAGCTTCTACTCTGAAAACATCCGACTTTAATTTCCTCAAAGAGGCTCCTGCTGATATTGTTTTACTCGAGAAATGTTGTCAACTCTGATTACCACTTATTAACCAAGTCTATTTTAAAATCCCTGGCTTTGCTGGCCTCTAACAAGCTGAGGAAGGCTGGAGCTTATGCATTCAACTGAAATGATGCTTATGATGGAGCCAGATGAAGATGTCAGGCTCCCGAGCTTCTAGGGTATGACTTGCGTTACCACTAGCATTCAGACACCTGCAGTTACTTATGGTTTATCTTTTTTATTATTTCTCCTTTTATCAAAATCTGTCACAGCTGGGGGCCAAAAGGAAGTTTAAAAAAATCCCACAAATATTGCCCCAGTTTACCCACCCACCTCCCACCCAGAGCTCTGGCCAACCCTGGGCACACATGATCATCTCTCCCCACCCGAAGCTTTCTCCCAGCAATAAATACAGGTGACCGTGATTCAATGAAACCACAACTGATTTCTTCATCTTGAAGCCCCAGGGGACCAGAAGGAGGCAAAAGTTTCACCCATCCCCTCTTAGTTAAGGAGGTCTGGAAATGTCTCTCCCCCAGGGGACAGGGACAGAACTGTCCCCACAGAACTGCAGCAGCTCTGGAAGGAAGTGGGGTAGAGGGAAAGGTTGGTTGAGATGAGAGGGAAGCAACCTCACTCTTGTTCCTTTTATTCCTTACCAGGTAAGGGGTGGTCCCAATATAGAGACAAGTCCCAGGAGCAGAGAAAGGGGAGGTCTGGACATGGTAGAGCCAGGGGAATGAACAAACAAAAAAAGGGGGGTGGGGAGAAGGGGAGATGGGTAGGGAAAAATTAAAAAAAAAAAAAGGAAGGAGAAAGGGAACACTAAAGCTCACTGCCCTCATCTTCTTCCAAGAAATGGTATCAACATACAAGATGCACAGTTGGACAGGGTGTGGGGAAATCAAGGTTCCTAAAGGAGGAGAAAGAGGAGAGGCAAGGGCCTTGTAGTTCTGAGGTTGTCACAAGTAATATGCTCCAGTCAGAGCAATAGGATGCTGGGGGGGAAGGGGGAGGGATGAAGGGGAAGGCTTGGTGTCAGAGAACAGAAGTCAAGAGGTCACAAAAGGAATTTGGAGCTCATAACAGTCCTATCATCCTGCCCAGATGTTGGTAAGAATCTGGGTCTTGGAAAAGGGCAGAGTCTGGGGAGGATCAAAATTCAAGGTAGAAGGGTTAACTCTCATCATCACCACCACACCCTTCTCCCCAACCAAGAAGGGATCCCCTGGGTTATCGGAGATGAATACTCCAATCTGATGCCACATTGACACCAGGCTTACGCAGGACCAACACAGAAGTTTCCGGGTCATGTTGGAAGGATAAGCGGGTTTCAGGAGATCCTGGGAGAAGAAGAGTACCACAGTTGGCTAACAGGAAAGGCCATCTCAACATTGTGAACCTTGCCTCTGCTTCCTCTCTTCCGCCATCCTAGAGCCCAGTCAATCACTAACCTTTTTTTTTTTTTTTTTTGCCAGTCCCAGGCTTGAATCCAGGGCCTGAGCACTGTCCTTGAGCTCTCTCAAGGCCAGAGCTCTACCACTTGAACCACAGCACCATTTCTGGCTTTTTCCTATGTATGTGGTACTGAGGAATCAAGCCTGGGTCTTCGTGCATGCTAGGCAAGCACTCTATCACTAGGCCAAACTCCCTGCCCAGTCACTAACCTTTTGTCTGCAACACTACAGTTGCTGGCTTTCCGGCCCCTATTATCACCACTCGCTCAATCCAGACTGGTGTCTCAAGGTGGCCTTTAGGGTCTGCTGAGCTGAAGGTGGCAAAAGCAGATGTCCATCAAGGAAAAAAATGTTAAGAGTGGAAGGAAGTCACCCAAAGCAAGGTCAGGAGATGAGGGAAGAGTGCAGTCAATGGTGACTTCCCCAAGGACCAACTCCCTCAGAGCGATACCATTACCTGGAGACAAGAGTGTTGCCAGAGAAGGAGAAACGGCGCAACAGGAACTCATGGCTAGTCTGATAGTTGAATGTGTGCCCATCATCTAGAAAGAGCTCTCCTTGGGCTGTACCCTGAGCAGGAAATGGGACAATTAGGCACCTAGGCAAAGAGGAAGTCGGGAGCTCATCCCTAGGAGACTGAGTCCCAAGGTGGCTCTTTGCCTGGATACTCACCTGGGAGCTGAGTGCAACAAACAGAGTAATGGGGTCATCCTTCATACAGTCTGAAGAGCGCCGCACACGCATCCATCGAGGCACAATTGTTCCTCCTCGCTGAAACACAGGGATCTACAACAAAAGCAGTGCAAGGATGAAGTCACCACTTACACCTCAACATGTTTCTGCTCTTACGGTTACCACCTCAAAGTACACACAGTTCCTGTCTGTAAACCTACAGGCAGATGGAACTGGTATACTCACAGTGCTTAGAGTTACAGGCAAGTACAGAGTCTGAGGACCGTGATACTTCTGATAGCTTTGACTGTCGTACCACACCTGTGGGGACAAGGTTAAGATGTTGAGTCACCATTGCACAGGGACCCCCATATCGTTTACTTTTTGTCTATGCCTTTCCGTAACTCACCTCCCCTTGGCCAGGCAGATAAACCTGCACACCATGAGCGCCAGCATCTGATACAGGGTGAACCAAAAGTGCATCCCCTAAAACACAAGAGAACCAACTTGTAACTGACAGGCTAAATGGGAAGCACCAGAGCATCTGTCCCCTGTATCACCAGCCACATGCATCCCACCCTTCTTGAGTATCCACAGCCAAGAGCTTCTCCACTCCAAATCAACCACTTCTCACCAAGAAGGAACTGATCATCCATACTGAAGGTAGTCACATCCTGAGGATACTGTACCCACAGGGGCCTAGGAAGGAAGCAGGATGAGAAAGATATTCTGTGTAAAGGGACCAGAGAAAAATGATTTTTTATTTGGGGGGGGGGGTGAGCCAGTCCTAGAGTTTGAACTCAGGGCCTGGGTACTGTCCGTGAGCTTCTTTTGTCCAAGGCTACCACTCTACCATGTAAGCCACAGTACCACATCAGGCTTCTTCTGTACATGTGGTACTGAGGAATCAAATCCAGGGCTTCATCTATGCTAGGCAAGAACTCTTGCACTAAGCCACATTCCCAGCCCCCCCCTTTTTTTTGCCAGTCTTGGGGCTTGAACTCAGGGCCTGGACATTGTACTTGGGCTTTCTCAAGTCTAACGCTCTACCACTTGAGTCACATCACCACTTGCAGCTTTTTCTGTATATATGGTACTGAGGAATGAAACCCAGGGTTTCCTGTATGCTAGGCAAGCGCTCTACCACACTCACAGTCCCATCCCTCTAACTCTTAAGATGAGGTTTCCCTTCTTTTCACAGTTCCCAGTATTCCCCAGCCACTCTCAGCCTGCTCGACAAGGGCCCGAAGAACGCCTCACCTCATGACAGGAAACCCTTCTCGATGGGCCTGATAGAAGATAGTGTACCAAAAGGGAAGCAGGGAGTATCGCTGGTTTAAGGCATCTCGGATTATGTCTGTGTACTGAGATGCTAAGAGCCATGGCTCCCGCCGCCCAGTGTCCATGTGAGCATGAGCCCGGAAGAATGGCTGATAGGCACCCATCTGGTACCAGCGAACAAGTAGCTCTGGCTCTGGGTTTTTGAAGAAGCCACCCACATCCGCTGGGAAAGGGAGGGGGAAGCAGTTAGAGAAGATGGTTCAAGACAAACACTCCCGACGCCCAAATTGTAGTTCTGGGTCCTATGATCTTTGCACCTCTCCTACCAAAAAAACCCCTAAATTCCTCCCTCTTACCCCCACAGAAGGAAAGTCCCACCAGCCCCAAGCTGAGACACATAGAGATGGAGATCTTCAAATGGTCCCACTCAGCGCTGTTGTCCCCTGTCCACACGGCTCCTGAAGATGACAAGAGGAAGAGAGCTTAAACAGAGAAAAGGCCTTAGCATTTTGCATAGGTGACCACTCTGCCGAACCACATCTACTCTGGGGTCCCCAGAAGCAGAAGATAGGGGTTGCCTCAAAAGATAGTAGAGCTTACAAGAATTTTGTTTGCTAGTACTGGGGTTTGAACTCAGGGTCTCCAGTCCAGTTTTTTTTTCCTGGTTAGTTTGAAGATGGAGTCTCACAGACTTTTCTGTCCAAGTTGGCTTCAAACTGGAATCTTCTAGACCTCAGCTTCCTAAGTAGCCAGGACTACAGGTGTAAGCTACTGGCATCTAGTTCCCACTCTCTTTGACTCCATTTGAGAGTACCCAGCTAGGGAGCTCAGTGAACAACTCTCTAGGCCTAGGTCTGCATCTTTGATCTGGTATTCTCTCTTTGCCACAGCTCTATTCTCCAAGTCTTACCAAAACGCTGGGAGCCAGCGAAGAAAGCCCTGCTCAGAACAAAGGGGCGTTCTATTCCACCAGAGCGCTGTATTAACCCATCTGCAGTGGCCATGTGCTGGGTAAAGATGAGAGAAAGAAAGGGAGTAATAAGAATAGTCCCATTATCAGTTGCAAGATGTCTGATCCTCAAGTCTCTAGGATCTTTCTTATTATTTTTTCCTTTTCTTGTTTTCTCAGTTGTGGGGCTTGAACTCTGGGCCTGGGTGTTGCCCCTGAGCTTTTCAGCTCAAGGCTACAGCCCTACCCCTTGAGCCACTTCTGGTTTCCTAGTGGTTAAATGGAGATAAGAGTCTCACGGACTTTAGTGCCAGGCTGGCTTTGAGCTGGGATCCTCAGATTACAGGTGTGAGCCACTGAGCCCAACAAGGCTCTATCTTTTTTCTTTCCACCAGCTCTCCTCTCTCAATTTCTTACCACATAGAAGCCATAGATGTTATGGACATCTCGGTGCTCCCAGCCCCCATAATGCTTGGCATCCTTGAGCATGGTGACCTCAGGACCATTGAAAACAGAAGGTTCGTTCATATCATTCCAGACATAGAGATTAGGAGCTGAGCCCTGGGAATATAAGCAGATGATATGGACAAGAGGACAAACAGAAGGAAGAAGACAGGCAGTGTCAGTGTGAGGGCGCCTAGAAAGAATTATTTACTCAGACCAAGGGCTGACAAAGGTTTAGGCACCCAACCAAAGCAGGATGTGACAACCAGGAAGACTATCTGTGCATGCACACAGGGTAGGAAGGACAGGAGTCACAGGAAAGGGCCTAGCTTACCTCATAATTGTCAAAGCTGAACATGTTAGCCCACCAGGCTCTCATCAGAGGATTAGTGAAATCAGGGTAACCAGCTGAGCCTAGAAGGAGGTAAAAGTAGTGGTCAAATTTCTGCCAGGACCAAGTCACCAATGTACCTCCGAGCCTTCCAACTCCCTCTCCTTCAAGCTTCTGCTTGCCTACCTGGCCAGCACCAGCCCTCATAGTCAGAGCCATCCCGGGTTTTAACATAAAGGCCCTGGTTCTTCAACTCCTCATGTACTCGATAGCCAGAGTCCACTTTGATGTGGGGGTCCACGATGGTCACCAGCTGAGGTCAAGGAACACAAAAGGGGTTGGTCAGAGATCTTCAAGGTTATCCGGCCTCGGCCTTTACCATGAGATGACTGACCATGGGCTGCAACCCTTTTACCTTCCGCCTCTTGGCGGCCAAGTGATCAAGCATGGCGCGGGGCCGAGGGAAGCGGCTGGGGTCCCAGGTGAAGTACCGCTTGCCATCAGCGTGTTCAATATCAAGCCAGATGACATCACAGGGCAGGTTGTGATCATCAAAACCCTGATCCACTTCCAGAACATCAGCCTCGTCCCAGTAGTTCCAACGGCTCTGGTGGTAGCCGAGGGAGAAGAGTGGGGGCAATGTCTGGGTTCCTGTAGGTTTGTGAAGGGATGGGGGTATTAATGGGGATCAGGACCAACTAGGGGCCAGTGGGGACAGCCAGAAACTAAGGGAGGCTGGGGGTATAGCACTAGTAAGGAGATTAGAACACAAAATTTCTGAAAGAAGTATAAAAGACAAGAGGAGCGAGGCTGTAAGTTAGCAGAGTGGACCCTACCTGTGAGACTAGCATACTGTCTGAAGACATCAAAGGGAGACGGTCCAAGCAGGAGGAAGACATCAATGATACCACTCTCTGACATCCAACGGACATCCGTCTGTGGGGTCTCCCCAGAACCCTGCAGGTAGTCAAGCATCTTTCCAAACAGAGTCTACAGAAGGGACCAAAGAGAAATCAGCCCTTGTATTTTCCAATTCCATGCAAAAGTAGCAATAATCTCCTCAAGGTCCTCACACAACTGACTCCTAAGGTCTTCCTTTAGTGTAATACTAAAATGTCACCTCCCCCAGAGAGGCGTTTGTGTACTGCATTAACTAAAGCAGCACATACCCACATCCATCTCCATGGCTTTCAGTATTAGCAATTACCATCTCAAATTTATCTTGCCGTGAAAACTGTCTTCCTGAGACTGGATACTTTTTTTTTTTGGCCAGTCCTGGGCTTGAGATCAGGGCCTGAGTGCTGTCCTTGGGGTTTTTTCTCAAGGCTAGAGCTCTACCACTAGAGCTACAGCACCACTTCCGGCTTTTTCTATGTATGTGGTGAGAAATCAAACCTGAGTATTCATGCATGCTAGGCAAGCACTCCACCACTAGGCCACACTCACAGCATTTTGGGGGGGGAAGGATATCAGTGTAAATTTTGGGGCTATCCCTGAGCTCTTTTGTTTAAGATTAGTGCTCTACCACTTTGAGCCAGTTCTTTTTTTTTTTTTGCCAGTCCTGGGCTTGGGCTCAGGGCCTGAGCACTGTCCTTGGACTTTCTCAAGGCTAGAACTCTACCACTTGAGCCTCAGCACCACTTCCAGCTTTTTGCTATGTATGTGGGGTACCAAGGAATTGAACCCGGGTCTTCATGCATGCTAGGCAAGCACTCTACCACTAGGCCAAATTCCCGGCCCTCTTTGAGCCAGTTTTTGAGTGGTTAATTGAAGTTAAGAGTCTCATGGGTACTTTCAGGCCTGGGCTCGCTTTGAGCCATTATTCTCAGATCCCAGCCTCCTGCGTAGCTAGGATTACAGGGATGAGCCTCAGGCACCCAGAGTATGTTAATTTCTTTCTTCTCTTTATGGTGTATGTGTGGTACTGAGGCTTGAAGCCAGCATTTGGGCACTGTGCTTTCGCTGTTTCATAAGGTTGGCTTTCCATCATTTAAACTACACCCCCCCACTTTTGGCTGTTTGGGAGCTAATGAGCCTCATGAGTTTCCTACCCAGACTGGCTTCAAATCATGATCCTCAGATCTCAGGCTCCCCCCCATTCCCTCTCTCTCTCGTGGTACCAATTCTGGGGCTTCAATTCAGGGATTGAGCTTCATTACTGCAGGCTAGCACTGTGCCACATGAACCACAGCTATACTTCTGGCTGTTTTCAAGTAGTTTATTAGAGATAAAAGTCTCATGGACTTTCCTGCCCAGGTTGGCTTTGAACTATGATCCTCAGATCTCAGCCATTGACTAGCTAGGATAAAAGGCATGAGCCATCGTGCTTAGCTCAGGCCCTGCCATCTCCCTATCCTTACCTTTCCCGCAGTGTTGGAGGATATATCAACCCAGGTCTCCGCAGCATTGAGCCAGAAGATGCCCAAGTCTCGATGAGGGTTGTGTGCCAGGAGCACAGGCACAGACCCATACAAGGCCATGGGGTTGTCCAGCTCATACTGGAACACATCCAAGTTGTACAGGCGATATGGCTCCCCACCCCTGGTGTGGTAAACAGACAGACAGGCCTGAGCTAAGAACTGGTCCCAACTGCAGTACTCCAAACCCTACCAGATTCAGGGAGTGATAGAAATAATTTTTCTGTGCTCTACCACTTGAGCCACAGCATCACTTTAATTTTTCTGGTGGTTAACTGGAGATGATCCATGGTCTTTTGTGCCAGGACTGGCTTTGAACTACATGTGCGTGACCCTCAGCTCTCAGTCTCCTGAATACTAAGAATTACAGGAGTCACTGACACCCGGTTTCTCTATCTTTTCTCAAAAAAAAAAAAAAAAACCTTTCTGAACTACCAATAGCGATTAAAAACAGAAAGTGATCGATGCGTACCTGGACTATCCAATAACTCAGACTTCCTCCCACCTTTCCCTCCTCCTCCCTCACCCCCTTTTCCTCCTGGTGTCATTAGGGGACTCACTCAGTGACCTTCAACCTCAGGTTGTCTCCATGCTCAGGGATCCCATATACATGTTCCATGCCTGGCAGAGAAAAGTCTAAACCCACAGAGGTGGGGCCTAGAAAAACAAAAACCAAAACCAAAAAACAAGGCTGAGCTCCAGTGCACCCTCTTTAGCAAGGACTCCCTGTGCCCCTGCCCAGGGCTCTCCCAGCTCCTCACCATATGGCTTGCTGTCAGAGTGAGTTTTGAATGTCTCCTCCCAGGCTCCTGGCTCATCTTTCTCTGCTTTCCCCTGGGTATCCTCTGGCTGTAAGAAGGAAAGTGGACCACAACCCAATCATACACCAATTTTTCTTCCCCCTCATTTTCTAAATCCAATCCCTCATGGTGAGACTTGCTGAGTTTGTAGGTTTTCTTTTTTTCTTTTAATATGCAGATTACGGGGACTTGAACTCTGGACCTCGCACTCTCCTTCAGCTCTTTTACTTACAGCTGGTGGTCTACCAGTCCGGCCATGTTTCCCAGTTCCCTAAAGTTTCTTGTGGGCCTTTCCCAGCCAGCCCATCCTCCCACCACCCACCCTGTCCAACTTGCCTTGTCACCATCCCCAGGAGTTTCCTCAGGCTGGGCCCCATCGCCCTCAGCTGGGTCTTTTGATCCTTGCCTGGAAGGTAGGAGAGCCGTCTGCTCCAATCCAGAGGGGGCAGGGACGAGGGGCTAGTGGAAGGAGGGGTAGGGGAATAGAGAGCCAAGGATCCAAAGGGATGAAAGCACTGGAGCAAGGGATTGAACGTTAAAGCGTGGAGAGGGACCCCAGGATGCAGTTACATTTTCAAAAGATGGGAAACAAACTGAGAAAAGAAAATGAGGGGTAAATTCTACCAGGAGATGCTTTCTACATACAGGGGCAAATCACCAGACTCTGCCAGCATCTGAAGAAACAAGCAAAGCGTGGTTCAGGGGCCTGAGTTCTGAATGTTAGTCCTGACTCTGATCCCAGCTACTTTCTCACTAGCTTCAGACACCTGGCCTGAGACAGGGTTTTGCAAGGGGAGTAAGTCAGACCACAGTTACCCTCTCCAGACACAAACAGAAACTTTTAAAGGTTCTAAAGAATGTTTTCAGGTGGCTGGCAAGCAGCTGTCAAAGACCTCAGTTCCATCTCAGCTAAGGGTGAAAAACCCCAGCAACAAGCAATATCCCTCCACCCCTTGGCAAAACACTAAGTTCCGAACATTCCTTAAGGACTTCCAGAACTTCATCTTCCTTCTCTAATGGGTGTGCTAGCCAGAGCAACACTGAACAAGGGCCAAAATGCCACACAATGGGGAAAAGTGGGAGAGGTAAAGGACAGGGCATGGAAAGATCCTTTTCCCAGAGGGCCAGAGTGATGGGTAGGCAAAGACAGAGAAACACAGAGAGTACCAGTGGCCATTCATTTACCTAGAGAAAAGGCTCTTGATCTTATCCCAAATGCTACCAAGAGTGAGACTAACTTTATCCGAAAAACTGGGGCAGGAGGAAATGAATAGGGAAGGGGAAAAGGAGGCACAAAACCAACACAAAAACAGAAACATAAAAGTGAGTTTCAGTCGACAAACTTCCAGAGATGGGGGAAAAAAGAAACCAATAAATAAATAAATAGTTTTTTTTTTAAAGAAAGAAAATAAATATGGGGAATATGATGATATGAGAAGGGAAAGAAGGAGAGATAGACCCAGGCAGGCCTCCTAGAGGAGGTACCCAAAGCACAGCTCAGGGACAAAAGCAACAGCCTCCTGGTCTGTACAGAAAATGGACAAAATCACAACCCCTCCCAGATAGCTTCTCCCAGCCCCCAACTTCTACCTACCAGTCCTGTCACCCAGTCTCCTCCCAGGAACTTAGTGTCAGATAACCCACAAAATCCCTGAGCTCTCCCATAGTGATTCCCTGCTGTTCCAACCCCTGTATACTCACGGGACCCTGGGGGCTCTCTGGTGTTCAAATTCCATGAGTCCTCGCGCATTGACACTGAGCAGAAGACTGCGATCCTCTAACAGGTCAAGGCGGAATGGCTGAGCTGTCAAGATGATTTTGTAGGGTCCCTCAGCCACTGTTAGCTCAACACTATTGTCATCATGGCCAGAGACAGAAAGCCTGGGAAAGATATGAAAAGGGATACAGAAAAGGGCAAAGGGCAAGCTGGGCTCATGCCTAGCTACTCATAAGGCTGAGATCTGAGAATCAAGATTCAAAGCCAACCTGTGCAAGAAAAGTCTGTGAAACTTTTACTTCCAATTAACTACCAAAAAGCTAGAAATAGAGCTGTAGCTTAAAGTGGCACAGCATTAGCCTTAAGCACAAAAACTCAGGGACAGCATCTAGTCCCAGAGTTCAAACCCCAGGAATGGCAAAAATAAAAGGGCAAAGAGCAAGGATAAACCCAGTACTTCAAAAGAAAATGCAATCTGTGATGAGACGCATGCAAAAGCCAGAGGCATATTTCCAGAGGTAAAAAGGCTTGTAGCTCATTTGTAACTAGATACTCAGGAAGCTGATATTTGAGAATCACAGTTCAAAGCCAGCCCAGGCAGAAAAGTCAGTGAGACTCTTATCTCCAATTAATCACCAAAAAGCCAGAAGTGGAACTGTGGCTAAAGTGGTAGAGCACTAGCCTTAGCAAAAAGGCTAAGTACAGAGCCTAGGACTTGAGCTCAAGCCCTAGAAGTAGCACAATAAAGACATACATAAATTGAATATCCTATTCTGAGTAATTTTTTTTTTTGTCAGTCCTGGGGCTTAAACTCAGGGCCTGAGCCCTGTCCTTGGCTTTCTCAAAGCTAGAGCTTTACCATTTGAGCCACAACACCATTTCTGGCTTTTTCTACATATATGTAGTACCAAGGAATACAACTTGGGTCTTCATGTGTGTTAGGCAAGTACGCTACCACTAGGCCAAACTCCCAGTCCTCTGAGCAGTTTTGAGGGGGGGGAAAAAGTAAAATCAGAGGGGGGGGAGTAATGGGCCTGAAAAGTCTATTCAACCTTGTTTACTTTCTCTTACCAGCGCCCAAGCCAGGCCAGAGACAGAAGGTGAAATAATACCTATTTGCTTACTGAATGAAGATAGAGTGAAAGTAGGTACAACAGAGAAAGATAAGAGTCAGAACAGCATGGAGAAACACTTGAAAATTATCCTAATGTAGGATACACCCAAAAAAGGCTGGTGTGGTAGCTCATGCTTGTAATCCTAGTTACTCAGGATGCTGAGATCTGAGGATCATGGTTCAACGCCAGCTCAGGCACTAAAGTCCGTGAGACTCTTTATCTCCAGTTAACCACTAGAAAACCAGAAATGCCCCTGTGGCTCCAGAAGTAGGGCAGTAGCCTTGAGATGAAGAGCTCAGGGACAGTGCCCAGATCCAGAGATCAAGCCCCATGACCGACCAAAAAAAAAAGGGTGGGGGGAAAAGGGAAGTTAGGCCTAATGGAAAAGTGCTAGCCTAGCATGCACGAAGTCCCATGTTTGATTTCTTGGTACTATATACATAGAAAAAGCCAGAAGTAGTGCTGTGGCTCAAGTGGTAGAGCTCTAGCTTTGAGGAAGTCCAAAGATAGTAGTGCTCAAGCCCTGAGTTCAAGTCCCAGGACTGGCAAAAAAAAAAAAAAAAAAAAAAGGTTGAGGCTCCAGGAGTGTGGTCTACTGGTAGAGTGCCTGCCTAGTAGCACAAAGACCTGGGTTTGGATTCCTTGGTACCACATACACAGAAAAAGCCAGAAGTAGTGCTATGGCTCAAGTGGAAGAGCATTAGCTCTGAGAAAGCTCAAATACAGTGCCTAAGCTGAAACCAAGCTCCAGGAATGGCAAAAAAAAAAAAAAAAAAAAAAAAAGCAAACAAACAAACAAAAAAAACAAAGTTGAAGGCAGGCAATGTGGCTTAGTGAAACAGTGCTTGCCTAGCATGTATGAAGCCCTGGGTGATTCCTCAGTACCAGATAAACAGAAAAGGCTGGAAGTACAACTGTGTCTCAAGTGGTGGTGGCAGAGTGTTAGACTTGAGCGAAAGAAGTTCAGAGACAGTGGCCAGGGTCTTGGGTACAAGTACCAGGACTGACAAAAAAAAAAAAAAAAAAGAGAGAGAGAAAAGGAAAGGAAAGGTATGTTTTTAAGAAAAATTTGCCGAGAGGCTGGGAGCATAGTCTGGAGGTAGATAAATTGCTTAGCATGCACAAAGCCCTGGGTTCCATTCCTCTGTACCACATACAAAGAAAAAGCTGGAAGTGGTGCTGTGGCTGAAGTGGCAGAGCACTAGCCCCAACACTGGCAAGAAGAAAGGAAGGAAGGTTGGTTGGTTGGTTTACCGAGCAGTAGGGGGATCGGCCACCAAAACATCTGGCACACGGTATCGGGGCCGCCGGGGCTCTAGCTCATCAATTCTGAGCCGAGTCATGTTCTTTTGAAGTCCCTGCAGCTCCAGGACCAGCAACACCTGCGGGAACAGAGGTTTGGGTCTGGAGAAATGAGAGGGACTATACCATGCAAAATCCTTGAACCTGGTCCCTCTTGAAAGGGTCTCCCCCTTTAAGACTTTGCCTAAAGGACCTAAGATTAGATTTCTTTACAAAGAATAACTATCCAAAGATTAGGCTGACATAGGTTGTTCATTGTAAATTCTCCCTTCCCAAGTGATTCCTCAGTCCTTTCCCCATCTCCACTACTTTTCCATGCCTTGCCTCACCTTTGTAACCTCATGGATCAGATGGATAGAGAGAGAATCAGGACCCAGCTGCAGAGTCTCCAGCAAGGCACGGTATGGTGAAAGGCCTGGACGTATGCTTCGCTGCCTCCTGCCAAGTACAACAAATGGGGAAATAAGGTAAGAGAGCACCCCAATATTCCTAAGTATCTCTATCACCTGCAAAGTTCTTAGGGTATTCATTGCCACCTACAACATCACCCTCATTTTCAACCCATTCTCCCATAAATAACTTACTTGCAGAAGGAACTTTCTTCACAGGTCTTGAAGTTGCTTCTATCCACAGCAAAGGTAATCCCCAAGCAGACCCCTAAACACGCCAGTACCACACCTGCCCAAGACCTATGGAACAAAAGGACAAAGAGGTAGAATCAACATGGAAGTTAGGAAGGGCCCCATGTCCTGTTATAGCATTAAAGGACAGCTCAGGAAAAAGGAGGAAGATAGGGTCAAATTAAATAGAAAAGATGGCAGAAGATAGCCAGGCATGATGGTTACACCTGTAATCCTAGCTACCCAGGAAGCTGAGATCTGAGGATGGAGGTGCCGGCCTGGGCACTAAAGTCCATGAGATTCTTATCTCCAATTAACCTGCCAGAAAAACTGGAAGTGGTGCTGTGGCTCCAGGGGTAGGGTGGTAGGCTTGAGCTGATGAGCTCAGGGACAGTGCATGGCCCTGAGTTTCAGACCTCAGGATCACTACCAGATAATAATAATAATAACAATAATGATAATAATAATAAATTAAAAGATGGCTTGAAAAACAAAACATAATTACACGGTTATCCTCAGCAAAATATATGCATGACAACTGTGAAACCTGCTAATGTGATTAATACACATAAAAGGCTCATGATGCCTGTAACCCTAGCTACTTTAAAGGATGAGATATGAGGATTATCAAAGTTAGTCCAGGCAGGAAAATTCCTTAAGACTCCTTTTTGTTATGATTCCTGGGGCCTGAGCTTAGGGCCTGACTTGTCCTTAGGTTTTCTCAAGGCTAGAGCTCTGCCACTTGAGCCACAGCATCACTTCCCCCTTCTTCTATGTATGTGGTACCAGGTCTTCATGCATGCTAGATAAACACTCTACCACTAGGCCATGCTCCTGGCCCCTCTTTTTTTTTTTTTTTAAATAATTCTTTTGGTATCAGTCATGGAGCTTGAACTCTGGGCCTGGGCATTGCCTCTGAGTTCTTCAGCTCAAGTCTAGTGCTCTACCACTTGAGCCACAGAGCCACTTCTGGCTTTCTGGTGATTAATTGGAGATGAGTCTCATGGACTTTCCTGCCTGGGCTAGCTTTGAACTAGGAGCCTTAGATCTCAGCCTCCTAAGTAGCTAGAATGCAGGCATGAGCCACTGGCACCTGGTTGCTTAAGACTCTGATCTCCAATTAACCAGCAAAAAATAAGAAGTGGATGCTGGGCGCAATGGCTCATGTCTATAATCCTAGCTTCTCAGGAGGCTGAGATCTGAAGATCCTGGTTCAAAGCCAGCCTGGGCACTAAAGTTCCTGAGACTCTTATCTCCAATTAACCAACAGAAAACTGGAAGTGGCACTGTATCTCAAGGGGAAGGGTGGTAGCCTTGAGGTGAAGAGCTCAGAGACAGCAACCATGCTCAGGGTTTAAGCCCCATGATTGTAAAAAATAAATATAATAATTATTATATAATAACTATTAATGATATTAAATATTAATAATTATAATTGCTATTATATGAAGAAGTAGTAATAGTAATAGTAACAATGGAGGTGGTAGAGTGCCAGCTTTGAGTAAAAAAGCTAAGAGACGGGGCCAGGAGTTTAGCCTAGTGATCGAGTGCTTGCCCAGCATGCACGAAGTCCCAGGTTTCATTCCTTGATACTACACACATAGAAAAAAGCCTGAAGTGGTGCTGAGGCTCAAGTGGTAGAGCTCTAGCCTTGAGAAAGTCTAAGAACAGTGCTCAGGCCCTGAGCTCAAGCTCAGGACTGGCCAAAAAAAAAGCTAAGGGACAACAAGTACCAGCACCAAAAGAAACGGGAAAATATCAAGCTTGGATGGGAAAGGGAGGGATAAGGAACCAACACTATGAAGGAAGGCTAACAAAGAGGGTGAATAAGGATGAATTTGGTTGACATAGTTTCTTTGCATATATGAAAATAAAAAATGAAGCCTATTCAAATTGTTCTAAGGGGGAGAGGGCACTGGTGACTCATACCCATAATCTTAGCTACTCAGAAGGGTGAGATCACAGTTTGAAGCCAGACCATTCCAGCAGACAAATCCTGAGACTTTTCTTTTCCCTGATGAGGTCCCTTAGCTTTTTTGCTCAAGGCTGGTATCTAATACGTGAGTAACAACTCTTTTTTTTTTAATTTCACCTTTAGTGGTTAATTAGAGGTAAGAATCATGACTGTTCAGGCTAGCTTCATAACAAGATCCTCAGGTCTCAGCCTCATTAGTAGGATTACAGGCTCCAGTCCAGGAAGCCTAGCCTAAAAGACTCCTATCTCCAAGGAACCACCAAAACACCGGAAGTAGAGATATGGTGAAAATGAGAGAGCACCAGTCTTGAGTGAAAACACAAAGGGAGAGCACAAGGCCCTAAGTTCAAGCTTCCCCCATCTCCAAAAAAAGGAAGAAAGATAGGGAGATTAGGGATCTGTCACAATGAAATTTAACCTTGTGGAGCCAGGAGTTTGGCCTAGTGGTAGAATACTTGCCTAGCATGCATGCAGACTCGGGTTCGATTCCTCGGTACCACATACATAGAAAAAGCCAGAAGTGGTAATGTGGCTCAAGTGGTAGAGAAAGCCCAAGGACAGTGCTCAGGCCTTGAGTTCAAGCCCCAGGATTGGCAAAAAAAAAAAGAGGAAAAGAAAGAAAATCTACCTTGTCTACCTTGTATGCTTTCAAAAAATTAAAGCCAGGTGCTGGTGGCTCATTCCTGCAATCCTAGGACCTAAGGAGGATGAGATGAGATCTGAGGATTCAGGTTCAAAGCCAACCCAAACAAGATTTGTGAGGGGGCCGGGAGTTTGGCCTAGTGGTTAAAGTGCTTGCCTAGCATGCATGAAGACCTGGGTTCGATTCCTCAGTACCACATATAGAAAAAACCCGGAAGTGGTGCTGAGGCTCAAGTGGTAGAGCTCTAGCCTTGAGAAAGTCCAAGGACAGTGCTCAGGCCCTGAGCTCAAGCCCAGGACTGGCAAAAAAAAAAAAAAAAAAAAAAGATTTGAGCACAAGAGCTCAGGGACAGTATCCAGGCCCTGAACTCATCCTACAAAACTAAAAATATTTTGAATATTTTTAAATTTTAATTTAAAATCTCCAAAATAATAAGTAAATAAAATTAAAGAGCCAGACACTCAATGTGTAATCCTAGTTATTCAAGAAACTGAGAAGTGGAAGATCACAATTCAAAGCACAAAAGACCAAGAGACTGGCCAGGTGCTGGTGGCTCCTGTAGGAGGTAATCCTAGGTACTTAGGACACCAAGATCTGAGGATCCCTGTCTGAAGCTAGTCCTAGTAGAAAATCTGAGACTTTATTAGAGCTGAGGCCCAAATGGTAAAGTATCAGCCTTGAATGAGAAAGCCAAGCAATAGTTTGAAGCCCTGAGTTCCAGTCCCAGTACTGGCACAATAAAAGAAGACAAAATGGGGCTGGGAGATTAGCCTAGTTTGCATGATTGTGGGTTCAATTCCTTGGTACCACATACACAGAAAAAGCCAGAAGTGGTGCTATGGCTTACGTGGCAGAGCTCTAACCTTGAGAAGACCCAAGGACAGTGCTCAGGCCTCAAATTCAAGCCCCGAGACTGGGGGAAAAAAAAAAGTGTCCAAGGACAGTGCCCAGGCCCTGCGTTCAAGCCCAAGGACTGACCAAAAAAAAAAAGAGACAAGAGCTCAGGAAGCTGAGATTTGAGGATCACAAAGTTAGCTAGGGCAGGAAAGTCCATGAGACTCTAATTTCCAATTAGAAAAAAAACCCAGAAGTGGTACTGTGGCTCAAGTGGTAGTGTTAACCTTAAGCACAGAGATTCTCAGGAACTGAGCTCAAGCACCAGGAGTTCAAGCACCAGGACTGGCCAAATAAAAAGAGGAAGGGAACAAATAGCTTTGTCCTTCAGAGGCCCTTGTATTAACTGTAGTTTCATCAGTCTCTCAAGAGGAAAAATAAAAAGTATTAACAGCTAGTCTCCGAGGAAATGGAGGTACCATGTGTGGACGAAAGAAACAACAACAAAAAATGTATCTTTTGTGAATGAGCAGAGACAGCAGGTATAATTAAAAAATTAAAGATGTACCCTCAGCTAGCCTGCTGGTCACAATTCCTAAGGATCTTAACTCCTACAGCACACCAGGGATTCTGCTCCTCCTAAATATACTTTTGTATCTTTAAAATAAAGCACTCCATCACTACCCAGGGCTGAAAAGAACAAGACCTATAACTCCAATTACCCATAACATAGCCATGGGGCCTGTCTGTTTTGTATCCCTAGCTTTCAACTCTACAAGCAACTTGAAAACTATTAAGTGCTTTGACCTGGTGCAGTGGCTCATGCCTGTAATCCTAGCTACTCAGGAGACCAAGATCTGAGGATCTCAGTTCAAAGCCAGCCTGGGCACTAAAGAACTAAAGAACGTGAGACTCTTATCTCCGATTAATCACCATAAATTGGGAAGTGGGGTTGTGGCTCAAGGGGTGGGGCAGTAGCCTTGAGCTAAAGAGCTCAGGGACAACACCCAGGCTTAGAGTTCAAGCCCAATGATCCACCAAAAAAAAAAAAAAAAAAAAAAAAGCATTAGTGCTCTTGTCTCAACCTCTACAACTATGATTTAATAGGACTGAAATAGGGTCTGTGTTTTTGTTCAAAAGCTCTCTAAATGATAAAGTGTCACCTATAGTTCACAGCAATTTAAGAAGCTGAAGAAGGATGACAGCTTAAGCCAAAGAGTTCAAGGCCCAACCAGGCAACATAGACTTCTTCCATTTCATATATATATCCAGGCATTGGTAGCTCTCACCTGTAATGCCAGCTATTCAGGATGCTGAGATCTGAGGATCACAGTTCAAAGCCAGCCCAACTCAGGCAAGAAAATCTATGAAATGCTTACATCCAGTTATCCACCAGAAAACTAGAGGTAGAGTTGTGGCTGAAAGTGGCAGAACACTAGCCTGCAATGAAAGAGTACAGGAGCCAGGCGGGCGAGGTGGCTCATGTCTATAATCCTAGCTAGTCTGGAGGCTAAGATCTGAGGATCAAGGTTCAAAGCCAGTCTACCACAAAAGGACCTGAGACTCTTATCTCCAATTAATCTTTAGAAAATGGGAAGTAGGGTTTGGTTAAAAGGTCGGGCCATAGCCTTGAGCTGAAGAGCTCAGAGAGAGTGCCCAGGCAGAGTTCAAGCCCCATGACTCCCACCCCCCCTAACCCCCCCCCCACACACAAAAACTTAAACAGATACAGTTGGCCTTGAGCTTCTTTTGCTCAAGGTTACCACTCTACCACTTGAGCTACAGCTCCACTTCTGGCCTTCTTGGTAGTTTTAGTTTGAGTGGAGGTAAGAGTTTCACCAAGAGGCTAGGAGTGTAGCCTAGTAGAGTGCTCACCTAGCATGCAGGAAGCCCTGGGTTCGATTCCTTGGTACCACTTATACAGAAAAAGCAAGAAATGACGCTATGGCTCAAGTGGCAGAGCACTAACCTTGAACAAAGTGCCCAGGGACAGTGGGTAGGCCCTAAGTTTAAGCCCCAGGAATGACAATAAAAATAAAAAAAAAAGACTTTCAACAACTTTCCTGTCCAGGCTGGCTTTGGCTTTGTACCATGATTCTTACATCTCAGCTTCTGAGTAGCAAAGATCACAGTCATGAGCAACTGGCACCTGACCTGCTGGTAACTTTTTTTTTTGTCCATTGTGGGACTTGAACTCTGGGCCTGGGCACTGTCCCTGAGCTCTTCAACTCAAGGCTACAGCCCTTCCCCCTGAGCCTCAGCACCACGTCCAGTTTTCTAGTGGTTAATTGGAAATAAGAGTCTCATGGACTTTAGTGCCTGAGCTGGCTTTGAACAGGGATCCACAGATCTCAGCCTCCTGAGAAGCTAAGATTACAGGCGTGAGCCACTGCGCTTGTCTTGGTAACTCTTTTTTATATGAATTGTACAGGAACACTTGCTGGAGAAGTTTTCAAAGTAGAGAGGAAGGAGACAGATTTCTTCTAGGCAACAAAACTTTGCAATCTGTAATAGGATTACTAACAACAGGACCTATTATACACATTAGATCTAGACTTTATATCTGTTTATAAGCTAACAATTTAAAAAATGCACCAGAGTGCTTAGTGGTAAGCATTTACTTTGCCTGTACCAGGTCCTGGGTTTGATCATCATGGCAAAAAATAAAAATAAAGATGAAAATAACTAGAAAAGGGATCACAGAACACACGCTCTCCATGATATAGGACCACAAAATTCTGCAAAGAGAGTATTCTACAGCAGGCCAGTGAGAAAAGTGAGGAAAACACTAGATACAGGTTTGTATCAGCAAAACTAGCAAAATCAATGCTATCAGAAAATTCATGGCTGGGATGTAGCTCAGTGGCAAAGCACTTGTCTAGCAAGTGCAACATCCTCAGTTCAGTCCCCAGTACCAAAAAAGAAAAAGACAAAACAAGCAAACAAAGGGGGCCAGGAGTATGGCCTAGTGGCAGAGTGCTTGCCTAGCATGCACAAAGACCCAGATTTGATTCCTGGGTACCACATACATAGCAAAAAGCCGGAAGTGATGCTGAGGCTCAAGTGGTAGAGCTCTAGCCTTGAGAAAGTCCAAGGACACGCTCAGGCCCTGAGCCCAAGCCCAGGACTGGCAAAAAAAAAAAAATTGGAAGTGGTTTAAGTAGCTGAGCTTTAGCCTTGAGAAAACCCAAGGACAGTGCTCAGGCCTTAAATTCAAGCCCCAGGACTGGCAAAAAAAAAAAGACAGAAAGAAAAGAAGGAAGGAAGGAAGGAAGGAAAACTTAGCCACAGGGCATGTGGCTGAGGTCCCGAAGAGTGACTACAGTAAGCATCTCAGGCCATTGCTCATATGCACCATCCCCTAAGCAACAGTGTTAAGCCAATGATTTAAATGCTCTGCAGAATAGAGTTGAAGGGATAACAATGGGGAATAAGACTTTATTAATGTATGCCAGTTCTGGGCCTTGAATTCCGGGCCTGGAAATTGTCCCTTACCTTTTTCACTCAAAGCTATGGCTGTACAAACTTGAGTCACACCTCCACTTCTGGCTTTTTGTTGGTTAACTGGAAATAAATAATCTCATAAACTTTCCTGCCTGGGATGGCTTCGAACCTGATCCTCACATCTCAGCTCTGTGAGTAGCAAAGAAGACAGGTGTGAGCCACCTGCTCCTGCCAGAGAATAGGATTTTGAGGTATCTTTTAGTTATGTTCTGCTGAAGGGAGCTAGAAATCCAGAGATGCCTCTGAGCACCCCTCAACAAGAAGAGTTCACAAGCTAAAAAGTCAGGCATGAACTGCTGGTAAGTAAGACCTGTTTGTTATTTCAGGCTACCCAGTGCTAAGTTTATGATCCACTCTTTTCACACTCCCAGTATATCCGTTAGATAAACGCTTTGTGGAGCTGATGTGTTTCGAACCCTTTCTCCTCCTTCTCCCGGTACTTAACAACTTGAGAGCAAGGACTAGACCATTCGATTACATGGCGTGTTTGAGCAACATCACCCATGCAGATTCTGAACTTACAGACCCTACCCCAGTCGTACCCAGCCAAAGTGAACACAAGCCCTGGCTGGTGCCCACGTGAAGACAATAGTAGGGATGGAGCCGAAGCGGGCGCGAGGCGGGCGCCAGGCGAGGCGGCCGCGAGGCAACAGGCGGCTTTGCCAGGGGCGGGGGTGCGTGTGTCCCCCCACCCTGACCTCCCCGGACCGCCCAGCCACTGCAGGAAGAAGGCGGCGGTGCTAGCCGGCACGAACCGCCGGGGAAGCCAGACTGGGGAGAGCGACCCAGGCCGAGAAGAGCGCGCCGGTGCGGCCTCTGCGAGCCCCGGAGGCGGAGGCAGGAGCCCCAGGGGCAAGGGCCACCACGACGGGAGGGGGGCCTGGAGGAGCCTGAGGCCGCCTCGAGGAACGAAGGGTCTCCGCGAGGCCTGGGGAGCAGGGCGGCACACAGGGCATACGAAAGGGAGCAATATGGGGTGTGGGGAGTTAGGGGCATCCGGGTGCGCCCCCGGGTTCCGGACTCCTCACCGCCTCCTACGCGCCGCCACTGCCGCTACCGCCGCCATCTTGTGCCGGGTTTGCTCCTTGACCCGGACGGCCCCGCCCCTGCGCACGCAGGGCCACGTATCACAGTGCCCGCCCCTTCCGGCCTCCTGATTGGCGAATCGAGAAAGGGGCCGAACGTCCGTCCTATCCGCGGACCTCACACCTTACCTGCTCCCGGAGGGGGGGCGGAGCCGGCGGGCTGGGGGGCGGGGCCGACGGGCGAGGGGCGGGGCCGGCGGGCTCCGGGCGGGTCAGGGAGGTCGACTGCGCGGGCGCTCGGGGCTGTCCGCACTTTTCCTGCATCCCACGTTAGGCACAAACACTGGACTGCTTGTCTCAACTCGACAAATTTTATTTAGAAAAAAAGTAGGGCAGGGGAATAGTGACAGCACTCATTAAGCCAAGGATGTAGAAATGATCCCTCCTGTGGCCCGGCTCCCTAAGTCTCTTCTCTCCGTGGGCCTCTGGCGCGGGGAAGGGGGGGAAGGTTAGGTCCCCTGCCGAAGGGCGGGCGGTGAGGGTGCCTGGAAACGGCCGGAGAAGAGGCCCAGGCGATCGACGTTGCGGTGGAGCACGCTGTGCAGCACCGCCAGGTGCGGGCCACCATCGCCTCCACCCTCCCTGGAGAAGTCCCGGATGAAGCGGCCCTGCTCAGACTGGAAGATGAACTTCTGGGGCAGGGGCCCGTGCTCCCGGAGAAAGCCCCAGACGCTGAGCAGCAACAGGCGCACTTCAAATGGGGCCAGTTGGCTAAATACCTCGTGCATATTACCCAGGGCTGGAGGCAAGAGGCTTCCCTCAGCCATGACAGCCACCAGGGTGCAGGATGCTTCCAGATGCCAGCGGGAGTGAGCCGTGTCAGGGTGGCGGGAGGCTTCCCAATGGCCCAACAAGGCGGCCAGCAGCCCCCGCAGCAGCACGGAGCAGTAGCACAGGGCCGGAGGAGCAGCTGCGACCAGCTTTAACAGCTCGAAGAGCAGAGGCTGTTCCCGGAAGCGTCGGCCAATGCGGAGATCCCGCTCCACAGTGGCCCTGGCGTGCTCCTCCGGGGGCCAGGCCAGCTCTGCCCCAGCCGCGTCTGGACACACACTCTCCACTAGGGTCACTGCAACTGCTTTGGCTGCCTCTGGGCTGAGGGTAGGAGCGCTCCAGCAACCCCCACATTCAGCGCTTCCAGAGGCGGTACAACAGTGCACTAAGAGCCTGAGAAGGCTCTGGGTGTTATAAATCACTTCCTGCTGGTTTCGAGACTGGATAAGCTTGGGTGGCTTTAAGCCACGACCAATGACTCCAGCGTGGAAAACGGACCAGATCCCTCCAGGCCCTGGCACAGCTGCAGTGTGGCGCCGGTTCGTGTCCAACAGGGAGGCTGAAGCCAAAGGAGCTGAAACAAGTGAAAGGTTCTCATTGTCCTCGTCCACTTCCCCTCCAAACAGTTCTGTGTTGCCTCGATGTAAGGCTCCCTCAACTAGGAGCTGCAAGACAGCCTTGAGCCCAGCTGGGGAAATCTGAGAAAGGCGGGTGAGAAGCTGAGAGGCAGAGGCCACACCTGGGGGCCCATGGAGCCTGAGAGAAGCAAAGAAGCGATGCACCCCAGCTCTGACCAATCCCAGGAGCTGGGAGGGAGACAGGGCTTCCCTAGGAAAGGGGCAAATGGCCAAGAGGGAAGCTGCAGCTTCAGCTACTTCTTCCTCAGGATGGAGCAGGAGAGGAGCCAGGTCAGACAGATGGGCTGAGGCAGACTCTCCAAAGCGGGCCCCTAGGGCTGCAGAGCCCTCCCCACCCTGCTGTTCCCAGCCCACTAACAGTGCCAAGTTGCGCAGGAACCGGGATGTGAAGGGAGGTTGTAAAGTCCCTGCATGCACCCGAGCCAGGCAGCTTCGGAAAGCCAGGGGGAGGAGGCCAGAGAGACTGACCACCAGCCCTGCATATAACTGGGTCGCCAAACTCAATTCTTCAGGGCTTCGAGCTCTGCTCAGGAGATGGCCCAAGGCCTCAGGTCCACAGCTGGGCCGAGTATAGACAGAAAGCAGGCCTAGAAGTTGGTGCTGCCAGAGGAAGCGCTTCCGTTCTAGCCGCAGTGTCTCACCACACAGCTCTCCAACATGGTTCTTTAGTGCATCCAGAAAGGGCACCGGGCGGGGAGGGGGAGGTGGGCCCAGCACCCCTTCTCCAGGAGATCCACCCCGGTGATGAACCAGCTTTTGCAGGTGCAGCAGCAGCAGCTGGATCAGGCGGTCACAGGCCTCTCGCACAGTGTCTGGTACAGCCAGGCCCTGGGTGGTAATGACTGAAGCAGGCATGGCGGTGTCCACCAGAAACTGCAGTAGGCGGTAGGCACCTGCACCTGAGGCCTGGCTCACCAGGTGCACAGCCAGATTCAACATGTTGTCCAGCTCCTCTCGGGGGAATCCCTGCAGGTGTTGTTGCAGCTGGCTCAGCACAGCTGGGGGCTTGAGGCAATCCACAAGTTCTCCAGAGACCGTGCCGAGTAGAGCCGGTGACATGACTGCCAGCTGCAGTAGGAAAGGAACTGTAGCCTGAAGGGAAGGGTCCCCGCTCCGGCCGCCAGTGCCCCCTGCCAGGCTATCATGGAACATTCTCAGGAGCTCCCGTCTGATGCTGTCTCCATGGCGGGAGGCCAGGTGCCCTAGAATGCCTACAACGGAGGCAATCTTGGGCACTCGTTTCTCCCCAGGGAGGACAGGAGAGCCAGGGAATGGATCGGTAGAGGGAGTCTGAGAAGAGCTTCCACCGCCACCACCAGCTCCACCTCCAGCCCCACCATGGACACAGAAGTCCTTAAGCCCACAGGAGAGGACTCGAGAGATGATAGTGCCTGGAAAGGAGGAGCCAATATGTGCTACAACCCAGTCAAAGTGTGGGGAATGCTGGACTGAAGTATCCAGCAAGGCATCCACACATGCATCTGGGCAGCTACCAATGAGAGCTGAGAGGCACTGCACATAGATGTCCATTAACGTACGGGTGGCCCTACAACCCATCCATAGCTGCAGCAATTCATTGAGAGAGCCAGTAGCATGGGGTACACGCTGATGTTGGCCTGAATAGGTACTGCTCAGCTGACCCATGAGGTCAATAGACCATGCACTAATCACAGGTGCCCAGGCCTTTGGATTGGCCCGGATAAACTCAGACAGCACCTGCTGTACTTCCTGTATCACATCCTCTAGACCGGGTCCCCCAGCAGGGACGTGGGAGGGCGGAGGTGGACGGAGGTGAGGAGGACCAGCCACAGGGCTTTCATCTAGGGCAGCTAGATGGGCCCGGACACTCTCATCAAAAACACCTCTTAAGTGGTCCAGGACAGCAGCCCGAGCAGGTGGCAAACAGCGTAGCAGAAGTAGACTACAGCGAGCATGTTCCCGGGCTGAGAGCTGATGACCCAGAATAGGATCCACACCCGTCAGAAAGGCTTTGATTTCCTGGGACAGCTCCTGAGCACTATAAGGAAGAAAAAGAAGCAGACTTAGAGCATTGGGAGAGATTATGCAAGTTACGTTTCTTTTGTGAGATTCACTTTCTATATAAAACAAGGAGAATAAATTCTTAAGAGCTTATAAAGCATGCATCACAGTATCATTAAGTCAATGCTCATCTTCCATACCAAAAAAAATAGCAGTTGGGACCGAGAGCGTAGCTTAGTGGTAGAGTGCTCACCTAGCATTCATGGATTTGATTCCTCGGTACCACGTACACAGAAAAAGCCAGAAGTGGTGCTGTGGCTCAAGTGGCAGAGCACTAGCCTTGAGAAAAAGTGTCCAAGGACAGTGCCCAGGCCCTAAGTTTAAACCCCAGGATTGGCAAAAAAAAAAAAAAAAAATCTAGCAGTCAATAACTAGAAACTGCAGGGTAAGTAGGGCGCTGTGGCTCATGCCTGTAATCCTAGTTACTCAGGAGGCTGAGAACAAGGTTCAAAGCCAGCCTGGGCACTAAAGACTGTGAGATTCCTATTTCCAATTAATCTCTAAAGAAGTGGGGCTGTGGCTCCAGGGGCCGTCGCCTTGAGCTGAATAGCTTAGGGACAGCGCCAAAGCCCAGACTTCAAACCCCATGACCCACAAAAAAAAAAAAAAAAAAAAAAAAAAGAAAGAAAGAAAAGAAAAAGATACACATATAGGCCGGGAGTTTGGCCTAGTGGTTAAAGTGCTTGCCTAGCATGCATGAAGACCCAGGTTTGATTCCTCGGTACCACATACATAGAAAAAAGCCGGAAGTGGTGCTGAGGCTCAAGTGGTGGAGCTCTAGCCTTGAGAAAGCCCAAAGACAGTGCTCAGGCCCTGAGCTCAAGCCCAGGACTGGCAAAAAAAAAAAAAAAAGATGCACATATATATATAAAGGCTAGCTGCCCTTTTTTTGGGGGGGACACTAAAGATTGAACCCAGGTTTCACACATGCTAAGCATGTATTCTGCCCTGAGTTACACCCCCTAACAGGCCAGGTCTTGTTTAAATTATTTTATGTGAATTATTTCAATCCAGACAATAGAATAACAACGAAGCACAATTATGACCCCATTCTACAGATATGGTAATCAAAGTTAAGTCATCAGCTTAGATGCTACAAAAGGATAGGAACTATTCCCGAGCTCTTCAATAATAAATCCCTTTTTATGGAGGTGCTGGTATATTCAACTTTTGTTGAATTAAGTATATTTTGTGTCACACTCCCCTGCACAAAAGCACCCTGGAATCTGGTGCAATGAAAAAAGTCGTTAAGCTCCTTATTAAAGGCTCTCCCTCCCAACACCTATTCTTCCCATATGGTGCAAGAATCCTAACCACTCACCACCTACCCAGCACCTTCAAAGTGCCTTGAGAATCAAGAGTGTCCCATGCACTCTGGAAACACGGACTCCTTCTCAGAAGGAAAAGAGACAAAATCCCTTTTCTGTCAAAGCAGCATCCGCGAGGGGCTGTGCATTCCTCTCTGGTTCCTCAAAATAACATAAAAACCACCCCCCAAGACAGGAAGAGTGTGCAAGGGAAAGTCTAGCAGGAACAACTCCATAGGTTTCAGCGTCTGGATTATCAGTCTAGGAAAGCCAAGGCCCTGCGGGTTCCTTCAGGTTACAAGGGACGGGGTGAGGCGTCCGCAGGAGTTCTGCTTCCACCAAGCCGAGGGTAGGAAAGCAATCGGGTCTGGGGGTAGGGAGAAGCAGGCCCGAAGCCTTGGGAGGGCGGGCCCTGGAGCCCAGAGTTTTTAAGAGAAGCAATCCCGAGTTCTGGTGGACGCGAACCGGAATCCGTCAGAATCCTGCCGCGAGTTCTTGGGGCAGGATCCGGGTATCTGCCGAGAAGGCCGCGCGGTGGGGGAAGAGACCAAGGGCTCTGACTACCTGAGAGGCGCGGGACCGTGGGTGGCGGGGGCAGGCCCGGGAGGCCCCGGGGCCCCGGGAGGGTCGCACAACGCGGACATCCCGGAGCCCTACCCCAAGCCCGAGGCGGGAGCGGCGGCGTTCAGACGGCGCATGCGCGTTGACGGGAGACGCGAAAGAAACTAGCGCGGAAGCCTCACGGGAAAAGGGGTCCGACGTCGCGCCTGAGCTCAGCACTTGGGTTCCGCGGCGCGTCGAGGACCTCTTCCGTCCTCACACGCCCTTCGTCCCGCCCACCGCCTGAGGACCACTGATAGATTTGAGGATTGCGGGTGACATTCACTGGGATTTATTTTTGTGGTTTTTTTACTCAACTGTTTTTGTTTTTTTGACAGTTCTGGGGCTGAACTCAGGGCCTGAGCACTGTCCTTGGACACTTTTTGCTCAAGGCTAGAGCTCTACCACTTGAGCTACAGCACCATTTCTGCATGCTAGGCAAGCACTCTACCACTAGGCCAAACTCCAGGCCCTTTTACATTATTTTTATAACAATAAAATTACTAAAATGAAATTTGTGAGCTTTTTAAAATGCAGTGATACCCAGGAACGTTAGTAAACTCCCAGGTTTAGACAGAATCACAAATTCCAGGGTAGCTTGGGATACATAAACTGGGAGACTCTGTCTCAAAAGATAACAGCAATAATAGTAAAATTATTATTAATGCATAATTATGTAGAATTTAACAACTATGTAAAAAGGAAGCCAGGCACTTGAGGTTCATACTTATAGTCATATTCAGGAGGCTGAGATCTGAAGATCTTTGTTTGAAGACAGCAAGCAAGAAAGTCCAAAAGATTTTTTTCATTTGGTCACTTGTGCGATTTGAACTCAGGGTCTGGACACTGTTCGTGAGCTTCTTTTACTCAAGGTTAGCACTCTTATCATTTGAGCCAGTGTCGCATCTGGCTTTTGCTGTATATGTGGTAGTGAGAAATCAAACCCAGGTCTTTGTGCATGCATGCTAGGCAAGTACTCTACCACCACTCTACCATTAAGACACATTCCCCCCTCTTCTATTTTTTGGCTGGTTAGAGATAAGTCTCACTGACATTGCCCAGGTCCTGCGTTCAAGCCTTAGAACAGGGGAAAAAATAAAACTGGGACATGGCCCAACTGATAGAAGGCCTCTTTAAAACACTGAAAACTAAAGGCATGGCTCAAGTGGTAGAACACAGCAGTGAGCAAAATAGCTGAACAAAGCTAGGAGTTTGCCCGAGTGATAGCGTGCTTGCCTAGCATGCACAAAGACCGGGGTTCAATTCCACATACATAGAAAAAAAACAGAAGTGGTGCTGAGGCTCAAATGGTAGAGCTCTAACCTTGAGAAAGTCCAAGGACAGTGCTCAGGCCCTGAGCTCAAGCCCAGGACTGGCAAAAAGAAAAAAAAGCTGAGTAACAGAGACCTTAAGTTTAGTGGGAATGTAGGTCTGAAGACTGAGATTGAAGTTTCAGGCCAACCTTGACAAAAAGTTCATGAAACTTCATTTCAACCAATTAAAAAAAAAAAAAACTAGGGGCCGGGAGTTTGGCCTAGTGGTTAAAGTGCTTGCCTAGCATGCATGAAGACCCGGGTTCGATTCCTTGGCACCACATACATAGAAAAAAACCGGAAGTGGTGCTGAGGCTCAAGTGGTAGAGCTCTAGCCTTGAGAAAGTCCAAGGACAGTGCTCAGGCCCTGAGCTCAAGCCCACGACTGGCAAAAAAAAAAAAAAAAAAACTAAACTGAGTGTGGCAGCACGGTTGTCATTCCAACTACTCTGGAGGCATAAATCGAAGGATTACCACTTAGGATAGTCTCAGCAAAAAGTGAGACACTACTTGAAAAAAAAAAAAAAAAGTCAAGAAAAGCTTTCCTTAAGTGGCAATGCACTTGGCTAGCAAATACAAGACCCAAACTGGGTTTTGGGAGGAAAAAAAGTTCGTCTATTAATGGTATCTAATTAGACATGAATGGGGCCGGGAATTTGGCCTAGTGGTAGAGTGCTTGCATATCATGCATGAAGACCAGGGTTCAATTCCTCATGACCACATACATAGGGAAAAAAAAGCCAGAAGTGGTAGAGCACTAGCCTTGAGGAAAGCCCAGGGACAGTGCTCAGGCCCTGAGTTCAAGCCTCAGGACTGGAAAAAAAAATTTTTTTTAAAATAGATATAAAATATGGTAGCTGATACTGTAGTGGTAGAATGCTTAACTAGCATGCATAAAGACCTAGGTTTTACTCTCCAACACAAGAAAAAAAGGACAATGGGTAATGTTTGGACTATATTTTATTAAAAACATTCCAGAAGAAGCAAGGTAAATGAGGTAAAGTGATTTACCCAACCTGAGCAAAACCAGAGGCAGGACTGGTATCAGGATTCACACCTGTCACCCCCCCAATAATCTCTACTTGCCTTAGAAATGGTAAGGTGGAATGTCACTCACTAGGGAGGCAGGACCATTGGAGAAGCCACTTTTTTTTTCTTTCCTTTTATTACCGGTCTTGGGGCTTGAACTCAAGACTTAGGTGCTATCCCTGAGCCTCTTTGTGCTCAACGCCCAGTGATCTACTACTTGAGCCACAACACCACTTCCTGCCTTTTCTGAGTACTTTATTAGAGATGAGAGTCTCATGGACTTTCCTTCCTAGGCCAGCTTCAAAACAAGATCTTCAGATCTCAGCCTCCTGAGTAGCAAGGATTACAGGCATGAGCTACACAGCAAGATAAGCTGGTTTCTAATTGCCTTTGTTCAAGGAAGTTCGGTAAGTCCTGCTTCCGGCCTATCTTCACCTACACTCTTTTTTAAGGCCCACCTCTATCTCTACACTTATTCACACATGCCTCAGGCAGATTCTAGGGCTTCATTACAAATGGATTTAATTGCTAGAGAGGACACTCCTCAATCTTGCTTCTGTGCCCCCCTCCTTCCTAACATCCCTCCAGGGAAGGTCAGAAGACCACTGTGAAAAAGGAATCTGAGGATAAGGGATTTTGCTTTCTCTAAAGTCCTTCGAAGCAACCACCAAATCCTGGCTCCAGCCGAGATTTTCCTTGTAGAAGAATTTAACCCTCCTCTTCAAGGTCCTCCATCTCTACATCTTGGGGGGCTTTCATCTTCTTTTGTCTTCTTTTGGGCTGTGTTTCACTAGTCCTGGCTGGCTTTGAAGGGGCTTCCACTAAACAACGGGAAGAAGGAGACATTGAAGAATCCAGACAAACACAGTTTCTTTCATCCCATCTCTCTGTCCCGGCCTCACCTTCCATAGCGGCCTTTTCTTTCTGTGCAAGCCGAATCTGCTGTAGGAGTTTTCTGCGTTTCTTCCCTGACAGAGTAATGTTGGCACGAGCACTGGACCTGAACGATAAGTAGGAACAAGGATACACAGATCAAATCACAAGTGATTCTAGCTATAGGAAGAGTCTTCAATTTCAAATAACTTGTCTTTAGAATTGTGGGCTTTAGTGTTGTGAGTTAAGTCCAACATACTTAACTCCAATCAACATACATCTCAGGATCAGGTTATTGCATGAAGTGTCTATTGTCCCTTACCTTTCTCTGTCATGGGGCTTGAACTATGGACCTGGGAACTGTCACTGAGCTCTTCAGCTCAAGGCCACCGCTCTCCCTACCCCTTGAGCCACACCCACTTCTGATTTTCTGGTGGCTAATTGGAGATAAGAGCCTCAGACTTTAGTGCCTCAGACTTTTTGCTTTGAACTGAGATCCTGAGATCTCAGCCTCTTGGAGTAGCTAGGATTACAGGTGTGAGCCATCACATCCGGCTTCACTTCTAGTTGTCTTTTTTTTGGCCAGTCCTGGAGCTTGAACTCAGGGCCTGAGCACTGTCCTTGGGCTTTTTCCACAAGGCTAGCACTCTACCACTGAGCTACAGCACCATTTCCAGCTTTTCTGTGTATGTTGTTCCAAGGAGTCGAATGCGGGCCTTCGTGCATGCTAGGCAAGCACTCCACTACCACTAGGCCAATTCCTGGGCCCACTTCTAGCTTGTTGCTGTTAATTGGAGCTAAGAGTCTCATTAACTTTCCAGTCTTGTCTGGCTTCCATCTTCCTGAGTAGCTGGGATTACAGACTTCAACTACCAGCAACCTGCTTAACTAAATTCCTTAATGTATAATTAGCTTCAATTAATGAATGAAAACTCTTTCCCCAGAATCAAGAATCTTGATATTCCTATGCAAAATCTTGTGGGTATCTTTAGGAAAATTCAAAGAATTGTGTCCACTTACATAAGTACTTTTCTGTATGAGAAATAAACTTACTTTAAAAAGTGAGTGAATATGGGCTGGGAGTTTGGCCTAGTGGTAGAGTGCTTGCCTAGCATGCACGAAGACCCAGGTTCAATTCCTCGGTACCACATACATAGAAAAAGGCTGGAAGTGGTGCTGTGGCTCAAGTGTCAGAGTGCTAGTCTTGAGAAAAGCCCAAGAACAGTGCTCAGAACTGGCAAAAAAAAGAAAAAAAGAAAAAAGAAAACCAAGGAAAAAGTGAGTGAATAGCCAGGCAGTGTGGCTCATGCCTGTAATCCTAGCTACTCAGGAGGCCGAGGTCTGAGGATCACTGTTCAAAGCCAGCCCAGGCACTAAAGACCATGAGACTCTATCTCCAATTAACCACTAGAAAACCAGAAGTGGTGCTGTGGCTCAAGGGGTAGGGCTGTAGCCTTGAACTGAAGTGCTCAGGTCCAGAGTTTAAGCCCCATGACCGACACACACACACACACACACACACACAAAATGAATGTACATACGTAGGACAAGATGTAGGAGTGACAATCTTGCAGAGGCTGTGAGCTAAGGGTGTGGTGAGCGGCTAGCAGAGTTTAGGAACCAACACATATTCCCTGCGTTAACATGAGAGTTCAAGAAGACGCCAGGGGAGCCTTGAACGGCTCTGAAACTTGGAAGGCAAGGGGAGAAGAAATCGATGCGGAGGACCAAGGAAAAAGGAGGCAAGGCACTCACGCTCTCTTCTTGAGGTGATGCCTCGTGATCAGCCCTTCGTCTATCACGGCCCCGACCACCTTGCGCTTCAGTCTCCGCTCTCGGTTCAAAACCCGCCGGCGCTTGAACAGCTTCTTCTTCAACTCCTACGAAGCGGGGCGAAAGCCTGGGGTCAGCTGAAGATGCGTTCAGCCACCCGTGTTCCCCCGGACACTTGGCAGCCCCACCTTCCTATCGATCCCTTCTCCTGCTTCCCAGAGAAGACTCTGAAAGCTAGAGGAAACCTTCGCAGACAACCCCCACGCCGTCCGCGCCAGTCACCCACCGTTCGGGGCCGGTTGATCTTTCCTCCCGGGGCACCCATAATTGCAGCGTGGGGCACTCGAGGGCCGCACTTCCGCTTCTTGCAACAACCGCCGAGCCCCGCCCCCTAGCACCTCAAACCAATCACAGCAAGGGGGCGTGGTTCGGCCTATATAAGAAGCCTCGTGGCGCACAGCGGCCTTTCGGAGGGCATCTCGGTGAGTGATGGGTTCTTTTACGCTTAGCCCGGTGTTGCGGGGCGGTAGAGGAGATCGGGGGCGGCGGGGGCGGCCAGCATCCATCCAGCCCTCCATTTCTTGGCGGGGAACGGGCGTGCAGTCCCGCTCTCCGTTATGTTCGGAGGCAGAAGGAAAGGGCTCGAGCCCTCTCGGCGTCATGTCTTCGGTGCCGGCGAGTTCTCGTTCGCCGGTTCTATCCTCAAGCGCCGGGACACGCGTCTCCGAGACGGGCAGAGCTCTGTAAGCTCCCCTGGGGCGTCCCCTCGGCGAGGTGCTTACACGCTGTGCTTTGGTTTCAGGTCTAGGCGCCGCCCCGTGATGAGAAGCTGACGTGTTTCCTCCCTTCGTGGTAATGTTGAAACCAATAAAGGCAGTTGGTGCCACCCAGGCCGTTGTGCGTGTTTGTTTACGCCCGAGCTCCGTCCTAACAGGCCGTGCGCGTTTTTTCCTCCCCTTCCCCACCCCGTTCCTTCCTTGGCTCCTGATCGAGTGCGGGTGACCTGCGGATGGCCGCGCTCCGCCGACCGCTCCTGCTGCCGACTCTGGCGGCCCGAGTGCGCCGAGTGTTGGCGGGTAGGACGGTGGGACGGCGGTGGGGGGTGGGTGGTGGGGGTGACTTCAATAGGAGCGGAAATTGTCACTGAGAGCCTCCTCCCCCCACCCCGGGTACATTTGAGCCGGTTTTTTGCAGCTGCGAGGTTGAAATCCGGCAGCAGAGACTACCCTTCACCTGAAACTACAGGTTCTCTGGCCACTAGCTGCTTGGCGGACCGCCGCCTCTGGGACCAGCTCCACACCCAGCCCCGACTGGCCGGTACCCCTACTTTCGACTGGTTCTTTGGTTATGAGGAAATCCAGGAACTTCTCCTCCCCTTGCTGCAGGAGGTACAAACCACGAGTCCGCTGCGGGTGCTGGATGTGGGCTGTGGAACCTCTGATCTCAGTACGGGCCTCTACGCCAAATCCCCATACCCTGTGGATGTGCTAGGGATTGATTTTTCTCCTGTGGCTGTGGCCCACATGAATGCCCTTTTGGAGGGTGGACAAGACCAAGTACCCCTATCCCCTGGACACCCTTCCTCTTCCCTCCGCTTCATGCAAGCTAATGCCCAAAACATGGCATCTGTAGCCCCTTCCGGTTCCTTCCACCTAGTATTGGACAAGGGCACTTGGGATGCTGTGGTTCGGGGTGGTCTACCTGGGGCATACCAGCTACTATCAGAATGCCTGAGAGTCCTGAGCCCTGGAGGGACCCTGATTCAGTTCTCAGATGAAGACCCTGATGTGCGACTTCCCTGCTTGGAGCAAAGATCCTACGGAAGGACAGTGACGGTCCAGGAACTGGGCCCTTTCAAGGGCATTACCTATTTTGCTTATTTTGTACAAGGGTCTCATTAAAGATGTTTTGTTTCCAAAAGTATGTTCTATTCGGAAAGAGGGATTTGAAGGGAGCTTGCTTTCCCGATAAAACTGGCTGCACATTTGGTTGGTTATTTACAGAGTAGAAATAACATGGATTACATGTAGTGTGCAGTGGTGGCCCTTGGGTCCCTCCCTACTTCCAACCAAAAGCAGCAGATAGGAACTAACTTGTGTGACCCAGTGGTGCAACTTAAAACTTCCCAGTGAGGGGAAGGAGGCTGGGCTATGTGAGTAAACTGGTTTCCCAGTCCAGATAGACTCACCTCCAAAAGTATTTGAAGGTGGGAGGTGAGAATATTCCGCCAAACAGCTTCTGCAGACACAGGAGCCTGTCTCCCCAACAGGACAGGAGTCTAGAGCTTCCTGACAAGGAGTGTCAGTAATCCAGTAATCTTGCTTTTTCTCTTCCTGCTCCAAGGTCATTACAGGGTTAATTGTTCTTAAGGGGGACCTGGGGTCCTGTGGACTCCAAACCCATCCTGGAGGAAAGAAACTTACAGAACTATTAATGGGATACTTAGCGTCTAAAACAATGGGGACTTTAAATGTGGCTTAGTGATAGAGTGCCTAGCATGCATGAAGCCCCAGGTTCTATTCTGTCAGACAAAAAAAGCCAAAAGTGCTGTAGCTGGGTAGAGTGCTAGCCTTGTTTAAGAGCAGCTTAAGGACAATGCTGCCCTAAATTAAAGCCCCAGGAGTGGGGGGGAGGGGAGTATCTGGCAGCTGAGGCCTATACTGCTAGCTGCTCAGGATGCTGAGATATGTCAGAAGCCAGCCACAGTGGCTCATGCTTATATAATACTAGCTACTAGTTCAAAGCCAGCCTGTGCACTGAAGTCATGAAACTTGCCTCTCATTAACCAGAAAACTGCAACTGGGTTCTGTGGCTCCAGGGGTAGGGCTGAAGAGCTTAGGGACAGTACCCAGGCCCAGAATTCATGTCCCACAACCGACAAAAAAAATGTACTTGGGACTGGACTTTGGCCTAGTGGTAGAGTGCTTGCCTAGCATGCGCGAAGACCCAGGTTCGATTCCTCGGTACCACATATGTAGCAAAAAGCCAGAAGTGGTGCTGTGGCTCAAGTGGTGGAGCCCTAGCCTTGAGAAAATCTAGGGACAAGGAATGTGACTTAGTGGAAGAGTGTTCACCTAGCAGGCATGAAGCCCTGGGTTTGATTCCTCTGTACCACATACACAGGCCAAAAGTGGTGCTGTGGCTCAAGTATAACAGTGCTAGCCTTGAGCAAAAGAATCTCAAGAACAGTGCCCAGGCCCTCAGGACTAGGGGGAAAAAAAGGAATAATACAAACATTGTGTGTCTTTCCCTCTAATACTCATCAGCTTTATCTCCCACATATTTTGTTTGTTGTTGCTATAAATAACTGCTAAAGCACCAGTAGCCCCTTACCAAACCTGAGTACCTACTTCTGTGCCAAATAAAAGTGAATGCAGAGGACACCGCTCCTCCCCTCACCTGGCTCTTCACTTTGGTCCTGGAAGAAGACCTCAGCCTCCTCTCCATCATCAGTGAGGAAGAGGAGCTCCCCATGTGGCCAAGGTAGCTCCACATCGTCTTCACTGCCCACTGATGCTTCTGCCACAGAAGAGGGCAAGTGGGCCTTTTGAGAGCCCTGAGTAAAGAAAGACAGCAGGCACAGGGGTCAGACTTCAGGGTGAGCCAGCAAGCAGGACACAGCGTAACAAGTACTAACCTGAACATCCTGGTGCCCTTCAACCCTGCCAATTTCGTCTCTGACTTCCCAGACAGGATTGGTCATCCTAGAACTGTCTGGGTGCCTGGCAGAGCCTGGGTTATTTCTAAGCCAACTTCCATTCTCGCTGCTCTGTGGCACAAGGGCCATGGTGATTCCAAGAGTGCAGGCCAGTTCAAACTCAGGAGAGTACCCCTGTCCTATGGACCTTATAGAATGCACCTTTAATCTTCTTTGGAGCCAGTTCCTTAATCACTGCTGAGGAGAGGAGGATGATGAGTTAACAGATTATGGGCCTTAGATGTGGGGAGGGGAGATGCTCAAGATAGGATAGGAGATTTATTTCTATTTTCTCCCTGCCTGGAAAAGAGGGTAAGAGACACCAAGGGCATTTGAATGAATGACCTGTGAGTAAAGAGCAATGATAATGAATTTGGAACTTTTTACCTACTTGGGATTCCCAAGATGGCTTATTTATTTGTATTTTTTTATAGGTAGTGTTTACTATTTGGCCAGGCACTCTATTTTTTTAATTAGCTTACATTAGTTACAGAGAAGGGGCCTTTCACTTTCCCTCTGTCCCTTTCTACCTTCCCAAAGCAATTTGAGCAATTTTCCTTGTTTAATTTTCATAGTTGTAAACACTATTTCAAGCATCTAATACTCATCCTCTCAAAATACCCATCCTAAGTGGCCAGGAGCATGGCTTAGTGGTAGAGTGCTTGCCAAGCATGCATGAAGCCTTGGATTCAATTCCTCAGTGCATACACAGAAAGATATATACATACATACATATATATATACACACACACATACATATATACACATGTATATAATCAAAATATCCATCCTTACTCTTTTCCCCTTCCTCATCTCCAGGAAGTCAGTTAGATTCATGCTCTATGGAATGGAACCCCAAACATGAATGTGAAACCTAAAATCAAGAGGCCCCGGGTTCAAGCCCCAGGACCAGCACCAATTAAAAAAAAAAAAAAGCCTCAAAACCCAAATAACATGTTTCTGCTCCTTTGTTGAAGCTAGCCTAAAGAACAAAGATGTAAACTCATGTACATAGTATATATAGATATACATAGAACATGATTCTAACTATGAGACTGATTAATAAATGGAGAGGGGAGAAAGAAGATAAAAAGAAGAGTACACAGGCCAGGAGTTTTGCCTAGTGGCAGAGTGCTTGCCTAGCATGCACAAAGACCAGGGTTCAATTCCTTGGAACCACATACATAGAAAAAAGCTGGAAGTGGTGCTGTGGCTCAAGTGTCAGATCACTGGCCTTGAGGAAAAAAAAAAAAAGGAGAGGCACAATTTAAAAAAACACATTGTAACAATGAAGATGGCATCATGAAACTCAATATGAGGCTTGGGTGGGAAAAGAGCAATAGAGATTATTCTGATTAAAATATATCTATATCTACCAGGCCCGATGGGTCAAGCCTGTAATCGTAACTATTCAGGTGAGTGAGATCTGAGGACCGTGGTTCAAAGCCAGCCTGGGCACTAAAGTCCATGAAACTCATCTCCAATTAACCACCAGAAGACAGAAAGTGGCACTGTAGCCTTGAACTAAAGAGCTCAGGCACAATACCCAGACTCAGAGTTCAAGATCCTTGACCAACAAATACTAAGGCAAAACTTCTTAGTACAATCAATTAATACACACTAGGGTGGGAGGGGGGAGGTGAGAGGAGAAAGCAAGTGTCCACAGGAGAGGGAAGAGCCCTGAACTTTTTTATTCCCACCTATAGCAAGAAAAACAATGCCGCCTTTAAAGATAGGTTTAGAGTATGAGCAGAGAAAGGAGGAAGAGTGATAAAGGGTCTGAATATCCTGATTCCCAGTATATCCTGATTTCCAGTATGTAGCTAATGTATGCTTCTAAAAGAAATGGGAGAAAAACTGGAGAAGGATAGTAAGAGAAATTGGGGGTGGGGGGAGGAAGATTGGGAAAGGTAGACAGATCTGGCTTAAGTGTACTAGGCTAGGCAGATCCTTCTAAAGCCTGACCTCCCTCCCAGTGCTGGGATGGCTTGGTGGTAAATCAGATTGTTTGTTCTGTTGTGCATGAGGCTGGGGATTGAACTCAGGCCTAGGGTGGGTCTCCGTGGGCGAAAAAGAAACATGCTTCGACTGAGCTGGACCCACACACCATGCTCAACCTTCCCCACCCCTAGGCCCAGGCGCTCCGGACTCCTCTTTTCTGGTGTCAGGTTCTCTCGAGCCCCGCCCCGTCCCTGGGAGCCCCGCCCCGTCCCTGGAAGCCCCGCCCCCCCGGAGCCCCGCCCCACCGCGCCTCGCCGACGCTCTAGCCGGAGCAGGAGCATCGAGACGCGGCAGGAGACGCTGTAGCCGGCCTCTCCTGCCCCGCGGTCAGCCATGGGCTCCCGGACCAAGGTGACGCAGGTGGCCGCATGTCTGGGAGTGGGGGCCGCCGTGGGCACCGTGCTCTACGCTCTGGTGACACCCGGAGGGGTGCTGAAGCGGGACAAGCTGAAGGTAGGACGGGGAGCGCCCGAGGGGGTGTGCGGGTGTGCGGAGGATCCCGAGCCGCCTTCTCCCGGCAGGAGATGCCCGAGCAGAACCGGCTGCTCACGGACGAGGCGAGCTGGAGGCAGCGGCTGGTGATGGATGAGCTGCAGAAGGCCGCGGCCACGCAGCAGAACGTGGCCTGGAGGAAGCGCTGGATGGCTAGCAGCCCCGGGAGGCCGGAGTGAGGCGGGCCGGGCGCCGGGAGGCCCCTCCATCGCCTGAGCACGGCCCGGGCCGGGGTCGGCATGGGGGCCGGACGTGACGTACATGGAGTGGAAGGAACAGTAACTCCTGTTTGTGCATCCCGGGAGTAAGCTGTGCAGATGGACCTCTGCTAATGCCTCGCTGCGGGGCGGCGCGGCCGGCACCCGGGCCGCCCCTGCCCGCGACCGTCCTCTACTCCTCTGGGAAAGTTTAAGGCCAACTGGCTTAGCGGCCACGTGTTCAAAACTGTCAAGTCAGGAGGTGTTATATGTGCGTGCACTTCCTGGGACTTGAATACTGAGCCCGGGCACTGACCCTGAGCTTCTTTTGCTGAAGGCTGGCATTCTACCACCTGAGCCACCACAGTCCCCGCCCGAGATTAAAACTCGGAACTTCTATGTTCTTGCTTAACTTCTTCACTCAGGGCCCATTGTATCATTCACTTCCAGCTTTTTACTAGTTAATTGATAAGGGTCTTGAGGATTTGGCTGCACTTCCTAGCATGGAACCCTGATCTTCAGATCTCAGGCTGTTGGGTGGCCAGAATTACACAGATGAGCAACAGATGCCCAGCTCAGGTTGTGTTATTAATATAATTTTCTTAAGCATGTTATTAGCAGTGGATACATATAAGGCCCTTTGGGCAGGGTTATCTAGCAATTCAGGTGTGCCAGAATGTTTTTTGTGAAGCATTACCTGTGGTTAAAGAGGTATGGTTTTTGTCAGTCAAGATCTGATCTTTCTAGGCTTTTGACCCTCAACTTAGAGGGGCCAAGGAGTGTGCCCTAGTGGTAGTGCTTGCCTACCATGCATGGAACTGAGAATATGGCTCAGTGGTAAGAGTGCTTGCTTAGCATGCATGAAGCCCTGAGTTTGATTTCTTCAGTATCCCTTACACAGAAATAACTGGAAGTGGTGCTGTGGCTCAAGTGATAGAGCTATAGCCTTGAGCAAAAGTGCTCAAGGACAGTGCCTAGGCTCTGAGTTCAAGGCCCAGGACTGGCAAAAGGAAAGAAAAAAAAAAGCCTGTGAAGTGCACATTCCTGGAATAGAACAGTCTCAATAAATGTAGTGGACTTCCATCCACATGCTTTCCAGTCTTTGAATTGGAATCCCAATCAACCATTGTAGATTTCATCTCTGCCACTGAGCATAGAATAAAGCCAAGATTTTGGAGCTCTACAGGAAGTAAATCTAAGTCATGCCTCTTTGTGGGTTTTTTTGTACTATTTGATACTAGGGCTTGAACTCATCACCTGGGTGCTGTCCCTTGTATTTTTCACTCAATGTTGGCACTCTGCTACTGGAGATATGAACCTCGTAGATGGCTGGGCATCAATGGCTCATACCTGTAATATTACCTATTCAGGAGACGGGCCTACCTTTTTTTTTTTTTATTGTAATTAGTAAAAGGGTTACATGGTATTTGCCAGATAGAAGATGCATTAATTCACATACATTGATACCCTTTCACATGTCTTGGTACCCATTTCCCTCCCCCCCACCCCCTACCTTTTTTTTTTTTTTTTAAGAGCCTGAACCCAGGGTCTTATGCATGTTAATAGCACTTAGAATACCAAACACTGAAGTTCAAACTCAGAAATGAATAACAGTGGTGGAGTCACAACCTTAACAACATTGGTGTTATTTAATGTTTCTTCCCTACACTCAGGATTAAGGCAGCAGTCTGCTGAATAAGACACTAGGTAGAGGTTATTAGCAGTATCAAGAGGCCCCCGTGGAAATTTACTGAGGACTAAGTACCAAGACACTGCTAAAAGACTATGGCAACCTCATGATAACCCCAAGAGATACTGCTGTCCCCTGTTCTACTGAAGAAGAAACCAGGCTTAAAGAAGTCAAGGCATGGGGGCAGAGTTTGGCCTAGTGGTAGAATGACTGCCTAACATGCACGAAAACCTGGGTTCAATTCCTCAATACCCCATACATAGAAAAAGCTGGAAGTGGTGTGGTGGTTCAAGTAGTAGAGTGCTAGCCTTGAGAAATCCCAAAGACAGTGTTCAGGCCTTGAATTCTGTCCCAGGAATGGATCCTTCCCCCAAAAAGGAAAATTGCTAGTGAGGATTTTAATTCATATATTCCACCTACAGAATGAAAGGTGACATGCAATGTATCCTGTTGTCCCTCCCACCTTTCTTTTTTTTAATTGCATATGTCTTGTCTTTTTTGGTACTTGGGATCAAACCCATGATACTGTACTTGTGAGGCAAGCATTTTGACACTGATCTACATTCCAGCCCTTTCCCACACCGTTTTTTTGCCATCCTGGGCCTTGAACTCAGGGCCTAAGCACAGTCCTTGGGCTTTCTCAAGGCTATAGAGCTCTATCACTTGAGCCACAGCACCATTTCTGGCTTTTTCTATGTATATGTGGTACTGAGGAATCAAAGCCAGGTCTTCGTGCATGCTAGGTAAGCACTATACCACTAGGCCAAACTCCCGGCCCTATGTGCACTGTTTTCTTTGGCACTCTAGCACTTAAGCCACAGCTCCACTTGATGACATTTGAGAACACTTGATAGTTAATTGGAGATAAATGTCTCATCGACTTTCCTACAAGGTCTGAAAACGATCTTCAGATCTGAACCTCCTGAGAAGCTAGGATTACAGGTATGAGCCACCAGCACCTGGCTCACTTTCAACTATTTTATTTGTCATTATAAAGGTGATGTACAGCCGGGAGTTTGGCCTAGTGGTCGAGTACTTGCCTAGCATGCAGGAAGCCCTGGGTTCGATTCCTCAGTACTACATACACAGAAGACAGAAGTGGTGCTATGGCACAAGTGGTAGAGTGCTAGCCTTGAGGAAAGCCCAAGGACAGTGCTCAGGACCCTAAATTCAAGCTCCAGGACTGGCAAAAAAAGAAAAAGGTGATGTACAGAGGGATTACAGATAAAAAGTGTATTTCTTTTTGGAAAATGTCATCCTTTCACTTTCTCCCAGTTTTCCCCTCCCATGCCATTTCCAACTTTTTGTTGGTTAACTGGGGCCAAATCTCAAGAGTTTCTTGCCTGGATTAGTTTCAAACTGTAATCCTCAGATCTCAGCCTCCTGAGTAACTAGAATTGTAGGTACCCCCTCCACTTCTGAAGCAGCAAATCATATAAACAAGAAGTCTCTTCATTGGAAACTTCAGAAGAGGAAGAAGTTCTACTCAAAATACCCTTTAATTCCTCCTTGCCTGTTGTGGAATTTAGAACTGTCCTGGAAGCTGGGCTTGCTCAATCTGGTGTACTACCACATAAGCCACATTTCCAAACCACTTTTCTGCTTGCTAACTAAAGATGGAGTCTCAAGGAGTTTTAGGCCTGGACTGGCTTTGAATGATCTCCAGATCTTGCCTGAGTAACTAGGATTAAAGACATGAGCCTCTAGTGCCTAATCCAAATGCTTTTTTTTTTTTTTAGAACAACAATCATTAATTATATGGCTTATGTTTACATCATATTTTAAATGACAAGTTTAACAAACAATTGTTCAAGGAGGGAATCTCTAATTACATTCTCTGGGACTTAGAATTTAGAACTTAATCAAAATTAGGCTAACGGTATGTATGTCATAGAAACATATCAATTTATGCAAATGCCTTCCTTTTAATGTCTTCCTCTACTTCATTTTTGTCCCTCCAACCATTCAGGAAGAAGCCAGGCATATACAGAACTCCAAAGATCTATTTATTAGGAAGGAGATGTCAGTGCTGTATCAAAGATGAAAAGGTCAAGAGGGATGGTGAGATAAAAGCCCCTCAACTGGGACATTTCTTGGCCACAATGAGGACAGCAGAAGGCACGAGTCCTAAAGATGGAAGAAAAGCAGGCTTGATAGTGCTTTTGCTCCCCAAGTTCCTGGCCACACCATTTCTCATAAAATACCTTTTTTTTACATCCCTCCTTTTCCCAAACATGCCCCAAACCCACCAGTCCTGGTTCTAGGTAACAAAGGCCATACCCAGCTCCTGCAGAGGTCGCTCCATGTCAGCCTCTGAGAAGGCCCGTCTGGGGAAGCCACTGAGCAACTGCACAGGGTCCTGGCCTCCTCCAGCTTCCTCCCCACGGTGAAGCTCCACATAGAGCCTTACAGCTGCCAGCTGTTCCCGAGCTCTGAATGTCTGAGTCAGTGAGGTCCCATCTGGCAGCCTCACCTAGAAGGCAAAGGAGATCCCAATACTGTGAGAATCAAAAGTAAGATGCCCAAGTAAGGCAAAGAAGAGCTAAAGCAGGCCCCTCCTTTCTCTTAAAAGGGACTGGAAGCATTTTACAACTCAAGTACAACTACTAAAGCATGTAATGAAGAAGCATGTGTGCTGTGGGCTTTACCAAGTTTTAAAAGCAAGGACCCTAGCTTCCTCCCAGTCTAAGACAAACAGGACAAGATCACACTGTCAGGATCAATAACATCACAAAAACAGCTGAGTACTTAAAAAACAAACAAAAAAAACATCATGAACAAGTAAAAGGGTAACTGGGAGGTATGGACTTTAAAATCGACTAGGGCAGGTGAAACTGGTATCTTTCCTAAGAGTACAAGAGTTCAAAAGTCATTTACAAAGAAAGGAGAGATTTGGCAAACAACATAGCTGAAAAGGTGGGGAGAAGTAAAGCTGGGCCCCTTGTATACCAATGAAGAGGTTCTGGGAGCAAGAGAGGTAGGAGGCCTGGTATCCATGGATCATGCCTATAACCTTAGCTATTGAGGAGGCTGAGAACACAGTTCAAAGCCAGCCCAGGCAGGAAAATCCATGGGACTCTTATCTCCAATAGCAAAAAGTAGAGCCCATTCCCCCTCCCCCCACTCAAAAAAAAAGAGGTATCAGAATTAGTACCTGTATACGACACTGATCATACTCCCGCTTGGTAGGTGGCTCCTGGCTGGGAGAGGAGGGGAGAGGACCTGGCTCTGTCTCTGTCACTGGTGGGGTTGACCGAGAACCTACACTACCACCATACTGGAGAGCAAAGGAAGAATTCAGTCAGATACTCATGTACTGTCGAGAAACAGATCAGGAGAAGGCAATCCTGTAACCAGTTTTTCACCTGAAGCTAAAAAGAAAATTAACCCCCTCATCTAGTTACCTACTGTCTTCTCAATTACTCACCTTCTTGGCTCTTTCTGCTTTATCCCTTTCAATCTTTTCCCGAACTCTTTGCCTGGAATGTAGACAGAAAAGAAAGTAGGTTGGAGATGGACAAAGCAAATCTTGGTTTCATTCTCAACAGTTGCCCATCACTCAGACCTGGCTGCTAACTCTTCAGCCTTTTCCCTCCTTCGCTCCTCAGCAGCTCTGCGCATCTCATCTTCTTGTAGTTTCTGTCGGGCAGCCGACAGCTCTTGCCCTTGTCTCCGGCGCTGCTTTTCTCGTTCCAGTGCCTCTCGCTCCTCCCTTTCTTCACGTTCCCGCTGCTTCTGGGCCATCAACTCCAACATTCTGTGTCGAAGAAATGAAAGAGTTCAAGAAAAACAGCTGAGGGCTGGGAGTTTGGCCTAGTGGTAGAGTGCTTGCCTAGCATGCACGAAGACCCGACTTCGATTCCTCAATGCCACATACATAAAAAAAGCCAAAGTGGTGCTATGGCTCAAGTGGTAGAGCTCTAACCTTGAGAAAGCCCAAGGACAGTATTCACACCCTAAGTTCAAGCCCCAGAAGTGGCAACAAAAAAAAAAAAGAAAGAAAAACAGCTGAGTGATGCCAGGCACCAGTGGCTCACACCTGTAATCCTAGCTGCTCAGGAGGCTAAGATCTGGGGATTGTGGTTCAGAGCGGTCTGGGGCAAGAAAGTCCATGAGACTCTTAACCACAATTAATCACCAGACAACCTAAAGTAGTTCATTAGTAGAACTTATGCTCTGCATATGAGAGCCCAGGACTTTTTTTTTTTTTTTGGAAGAACTTAGGAAATGTGTTGTCAATCTATCCGACAAAGCTTGTGTTTACATTTGAGGGGGGTGTCACACGATTCCGGGGAAAGTAAGATTATTCTTTACTGTACCTCTTAGTCTGTTCTTGTCTTTCTTCTTCGGTCAAAGTTGGTTTGCTTTCGCCTGCAGCAGACCCAGGTCCTACAAATAAGCAACAGGCATGACTATGCCTCGTGATTCTCTTCCGGCCCTGCCAAGTAAATCACAGGCTGTCTCTCTCCCTGTCTGCACCTTCAGGGCCGACTTGCTCTGAGGAGGTGGGTTCCCGTCCCAGGATATGTCCAAGAGGCATCTCTAGAGGTTCGTCCACGTCGGGGTCGTCTTCGTGCTCCATCAGCCTGCCAGGGCAAGTCGGCAGGGGAGGTTGGCCCGGGGGCGCCCCCTCCAGCCCGGGCGCCCGCCCGCCCGCCCGCCCGTCCGCTCACCAGTCCATCGCGGCCTCGATGCCCTGGTTCCCCGTGAGGGCCAGAGCCTTCTCCCTGGAGGCAGAAACACCGTGAGCAAGCGCCCGCCGGCCATCGTGACGGGCGGCCTGGGGCGAAGGCCAGGGCAGGTCCACGGCCCTCCACCCCGGGGCCGGGGGCTCGGGGAGATCGGGGAGGTTCGGGGCGCTCTTACGCGCGTCCGCTGGGAAAACCCATCTCGATGAGACTCTCCAGAGCCGTCAGCTCCGCCATGACGACGCCAGCCACCGCTTCCGCGGGGACCTGGCAGGGTGAGAAGGAAGGCGGGGAGGGTCAGCATGGGGCAAAGACGCCCTCGACGCCACCCCCCGCTTCCCCCCGCCCCGGCCCGTCGCTCGCTCAACTCACCCGGCTCGGGACCCGCCGGGGACACCGACGAGAAGAAAGCCGAAGGGAAGCGGAAGTACCCGAATCTGTTTGGGTCACGTGGGAGCGGGGCGTGGACGGGAGCCGCCGAGAGCCAAAAGTTCTTCCGCTGGACTGGGCGGCCGGGCCTTCGCGCGGGCTGGAGGGGGCGGGGCGAGAGGGGCGGGGGGCGGGGCCGCGCGACGCTCTCAGCCAACCGCGCTCCGGGCGGCCGCGCGCGTTCCCGGCAGGTCCCGGGGCGTTCGGGCGCGCGCGCGGGGAGCGGGCGCGGGCCGCGGTTCCCGCTGCGGACCGCCGCGCTGGTTCCGGCGGAGCGTGGCCGCTGGAAAGCTTATCAGGAGTTCGAGGCCCCTTCGTCCCCTCCTGGGAATGCAGCCATTCCCTGCTTGATTGCCAGAGGGACTTTTGCAACACTGTGTCCGACACTGCGCTCCCCTCCGGCTCGGAGACCTTGACGGAACGATCGCCGCTGCCTTCCGCCCCGCAGCCCGGGCCTTGTGCCCTGCTTGGCTTAGTTGAAAAACAAGGTCTTGCTTTGTGGCCCCGCTTGACCTAGATTGTCTGCCCTTGCCTCCCAGATGACAGATATTACTGCAGAATGTCACCAGCTCCCACCCCATCCTTACAGACACGTGTCACCAAGCCCAACCTCGAGGCGCTGGTGTTGTGTTGTTTTGTGTGTGTTCCGTCCTCGGGCTAGAACTGCGCTCTCCCTCAGCGTTTCTGCTCAAATACAGCGCTCTGCCACTTGAGCCACAGCTCCACGGCCAGATTTTCATTTCATTCATTTATTTTTTTAGTAGTTCACTGGAGCGTCTCATGCGGGGCTCTGACAGCTCATACCTGTGGTATTAGCTATTCAGGAGGCTGAGATCTGAGGATCCTGGTTGAAAGTCAGTCTGGGCAGAAAAGTCCCCAAGAGAGTTATCACCAATTTACCACTCAAAAACTGAGGTGGTCTAGTGGTAGGGTGCTTACCTAGCATGCATGGAGCCCTGGGTTTGATGCCCCAGTGCCACATAAACAGAAAAAGCTGGAAGTGGCACTATGGGTTAAGTGGTAGAGTGCTAGCCCTGAGAAAGCTCGAGGACAGTGCCCAGACCCTGAGGGTAAGCCCCCAAAACTAGCAAAACAACAACTATATATATGTGTATATATATATATATATATATATATATATATATATACACACACACACACACACGCAATCAAAAGACCTTTTAAATTTCCTTTAATGTTATCACACTGGATATACAACACCTGGGAATGGGAATTCCTAGGTGTTGATGTTAGTTTTGCTTTAACTAAAAGGAACACTAAGCCAAGTGCTGGTGGTTCAATCCTGTCATCCTACCTACTCAGGAGGTTGAGATCTGAGGGTAAAAGCCAGCTGTGGCAGGAAAGTCCATGAAACTCTGATCTTCAACTAACCAGCAAAAAAAATGAACTGGAGCTGTGGCCCAAATAGTACAGCACTAGCCTTGAGCAAAAAATGCTGAGACACCTCCCAGGTCCAACAGGCACACACACACACACTCCCAAGGAAGCCACTCACAATAACAGAACCCCTTTCAAGGTACTTGATTTCTAAACGTGAGCTAACACCAGTTTTTACTTTTTTGTTGTTTTCTTGTGCTGGTAATGGAGCTTGAACTCTGCACCTTAGTCTTTAAGTTTTTTCGCTCAAGGCTGGTGTTCCACCACTTGAGCCACAGCTCTACTTTTGATTTGTTAGTGCTTAATGGGAGATGAGAGTCTCACAGACTTTCCTGCCTGGACTGGCTTCCAACAGCAATCCTCAAATCTCAGCCTCCTGATAGCTGGAATGACAGGCCTGACCCTCCAGAACCCAGCTCAGTTTTTCCATGTTCACGACTATATTTTAAATGGCTATATCAATACCTACAAAATGTTCTTGATGTTATCCTTCCAAACTGACAAAGCCTAAATCATTCATGATCTCACCTTTTAGAGAGAACATTTTATTTCTTCCTAGTCCTCAACCCTGAACAAAATGACAAGTTGTGGCATTAACTAACTCTCAGCCCTGACATTTCATGGGTGGTCCCATGGTCTGGACCTGGCTCTATTTGGTCATCATGTGTCCACAAGTCCTGGCACTCCTGCCCAAGGAAGGGTTCACTGCTCTAGGAGGGGTGGTCCCCAGAGTCCCATCAGACAGTCCCTGAAGCGGGGCGGTGGGGACAGCCCCACCGTTCACGTAGACAGAAGTGCCAGAACAGGGCAGCAAAGCTCAGGAGGGCCAAAGCTGTGCCTATCCCGACCGCGGCATGGACCAGGGTGGCGGGCCTGGGTGGCACAGTGAGCTTGCCACAGGGCCCAAAGGCCGGGAAGGCCCCACTCTTCTGGCCATCTTCACCTGCCTCGGGGACCTGGCTCTCCCCAGCCTCGTTCACAGCCACCACACAGATGACATAAGTGGCCCCAGGGACCAGTCCCTTCACTTCTGCTCTTCGGACTGTTGCGTTGAACGGGGACCCCTTCTGTGGTGCCCCAGCGCCTTCCCGAAGCAGCAGCAAGTAGTAGTGAACTGGGGAGGACGGCGCACACCAGTGGACCACAGCTCGGCCCTCCTCGGCCACAACACGAACCTCTCCCAAGCGTGGTGGGTCAGGCCGCTGGGCAGGGCTAGAGATGCCTGGGCACAGGCAGGCCACTGGCCCAGCACTCTGCAGCTCATGGCAGGGCACCTGCAGGTGGCGGCATCGGTCGTAGTCACAGGGGAGGGCCAGCAGTGGCGTGCCCACTGTTTCATCTTCTTCGCCCTCCTCCAAGCCTGGAGGGGTCAAAGGCTGAGCTCTGGGAACCAACGTGAAGGCCATGGCCAGAAGCCACAGAAAGCAAGGCGAGTGGTGCATGGAGTCTGGAAGGGAAGGGGTGAAGAGGTCAAAGATGTCGGTCCTGCCTTCTAGGCCCCTTGCCTTCTGGAACAGATCCTCGAAGGACAGGGAAACATGATTACAGACCAAGACTGAAAGAAGAAAGGAGCCAGGAGGGTGGACTACTGGTAGAGTGCTTGCCTAGCATACACAAAGGCCTGGGTTCGATTCCTTGGTACACGGAAAAAGCACAAAGTGGTGCTGTGGCTCAAATGGACAATGTGCAGCCCTGAGTTCAAGCTCCAGGGCTGGCAAAACAAACAAACCACCAGGAGGAAAGAGGTGAGAATGAGACACTCATTTACAAAAAACCAAACTGGTAAAGCCTGGTGCAGTGGCTCATACCTGTAATCCTAACTACTCAGGAGGCTGAGATCAGAGGATCTCAGTTAAAAGCTAGCCTGAGCAATAAATTAGTCCATGAGACCCATCTCCAATAAACCACTAGAAAACGGGATATGGCACTGTAGTGCCAGGAGGAGGGGAATAGCCTTGCGCTAAAGAGCTCAGGGACAACACCCAGGCCCAGAGTTCAAGCCACAGGACACACACACACACACACACACACACACACACACACACACACACACAAGCTGGTAACTTATGCTTGTAACTCTCTGAACTTAGGAGAGTGAAATCTGAGGATTGAGTTTTTGTTTGTTTTGCCAGTACTGGGGCTTGAACTCAGGGCCAGAGCATTGTTCTTGGGTTTTCTTAAGGCTAGAGCTCTATCACTTGAGCCACAGCACCACTTCTAGCTTTTTTTTTATTGTGGTACTGAGGAATTGAACCCGGGTATTTGTGCATGCTAGGCAAGCTCTCTACCACTAGGCCAAACTCCAGCCTCCAGCTTTTTCTTTCTTTCTTTTTTTTTTTTTTTTTGCCAGTCCTGGGCTTGAGCTCAGGGCCTGAGCACTGTCCTTGGACTTTCTCAAGGCTAGAGCTCTACCACTTGAGCCTCAGCACCACTTCCGGCTTTTTTCTATGTATGTGGTACCGAGGAATCGAACCTGGGTCTTCATGCATGCTAGGCAAGCACTTTAACCACTAGGCCAAACTCCCGGCCCCGCCTCCAGCTTTTTCTATGTATGTGGTACTGAGGAGTTGAATCCCAGTTTTCATGCATGCTAGGCGAGCACTCTACCACTAGGCTAAACTCTTAGCCTGTTTTGATTTTTAATCATGGGTGTTGTCCCTGAGCTTTTTCACTCAAGGCTGGAGCCGCAGTACCACTTCCAGTTTTCTGGTGATTAATTAAAGATTAATTGGAGACTGTCTTATGGGTTGGGTGCTGGTGGCTCAAGCCTGTAATCCTAGCTACTCAGGAGGCTGAGATCTGTGGATCACAGTACAAAGCCAGCTAAAAATCAAAAACCAGAAATGGTGCTGTGACTCAAGTGTCAGAGCACTAGCTTTGAGCAAAACAGGCTCTGGGACAGAGTCTAGGCCCTGAGTTCAAGCCCCACACCCAACAGCAAAAATAAATAAATAAATAAAAAGCCTTACGGACTTTCCTTCCTGAGCTGGCTTCCAACTGAGATCCTCAGACCCCAGCCTCCTGAATAGCTAGGATTACAGGTGTTTGCCACTGGTCCCCGCCTGAGATTTTTTTTTTTCTTTTTGTTTTCACTTCATGCATGTACTCTACCACTAAGCCACATTCCCATCCCTGAGGATTGAGTTTTGAAGCCAGCCCAAATAGAAAAGTGAGATGCTTACCTCCAACTAAAAAAAAACAAAACAAAACTGGAAGTGGAGCTGTGTACCAAGTTCCAACCTTGAGCGGAAAAGGCCATGTGCGAGCTGAGGAGCTGAGGATAAGCCTTAGAATTGGTGGCGTATGCACATGCGCGTACACACACAGAAACGAAATCCAGTCTGACTCCTGAGATGCGTGGCCAGAAGTGTGCAAATATGCTCGAAATCGCTAATGAATAAACAAAGGGCTGGCCAAAAGATGAGGAAGAAAAGAGTTACTCAGCCCAGGGTGGGGTGGCGGGGGGGGGGGGAGGAAAAGGTAGCATTTCCAGCTGCCCCTCCAAGAAAGATCTTAGCAAACAAACCTTATCGCACAAGCAAAATCCCAGAAAGAGAATTGACAAAGGAGAACAGAGAGAGAAGAAACCTGGAATCCTTATTCGCCACCTGTATCTCATGCAAATCTCATCAAAGCAGTCCCCTGCTTCTCCTCAGGCCCACAGCACCCCCTCACCAGTGGGTAGTCCACCACCAAATATTGCTGGTATCAGCGGAGGTGTCCCGAGGATCACAGGTCGTACTGTCAGGTTGTATCTTCAATTTCAGTTCAGTTTTGGCTGAAAGCTTTTATACCCTGATGTCACCACCTAGCCCCTTCCCTGGTGAGTGCCAAGAGGGCTGGTCCCCTCACAGGGCCTGAGTCATGAGGCCAGGAATGGGGGAAGCCACATGCAGTGGTTTCAGCTGGAAGCCAGGATGCCTGGGTTCTGACAGGAGTGAAGTGTGGAAAGCAGCCAGAAACTGAGAACCCAAAGGCTGAATCGTGTGATGACTTGGGGAGTGGAGTTTCATGGCTGAAGCAGGAAAATAGCTGTGAACAACATGAAGCCTGAGTTATAAAATATGGTTTTGGTTTAAAAAAAAAAATCACACATTTACAGCAGTCATTTCCTGTCTTCTGCCTCCCAATGGACAGAGAAAGGGAGGGGTGTAAAGGCTAGGATGTAGGATCCTGGCTCTCCAGGCCAGCCCTGCCCTGTCCCTCCCCTGAGGGAGACAAGTCACATGGATGGAGCTGGAAGCTTTCTGGGAGCCCAGATCATTTTCTCTCCTTGAACTTCCTAGGCTTATGGTTGGAAACAGATGTGTTTAAAGCAGCAGGCCGTGCATGCGGGCAAACCATAGGATCCCAGCTCTCGTGAGGCAGAAGGGTAGGAGCAGGTCTGCATATCCAAAGCCATTCGGTCACATGGTGAGTTAGAGGCCAGCCAGGGCTGCACAGTATGACCCTGTCTTAACCCAGAGCAAACACAAAAACAACGTCCCGCACTGCCAGCCTGGGTCTGGAGGCTGTCCCATAGGCAATCCCTGACCAGGTAACTTCCCCTAAGGGGGAGGGAGGGAGGTGCCTGGGGAATCCGAGGTTTGCAAATCACCCAAAATCCACTCCTGAGTCAGGGAAGCAGCTGGCATAAAATAGTTTATTGAGGGGAAACACAGGAGAAAAGGGGGTTGGTGGAAAAGTGCTGGAATGTGAGAATCTGCCCACTTTTCCTCAAGAACTGGAGCAGGTGGGGCGCTGCCGAAGGCCGCCCGCAGAAGCCTCGGAGGTACCCAGTGTCTCTGGGGCCAGAGCAGGAGTGGAGGCGGAGGCAGAGGCAGCAGTCACGTTGGTGTCAGTCAGCAGGGCTGCATCTTCCCAGGAGCCTGAGCCTGGGCCAGAAAAGGAAAAACAAAACACAACAACAAAATCCCAAATAAGCTACTAGATTCCCACAAGGTCCTGCCCCCACCTCAGCTGCCCACCATCACTGCCCTCACCATCACTGCCCTCACCATCACTGCCCCCACCTCAGCTGCCCACCATCACTGCCTCACCATCACTGGCCTCAGGCTCCAGCTCCTCCTCTCCACTCAGGGGCTGCTGATCTGGCTTCTCCTCCTCAGACAGTGGGCCCTCTGTGACAGAGTGGGGAACATCTGGGTGAGACCCACTGGGGACGGGGTGGGGTGGGGAGTAGGTAAGCGGAGCAGAGGAGCCAGGAAGGAGGGACTGTACCCTACCTGTCCCCGAGGGGTCATCAGGCCCCTCACCATCCTCTGTCAGATCTGACTGCTGAGTGGATTCTTCCTGAGTGCCTTCAGTCCCCGAGCCTCCAAAGCAAGAAACAGAGGCCGGGGGTTGGTGGCTGTGGAGGGCGGGCAGCTCCAACTCTACCTTCTTGAGCCTTTTCCCCAACTCTGAACTCAGTATAATGGCCTTCACCTCTTACTAGAGAGAGGTAGGTGGCCTCTCGTGCCTCATCCACCACCCAGGCAATCCTTTTACCTGGCTGATTGGTAGAAATGCGACGTTGGGCTTCCCTGCGTGAACTCTCCCTTTTCCTCATGCTGGTCTGTGGCAGGGAGAAACAATTGAGCAGCAAGGATGGGAATTCCTTCTCCAGAGATCAGGGCCCCTTGCTCCCTACGCCCCAACATATCCCTGGCCCACCCGCAAAGAAAGATCATGTGGGGAAGAAAAACGGGGTTCCTGCCCCTTCCAACCTGTGAAGGGAAGCGGTGCCGGGGCCAGATGCCCCCCCACACCCACTGCATGTAGCTGAACAGCATGATGACGCTGAGGAAGGTGAAGTTGCTGGCGACGCCCACGAAGGCGCAGGTCATGGGGAAGTTGTACAGCAGGTACCTGAAGCCAGACAAGGGAGAGGAATCAAACTGTAGTTAGATACTAGGCAGGACCCAGCCTTCTCATTCCCCAGACAGAACTAGTGAGTTTGGCTTAGAGCTGGATTTGGCCTTCATGTTCCCCGTCCACCATTTTTTTTTTTGTCAGTCGTGGGACTTGAACTCTGGGCCTGGGTGTTGTCCTTGAGCTCTTCTGCTCAAGGCTACCACCCTATCCCTTGAGCCACAGCGCCACTCCCCATCTACCATTGAGATACCAGACCCTGTCACCCAACCCAGGTTCTAAGGCTGTCTCTGGTCTCTGGAGTCACCCTAACCCTAAGACCATGAATCAGACAGATTTTATAAGTCCTCTATTGTATTCGTGAAGGAGAATGTAATGTTACTTTTTTCTTTTCTTTTTGGTCTGAGACCAGGACTCAAACTTGGTACCTGCTTTCACTCATTGATTAGTGTTTTTCCAATTGAGCTCTGGGATCTAATGTTCCTACTCTGGGATCTAATGTTATGTTGCCCAGGTTGGCCTCAAACTTCTGAGAACAAGTAAATCTCCTGATCACTAGGCCTCCCAAGAAGCTGAGACTACAGTTACTTAGAACCATACCTGGTTCAAGTGGTTTTTCCTTCCCTCCATCCCTCCTTCTTTTCTTCCAATCCTTTCCTTCTTCTTACCCAGGGCTAGGTAAGCACTCTGCTGCTGAGCCAACCCCTCTAGCAGACTGATTTTTTTTTTTTTTAATTTGAGTCATAGTATCTTTTCTATAATTAGACTGGCTTCAACTCACTACTTGCCCAGGCTGACCTTGAAATCTGATTCTCCTGCCTGGGTGCTAAGATAACAGGTATGTACCATCTTGCATGACAGTTTTAAAAAGTTCCTCAGCTGCCAGGTGCTAGTGGCTTATGCCTGTTAAATCCTACCGACTCAGGAGGCAGAGAGCTGAGGGTCAACATCTAGCGGCCAGCCTGGGCAGCCAAATCCTTGACACTTATCTCTAATCAACCAGCAAAAGCTACAAGTGGAGGCATGACTGAAGTGGAAGAGGGCCAGACGTGAGACGCTGAGCTCAAGCCCAAGTATGCACACCTCCACCCTTCCAAAATAAAAAAGGTTCCTTAGGAAGTCAGTGTGCAGACTGCAGGCAGCATAGAGAACTGTTGGCCATGCTGGTGGGGGATTAACTTGTTACCTCTGCCCAAGATCCTCTTCATTTAAGGACAGCCCCCAGGAGAGCTGCTGAGTTCCAGGTCACGGAACCTCATGGCTCCCTTCAGGGCTCACCTGAGCCCAGTGAAGTGGGCGTGGATGCGGAGGTAGGCGCCATACATCTGGATGCGCTTGCTGTGGATCTCGATAATCGCTCCCGTGGTAGGCACATACTGCAGGGTGGAGGAAGCAAGAGCTGTGCTGGGCTGGCATCCTACTGCTGCCAATTTTCTTTTTCTTTTTGCCAGTCCTGGGGCTTGAGCTCAAGAGCCTGAGCGCTGGCTCCTGGGTTTTCTCAAGGCTAGGGCTCTACCACAGCACTACTTTCAGCTTTTTTTTTTTTTCTATGTATCAAATCCATCCCACTGCTGCCAATCTTATCAGCCTGATCAGAGGCCCGCTCCCAGTCTCTATCACTCCCCCCCACACCCACCGAGCCAACAGGGACACTGTCTCTTCTTCACGCCTTCACCTCACTTACCGAGTTCTCTCTATAGTCCGCATACAACTCTACTTCTAGCAGCTGCTTCTGCTCTGCAAAGCCGAACAGCAGGAGGCTGGAGAAGACCAGCGTGTCAAGCATCTTGAGCAGGTCAGAGCGATAATGCAGCATCACCTACCAGGGCCAGGAGGAAAAGGTTGGGGACAAGTATCCCAGGTTTCAACTGACCCACCTCTGAACACCAGCCAAGGGCCCTTTTCTCATCTTCATTCCCTATCCCTCAGACTCCATCCTACCACATTTGTTCATTCTTTCTTTTCTTTTCTTTTTTTTTTTTTTTGGTTAGCTTTGAACTCAAGAGTCAAGGCCTTTTTTTTTTTTTTTCCAGTCCTGGGGCTTGAACTCAGGGCCTGAGCACTGTCCTTGGGTTTTCTCAAGGCTAGAGTTCTACCACTTGAGCCACAATACCACTTCTGGCTTTTTCTGTGTATGTGGTACCAAGGAATCGAACCTGGGTCTTTGTGCATGCTAGGCAAGCACTCTACCACTAGGCAAAATTCCCAGCCCCTTAACTCAAGTCCTGTGTGCTGTCCCTGAGCCTTTTTGCTCAAGGCTAGTGCTCAACCACTTTGTTTGTTTGTAGGTCATGGTGCTTGAACTCCGGGCCTGGGTGTTGTCCCTGAGTTCTTCAGCTCAAGGCTACCACCCGCCCTACCCTTGAGCCACAGCACCACTTCCAATGCTCTGCCACTTTGAGACACAGCTCCACTTCAGTTTTTTGGGAGTGGTCAACTGAAGACTCTCATGGATTGTTTTGCCAGGCTGGCTTTGAACCATGATCGTCAGGTATCAGCCTCTCTCTCTCTCTCTCTGGCCACTCCTGGGGCTTGAATTCAGCCTGGGCACTGAGTTCAGAGCAAGGGCTCTACCACTTGAGCCACAACACCACTTCTGGCTTTTCTATGTATGTGGTACTATGGAATCAAACTTGGGTCTTCGTGCATGCTAGGCAAGCACTCTACCACTAGGTCAAACTCTCAGCCCCAGGTAGCAGCCTCTTAATTATCTAGGTGACAAGTGTGAGCCATTAGTGTGTGTGTGTGTGTGTGTGTGTGTGTGTGTGTGTGTGTGTGTACTCAGTCCTCCTATGAGACACTGTGACTATTAAACCTGTTTGTTCTCGTTTGAAAACAAAGTCTTGCTAAGTCAGGCTGGCCTCAAACTCATGATCCATGTCCCAGGTTTGGGATTGATATACCTTCACCATCATGCCTAGCTGACCTTTCGCTGCTGAGAGCAGCTGGACTATTCAGCCTCTACTCCCACATGAACATGCTAATCAGATATCAGGGAAAATGCTTGTGGTTTGGGGAGAGGATTCCTCTTCATCTCTCTGGACTGGCCCCTGACCTCAGAACCAGGGATTTCTTCTCCCGAAACCTTTCTCTGATGCTCTGACTTTGGCAGTAATTCTCCCCGGCTTCCCACCATGGCCACAAACACTTACCGAGCGTGAAGAAGTGGAGATGACGCGGCCACCTCGGGTGTAGCATGAAACAGTGACCAAGAACATGCCCAAATCTTGATTCACAGGGGACTCTGGCAGCTCAAGCTCTAAGGTTACACGATAAGGCTGTCCATACATCAGCACCTGCCAAAGGTAGCCACCATTTCGTTTCAAAGGTTTTCAAAACTGTGCTGTGCCAGCTCCAACTACTCAGCCCACAACCCCCAGGGACAGCATCCAGGCCCTCTCACTGCTCACCACCAGAAGGTGCATGTGCTGCCCCCTTCTGATGGCTCCCATCCACATCTTACTAGCTACTCTGTTCTGAGACATGCTCTATTCCTTTTTTTTATTTATTTTTTTCCTCAAAGTGAACTATGCTGTTGCCAACTGGGCCATCTGTAATTCTCGCCTATGTGCCGGCGAGGCCCTCCCCCTGGACCCAGCCTGCCCTCACTTACATGGTTAATTAATCAACTGCCCACAGAGCTCTGCCTCCCAAGCCAGCTCTGGTAAAATCGCACATCTCCTAGATTGTCTTGTTGCTTTTTTGTTGGTCTTTCCTGTTAGCTGTCTCTTGTTCTTCCAAAATAGCTAGGACTTAGGTGTGTATTAGGCTCAAGTTCCTACTCTAGGTTCTGTTGTTAGAACTGAGATTCACAGTGGAAATACTTCTTCACCGAGCTCCACCTCCAGAGATTTTTTGTTTTCTTTCTGTGCCAATACTGGGGCTTGACCTAAGGGCTAACCTAAGTTTTTTTGCTCAAGACTAGTGCTCTACCCCTTTGAACTACAGCCTCATCTCTGGCTTTTCAGTGGATAATTGGAGATGAGTCTCATGGACTCTCCTGCCTGGGCTGGCATGAACCATGATTGAATCATGATTCTTATTGGTCAGTGCCAGAGTAGCTAGGATTAAAGGTATGAACCTCCATGTCTGGCTCAAGAAGTTAAAATTTAAGCCGGTGCGATGGCTCATGCCTGTAATCCTAGCTACACAGGAGGCTGAGATCTGAGGATCATGGTTCAAAATCAGCCTGGGCACTAAAGAACTCGAGACTCTTATATCCAATTAATCACTGGAAAACAAAGTGGGGCTATGGCTCCAGGGGTATGTCAGTAGCCTTGATCTGAAGAGCTCAAAGACAGTACCCAGGCCCTGAGCTTAAGTCCCAAGACCCACCAAAAAAGAAAGTTAGTTTTATTTTAAATTTCTCCGGATCATTTCATTTTGTTGCTGGTGGAGGTGGTCATAGGGCTTGGACTCAATGCCTAGGCACTGTCCCTGAGCTCTATTGCTCAAGGCTTGCACTCTATCATAACTTTGAACTACAGTGCTATTTCTGCTTTTCTGCTGATTCATTAGAGTTAAGTCTCAGAGACTTGCCTGACTGGGCTGGCTTTGAACCATGATCCTCAGATCTCAGCATCCAGAGTGGCTAGGATTATAGGCGTGAGCCACCGCTTGGCCAAACTTCTGGTTTAACCAAAAGGGGATTAGTTATTATTCATTTTTGTGCCTGTACTAGGGCTTGAATTCAGGGCCTCAGGTGTTGCCTCTGGTTTTCACTCAAGGCTGCCAGTCCACTACTTGAGCCACAGTTCTACTTGTGGCTCTTTGGTAATTCATGGGCGATATGAGTCTCACAAACTTTCTAGCCAGGCTGATTTGAACCATAAGGTTCAGATCTCAAGTTTCCCCAATAGACAGAATTATAGCCTGAGCCCTCAGGCCTAGCTTTTATGTATGTCTTTAGGCTCAAACTCAGGGCCTAAGTGCTGCCCCTGAGCCTTTGTGCTCAAAATTGGTATTCTACAACTTCAACCACAGCTCCATTTCTACCTTTTAGTTGATCATGGCTTTGAACCATGATCCTCAGACCTCAGCCTCAAGTGTCAGAGCACTAGCTTTGAGCAAGAGGCTCAGTAGGATTATAGATCTGAACCACTAACACCAGCTGAACTATCTCTTGGTTTAAAAAGAAAAAGAAAAAAAGATTTTACGGGATTCCTAACCCCTTCTCCAATGGAGGCCAGATGATTGTATCCCAGGTGCTTCACTAAGTTTTGGAAAATCAAAAAAGGGTAGTTTTCTTTCTTTCTTTCTTTTTTTTGTCAGTCCTGGGGCTTGAAGTCAGGGTCTGAGCACTGTCCTTGGGCTTTCTCAAGGTTCTATCTACCACTTGAGCCACAGCACCACTTCTAGCGTTCTTCTACATATGTAGGAACTGAACCGGGTCTTCATGCATGCTAGGCAAGCACTCTATCACTAGGCCATGCTCCTGGCCTAGTGGCTAGTTTTCTACCTACAGATTGCAGAGAAGTGTGTGTGTGTGTGTGTGTGGGGGGGGGCTAACAAGCATGCAAGCATGTTTTTTTAGGGGTGGTGGTAATGAAAATGTCCTAAAATTGATGGTGGGTTATGGTTGTACAATTGTGAATATATCAAAAATGACAGAACTGTATACCTTACGGTGGTGAATTGGTTAGGTGATCATCACTCAGACCTATAATACTACTCACAAGGCTGAGAATGACATTTTTGGCATGAAGCCAGCCCAGGCAGAAAAGTTTGTGTGAGAGTCCCATTAACCACCAAAAAGGCTAGAAGTATATAATTCAAGGGGTAGAGCATCAGAATAAAAAAGCTGAGGAGCCAGGCGCAGTGACTCTTGCCTGTAATCCTAGCTACTCAGAAGGCTGAGATCTGAGGATCAAGATTCAAAGCCAGCTGGGGCACTAAAGACCTTGAGACTCTTTTTTTTTTTTTTTTTTTTGCCAGTCCTGGGCTTGGGCTCAGGGCTTGAGCACTGTCTTTGGACTTTCTCAAGGCTAGCACTCTACCACTTGAGCCTCAGCACCACTTCAGGCTTTTTGCTATGTATGTGGTACCGAGGAATCGAACCCCGGGTCTTCATGCATGCTACGCAAGCACTCTACCACTAGGCCAAACTCCCGGCCCAAGGCCTTGAGACTCCAATTAACCACTAAAATTACAGAAGTGGGGCCGGGAGTTTGACCTAGTGGTAGAGTGCTTGCCTAGCATGCACGAAGACCCGGGTTCGATTCCTTGGTACCACATACATAAAAAAAGCCGAAAGTGATGCTGAGGCTCAAGTGGTAGAGCTCTAGCCTTGAGAAAGTCCAAGGACAGTGCTCGGGCCCTGAGCTCAAGCCCATGACTGGCAAAAAAAAAAAAAAACAGAAGTGGTGCTCATGAGGCTCAAAGGGGTAGGGCAGTAGCCTTGAGCTGAAGAGCTCAGGACGTGTCCAAGTACCATGACTGACATACATAAAGGAAGAGAGGGAAGGAAGGAAGGGGGGAAGAAAGGGGGGAAGGAAGGGGGGAAGGAAGGAAGGAAGGCAGGAAGGATGGAAGGAAGGAAGGAAGGGGATTGGGAGCATGGCCTAGTCTAGGTAGAGTGCTTGACTAGCATGCATGAAGTTCTGGGTTCGATTCCTCAGTACCACATACACACAAAAGGCGGGAAGTGGTGCTGTGGTTCAAGCAGTAGAGCACTAGCTTTGAGAAAGCCCAAGGACAGTGCTCAGGCCCTGAATTCAAGCTAGTACCACTTTCGGCTTTTTTTGTGTATGTCGTACCAAGAAATTGAACCCAGGGCTTTGTGTATGCTAGATGAGCACTCTACCACTAGGCCATGCTCCTGGCCTGTCTCAGCTTTTTTACTAGGGGTTGGTGCTTTACCACTTAAGCTGGTGGTTAACTGGAGATATAAATCTCAAAGATCTGTCTGACCAGGCTGGCTTTGAATCATAATTATCAGATCCCAGCCTCCTTACTTGACTGTGCCAACTGGGGCAGGAAAGTCTGGAGTCTCTTTATCTCCAGTTCACTGCCAAAAAGTTGAAAGTAGAGCTGTGGCTCAACTGATACAGAACCAGCCTTGAGCAGAAAAGGTAAGGGACAGCACCCAGACCCTGAGTTCAAGCCCCAGGAATAGAACACACACACACACACACACACACACACACACACACACACACACACTCGGGCATGTGCTACTTTTTGTTGTTGGACATAGGGTTTGAACTTAGAGCTCAGGCACTGTCCCTGAGCTCTTTTTGGTCAAGACTAGCATTCTACCACTTTGAGCCACAGTGCCACTTCCAGTTTTCTGGCGGTTAGTTGGAGAAAAAAATCTCACAGGCAGGGTCTGGGAGTTTGGCCTAGTGATAAGAGTGCTTGTCTAATGTACAGGAAGACCCAGGTTCAATTCCTCAGTACCATATACACAGAAAAAGCAGGAAATGGTGCTGTGGCTCCAGTGGTAGAGTTCTAGCCTTCTGAAAGCCCAAGGACAGTAATCAGGACCTGAGTTCAAGCCCTAGCACTGGCAAAAAAAAAAAAAAAAAATCAAGTGGCACGCTGTGTGGCTCAAGGGGTAGGGCAGGTAGCCTTGGACTGAAGAGGACAGTGTTCTCTTCCCTGACTGCCTTTCAACAGTGATCCTCAGATCTCAGTCTCCTGAGTAGCTAGAATTACTGGCATGAGCCACTGGCACCCACCAGACAGTACTTTTTAAGTTCAGGGATCCCATGCTTTAATCAGAGCCTCAATCAGCTTAACAAATATAGAAGGAGGAGTCCATGGACATTCACGAGGGTTTCCACATTTGTTCAGGTCACACTGGCATCTGGCCAGTCCTCTGGCACGGTACCCTTTGTAATACAGGTTATACATATTTTCCAAACACTTCATAATTTTTTTTTTTTTTTGCCAGTCCTGGGGCTTGAACTCAGGGCCTAGGCACTGTCCCTGAGCCTCTTTTGCTTAAGGGTAACACTCTACCACTTGAGCCACAGTGCCACTTCTGGCTTTTTTTGTTTATGTGGTACTGAGGAATTGAATTTAGGTCTTCATCCATGCTAGGCAAGCACTCTACCACTACGCCACATTACCAGCCATAATTTTCTTCTTTCTTTTTTTTTCTTAAGGCTAGTGCTTTGCCACTTGAGCCACAGCTCCACTTCTGGCTTTTTGTGTGTATGTGGTACTAAGGAATCGAACCCAGGGCTTCGTGCATGCTAGCTGAGCACGCTATCACTAGGCTACACTCCTGGCCCCCAGCCATAATTTTCTGTGCAAGCTTTTAAAACTCTAGGGTGCATGCCACACTATTGCAATTAAATAGTTGGTGTGTTCACTGAACTTTACAACACATTATACTTTCTTGACCATTCTGAAACTAATCAGATTTCCCAGCTCTTGTAGAAAGATTCAAATACTGAAGTAACTGAGATCCTAATTTTTCTTGAGCTTGCCTTCCATTTAGAGCCCTGCTTCTTGTCTCTATTATTCAATGCTTGCTCTTCCTGTCTTTCTCAAGTCTTCCTATCTCATCAAACTTTTCTCTAGTTTGCATACTCACCCGATCACGTCCACTCTTAGCCAATGAGACATTGGCAACAGGGAAGGAGCAGAGCGAGGTGGTGGAGGAATCGCAGTCAGTCCTAAATGAGAAGAGGGCAATGATCCTCTGCTGAGTTACACAGTTTACCTTGACGATCTTTCCTCACACTTCCCTGGCCTCTATCCTATTTTTTTCTGTTACAGAGAACAGATGTGGTCAGGAGATTTTTTTTTTTTTAATTTTTTTTGGGAGGGAGTCATGGGGCTTGAACTTGGCCTGGGCACTATGCCTGAGCTCTTCAGCTTAAGGCTACTGCCTTACCCTTGAGCCAAGCCCCACTTCCCATTTTCTAGAGGTTAATTGGAGATAAGAGTTTCCTGTCGTTTTGTGCCCGGGCTGGCTTTGAACCGTGATCCTCAGATCTCAGCCTAGCTAGGATTATGGGCGTGAGCCACTGGGCTGCACCCGGCTTGTGGACTGGAGATTTAAGATGCCAGAATGCTTTCCTTCCTGTACTTTCTATTTTTAAATAGGGATTTATGAACACAATGTTTCTAAACTATGTTATATCCAATAGATCGAATTTGTGGCTGCTTTGAAGAAAAAAAAAACAAAAAAATTCCTCTAAAGGGATCTAAAGGCAAATTTTTTTGAAGCTCATGAAACCCCTTAAACTAGTAGCAAAACTGTATGAAGTATGTGGGCCTGCAGCATGCCTGGGCATGCAGGCACTTTCATGAGAGGATGGATTAAAGGTTTCATAAGATCCATGTCTCCTAAAAGTTCAAGATCTATCTTAGAAACTACAATTCATGATTATGGATTCAGAGAGGAAAAAGGAATTTTGATTTGTTTTCGTGCTGGTCCTGGGGCTTAAACTCATGGCCTGTGTGCTCTCCTTGTGTTTTTTTTGCTCAAGGTTAGTGCTCTAACACTTGAGCCACAGTTCCACTTGTAGCTTTTTGGTAGTTTATTGGAAACAAGTCTTACAGACTTTTCTACCCAGGCTGGCTTTGAAAATTGTGACCCTCAGATCTTAGCCTCCTGTAATTACAGGTGTGAGCCACTAGCAGTTAGCCTCTTTCTATTTCATTATGTTATTATTTTATTACGTAGTTGTATGATTCCACAAGTCAGATTATAAGTGTAATGCTTTTCGGTCATTATCACCCTTTGCTTTCTTTTTTTTTTTTTGCCAGTCCTGGAACTTGAACTCAGAGCCTAAGCACTGTCCTTGGACTTTCTCAAGGCTAGAGAGCTCTACCACTTGAGCCACAGCACTACTTCTGGCTTTTTCCATGTATGTGGTACCAAGGAATCAAACCAGGTCTTTGTGCATGCTAGGCAAACACTCTACCACTAGACCAAACTCCTGGCCCCTCATTTTTTAAGCAGAATTCAGCGATAGAGATAGAGGTAGGACCTGTACATCCCAAGTCTAGACCTGCTGCAGCCTTGGGTGGAGAAGCTTAGCCCTGTCAGCAGAACGGGCTCATCTTTCCTCCGCTGTAAACAGGAGGACTGAAGAACTCCAAAAGGCTTCCAGTAACTCTCACCTGTAGTAGAAATGCACGGGGCTGAGGTGGCTAACTGTTGGCATGTAGGAATAATAGAAGGAGCCATAGAGGAACACAGACACCCATAGCAGGAGGAGGATGGTGCAGAAGAGCACCCCAAACTGCAGCAGCAGCCTGCGGGCACGGCCTGCCAACACGTGGCCCACTTCCTGGGCCCACAGTACGGCAGGGACTGGTGGGTCATTGACCATGGCGGGGGGAGGAAGGGGTCTGGCCCCAGGTTCAGGTCTTGAGTTCTTAGCTGCTGCTCTGCCACATGGACGCCACCCCTGGCCATGGGATGAGGCAGACGGAGGTTCCTGGAAAAAAGAAAAGGGCAGCTGAAGATAAAAAAAGAAAAGAAAAGCAAAGCTTGAGGAGCAAGAGATAGCCGGACAAAGCAAAGCCATGATTCCGCAGGACTTTTTTTCCCAGTGACAGCGCTTCTCTGCCAGTTCGGCCGTCGAGGCAGGGGCAAACCACCCCCAGGCTCCCCTCACACGAGGAGCTCCTCCCAGCTCCCTCACGCGGCGGCCCAGAGAGGCTGCGCGCCTTGCCTGAGGCAGCACAGCCGACCGGGAAGCCAGCAGCCTCCGAGCAGTCACCCTCGCCAACGTCTCCCAAGCTTCTCCCCTTCGCCTCAGGGCCATAAACGCCCGGAGGGCCGCGCCTCAGGTTCGCAGGACGCCCGGCAGTCCATGGCTGCCGCCCGCCGGTGCCCTCCCGCAGGCCAGCGGGCTCAGCGCCCGAGGACCCCCGGCCGTCGACGCGCCACCATGGACACCAGCCCGGCCAGAGGCCGCAGCTCCGCAGACTCACCAGCCTCGCGGCTGCCGGGGCAACCCGGAGAGGGATTTCCGGCTGCCGCGGAGGAGCCCCGAGGAGCTCCGCCCCGTCCGGCTGCCCCGCCCCGTCCGGCTGCCCCGCCCCGTCCGGATGCCGCAGCCTGGGGGCGGGGCCTCTCGAGGGCGGGTCCGATCCGATCCCGGGGCGGGGCCCCTGGGTGCAGCGCCCCGCCTCCTCGCGCGCCCCAAGTCCCAACCTTGGTTACCATGACTACCGGGAAAAGGTGCCTCCCACCCGGCCCTAAAATATGTCCTGAGGCCTCCTTGTAACCCCTGGAGCCGAGGCAGGGTGGGGGCGTTGGGGGGTGACGACGGGGGTGGTGGTGGTAATGGTGAAGGGGACCCTAATCTGTAGCAAGCACAGCTCCTGAGACCTGTTGGCGTCCAAGGAGGGGAGGATTCATCCAGAGAATGACCTATTCTGCCTGAACCTTGCAGCACGCGTTGTGCAGATGGCCTTGCTGTCCGCTGTTTACAAAGCTGCATGTCAGCCGCTGCATGACCCTAAGTGGATTCCATTTCCCTCAGAACCCCTGTAGAACAACTAGCACTCTATCAGTGGCATCCTCTAATTGCACTCAGATAAGGTACTACAGAAGGCAAGGCCAGTGTTGTGTATGTCTTCTTGGATGGGGTTGCGAGTGTTAAGATGTAATCTACTCAAAACATACGAATAATTTTACGTCGCTATCCCCTCACAGCTTGTCACCCCTACAATCCATCCTCGGAAGCACACTGATTCTCAAAATATTTCCACTGATTCCTATACAAGCCTTACCTCATCCTTGTCCGGTCCTTTGATCTGGTCCCCGCATTCCTCTTTTCCTCCAGTTTCTCCTTTTTGGTCCGTCATGTCTTTAGATATCTTTCTGACGATTCCCTCCGCTGCCCCTGGATCTCCCACTCCAATCACTTTTGGCTAGAATGTGGGGGTTCTAGCAGCGGATCACCTGTGCGCATCACATTTTCCTGCATATGGGGAGTGGAGGGTCACTCAGAGAAATGAAGATTCAGATGCCAAAATGCTGTGTCAGGGCAGAGGGAGAAAGGGAAGAGGGGGGCGAATGCCCAGCTGATGTCAGATTTTCCAATGAGCAGGGTCCCCCCCGCAGCCAGTGTAAGCTACTGCAGAGACTGTCACAGGCCTAGACCACCTTCCTTTAAGGGGGGGAGTCTGCTTCCGGCCACAGTTACTTGGAGGGGGGCCTCTAGCCCAGACGTCTGCAATGGGGGAGGGGCAGGGAGAGAGACAGTGACAGTGGGGGTGTGCACAGGGGATGCAGGCAGCAGCCAGGCTCCCCCACTGGCCAAGCAGTTGGTATGCTCCAGGATCGAGCAGCTCCTTCCAACATCCTTCATCCTTCAGGTACCAGCCATCTGGGCAGTGCTTGAACTGCAGAGATCATCCACTCCCCACCCCAAACCTGCGGACCTCTGGTCTGACCTCTGGCCTTCTATCACAACTGTTTGTGCTACAGACATCTTCAGCTGCAATTGCCCGCAGGGTAGAGTACCCATCCGAGGCAGGGTTTGGTGCCCCTCACTGACCCCATATCCCAAGGAGGCTGCCGTTGCTGCTGCCTGTGGCTTCAGGTGAGTAAGGGAGTCATTGTTTCTCTCCCACTGGCGTTTTAGGGGACAAGCGGGGGTGCGGTGATCTCATCAGGGTTGGGCACTTTGTGGCTGAATCTTTCACCGCTGATAGCGTGAAGGGCTGAAAAAGCTGGAAAACCCTTTGTATAGCTTTGATGTCCTGAGGTCCAGACTGTGGGGGAATTTGGAGAGCATTTACTTGGGACAGGCCTGTAAAAGGAGGGTGGGGATAGGAAGGCAGCACCCAGCCTTGTAAAGGTTGGTGACGGTGGAGCCTAGAGACCGTGTTGAGCTGTGTCTCTCTTTTCTCCCAGGATGAAAGGGGAGACCCCCGTCAACAGCACCATGAGTATTGGGCAAGCCCGCAAGATGGTGGAGCAGCTTAAGATTGAGGCCAGCCTGTGTCGGATAAAGGTGGGTGGGACCCTGGCTCCACCGATTCATAGGCTTTGCTGGGCAGTGCGCCCTGGGGAGAGGCGCACGGCCGCGGTCGGAGGCCCGGCCAGGAGCTGGCCCCAGACCCGCGGCGGGGCGGCTCCGGCTAACGCCCGCTGCCCGCTGCGCCCCAGGTGTCCAAGGCGGCCGCAGACCTGATGACTTACTGTGATGCCCACGCCTGTGAGGACCCCCTCATCACTCCGGTGCCCACTTCGGAGAACCCCTTCCGGGAGAAGAAGTTCTTCTGCGCCCTCCTCTGAGCCGCGCCGGCCTCCGCCCGGTCCTCCCCGCGGGCCGGTCACTGCGGGGCCCCCGGAGGCTCCCCGAGCCCCTTCCCAGCCCTGTGACATCATCGGAAGCACAGACCCCCTTCGCCACGTCTCCCCGGCGCCCCGGCACTCGGGAGGGGGACGGGCCGGGCCGGCTCCCGGCTCACCTGGGAGAGGGGCGGGGGAGGCCATTTGCGGAATAAAGTCTCCCGACCTCCGCGGGCGGCTCCGGGCTCAGCGTTCTTGGGGGGCAGCGGCGCCGGGCGGGAGGCTGGCCATGCCCGGGGGCCACCGGACGCCGGGCGCTCCGCGGGGCGGGCGGCCCGGGGCGGGTGGCGCAGAGCCACACAGACGCCGCCAGGTAGGGGCCCCGGCGAGGGCCGGGGCGGGGCGGGCCGTCACCGGGCGCGGGCAGGGCCGACTCCGGAGCCGGAGCCCGCGGGGCGGGGCGCGGCTGCAGGGGGAGGCTGGTGCCTAAGATGGCCGCGCCCGCCGCCGCCGCCGCTCCAAGATGGCCGCCCCCCCGGCCGCCGCCACCGTACGGATCTGCTCATAAAATGGCGTCCCCCAGACGCTCCACGCTGCCGAGATGGGCCTGTCCGTACTCCTCTGGTCTCGAAATGGCTGCTCCCTCCCGCGCCCAGGTCCTCCCGTGGCGGCACCCAGGGCCCACGGGGCGGCTACAAGCCAGGGTCCTGGGGCCGGCGGTGTGTCCACCACGTCTGCTGCGCAGCTGCCCCGTGCAGGGTCCAGCGGCCTTCCGCCAGGCAACCGGATCCTGGGAGCCCAGTCGCCTCCTGGACCCCGTTTCCTACCCAGGGTAAACGTAAGTGCCAGTGGGCCAACCCTAGTTGGCTGCTTCTACAGGAGCAAGAGGTGACTGAACGCCATTCCCTAGAAAAGCTGAGGCCCTCATCCCGTGTCTGCATATACTTAGGACTGACTGACTGCCAGGGGTGGCCTGGGCATATTTGGGTTACAGCCCTGTTACCCCCGGCTTTCCCATACCTTCCCAAAGAGGGAGAGTAGAGGGAGAAGACTAGATTAAAAAAATCAAAGGAGGGGCCAGGAGCATGGCCTAGTGGTAGAGTGCTTGCCTAGCATGCATGAAGCTCTGGGCTTGACTCATAGGTACCACATACACAGAAAAAAAACCAGAAGTGATGCTTTGGACTCAAGCCCTAGAGCGCTAGCCTTGAGAAAAGCCCAAGGACAGTGCCCGGGCTCCCGAGTTCAAGCCCCAAGACTGGCAAAAGAAAAAAGAAATCAAAGGAATAAAGGTGCACTGCTAACAACGGAACTTAATTAGCCTGAGCATGTTATTTGTGCGCTACAGGGATTCCCAGCTAACTTGGAATACATTCAGGAATACCAGCACTGCACTGTTGGTGGAAGCTGTGAGCCCAAGTAAGTCCTAGAGGTCATCTCATTAATTTTCTTCATTCTAAAGATGAAGAAACTGGATAAGCAAGCACTTGGAGGGGAACAACTCGCTTTCTGTTCAGGAATATGCTTAGCTCTTGATTTGTGGAGATCCCAGGGAGAATCAGCTGTTAGGATCCTTGCATGCTGACAATGCTTCACACACAGCCAGGGCTCAAACACCTAATGAATAGATTGTATGGTACAGCAGATAATAAGAACTCTTTTCCTATCACTGTGATTTGTATCAGTGTGGGGCACATATTATAGAACAGTAAGTGAAAATTTCCACATCAGCTCATACTTGGTTAAAAAAAAAAATCAGAAAATTCTTGATAAATATAGCTGACATTACATTTTAAAAGTTCATTTTTTTTTTTTTTTTTTTTTTTTTTGCCAGTCCTGGGCTTGAGCTCAGGGCCTGAGCACTGTCCTTGGACTTTCTCAAGGCTAGAGCTCTACCACTTGAGCCTCAGCACCATTTCCGGCTTTTTTTCTATGTATGTGGTACCAAGGAATCGAACCCGGGTCTTCATGCATGCTAGGCAAGCACTTTAACCACTAGGCCAAACTCCCAGACCAAGTTCACTTTTTCTTACACCTGTAATTCTAGCTACTCAGGAGGCTTAAAGCTGGGGATCACAGTTCAAAAAATTCACCAGAAAACCAGGAGTGGCGCTTTGGCTCAAGTGGTAGGGCACTAGCCTTGAGTCTGAAGAGTTCAGAAACAGCTCCCAGGCCCAGAGTTCAAGCCTTAAGACTACCCCCCCCCCCAAAAAAAAATGAGGGGTGGATATTGATTTTCCATTCTGATTAGGACTGGAGGGAGTGTTAACCTGTAGTTGAGTTCTTGCCTAGCATTTATTTGTAAGACCCTTTGGCCCAAACCCCAGCATGGTTAAGAGATAGCCTAGGTTTTTCATTCTTCTCCTCTATGATTGGTAGTGGTTATGGGTTTGAATTTAGAGCCTTGCATAAATCACGTCTACAACTCTCATTTCACCACTGACTTTCTCCTGTAATTCCCAGTATTCAGAAGGCAGGAAGATTATGAGTTTTTTTCCAGCCTGGTTGCAGGGGAGAGGGGAAAAGAGAGGGAGAAGAAACCCTGTCTCAAAAAGCAAAAGTCCTCAGGCCTGTAATCCTGGCTACTCAGAAGATCAGGAAGATCAGAGGAAATGAGAAGCCAGACCAGGCAGGAAAAAGCCTGGAAGTAGTGGCTGAGAATGTGGATTAGTGGCACATGCTTGACTAGCATGCATGAAACCCTGCATCCAATTCCTCAGTACCACATAAACTGAAAAAGCGCTAGAAGTGGCGTTGTGGCTCAAGTTGTAGAGTGCTAGCTTTGAGCAAAAAATTGCTCATGGACAGTGCCCAGGCCTTGAGTTCAACCTCTAGGACCGGCAAAACAAAAACAAAAAAATACCTGAAAGTGGGGGTGTAGCTCAGCTGCCGTATCAGCCTTGAACATAAAAGCTAAGAGATGGTGAGCCCCCAGGTCCAGCACACACAAATTAAGAAATCAGAAAGTCTTGCTAGGCGCTGGTGGCTCATGCCAGTAATCTTAACTAACTCTGATGATTGTGGTTTGAAGTCAGCCTAAGCAGGTAAGTCCAAAACTTCAATTAGCCAGAAGGGAGGGGCGGGGCGGCGGGGAGGGGGCGGGGGGAGGCAGGACTGGAGGCATGGAAGAGAGTGTGGCGTGCCATCAATGAGCAAATGAAGCTAAGGGAAAGCACAATGTCTGGCTTGTGCACGTGTGCATGTGCAGTGACATACACACAAAACAGCATTTTGTTATGAAGTGGGATTTCAAGTCTCACACTTGATGGCTTGTAACTGCCATCCTCAGATCTCAGCTTCCTGAGTCACTGCTAACAGGCTACTTTTACTTTTATTTTCAGTGTCATGTCCCTGACCCTTTCATTTTCTCTTTTTTTGGGGGGGAAGGTCATGGAGCCTGAACTTCTTTAGCTCCAGGCTACCACCCTACCCCTTGGGCCTGGGCACTGTCCCTGAGGTAATAAGCTCTAGGCTACCGCCCTACCCCTTGAGCTACAGCGCCACTTCCGATTTTTTAGTGGTTATTTGGAGATAAGAATCTGTAGGAGTAGCCAGAGTAGCTAGGAATACAGGCCGGGGCACAGTGCCAAGCTACAGCTTCACTTCCAGCTTTTCTGGTGATAAATTGGAAATAAGTCTCAGGAACATTCTTTCAGGGCTTGTGAGCTGTGATTCCTCTGATTTTAGCCTCCTGAGTGAAAGTCATGAATTTTATTTTATTTTTTTGCCAGTCCTGGGCTTAAACTCAGGGCCTGGGCACTGTCCCTGAACCTTTTTTTTTTTTTTTTTTTTGCCAGTCTTGGGCTTGAGCTCAGGGCCTGACCACTGTCCTTGGACTTTCTCAAGGTTAGAGCTCTACCACTTCCGTCTTTTTTCTATGTATGTGGTACCGAGGAATCGAACCTGGGTCTTCATGCATGCTAGGCAAGCACTTTAACCACTAGGCCAAACTCCCGGCCCTGTCCCTGAACCTTTTGCTCAAGGTTAAAATTCTACCACTTGAGCCCCTGTGCCACATGTTTTTTTTCTGTTTATGTGGTACTTGAGGAATCTAACCCAGGGCTTCATGCATGCTAGACAAGCACTCTACCACTAAGACACATTCCCAGCTAAAGTCATGTTTTTTTACTCTTTGGTCAACTGTAGGGCTTCAACTCTGGGCCTGGACACTGTTCCTGAGCTTGTCAGTTCAAGGCTGCCACCCACTGTGCCATTTCTGGTTTTCTGGTGGTTATTTGGAGATAAGAGTCTCACAGACTTTTATGCCCTGGCTAGCTTTTAACTGTGATCCTCAGATCTCAGCCTTCTGAGATTGTTGCAAGCGCAGTGGCCTCACACCTGTAATCTTAGCTACTCAGGAAGCTGGTATCTGAGGATCCTGGTTCAAAGCCAGGCCCGGCACTAAAGTCATTGAAGTCCGTGAGACTCTTATCTCCAAAATTAACCACCAGAAAACTGAAGTGGTGCTGTGGCTCAAGGGGTAGGGTAGTAGCCTTGAGCTGAAGGGCTCAGGGACAATGCCCAGGGGCCAAGCCCAGAGTTTAAGTCCCACCACTGACTAAAAATAAATAAAATCCTAGCAATGAGAGGAAGGCTATCCTTGGTTGTACCTGGTATAACCTGAGAAATGATTATATTAAACAAATGGAACCAGATGCCAGTGGCTCATGTCTATAATCCTAGCTACTCAAGAAGGTTAAAATCTGATCACCATTCAAAGCTATCAAGGACGAAAAGTCTGTAAGACTATTTCCAATGAACTAGCAAAGAAGTGGAGCTGTGGCTCAAGTGACAGAATGCCAGCCTTGAGCAAAAAACCTAATTAACAGGGCCTAGGACTTCGTTTCAAGTCCCAGAATCAGAACAGTGATAATGATCAAAGGTTAAAATGGAGGTATGAACAAAAGTGCCCACGCTGAGTTTAGCCCTAGCACAGACAAAAAATAATACAAACATCTCAATAACACACTCCACCCCAGTCAATGCAGCCATAGAAAGTAGAGGGAATCCAATCCAAATGGTTATTTATTCTAAAACTGGACGCTACTGTGCCTACATTTTTTTTTTTTTTTGCCAGAATGTTGTAAGGAGAACAGGGGAGGAAAAAGTTACAGATGTAAACAATGACACAGTTACATTTTTTAAAATGGTAAACCCTTTTTACTGGCCACTTCCAAGAATGCTTTACAGGTTGTGCAAAAAACATTTACAGGCTCCATGTGGTGTTTATTTTTCTCACAAGCTTTTCCATCTACAACTACAACAGACATCTGATAAAACACTAAACAAGTCTTCTAAGGAAAACAAGGCCAGAGTTCCCTCCCATTACCATAATCCACATACATTCCCTCCCCCCATAACATTGTTTTTCCATAATAAAAACACAAGACAGAAACAAAACTCAGACATCCACTGTTGCTGCAAGCGATCTTGGGCTGAACACATAAGGATACGGCAGTTAAGTTCTCTACAGCTAGAAAAACAGCTTTCAGAAAAAGATGACTTTTCTAGTGCCAAAAACAAATAGCAATTACTCTCCTAAAATGCCCCCCTCCAAATGGTATAAGCTTTGTTCCCCTGCTTGAGACCTAGCACCCCCAATCCATGTCAGAAACAAGACACAATTCAATGGACAAGTGAGCATATGTAGGGGGTAGGGAAGCCTCTGAAAATTAAATTTGCTATTATAAACATTATCTTGCCCTAAGGGAATTTCTTTGGGCTTTAGTTTTTATGTTCTTGCCCTGACATAGGAATAAAACTTTCTCAAACTCGCTTAATAATAATAAAGCTAGTGGGCTGTAGGTTCATGCCATCACTCCACTGCCACATACAAATCCATTTTGGCACCTACACCAAGTAGGTACTAAGAGAAAACAAAACATCATTATGGGGGATTTTTCTACCAGCCCCATTCCAGCCTCAGGGATCAAAGATGCATGAGCAGAAGGTCTCAGGACGAGGGTCTATGCACCTAGAAAAGCACTGCCCAGCAGAAAGAGAAAGACGGATCCTAGCACAAAATTTTGAACGAGAACTGCACAGTTGCAGTTGAAGTGAGGCATTTTCTACTAGCACAGTCCAGGGTATTCTCTCATTAGCAAGGGCTGAAGTTCATGGAGGTTTGCCCAGTATCCTCTTGGCTGACACACTGCTGAGCAGGAAGGTGAATTACAACTGAACTGAATAATCAAAGAGCATTCCCATTTCCTACCTAGTCTTGAACTCAGCAACTAGAAACTGTTTTGTCAAGAACTAGGAGGATATTGGTACAGCTACAAAGTAAGGGATCCTAACTGAAGTCTCTTGGGGAGATGCCTCTCTAGGTTCACCCAGGAAAGCACTTCAGAAGGAATCTTGTTTCAAGAAGTTTGGTAGGGGTGCTCCTTGCATACGCACATGCATACATGTTCACACATTCCCCCAAAGTTTCAGCAGCCCCACTGAGCTGCCTCCCCCCCACCCCGCCCCCCTCTGGTATTCACTTTCTACCTGTGTATCAAAAAAACAGCAGGGCAGAGGCCCTCCCATACTGTATAAAATAGTTGCTATTCTCAGCACCTGGGCTGGGAGCCCACACCACAGGATTCCCCTATATACATGTCCTGCTGCGGCGAGCAGAGTCCTGCTGCATTTCTGTGAGCTGAAACCCTGAGAATCGTTCCTTCTCTTGCACCTAAGAGGCAGACACTCCCAATAGATGATTTTAGAGGCCTCCTGCTTCTCTTAACTCGGAAGACAGGAGACTATAAACTGGCAAATTACAATCTTCAAGCTGAGGGCTGCAATTCCCCTCTCCCCAACTTTTAAGTATTCACTAGCAGGTACATGGAGGGGCCAAGCTACGTTGCCCTGCAGTCCAGAACAGTCCATAGGCCCCCTCAGCCTGGGAATCCTATATAATAGAACCGCCCAACCAGAGTCTCTGTGCCTCAACCACACAGCATCAAGGCACAGCAAAGTGGACACTGGGACACTCTGGCCTCCCAGCCCACCAGACCAGATATCCCAAGAGGGAGAGGTCGGTAAAGAAAATACAAACGGTTAGTTGGTGCAAGTGATTGATCAGAGCCAATCGTTTATTTTCACTGTCCCATCACAGCGCTCCCCTATCCCCACTCCTGCCTGCTCCTATCTGCTATGGAGAGAGTACCCACACGCTGCTCCCCTGCCCCCCACATCACTCTCCCTTACTTGGCTGCCAGTTCAGCTGCCTTAGAATGTCAGAAGAGGTGACATTTTCAGTTCTTTTCCTGTCCAACTGCAGGGTACAGAACAGGCAGCCCTAAGGGCTGCTTTCTGCGCAAATGTTTTTTTGATTACAAATATCTAACTAGGTTTGAAATGTTTTATAGAATAAGACAATATTCTTTTCAACAAACTTTAAAAAAAATGTACAGTTTTGTTGTTTCCACCTCCCCCCTCCCCCCTGCTTACGCACCCTCCCCCCCACCGCCCCTCCCCGGCAGCTCAGCCCCACCCAGACAGCCCCTGTTTTCCTTGGTTGTGTTTTGAAGGGTGCTTGGCACCCCCAGAGATTCAGCTTCATGGCTGACAGGTGACAACAGCAGAGGCTTCACCGATACCCTTGGTAACCGTAGTAGTTCCTGTAGTATCGGTCTCTGTCCTGGGGGTGGTTGTAGTAGTAATTCTGCCACTAGAAGAAAGGGGAAACCTTATCACTTGAAGCCAGAGCTGGCTGGAAGAAGGGACAGACACTCATCCTTCTGCTCCTGACCCCCACCTTTGTTTGACCTGTCTCTATCCCAAGCAGATACTTACATCCCGATTGTATTGTCTGTAATAGTCTCTGTATCTGTTGTACTCATAATCTCGTGCATAGAATCGATCATAGTCTCCCCTGTATCGATCATAGAAATTACGGTAGCCCTGAGAAAGGAGAGAAAGGAGTAATAAACATTCACGTGTTTTCAGCAGCATGACCCAACCATTACCCCCTTCTTCAACAAGATATATCTTAGCTTCATATTACAAATCAGGGTAAATCAGGATAAATTCTTCCAGATGAAACATTAAGTGGGCAAAACCCTAAGCCCTGAGAAAACAGCCCAGACCCCTCTGCTCCCCCAAGCCAATAGGAATGGCTATCACGGCCCAGAGGGAGGAGCAGAAGGAGAGCTGCACTCACCCCTCTGTTTCCAGACTGCCCCCAGTACTGCTGCCCGTAGGCCCGGTTGTCGTAGCCTCGGCGCTGCCCGCCCACTGGAAGAGAAATGGAGAGCACGCTCAGACAGCTGGCGTGGGGTCCTGGCTCCACAACTGAGTGGAAATCAAAAAGTTGGAGCCAAAGGCAAATCTAGGGGAATAGGAGGCCTGTTTCAACCAGGCTTATACAATGTTAATTAAAGCACTGCCAGGATTTTAGAGAGTCTCAGAGGGGAGGGCAGAGGAAGAAGAGAGACACAAGAAAACCGAGCCACCTTGCTTTTCAAATTCCCCAATCCTGGAAAACATTTAAGAGGGCAAAAGGAATACATGGCAGAATTAGAAACACGAGTAAAAACTGCCATTCACAGGATCACAAACTTTCAGCCTTGGAAACAAAGTCTAATATTCCATGAGGACAGAAACCTGGAATTCTAAGTACTCGGCACATAGCTAGCAGCGCTCAAAGCCTGCTGACTTATGGTTATATACACACATACACAAACACATTCTTAAAGGCAGTGAACGCACATGGGGGGGTTTAGCTGACTAACTGTAGATGTTTAGGGGAAACAATTCCACCACTAACCTAACTTGCTTTTTAGCCACTGTCCCCCCAAGCCCACAAATTACTGAATGATGCATTCACTTTCTAATCTCTACAGCTGACTTTATCCAAAAGACAAAGCACCAAGAAAAGAATCAGATTTCACTGTACAAATCCTATCAGTACACTGGCACAGTGAAGCAGGGAGCCCATAAGTCAACAGGAAAACTAGAAAGAGAAGGTACAGCACTGCTTTCCAAGAAAATAAATATTTTTGTTGAAAAGTAACTCTTTTTTGTTGAAGGATTATGAAAGAATCAGAGTTTATAAGGGACACAGAAAGAAAGAGGATCCATCAAGAAGGCACTTCCTTTCTGTAAGTGACTTGGTTTTCCTGGGTCTCCCTGGATAATTCAGCGCAAAGAACAAACTGAGGCTGGAGGCGGCAGATCCTCAAGACTCACCATAGCCTTGGCCTCGGCTTCGGTTCTGCCGGTTACGCTTGTTCCGGTTGTTTCTGCGGTTTGTGCGCTTCTCGGAGGGGGGCAGCAGCTTCCGAGCCTCCTCCTTGTACTTAGTGACAATGGGCTGCGCTTCTTCCTTTTCTAGTTCCCCGTATGTCACCTCATCCATATAGTCGCATTTTTCAGGCAGAGAAAAATTGGCTGCAAAGGTATGAAAGAAGTTTTGTCTGGAGGCCGGGAGTTTGGCCTAGTGGTTAAAGTGCTTGCCTAGCATGCGGGAAGACCCGGGTTCGATTCCTTGGTACCACATACATACAAAAAAAACGCTGGAAGTGGTGCTGAGGCTCAACTGGTTAGAGCTCTAGCCTTGAGAAAGTCCAAGGACAGTCCTCAGGCCCTGAGCTCAAGCCCAGGACTGGCAAAAAAAAAAAAAAAAAAAAAAGGGGGCCGGGAGTTTGGCCTAGTGGTTAAAGTGCTTGCCTAGCACGCATGAAGACCCGGGTTCGATTCCTCGGTACCCCACATACATAACAAAAAGCCAGAAGTGGTACTGAGGCTCAAGTGGTAGAGCTCTAGCCTTGAGAAAGTCCAAGGACAGTGCTCAAGCCCTGAGCTCAAGCCCACGACTGGCAAAAAAAAAACAAACAAACAAAAAAAAAAGAAGTTTTGTCTGGAAAGTCCACAGATGGGTAAGAACTCATAAAAATTCTATTATAGAAAGACACTGTGTGAGTGAGTACATGTGTGGAGGGGAATGAAACGCAGGGCTGTACAAATCCAATGAGCTCCATTCCCCAGCTTGTTTTTAAATAAGACCTCTTATGTAGCCCCAGATGGACTGGGGATCCACCATGCCTGGCCCCGTGTAAGACTTTGCAAGCTCTCTATCACTTGAGCCATACCATCATTTCTGGCTTTTTGATAGTTAGAATTATAGTCACTAGCCTTGGGTACCTACCTACATAATAGTTTTGTTTTGTTTTTGCCAGTCCTGGGGCTTGAACTTAGGGCCTGGGCACTGCCCTTGGACACGTCTGCTCAAGGCTAATGCTCTGCCACTTGAATCACCGTGCTACTTCCGGGTTTTCTAAGAATTTGGTATTGAGAAATCAAATCCAGGGCTTTGTGCATGCTAGGCAAGCATTCTACCACTTCATTTTCCCCTAAATTGTAATCTCTGCAAATAGTAAATTTATGAGGTCTTAAGTGATCCATAATAAACTAACAGTTAAGTGAGTAAAGTTTCTCATTAGAAAAGAAGCAGAGAAAGAGTATAAAGTAACTGAGGAGATTTTGGTGTTGCTAGATAAGTAGTATTTCTTAGAAACTCCAGCCTACAGGCCTTTTATATTGATATAAGAAAAGAAAATAAGAGTGTAAGCTTTCTCATTTGCCACCTGTACACAACTACCCAGCATGTTTACCAGTCACTGGATTTCAAGTTCATATAGACTGCTAAATCCCAGGAAAATTAACTCCAATGGGGCACTTGTGGTTCTTGGATGAATCCAAGCAGCCTTACTTTATGAAACTATACTAAATTCCTCCTGGAGCTGGAGTATCAATTATGAACTGTCAAAGTTCACTCTGTAAAAATTTAGAGGATCTGGCTGTGTAAATGTTTCCAAGGATAGTGATTACCAGAATTTAAAGGGCCACTGGCTAAAAGAGCAGATGGCAGGCTGTCGTCTGAAGACAGTAAGAGGAAATCAGGAAGTGAAACCAAGCAAACAGCTAATACTACTTTGTGCAGACCTAGCTACAGGTTTTGGACTGCATTAACAATTTCATCAAATACCAAAAATCAAAACAAGATCATAAGACCAAGACACACTGTACTTATTAAGCAATTTGTTGAATCCTTTGTAAAACTAAAGATACTAACAAATACAATATTGAACAGGGCCCAGTGGCTCACGCCTATAATAGGAGGCTGAGATCTGAGGATCTGAGATCCCAGTGCCAGCTCGGACACTAAAGTCTGTGAGACTCCTATGTCCAATTAACAACCAGAAAACTGGAAGTGGTACTGTGACTCAACGGGTAGGGCAGTAGCCTTGAGGTGAACAGCTCAGGGACAGCGCCCAGGTCGAGTTCAAGCTCCACAACTGACTAATAACAAACAAAATAACAAAACAACATTAAGATCATTCACTATGGCAGATTCTCAGGACTCAATTTAAATTTGAATTCTAACAATCTCCCATTCCCCGTTTTCATGTAATATGAATAATCCACAAAGAAGGAACCTCATTTCATATGCTATTTCCCCATGTCTAGGGCACTACTGGCCAGACACACCACAAATCTTACTTTACTAAGTAATGCTAGGAAGCTTCTTTCTTGAGTTCTAATTGTCTTGTAATCTATTACTAATTATTATTATTTGCCAGTTCTGGGCTTGAGCTCAGGGCCTGAGCACTGTCCTTGGACTTTCTCAAGGCTAGAGCTCTACCACTTGAACCTCAGCACCACTTCCAGCTTTTATCTATGCATGTGGTACCGAGGAATCAAACCTGGGTCTTCGTGCTTGCTAGGCAAGCACTCTACCACTAGGCCAAACTCTCCGCCTATTATTGTAGCCAACATTGCCTTTTAACTCAAGTCTTCTGCATCAGCCTCCAGAGTGTGGGGATTACAGGCATGTACCATCACTCTATGCTCACCACTTTGCTTTCTTGTATCATATCCAGAATGAGTCAAGGGATCACTGCTTCTTCATCACTCTGCTCACTCATTTATTTACAACAGCTTGACTGTATTTTTTTTTTTTTACCAGTCCTGAGTCTTACTCTTGGGGACCTGGGCACTGTCCTGGAGCTTTCTCAAGACTAGCACTCTACCTCTCAGCACCACTTCCAGCTTTTTCTGTGTATGTGGTACCAACAATTGAACCCAGGGCTTTGTGTATGCTAGGCAAGCACTCTACCACTAGGCCACAATCCAGGCCCCTAAGTTATTCTTCAAATTCACACACTCATTTTTCATTGTTGTTCTTGCTGGTCATGGGACTTGAACTCTGGGCCTGGGCACTGTCCCTGAGCTCTTCAGCTCAGGCCCTACACTTGAGCCACAGTGCCATTTCCAGTTTTCTGGTAGTTAATTGAAGATAAGAGTTTCACTGACTTTTAGAGCCCAAGCTGACTTTGATACGTGAACCTCAGATCTCAGCCTACTGAGTAGCTAGGAGTACAGGTATAAGCTACTGCATTTAGACACAGGAAGTCACCGCTGGTGATAAAAGTATCCAGTAAGGTAACAGGAACTCTCACGTAATGTATCCCACCTTTCATCTCCAGCATTATAGACTCAGGAACATCATCTCCCTCCACTTCTTTTCTCAACTCCAGCCTCTTTTTCCAGTCTTCCTCATTGGGAACAACTACCACCACTTTCCGGGAGAAAGTCTTGAACAGCAATAGCTTCCGCCTTTGGCCAGAATTGTACACATTGCACTAAGAACAGGAGACATAACAGATGGTTAACAATGAAAATTGAATTCAATGTCAACTAAATTTAAGTCACCAGATTGGAAATCACACATATACAATCACCTTTATTATTTTTCCTTCCAATGCTGGGGATCAAACTCAGGGTCTTATACATGCTAGGCAAGTGCTCTATCACCGAGCTACACCTTTGTCCAACCTTTAATTTTCAAAGCTGTATACGAGAGCCAGAAGCATGGTCTCATGGTAGAGTGCTTACCTACCATGCATGAAGCCCCAGGTTTGATTTCTTGATATCATGTACACAGAAAAAAGCCAGAAGTAGTGTGGTGGCTCAGGTGGTAGAATGCTAGCCTTGAGAAAAACCCACGGATAGTGCCCAGGCCCTGAGTTCAAACCCCAGGACTGGCAAAGAAACAAAAAACAACAACAAAAAACTGTCTACAGAGCGATACTATCTCATTTTGCATAGCCCTAGAGATTAAAGAATAAGATTTCTCCAAAATTCCAAACTAAGTGGTAGATTCAAGAATCCAAATAAACTACTTTCTCTATTACCTAGATTTATATACTACTCTCAGGTAAAAAAAAAAAAAAAAAAAAAACTAATGACAAACCAACATTACAACCACCACTCACAGTCATAATTAGATAATCTGAATTGATCTTTTATTCAGCTCTCTGTACATATGTATTCAGCTTTTGATTATAACTCATTATGTCAGATGGAATGTTAGAAGAAATTCCCATTGCCTCTGGATTCTCTGCAAAACCAAGTTCTTCTGAATGTTTCAACAATACCTGATCAAGAATGAAGTTCCTCTTTGTTCGAGAAGCAATCTGGACCAGCTTACTAAGGCACTGGGAGGCTTGCTGCACTAAAAGGTCTCGGCTTTTGGGGTCCATCTCTGGTTCCACAAGTCCCTTCATCTGACAAATGTAAGGAAGTAAAGAGAAGTACAAGAGTGTTCACGGGTGATTCATGGCTACTGCTGCTGCTTCTTTAAATGCCATTTCCACCATCCATGACAAGTCATCCCCTTTCCTCAGAGCTTGCAGTAGTCATTTAGTAGTCACAGTAGTCATTTCTGTTCTCAACTTCAATACTGTCTAGATTTTACGCTTTCAGAAAGCTGACATAGCAAAGGAAAGAAATAAAGCTAAGGGGCCGGGAGTTTGGCCTAGTGGTTAAAGTGCTTGCCTAGCATGCATGAAGACCCAGGTTCGATTCCTAGGTACCACATATAGAAAAAAGCCGGAAGTGGTGCTGAGGCACAAGTGGTAGAGCTCTAGCCTTGAGAAAGTCCAAGGACAGTGCTCAGGCCCTGAGCTCAATCAAGCCCAGGACTGGCAAAAAAAAAAAAAAAAAAAGAAAGCTAAAAAACACTAAAAACATCTGAAATACTTCTCTATTAGTAGGACCTTTATTCTCAGACCCTTAAAAAAACAAAACAAAACAAAAAAACCCACTAACTCTCCATAAAGGACAGGTCACAGGAGCTTGCTAGGGTACAGAGCAAACACTCTATCTTGGTAATCCTCAGAGCAACTGACCCTCATTTGGTTGAGCACAGTCTCAGCTCCCAGGACATTGTATCTTTTCTCAGGATTTTCTTTTGCATAATTCAATGCCCACTTGGTCTTTCCAGATCCGGGTAGTCCCACCATCAGAATCACCTACAATATAATAATAATAATAATAAAATCACCATCACGTAATAAAAATGCCAATTTAAGAACCTAATTTGCATCCCAGTATGGTAATGTTTTCGCAATACACCTGGGAGGTCATACCCAGCCACGAAAGCTCATTTCTGCATTCTGTTTGGCATACCTCACACTCCTCTGTGGTCTTGGGAGGGACTGCAGTGCGCACACGCTCCTCAACAGGCACAGCATGGATGAACACAAACTCTTCTGGTGGTTGGAAGAAAGGTTCCTCCTTCTGACCAAAGTTTAATTCTACAACACAATTTTTGCAGAGGACATGGGGCAGAAGTGCCCGGTCTGCCAGAGATTCCTTGTTGATCCGGAATGCCACACCTAGATCTTCTCCATTTTTGGAGAAGGAAAGTTCTACTTCTTCAGTCTCAAAATTCTGTAAGGACAAAGACCAGAAGTACTTATGGGCTGAGTTTGATGAATATTACATCTTTTTTTTTTGCCAGTCCCGGGCTTGAACTCTGGGCCTAAACATTGTTCTTGGGCTTTCTCAAGGCCAGAGCTCTACCACTTGAGCCATACCATCACTTCCAGCTTTTTCTATATATGTGGTACCAAGAAATCGAACCCAGGTCTTCATGCACACTAAGCAAACATTCTACCACTAGGCCAAACTCCTGGCCCCTAAATCTTATTCTTTAAACTAAGATTATGGCATAACAGAAGCAATGTAAATGCTTAATGTCTGCAGTTGATGGAAAACAGTTGAATTCCTAGGGTTCTATGTCCATTTTTTTTTTTTTTTTTTGCTATTAATCTACACCTTTTAGGAACACTTACAGCAAAACAGCCAATGACATCATTCTCCCCAAAAGTCTGGCCAAATTCCTCAAACTGTCCATTCTCTGCCTTGAGTCCTCGACCATCAAAGCCATAAGAGAATTCATCTTCACCTAGTGGACAAATCAGTTACCAGTCAAAGTTCCCACACAGTAACAAAATGGTAACAGAGGGACACAGTGAAGTAACAAAGTAACTTTACCAAGTTGTGGATGGGAAAAGTCAATGGACCACCCAACTCGAAGGAGAGAAACCTCTGTGCAGCCTTCTTTCATTGGGAGGTTCTGGGATACCTAGCCAAGTCAGAAAAAAGAACTCTTTTAAGATTCTGATAGATTCAGGAGCAAACTTGTTACAAAGCAAGTTGTTTTGTCAGTCACCGAGCTTGAACTCTGGGCCTGGGCACTGTCCCTGAGCTCTTCAACTCAAGGCTACCTCCCTACCCCCTGAGCCATATCCCCACTTCCCATTTTCTAGTGGTTAATTGGAGATAAGAGTCTCATGCTCTTTAGTGCCCAGGCTGGCTCTGAACCACAATTCTCAGATCTCAACCTCCTGAGTAGCTAGGATTGTAGGCAAGAGCCAAGCCTAACTTGGCTCATTTTTTAACTGAAAATAACCACAACTCAATATCAAGAGGAACAGCTCACTGAACCTAAAGACACATGGGTAGATTTCTCTTACTCTTATTGTCAATGCCTTTTCCTAAACCTATAAATATTAATGGATAAGAGTCTATTATATAGTTTAGCGGATACATTAAATGAATAGTCTTAAAGAGCCTCTTACCTTGGCCTCAAAGCAGACTTTTCCCTTTGTTACTCCATAAGTACTCCTTGCCCCAGACCAAAGGGTGGGGAACTTCTCTGAGAAAAGTGGCTGCCCTCCATAGCGGTCTTTGCTCACTTGAAAATGGAGATCTGAGGTATCTGTGTAGAAAGAAAGATTCAACTGGTTAACAGTATGATCCCCACATTTGAAAGCTGCCCACAGAGGACAAGTATATCTAATTGTCCAGAATTGATAGAAAATTTCTTAAAATTTTCAGATCAAGAAATTTTAATCTCCAAAACCACTGTGGGTTTTTTTTTGTTGTTGCTGTTGGTCCTGGGGCTTGAACTCAGCCTGGGTGCTACTTCTCAGCTTCTTTTTGCTCAAGCTTCTTTATACCAGTTAAGCTACAGTTCCACGTCTGGCTATTCTGTTAGTCTATTGGAGGTAAGAGTCTCACAGATTTTCTTGCCCAGACTGGCTTCGACCATGATCCTCAGATCTCAGCCTCCTGAGCAACTAGGATTACAGGCATGAGCCACCAGCATCCAGCTTCTAAAATCATTTTTAGGCATCACTCCAGAGGCTGAGGAAGGAGGTCAACCTGGGCTACCCAAGGAATTCTATGACTGTCTGGGCTACATAGAAAGACTATTTCAAAACCAAACAAAAACCCCTCCAAACAATCTATCTGCCTTATACATACACGTGTCCAGGTTCACAAGAGTTTGATCCTCCTCCTCATCTTTTGCCTCTTCTTCTGGAGGTGGTGGAGACTTTGAGCTATACACAGTAGGAAAGAAAAGCAAATAGAGTGTAAAAAGGCCCTTTTCTTTGAGGGGCAGTATCTGCTTGGCATCATGTCCATTTTAAACTACCAGTGAATATCAAATCCCAGCAGACAGCTTCTTTCAACAAATAAGGTAATAGGCACTTCCATGGCATAATCATTCTAAAACTTATGCCTATAAAAACCTATTCCATTTTCAATCCACCCCTCCTTCCAGGCTAACCAGTCAATACCAGGTTTACCAAAATCAGAGCAGACACTCCCTTCAAGGAAAGGGACTGTTTCCCTCACCGGCTGTGGTAAGCCTCCTCTCGGAATTCATAGTAAGCTCGGCCATGTTCATCCTTCTCATCCCGCTGTCTCTTTACCCCCCGCCGCTCACCATCTGAGCCTGCTGGTTTTGACTTTTCACTATCTTGGTCATCTCCTACAAAAAGGAGGGAAAGAAAATCAGCAGTTTTTATACTGGAGTGTAGAACCAATAGAAACTAAAGGGGAATGTAAGTGATCTGTCTAATCAAAATGGTCAAGTTATTTTCATTTATCCACTTAACATTTTATTTCCAAAGATCATTTTCTTATCAATGGCTCCAGCCATTGGGGAGGAAGAATGTTACTGGCTAATTTGTCAAGGAGCAGATTAAAAACCGGGCAATTTTGCATTCTAAATTTATCTGCTTAAATCAGGTCAAACTTGAAGACTTTCCCACTAAAGTGATATAAAAAATATCCTGTCTTTTGGAAACCTGCACAGGTATATTTAATTCTTATCAAATTTGGACATAAGACAGGCATGTTATTTTTCTAACACTTTTCCACAACTTTATAACACAGGCATCTCTGTTTTTAAGAGTCTTCATTAAAATACGCAGCCATCCAATGGCTTTTACTTATACATTATGGTCAATGAACCTAAGCACAAGACAGCTATATTTTATCAGGAGTTTTTTTTTTTTTTTTTACCTGAAGGTTGCAAGAGCAAACCATTGTCACAAGAGACCCATAAATAATCCTGCATCTCTACTGCACATAATTTGGAGCAGAAAGGTGTTGCCATATATTTAGTAACAGTCTCTATAAGAGGAAAATGCTCATGAGTTTTCCCTAGCTTTTCCATTTTGCGACACTAATAATTTCTTTAAAGCAATCCCCCAGGGCTTCAACCTTCAGTGTTTCTTTTCTTATCTATTTGGGATACAGACAAGTAAAAGGTTATATAATACGATTTTTGTTCCAGGACATAAAACAAAAAAAAAAAACTTGTTAAGGTGCAGGTTATAAGATTATAGTAAAATAGGTTCCAACTACACCAACAGAATACTCAGTAACAAGGGAAAAAAACATTAAAGCAATCTACTTCGAAGAAAGACTTGAAGGAAGCTCCCCTTTCCCAACCTATTCTGATTGTGTTATGGACCAAACATACAATATGTTTAAAAGAACGCGGAAAGCTCACCAATTCCCTGGGACATCTCTACATACACTACCACAAGGTTCTTACTGGACCCACTGAGCCTCAATCATTCAACTCAGGAAGTCATAGCACCTACACACGGACTCGGTGGGAAAATGAAAACGTTTTACAAGTAACTATTCTAAATGCAATATTCTAATGCTTTCTCTTCTCTAGTTAACCATTAAACCCAACAAGTTCACACTAGACGCTGTCCCCTACCGATCAAGCAAGAGCAAAATCGGACGTTCAGATTTGCTCTGGCAATATACTTTTGGCAGAGCGGACTTTGCCGGACCCGGCTTATTGCTTCAGACTTTTTACAGTGAGAAAGTCAACAGTCAGATAGCCCTAAGGCCTACTCCAACTGTCAGTCTAGCGGTTCCTGTAATCACCGATTCCTCAGCACATTTTTTGGTCAGATAAGCGGTGCAAGGACCAGAAGAGAATGCTCCACAGGTAGCTCGCATACCAAACCGTTCACATCCGTGCACCCGTAGCACGGCCATCTAGCTGGGGCAGGGATCTCCCTCCTGCAAAGTGCTAGGCCACCGAGGCAGCTAGACCCCTCAGAAAGACGGGCAGAGAAAGAAAGCGATGTTCCCCCGGGGAGTCCCACCGAGCAGCGATGGGGGGCAAGAGGGAACAAGCGGTAGAACCCCGCAGTGCAGGGCAGGGTGCCGGATCATGGACGCACGAGGCAGGACCGAGCCCGGCTCCGCTGCCAGCTCCTCACCCTGCTCCTCTGCGGCCTTGTCACCCGGCGCCTCGGATCCTGGCGTCTCGTCCCCGCTCCGTTCCTCCGGCTCGTCTTCCTCCCCCTTGCCGGTGCCCTGCTCTTCGCCACCATTTACCCCACCTGACCCGGCCGTGGCCTCTGTCGGCAGGTCGGAAGTATCGGGCTCGGGCTCGGCCTCCATGGCTGACACCTCCGGGGGCTCCGGCGGCGGCTGCGCGGCCTGGTCCGAGGCCTTAGCAGGGGGTGGCTCCTCGTCCTCGTCCTCAAGCAGCGCCTCCTCGTCCTCCTCCTCCTCCTCGTCCTCCTCTTCGTCCCCGCCCGGGCCGCCGCCCGACGCGGCCACAGGCCGAGGCTCCGCCTTGCAGGCCCCGCCGGGCCCGGCCCCGCCACCACCGGCCTCGTCCTCAAGCATCTCGGCATCCAGCGCTTCCTGCAGCCTCTGCGCCAGATCCATCTTGAGGCCGCGCGAATCCAGGCCCCGCCGCTGCAGCTCTGACCGCAGCTCGGTCACTTTCAGCCGCTTCACCTCCATCGCCGCCGCCGCCTCCTCCGCCTCCCGCCGCCTCCTCCCCTGCGAACCGTCGACCGAGTCGGACCGCGCAGGCGCCGCCGCCGCCGCCACCGCCCGCCTCCGCCTCACGCGCCAGTCCTGAACCCGCGCGAGCGAGTGCACGCACGCACGCAGCGGCGAAGGCCGAGCAGTCCCCGCAGCGTCCTGTTTGGGTCGCTTTCCTCTTCCCTCCCCCTCTCGGCTCCGGGAGCCCAAAACAACGCAACGCAGCTCCGCTTTCCTTCCAGGCCCTGGGTTCCCTACCGAGGACGGGCGCGCGCAGAGGGCGACGGAGTTCCCTCCCTCGTCCCGCCCCTTTCGCCTCCCCGGACCAATCAGCGCCCGCAAAATATTACGGCGCAGGCGCGCCGCGGTCTGACGCGAGGAAGGCTGGCTGCGGCTCAAGTGCCTCGTAGCACGGAAACGAGTGCGCGCCCGTCTTTCCGTACCTCAGCCGGGCGTTCTGCGCAGCTGCCCGGAGCGCCGCCCACCCGCTCACCACCAGTGCTTCCGGCTCACATTCAATTACCGCGTCTGCCTAGGGCTTGCGCCATGCCCTCTTTTCTGTGTGAGTGCAGTATAGTCTGGAGAATAGAAACAAAAGAAAAACCAGAAGACAAGCGTGGCCACATAAGAGCGTTTTCGTAGCTTCTGGAGAAGGGGGTCATCAGACCCAAGACACACCGTAGTCCCCGCTGGCCCTCTGTTAACATTGGAAGTTCTACCTAGCAACAGACGCCCCGACCCCGCCTTCCCGCCTTGTCATTGGCTAGCTTGAACCGTCGCCTGACGCTCTGATTGGTCATCCGTGTTCGCCAAGGTTTTGCGTGGTTTTTTTTTGTTTTTGTTTTTTTTCAAATGGACGAAACGGCTGGGTTTCTTTCTTTCTTTCTGTCTGTCTGTCTGTCTGTATTTGTGCGGTGGGGTGGAGTCGTTCCGCCGGGCTGGTGGGGTCGTGTCTGGGGGATTACTTTTCTAGAGCTGCTTCTGGTTGGACGGCGTGGGCGCCATGCGCGCGACCCTTCGGATGCCAGACTGCGGGGCGTGTGACCCTTTCCTGCCCGGGCTCCCGCCCGGCACCGAAGCCCGCGAGCAGACTTCCGGGCTCGGGCCTGCGCCCGGGCCCGGCTGCCTCGGCGGCCGGGTCAGCCTCGCCTGTAGACTGAGGACACCGATCGCCCCCACCCCGGTTCCCCAGCTCGCGAAGGCCGATATCACTAAATGTAATGTTGAGGAAGGACAAATAAAGAGCGAGGACGCAGCAAAGCCCTCCCGGCGTGGCGGGTGTGCCTGCGGCGTTCACTTCCGGGCCAGGGGGTGTGTCTCGCAGGGAAGGAAGCGGGCTCGGGGCCTCGGCCCGCCGGCCTCTGGCGCTCCCTTCGGGCCTCGGCTTCTTCCCAGTCTCCTCGTCCCGTGGTCCTCAACGTAGTCCTAGGCGTGACTATCCTACATACCCTTGAACGAGTCTCCTGCACTTCTAAAGAGAGAGAAATACCGTTCAGAGGCTGTAGTAAAAACCCTCCAAGTTCACCTTCCCGGGCCTTTTTTTTTTTTAATTTTACTTTATTTTTTGAGAACAGTGATTTTCCACCTTCCTCAGCTGCCAAGACCGGGTGTTTCCATCCCCACCCCGAGCTTCATTGGCTCTTTTCCCTCTCCGATTCTTTTAAGAGCCCTGGGCCACCAAGAGTTATGGAGAAGCGCCTGCGGGAGGCTCAGCTATACAAGGAGGAAGGGAACCAGCGCTACCGGGAAGGGAAGTACCGGGACGCCGTGAGTCGGTACCACCGAGCTCTGCTTCAGCTGCGAGGGCTGGACCCGAGTCTGCCTTCCCCGATTCCTAGTCTAGGGCCACAGGGCCCGGCTCTTACACCTGAGCAAGAAAACGAACTGCACACCACCCAGACAGACTGCTACAACAATCTGGCTGGTAAGAACAGGGCTGAGGGTGGGTAGAGAGGAACATTAAAGGTGAGCTTTGGAGAAAACCAACAACAAATGAGGGGCCTGGAGCCTGGCCTAGTGGCAGAGTACTTGCCTAGCATAGACGGAGCCCTGGGTTAGATTCCTCGGTATCACATACACAGCAAAAGCAAGAAGTGGTGCTGTGACTCAAGTGGTGGAGCAATAGCCATGAGAGCCCAAGGACAGTGCTCAGGCCGAGTTCAAGCCCAGTACTACTGGCAAAAGACCAATCCAGTTTATTCTGACATGAACTGAGATCTGTTTTTAAGCCGGGTGCCGCTCGTTCACACTTACCTAACTATTCAAGAGACTGAGATCTAAATAAAAATTGCAGTTCCAAGTTAACACAGGCAGGACACACTGTGAGACTGTCATCTCCAATGAGCCATCAAAAAGCTAGAAATGGACCTGTGGCTCAGGTGGTAGAGCTCCAGCCTTGAGCAAAATAGCTAAGGGATGGTGCCAAATACACCCCTACCCCATTTCCAATGTATACAACCCTCATTATTACAGAACAGAAATGTGGATTTATGTCTTGGATGAAACTTACCAATATCCATTTTCTAACAAGCTCGCAGGGGATGTTGATAACTTAAGAACATTTGTACTTACTGTAGAGGAAAAAAACACTGGTATTGTTTAAGGGGAATTTGATTTTTTAAAAGGAATTTTAGGTTCACAGAGATGATATTATGACAGTGCAACAAGTAGCTCCTGTATTAATTGTTGCTCATATTAATCTATGTAAATATCACAACAGTGACATGGTGCTGTAGCTCAAGTGACAGAGAGCTAACCTGCAGCAAAACGTGTCCAAGGACAGTGCCTAGGCCCTGAGCTTAATCTCCATGACTGGCAAAAAAAAAAAAAATATATATATATATATATGTGTGTGTGTGTGTGTGTGATCTCACCACATTTAGGGGGACGGGCAAAGCACTTTTTTTTTTTTTTGGTGGAGCTCTTCAGCTCCAGGCTACCACTCTATCCTTGAGCCAAGCCCCACTTCCCATTTTCTAGAGTTTAATTGAAGAAAAGAGTCTCAGACCGTTTTGTGCCCAGGCTGGCTTTAAACCTTAATAGCCGGATCTCAGCCTCCTGAGTAGCTAGGATTACAGGCATGAGCCACCATGCCCAGCATGGCAAAGCACATTTCTGTCTCAGGCTGCATTGGCTAACAGCTTCTCTTCAGTTAGAATGCTGTCTTCCTGGAATGACCCTTGTCATTGAGAGCTTGCTTAAAAGTCACTTAAGTGTGTGTGCTCACGCGGGCATGCGTGAGCGCTATGGCTATCAAACTCAGGTTCTCACACATGCTAGTTAATCACTCTACCCTTAAGGTACATTCAGAGCTTCCAAAAGTAACCTTTTTTTTAGAGAAGTCTTCGGACCAAACAGTAGTCTGACTTCATTTACTCTCTCAACTCTATTTTTTTTTTTTTTTGCCAGTCTTGGGGCTTGAACTCAGAGCCTGAGCACTATTCTTGGGCTTTCCTCAAGGTTAGAACTCTACCACTTGAGCCATACTACTCCCAGCTTTTTCTGTTTGTGTTACCTCGAGGAATCGAACCCAGGGCTCCATGAATGCTAGGCGATGACTCTACCACTAGGCCATACTCCCAGTCCCTCCCAACTCAATTCGATTGTCTTCAAGTAATACTTTCAAGATTTCATTCATTTGTTGTGTATTCTTCCACTTGGAGACTAGGAAATACAATCTGTGTTAATCATCAAGGTATCTTACCTTAGCCAGACACCAGTGGCTCTTGCCTAGAATTCCAGCTATTCAGAAGGGCCAAGATTCAGAGAATTATGGTTTGAAGCCAACCCAGATAGAAAAGTTAACCATGACTCCATTTCCAAAATAACCAGGAAATAGCTGGGCTGTGTGGCTCAAATGGTTGAGCAAGTACAAGACCTTGAGATCAAGCCCATCTGGAGTGAGGTAGAGATGAAGACCTGTTTTGTTCCTCTAATCCCGTGCTCCTAGTTCAGTGTCTTTACATAGGTCAATGCTTCATTCATTGTCAAATGAATTAATGAAGCTAGTCAGAAATAGGGATTAATTGAATGCTGGAGAAATAGCTCAGTATAAAAACTCTGTGGGGGCCAGGAGTTTGCCTAGTGGTAGAGTGGTTGCCTAGCATACATGAAGACCCAGGTTCAATTCCTCGGTACCACATACATAGAAAAAAGCTAGAAGTGGTGCTGAGACTCAAGTGGTACAGCACTTGCCTTGAGAAAGTCCAAGGATAGTGCTGAGGCCCTGAGCTCAAGCCCAGGACTGGCAAAAAAAAAAAAAAAAAGACTTTTACATTAGGGCTGGGAATTTGGTCTAGTGGTAGAGTGCTCGCCTAGCATTCATGAAGATCTGGGTTTGATTCCTCGGTACCACATACATAGAAAAAAGCTGCAAGCGGTACTGTGGCTCAAGTGGTAGAATGCTAGCCTTCAGGAAAAAGCCCAACTCAGTGCTCAGGCCCTGAGTTCAAGGTCCAGGACTGGAAAAAAAAAAAAAGTTAAAAACTCTGTGGCTACTTGGTGGAGTTGTGGAAAAAGGAAGCACATGTAATAAGCCCATGCTATTCTCATAATCCCTGGACCTTGTTCCATCTCAGAACCATGATAGAATCCTTGTATGTGTAATTCTAACAGTTGTGAAGTAAGGAGCATATTTCCCTGCTCTTAAGACAGGAACTGTGCATCCAGTTGTTGCCTCCTAGTCAGGGTTTTAATTTGAGCCCCTGTTCAGTCATCCGAGAGAACAGTGATACCTTGTCATTGAAAATGGCGAGAACTGGGCCGGGAGTCTGGCCTAGTGGTTAAAGTGCTTGTCTAGCATGCATGAAGACCTGGGTTTGATTCCTCGGTACCACATACATAGAAAAAAGCCGGAAGTGGTGCTGAGGCTCAAGTGGTAGAGCTCTAGCCTTGAGAAAGTCCAAGGACAGTGCTCAGGCCCTGAGCTAAAGCCCAGGACTGGCAAAAAAAAAAAAAAGAAAAAGAAAATGGCAAGAACTGGTGAGATGGGAGACTGAGAACGTAGAGCCTTGGTGTAGAAGCCCTGTACTGAAAACGACAAACTAGCATATCATAGCACTATGTACACAATAGGCAAGTGGTAAATACTGAAGTGGATTCCAAGTATGTATGGCTTTTTTTACACTGCTGTGTTTCCAGTACCTAATAGAGGGTGTGGCACCTAGGAGACACTTGAGTGTTTGTTGAATTGTTGAAGAAGTGAACATTGGGGACCCCCTTGAACTTATGCATGGAACCTATTATAATAAGCCTCTCCTCTTTCCACCTTTAATTTTGTCCACTAGCCTGTCTCCTTCAGATGGAGCCAGTGAACTACGAACGAGTGAGGGAATATAGTCAGAAAGTCCTGGAACGCCAGCCAGATAATGCCAAGGCCCTGTATCGGGCCGGAGTAGCCTTTTTCCATCTGCAGGACTATGACCAGGCTCGGCATTACCTCCTGGCTGCTGTGAACAGGCAGCCTAAAGGTGAGTGACAGGGACGTTAAAATGGTGAGGACAAATATCTGTCCTTAACACAAAGAAATGATCAAGTTAGGTGCTAAGGGCTCACATCTGTCTTCCTAGCTACTCCACAGGCTGAGATCTGAAGATCTCTGTTCTCAGCCAGCCCAGGCAAGAAAGTCTGGGAGACTTGTCTCCAGTTAACCACCAAAAAACCAGAAGTAGAGCTTTGGCTCAGAGTGGTAGAGTGCTAGCCTTTAGCGAAAGAGCTCAGGGACAGTGCCCAGGCCCTGAGTTTCTCACAACTGACAAAAAAAAAATGATCAGTGTTTAAGAAAATAGAAATGCTGCCTGGCATGGTGAGGCAGCTACAAAAGAGGCTGAGATCTGAGTATCAAGATTTAAAGCCGGCCGGGGCACAAAAGGTTCTGAGACTCTTTTCTCCAATTAACCACTAGAAAACCAGAAGTGGGGCTTCGCTGTAGGGAAGAACAGTAACCTTGAGCCGAAGAGCTCAGGGACAGCTCCCAGGCTGTGTTCAAGCCTCATGACCCCTCCCCCCCAAAAAAAACAGAAATGATAATTGATCTGATCAGTATTTGTCATATCTATGTATTTCCAAATATGTCTATTATATCAGTAACAAGAACAATATGCCTACATTCCTAGCTACTCAGGAGACATTATACAATGGATACATTGTATATTTTTGTTAGCTTACCTTTGTTATATGGGGGAATTTCAATGTTACTTTCCATGGCAAAATATTTTAAATCAAATGAAACATACCTATTGGAAATCCTTGTAGCTTTTTGAAAGGCACAGTCCATAATAATTTTTTTTAGTTGCCCAACTGGTGACCAGGAATTTTAGAAGCATCAGTTTTCAAAGTTCACTTCTTACCCTTTAAACGTATATCTAGAATAGGATGTGGACCCCAAGTAAACTTTGGTAATCCTCATTCTGCCTGCTCTCAGGCTGGGACTGGCCTTTGCTTTAGCTGTCATTTTGTTTTTGAGTTCTTGCTAGCCCCAGGTGTGACCTAGTAAAAAGAAGCAGCCTACTGAGAGAATTGAGACTTGGTACTTTGTCTTTAAGCTGTGAAATGGATGGTAGGCATATTCCTATGTTAGTTGGCTCAGCACTGAAAATTGTCTTCCCTTGTTTTCATGCTGGCTTATAGCAGCTTCTGAAGACTAGAAGCAGAGGGTCCCCAAGCACCAAAGTGCTGTAAAACCTTATTAAGTTAAATGAATGCTCAAGCCACTATAGCTTAGGAAATGAAAACATTGGTTTTGTTGTTGATGGTGGTGCCGGTAGTGTTTTTTCTTCTTTACCTTTTTTGTTCTTTTTTCTTTCTTTTGAGGAACAAAAGGGGGACACGTAAATGGTAGAAGGGGGCCTGGAGTTTGGCCTAGTGGTAGAGTGCTCACCTAGCATTCATGAAGATCCTCGGTACCACATACATAGAAAGACTCTGCAAGTGTCTGAAGAAAACCCAAGGACAGTGGTCAGGCCCTGAGTTGAAGGCCCCCCCCCCAAAAAAAATGGTGGAGGGAAAAAGGATGAATAAATGAACTTAAATGAACTATGCAATTTATGGGTAGGGATGGGAGAGAGAAACTGGAGGAAAATGATGATAGTGTCCCCCCAAAAATATACTTAGTACTTGACTTATGAAAACAATAACCTCTTTGTACAAAAACTTAGTAACAATAAAATTATATCTAAAACAAAAAGAGGCTGGGAGAGTGGCCTAGTGGTAGAGTGCTTGCCTAGCATGCATGAAGCCCTGGGTTGGATTCCTTGGTACCACATACATAGAAAAGGTCAGAAGTGGAGCTGAGGCTCAAGTGGTAGGTAGTTCACTAGCCTTCAGAAAACAGAAGGACAGTGCTCAGGTCCTGAGCAATAATTCTGGGGTGCCAGTGACTCACTTGTAATCCTACCTATTTGGGAGGCTAAGATCTGAGGGTTTTGCCTCGGAGCTAGCCAGGGCAGGAAAGTCCATAAGACTCTTATCTCCATGTAACCACCAGAAAACCAGAAGTGGAGCTGTGGCTCAGAGACAAGGCCCAGGCCCAAGTTCATGCCCCATCCCCATGACTATATAAATAGCATCTTCAGGTACTTTTATAATCACTGTTTCCTAAAAATCCATTTCATTATAAAGTTAGCAATCAACAGGGCCAGGAATTTAGCCTAGAGGTAGAGTGCTTGCCTAGCATGCACAAAGGCCCGGGTTTAATTCCTCAGTACCACATACATAGAAAAAAGCCAGAAGTGGTGCTGAGGCTCAAGTGGTAGAGCTCTAGCCTTGGGAAAGTCCAAGGACAGGAGCTCAAGCCCAGACTGACAAAAAAAAAAAGTTAGCAATCAACCCTGCTGTGTAAAGGCAGATATTTTAAAAATTCAAAGTGATACTAAGTAATGGAATTTACTGTTGTAATATATTCAGATTGTGATATGTTCAGATAAAATAAGTGAGAATGTGTTAATGACCCTCCCCCACATAACATGATTGTAATTTGTCTGATTGCCTTCTCTTTCATCTCCCAAGATACCAATGTCCGGCGGTACCTCCAGCTGACACAGTCAGAACTCAACAGCTACCATAGGAAAGAGAAACAGCTGTATCTTGGCATGTTTGGTTAATGAAGAAAAAGGATGCTTGGACATACGAACTGAGGTGGGCCATTGAAGACCCAGCAAGAGAAACCTGAGCCTCAGCAAGAGAATGAATCCTGTACCTCTATTGCAGCTGAACTTCTGTTTTGTTTTCTGTTCTGCACAGATCTTTGTTTAGACCATTTGTGTCTTTGTATATATATGTGTGTGTGTGTGTGTGTGTGTGTGTGTGTGTGTGTGTGTGTGTGTGTGTGTGTTTATTCATCTATATATATGCTATCTTCCAATAAATTTTATTGTTGGGGATATTTGCTTTGAGAACTAGACCAGAAAATAGTCATCAGCCATGGGTGGAATTAATATTTCTGGCATGAATTTTAATGAGATGTGGTAGATATATTTCTATACAGGGCAGAAGACTAGCAGAGGTGAAGTAAGGGGAGGCAAAAGCCTCCAGTGGTATCTCAGATGCCCAAAGTTAAACTGGAAAACTAAATAATTATAAGTACAACTTGAGTCTATATAAATGAAAACCTTTCAGAGAATCTTTTTTTTGGGGGGGGGGGTCAGTTGTGGGGCTTGAACTCTGGGCCTAGGCACTGTCTCTGAGCTCTTCAGCTCAAGGCTCGTACTCAACCACCTTGAGCCACAGTGTCACTTCTGGTTTTCTGGTGGTTAGTCGGAGATAAGAGTCTCATAGACTTTCATGCCTGGGCTGGCTTTGAACCACGATCCTCAGATCTTAGCTGTTCAATTCTCAGCCTCCAACGTAGCTAGGATTAGCTTTTTTTCCCTTATTCTCTTTAATAATTCACACACATTGAAATTTCTTTCTTCCTATAAAGATATCTCTTTTCTATCTGGATGTGGTACTGTAGTCCTGGAATTCTACCACTGGGAAGTTGAGACAAGAGGATCTTGAGTTTGAGGCTACTCTGGGCTACATAATGAGATCCTATCTCAAAGAACAAAGGGCCAAAGATATAGCTCAGTTGTAGAGCCCTTGCTTACCACATATGATGCTGTATGTTCCATTTCTGGGGTCAGTACCACATTAAATACTTGTTATTATTTTATGACTTATTTATTTGTAATTTCTAGTCTTTGCTAATGCTTGTACTCAGATCATTAACTTATTTTTTCATTAAACTAATAACTTAGCAGAGTTAAGTATTGAAGTATTCATCCAATAATCCTTCCACCTCATGCCAAAAAAAAAAAAATCTCTGTTTTCATAAAGTTGTATATTTGTTGCATGAACATTTCTCTTAAAAAACCTGTAAGATAGGGGCCAGGAGTTTGGCGTAGTGGTTGAGTGCTTGTCTAGCATGCACGAAGACCTGGGTCCTCGGTACCCCACATAGCAAAAAGCCAGAAGTGGTGCTGAGGCTCAAGTGGTAGAGCTCTAGCCTTGAGAAAGTCCAAGGACAGTGCTCAGACCCTGAGCTCAAGCCCAGGACTGGCAAAAAAACAAAAAAGAAACATAAAAAAAAACCTGTAAGATAGATTACTTACCATGTCTTCTGGAAACTATCCTATAGAAAAATAGGGCAGGGCTAAGAATGTGGCTTAGTGGTGGAGTGCTTGTCTAGCATGCATGAAGCCCTGGGTTCAATTCCACTATACCACAAACACAGAAAAACCTGGAAGTGGCACTGTGGCTCAAGTGGTAGAGCATTCACCTTGAGCACAGAGAGGCTCAGGGACTGGAGAAAAAAAAAAGTAGGACAAAATCCCAAATCTCTTGATCTGTCACCCTATATTTTGCAGGAGTTCAGGTCCTTACAGAATAGGAATGAGGAAAGCCCATGATTTTATTGCTCAGTGCCTTGGAAGAACCTCTGGGCCTCTGGGGAAGCTGTCTTGAGAACCCATGCAAAATGCACATCTGGGGTGGCCCTGTCCACCAGAAGCTCCTCTGCTATTGTGTTTCCTTGTGGATTACATCTGTGCCATGGATACTAAATAACAGCTGAAAACATGTAGCAGTACCTTTATAATGGAGATAATATATGTGTGATTAGCCATCCTATAACTATAAAGTAAATAGGTTTTCAGAATGAAAAACCATTGTTTGTTAATAAGACCCCATTCTTGCAATAGATTAGACTTCTCTGGGCCTCTCTACACACTAAATATAATCATCAGCTCACATCAGAACATTTTTTTGATAAGGCAATGGTGGTTCATGCCTGTAATCCTTGTTTTTAAATTGCAGGCCCTAAGTTCACATTCAACAGCTGACAAAAAATAATAAATGTGAGAAAAGAAATTGTGAAGTTACATGCTTCATTTGGTTTGAACTGGTTTTGTTCTCTGATTTTTTTTTCTCCTTCCCAAAACTTGGAGTTTAGCCTAATGGTAGAGTGCTTGCCAGCATGCATGAAGACCCAGGTTCGATTCCTCAGTACCACATATGTAGAAAAAAGCTGGAAGTGGTGCTGAGGCTCAAGTGGTAGAGCTCTAGCCTTGAGAAAGTCCAAGGACAGTGCTCAGGCCCTGAGCTCAAGCCCAGGACTGGCAAAAATAAATCAATAAAATAAGCCGTCTTGGGCTGGGAATGTGGGTTAGTGGTAGAGTGCTTGCCTAGCATGCATGAAGCCCCAGGTCCAATTCCTCAGTATCACATAGACTTAAAAAGCCAAAGTGGTGCTGTGGCTCAAGTAGTAGAGTGTTAGCCTTCAGCAAAAGAAACAGGGACAATGCTCAGGCCCCGACTTCAAGCTCCAGGACTGGTCAATAATAATAAGCTGCCTTTTTCATCAGTAAGGAAACAATAAGCCGGATATTTTATTTTTATTTTTTTTTTCTATGTATGTGGTACCAAGGAATTGAACCCGGGTCTTCGTGCATGCTAGGCAAGCACTGTACCACTAGGCCAAACTCCCGGCCCCAATAAGCCGGTTATTTTAAAATGCAGTTTAGCTGGGCACCAGTGGCTCACACCTGTCATCCTAGCTACCCAGGAGGCTGAGATCTGAGGATCACAGTTGGAAGCCAGCCAGGGCAGAAAAATCCCTGTGAGACTTTTATCTCTATTACATTACTCAGAAAAAGCTGGAAGTGACACTGTGACTCAAGTGGTAGAGTGCTAGCTAACCTTGAGCACAAAGCAGTTCAAGGATAGAGTCCAGGTCCCCAGGATCAACAACAACAAAAATATAAGGGATAACACCTAGGCCCCGAATTCTAGGCCCCAGTATTAGCACATACACAAAAAATTTTTTATGAAAATTATCCATCATGGATAGGCAATCATACTTTGGTTCCCAGAGATAATGAGAAATGTTATTCTCCAAACTTGAACCTCCAACCTTGTTTTGCTTAAACTCTGTATTTCCTGGTCAGTATATTCAGTACATAGTTGAGAGTCTAGTTCTGGGATAAATTTCCTTAGACACAGGTTTTTAGGAGTTATCCAAACTGGTCGTGAGTTCCTGGAGTATCCTCATGCCTAACACTTCCAAGGGGCTATGACTACCGTTGTGTACCATTGTCCCTGGATTTGGAATTCATTCAGCATAGAAAAATTAGGCATCATCAACTTTTCAAGTGTTGTTTGGTTTTGTGTGGCAGTGGGTTTGAACTTGGCCTCATGCTTGCCAAGCAGGTGCTCCACCACTTGAGCCATGGCCCTGAGCCAGCATCATCAGCTCTTACTTCCATAATCTCTTCATTAAGGAACTTTTCTTTTCCCAGATCTTTACCTTGAAGCTCTCATTCCTGTATCTCAAAAAAACACTAACTTTGTAAGAAGTTAGTGGTAGATAACCCAAAAGAGAGGAAAGGAATTTGTAAAGTTTATTTGTATTTTCATTTTTCTATTTTTTCTTTTTTTCCACCAGTCCTGGGCCTGGAACTCACAGCCTAGGCACTGTCCTTGGACACTTTTTTCACTCTGCCACTTAAGCCACAGCACCATTTCTAGCTTTTTCTGTGTATGTGGTATCAAGGAATCAAACCCAGGGCTTCATGCACGCTAGGCAAGCACTCTACCACTAAGGCTATGCTCCTGGCCCCTTCTACTTTCAGGTCCCCAGTGTAAATAAAAGTTTGGTTTGGAGCAAGCCTGTTACTCCATTCTACAGCTTCAGACTTCACCACCGTTGGGCAAACTCTTCTCTCACACTTTTTTTTTTGCCATTCCTGGGGCTTCAACTCAATGTCTGGATGCTGTCCCTGAGCCTCTTTGTGCTCTAGGTGTTAGTACTCTACCACTTGAACCACAATCACACTGATACTTTTGGCTTTTTCTGTTTATGTGGTACTGAGGAATCGAATCTTGCTTCATGCATGCTAGGCATGCACTCCACTACTAAGCCACATTCCTAGCCCTTCTCTCATATTCTTAGGGCTCATTTTCCCTATTCCACATCAACACCCCAAAATTTCATTTCTTTGCCATTCCATTGCCAACAGCCATGTGTATTACCTTACGTAATTTAACTTCTCTAGGCTACTATCATCACATTGTTTTCTTTCTCTGGTGTTGGGTATCGAACCCAGGGCATGATTCATGCTAGGCACTGCCATTGAATTATGTTCCCAGTCTCACCTCTAATGCACAAGATTCTCTCCTGGAGCCGGGCGCCAGTGGCTCACGACTGTAATCCTAGCTACAGGAGGCTGAGATCTGAGGATCAGGGGAACAGGACACTAAAGCCTGTGAGACTTTTTTTTTTTTTTTTTTTTATGGGTCATGGGGCTTGAACTCAGCCTGGGCACTGTCCCTGAGCTCTTCAGCTCAAGGCTACCCCCCTACCCTTGAGCCAAGCCCCACTTCCCATTTTCTAGAGGTTAATTAGAGATAAGAATCTCTGGTCCTTTTGTGCCTGAGCTGGCTTTGAACCTTGATCCTCAGATCTCAGCCTCCTAAGAAGCTAGGATTACAAGCGTATGCCACTACCCTGGCTCCCTGGCTCTCTGAGACTCTTATCTCCAATTAACCACCAGTAAACTGGAAGTGGTGCTGTGGCTCAAGTGGTAAACTGTTAGCCTTGAGCTGAAAAGCTCAGGGGCAGCTCCCAAGCCCAGAGTTCAAGCCTCACGACCCCACCTCCCCATGAAGAAGACTTTCTCCTAGGTTTTCCTGCTGTAGCTTTCCCAAAAAACCATCATTCCAATGCCTCACAACCTCCCTCCCCTCACAAGACTACTACCACAAGGCTTACTGTCTGTCCCTTTCTCATCTTCAGAGACTAACCCGTATTTTCAACATAAAAGCAAAAACTTCATCAGTACATTATCTGTCACTGAAACAATCAAGCAAATGTTCTTATTGGCAGAAGAGGTATCAAGGGAATAAAGCCACACTCAAAGGACAAGAAAAGAGCTTTCAATTGTTTGCCAACTGCCAAGAATGAAACCAGTCTATAGCATACATGATGTCTCGAGTCATAAGCCAGGTTCAAATACTGGCTTGCCCCTTAACCTACTTTTGACTCACTTGCCTAACTCAAGTACAGGAATCAGATTCAAGAACCCAAGGGAAGGGATGAAGGCATGCAGGTCTGAGGAAGAAACCAGACAACATCAGTTCAAAAGAGATAATTTCTTTGCTAGCTTTATGTTCTAGAATTTGGAGTGAGAAGTAATTACACCTCAGGGGAAAAAAAAAATCCCAGTACCCTCAGAGAGGGCTGCTGACCTGCCCGTCCTGGTTAAGTCCTATGTATCTGGTTGGGCCAAGAAAAGTGTAGGAACCTTTAGCTTGAGCCGAATCTTAGTTCTGTCACCCACTGGAAGTGATGAGATGCCTCTGGCTTTCAGTGTTACCACTATGGAGGGTACGACCAGGCCTGGCATCAGTTCATGTCCCTCAATTATTAATTTTTGGGCCCAAGTACAAAATCTTTGGATGGTCCTCCACTACCAGTCCCCTGTCTTTCTGTTGTAGGTGAGCCAGAGAGGGGCTGCATCCCCAGCACAGGGCCGGCCTCTGGGTCAGGTTTGCTGCGTTTGGCCAGATCCTCATTGTGAGCCTTGCGGATGTGGCGGTAGAGGTCCCCTGATTGTGTGTAGCTGCGCAGGCAGTAGCGGCACTCGTAGGGTCGCTCACGTGTGTGGACGGTGGCATGTCGCCGTAGCGTGTAAGAACATGAGAAGGTCTTTCCACACGTCTTGCAAGTGGGAACGTCATCGGTAAAAACACCGAAGTTTCCTGGAGCTGCTTCATACTCAGAAGGCGGGTAAAGTGGCTCATGCAAGGCTGGAGGTGCAGGTAGGGGTGAAGTCACCAGTCCTCGATGAAACTGCCCTGCCCCTGACAGCAGGTGGTAGGGCAGATGAGGGTCCGGAGGCAGGAAGTGGTCAGTCGGCCCCACCTCATCTAGTCCTGCTGCCCCTGGCTCCTCAAAAGTCTCTGGTTGGGCAGGCTGTCCCCCATACATTCCGCCTCCGGCTGGAAACAGTCCCTCAGGACCCTGAGACTGCTCCTCCAACACATCGGGCTCCTCATCAGAGATCACAATGGCTTCTACTTTGACCTGGACAAGTTCAGCTTCGGCTGGGGCTGGGGCCTGGGGTGGAACTGAGGCCGCGACTGACGCTGGGGCCGAGACAGGGGCTGATGCTGGGGGATAGAAGCCTTGTAATGGTCCTCCAGTATCCCTTGCTTCCACCATCCTCAAACTCTCAGACCCAACCTCCAGAGGAGTCAGAGGCTCCACTGAAACGGATGGGAGGCCAGAAGTGAAGTAGTTTGCAGACATGGTCTCTGTGGAACTACTAGGGCTGGCCAGGGAAACAGAGACATCAGCCACTGGTGGAGGAGGTGCTCGGAGATGAGGTGAGTCAACCTCCATGCTAGGCTGTGTAGTGTCAGCCCCAGCAGGCATTGGTGGCTCCTCTGTAGGACGGACAATAGGTAAGGGAGCATTACTTTTCCATTCCTCTTTGCCCCAGTGGCCTGAGGTCTCAGCAGATGTCAGTGAATGTTGGGAGCTACGAGAAGTGCTAGACAAAAACTCCAGACTCAGGGGCTGTGCATTGGTTTCTTCCTCCTTCTTAGTACTATCTGCCTCTGCCAAGGCCCGAGCTTGAAGCCGCTGCTTACACACTTTGACAATGTCATTCATGTGTAAGTAGCTGGCAGCTGCCAGTACATCCTCTAGAGGGGTATCCCCCCTCAGAGCCAGCTGGCCAGCATACATAAAGTCTAGAAGAAGGCCAAAGGCTGGAGCTGTAACAATCTCGTTGTGAATACACACCAGATCCCTCTTGTCCAGTTCCCGCTCCTTGTAGAAAAGCTGGAAGAATGGGCTACAGGAGGCCAGCACAGCCCGATGGGCCAAGAACTGGGTGCTACCCACCATCACGGTGCAGTCACAAAGAAAACCCTGGGACCGCTGCTCCCGGAGGCTCTGCAGCAGCTGCTGACTGTGTTCTGGGAACTCCATAGCACCCCAGGAAGGGAAGGGCGCCCAAGAGATGTCCCCACCAGTGGTTCCCTGGGAAAAGAGGACAGTAAGTTAAGGGCAAGTAACTTCCCCAGCAACCCTAACGTTATCCTTGAACTGTGGCTAGCCGCCCTATGCCCCCTCCCCCCAGACGCAGGCTTTAGTTGTTACCCTTTTTTTTTTACTTAGGTCACACCCACACCCCAAAGGTATCCTTATTAGCCCCGCCCCCTCGACCTAACCTTAGCAGCAGGCCCCGCCCCGCCCGGCAAACGCCCCGCCCCCGGAAGTCCCACCCCCGACCAGTCCGCTTCCTCGATGCCCACCCGGTAGCTTCTAGAGGTTTCGCCAACTAGGACTACTCTCTTTCCCACGCTTTCCCGGACGATGCCACCACGCCCCACTCTGAGAACTCCCCGAGCCTCCCCCTCTCGGCTTCCAGGGGCTAAAGACTCCAAATACGGGAACTAGCAAGCTGATCCCTCACCCACCACCAAGCGGCCACAGGCAGGCTCCGCCCCTTCCCACCTTCTCAGTCTTCATTGGCTCAAGTTTCCTTTCTCTAGTCACAGATTGGTCTATTACCCAGTGTCCCGCCCCACTATTACTGGCATTTCTAAATGGGTACACGCAGCCGTCGCTCAGTCAGCGCGGCATCTGATTGGCTGACCCTCCTGTCCTAACCATTTTCCCGTTCGTCCCGCCCTCTTTGCGTCAGAGCCCTTAGGATTGGCTGAATTTCTCCCCTTCTACCTGAGAATCTAGGCGAGTGAGACTGGAAGTTGGCGACTGCGCAATGCTGTTATAGGAGTGACCCTCAGGTCCTCCGTCCCCATTCCCGCCCTCGCTCGACCCCCAAACACCCCAGTGCAGGTGACTGGAAGAAACAATAGACTAATGTGGTCCCTTGGGAGCCAGATCCTACACCAGGCTCTGCCAGAACTGGGCAGTGCCAGGCGCCCATGGCTCACGCCTGTGATCCTAGCTATTCAGGAGGCCGCGATCTGGGGATCTCGGTTCGAAGCCAGCCCAGGCACAAAAGTCCGTGAGATTTTTTTTTTTTTTTTTTTTTTTGCCAGTCATGGGCTTGAGCTCAGGGCCTGAGCACTGTCTCCTTGGACTTTCTCAAGGCTAGAGCTCTACCCCTTGAGCCTCAGCACCATTTCCGGCTTTTTTTCTATGTATGTGGTACCGAGGAATCGAACCCAGGTCTTTGTGCATGCTAGGCAAGCACTCTACCACTAGGCCAAACTCCCGGCCCCGAGATTTTTATCTCCGAATAATGAACAGAAAACTGGAAGTGAGTCTGTGACTCAAATGGAAGAGTGGTACCCTTGAGCTGACGAGCTTCCAGCCCCAGAGTTCAAGCTTCACGACCCACCAAAATAAAACAAAATAAAAAATAAATAAATAAAAATCTGGAAGTGGAGTTGTGGTGGCTAGCCTTGAGCAAAAGAGCTCAGAGACGGGGGCCAGGAGTTTGGCCCAGTGGTAGAGTGCTTGCCTAGCATGCATGTAGGCCCGGGTTCAATCCCTCAGTATCACATACATAGGAAAGCGAGAAGTGGTGCTGTGGCTCAAGTGGTGGAGCACTTTCCATGAGGAAAAGCCCAAGGACAGTGCTCAGGCCCTGACTGAGTTCAAGGCCCAGGACTGGCAAAAAATAAAAATTAAAAAAATTAAAAAAGAGCTCAGGGACTCGGCCCAGGCCCTGACTTCAAGTTCTACAACCCACAAAGCAAAAGAAAAAAAACAAAAACTGTGAGTAGTAGCCACACCTCTTTGAAGTACTGTTGTCTTGAAGATCCTTTCTACCAAAAATTCCAAGATGCTCCCACAGCTCTATTTTTTTTTTTTTTTGTCAGTCGTGGAGCTTGAATTCTGGGGTTGGGCATTGTCCTTAAGTTCTTCAGCTCAAGGCTACCCACCCTACTACTTGAGCTACAGCATTAATTCCAGTTTTTTGGTGGTTAATTGGAGATAAGAGTCTCTCAGACCTCATTGTCCAGGCTGGCTTTGAACCGCAATCCTCAGATCTCACCCTCCTGAGTAGCTAGGATTACAGAAGTGAGCCACAGTGCCTAGCACACAGCTCCATTCTTTTTGTTGTCAGTTATGGAACTTGAACTCTGGGCCTGGGCACTGTCCTTGAGCGCTTCAGCTCAAGTCTACTGCCCTATCCTTGGAGCCACACGGCCACTTCCGGTTTTTTAGAGGTTAATTGGAGATAAAAGTCTCACTTTCGGCCGGGAGTTTGGCCTAGTGGTTAAAGTGCTTGCCTAGCATGCATGAAGACCCGGGTTCGATTCCTCGGTACCACATACATAGATAAAAAGCCAGAAGTGGTGCTGAGGCTCAAGTGGTAGAGCTCTAGCCTTGAGAAAGTCCAAGGACAGTGCTCAGGCCCTGAGCTCAAGCCCAGGACTGGCCAAAAAAAAAAAAAAAAAAAAAAAAAAAAAAGTCTCACTTTCTTTAGTGCCCAGGCTGGCTTTGAACCACAATCCTCAGATTTCGGCCTCCTGAGTAGCTAGGATTACAGGTGTGAACCACCAGGCTCGGACAGGCTTCCATTCTTATAACGTAGCATAATGGTGGTGTAGGGGACTAAGCACTTCACTATAACCATTCTTTTTTTTTTTTTTTTTTTTTTTTTTTTTGCCAGTCCTGGGCTTGAGCTCAGGGCCTGAGCACTGTCCTTGGACTTTCTCAAGGCTAGAGCTCTACCACTTGAGCCTCAGCACCACTTATGGCTTTTTTCTATGTATGTGGTACCGAGGAATCGAACCTGGGTCTTCATGCACGCTAGGCAAGCACTCTACCACTAGGCCAAACTCCCGGCCCACTATAACCATTCTTATAAGCTATTCAAATGTTGCCTAAATAGGAATTAAAATTATGAAACATGAAAATGATTATTCATTACCACTCAATACTAACAAGCTGAACACAAGTGGCTCATTCCTGTTGCCTACTCAGGAGGCTGGGATCAGAGGATCTAGGTTCAAAGCCAGTGATCAAGATAGCCTATGAGACTCTTACTTGAAACTACCAAAAAACACAGAAGTGGAGGTGTGGCTCTGTTGTGGCAATGCAGACCAGCAAAATCATCACCACTTTTTAGAAAGGATAAGTTTATTGTCAGCCACCTGAACCAGATTAGGGCCAGAAAGTTCAGAATCTGAGGGAGGAAGATTCTGGCTTTTATACAAGCTGGTTACAAACAAAATAGGCATTAATCCGATATAAAAAAAAAAAAGTCTGGTGAGCTGACATCAATTTCTGACCAGGTAATCAATTCCATTCTAGTTGTACACAAATCATGGATAATCCTGTTACTACTCTTTCTGTATTATTTTAAATAATGCCAAGTGGGCTTCCAGCTATCAATTCAGATGGTCCCACTTAGTCTCTGGCCAGCCCACATTCCAGCAATAGCCCCACCAGGCCACATTCTGGTAACTAGATGCTAGAAAGTGCCTTCACCTGGAGGGTAACTTTTCTACTTCATTCTCCACTCTTGTACATAACTCAATTCGCTGACAAGTGGCTTCTATAAGGAAGTAGAATCCAGTAATTCCACTAATTAAGGATTTTAACCGTGGGTTCCAATTTAAAAGACTCATACCAATTTGATGCTTGATTTATTGACATAAAACTTAATCCTGAAGTGCTATGCACAGTTCTCTTCGTTGTGACTAGATCAAAAGATCTTTGCCTTTCCAGTTTTGGAGCGCAACTTTAGCCAGGGAGTTGAGCTGAGGTGGCAGCTCTACGATGGCCAATTCCAATCCCTCCAGGTTCAGGTTGTGTGACTTGCTCAGTGTCTCAGTGTCAACATCTCTCCCCCACCCCCCTGGATGAGGGCAGCAGCTCCAAGCTCGGGTGATCCCCATGTGGACCCAGCCAGTACAATCACAGCTCTTTTGGCATGGGTCAAATGGGGCACATGAGGATGAGAGACATTCTTTCCCTCCATACAACAGGACCTGTGGCAGTCTTTTAGCAAAAACCCATCGATACATGATTTTAGGCCATTAGTCCATACAAAATGGTGTTCCTCAGGAATAATAGAAGCAATATCTTGTAGGGTCACATCCTCCAAGCAAGTTGAAGGCCTTTGGGTAACTAAGTGAGCCCTTAAAGAAATAGGGCTGGGAGTTTGGCCTAGTGGTAGAGTGCTTGCCTAGCATGAACGAATGAAGACCTAGGTTCAATTCCTCGGTACCACATACATAGAAAAAAGCTGGAAGTGGTGCTGAGGCTCAAGTGGTACATCTCTAGCCTTGAGAAAGTCCAAGACAGTGCTCAGACCCTGAGCTCAAGGCCAGGACTGGCAAAAAAAACAAAAAGAAGAAGGCATTTTCCTGGGCATCCCACAGGGTAAGAAGTGGCCCTGTAGAAATACCCTAAGGAGACTGGCTGTCAGGAGCCTTGCCCCATGCAATAAGGAAGTCTGGACTGAAGTCAAAGCCAGCCTTCTACTAGGTCAGTCATAAACTGACCACCCCCAAACTGGCCTGCAGTAAATCAAACAGGCCCACCTTGGGGAGAGCTGTCTATACAGTGGGGCTCTGGGGAAATCAGTGCTCTAGCTGGAAGAAGAAGTGAGCAAAGGGATCTTTGAAAATGGCCAAGGGCTCTAAAGAAGACAGAAGCAGAGTATGCTGATAAAGTGACCTGTAGCAAGGTGCTGGTGGCTTACCCCTGTTGCCCTAGCTATTCAGGAGGCTGAGATCTGAGGATCTCAGTTTGAAGCCAGTTCAGGCAGAAAAATCTCCGAGACTCTTAGCCCCTATTGATCACTTAAAAAAATGATAGAACTGGGGCTGGGAGTTTGGCCTAGTGGTTAAAGTGCTTGCCTAGCATGCATGAAGACCCGGGTTCGATTCCTCGGTACCACATACATAGAAAAAAGCCATAAGTGGTGCTGAGGCTCAAGCCTTGAGAAAGTCCAAGGACAGTGCTCAGGCCCTGAGCTCAAGCCCAGGACTGGCAAAAAAAAAAAATGATAGAACTATAGCTCAAAGCCATAGAGTGGGGCTGAGAATGTGGCTTAGTGAAGAAGCGCTTGCCTAGCATGCATGAAGCCCTGGGTTCAATTCCTCAGAACCACACACACAGAAAAAGCCAGAATTGGCACTCTGGCTCAAGTGGTAGTGCTACCCTTGAATAAAAGAAGTTCAGAGACAGTGCCCAGGACTTCAGTTCAAGCCCCATGATCACCACCAAAACAGTAATATGTGTCTGTTTTATGGTGAGGGCAGTGTTTCTGAAAAGCACTCTTCCAAATGTGACCTTCTCTAGGAACGTGAGAGAACAAGGGAGAGGCTGCTATTTTAGTAACTTTAGTGTATAGCTTATCTATGAAAGATAGACTTCTGTGGGCAACTAATCTTTACAAGATAGAAAGGCTGGAACAAGGAGAAATTTTTGGGTGTGTGGGGGGAATCATGGGGCTTGAACTCAGCCTGGGCACTGTCCCTGAGCTCTTCAGCTCAAGACTACTACCCTACCCTTGAGCCAAACCCCACTTCTCATTTTCTTTTTTTCTTTTTTTTTTTTTTGCCAGTCCTGGGCTTGAGCTCAGGGCCTGAGCACTGTCCCTGGACTTTCTCAAGGCTAGAGCTCTACCACTTGAGCCTCAGCACCACTTTCGGCTTTTTTCTATGTATGTGGAACCGAGGAATCGAACTCGGGTCTTCATGCATGCTAGGCAAGCACTTTAACCACTAGGCCAAACTCCCGGCCCTTCCCATTTTCTTTTATTTGCTTTTTTCTTTTGCGAGTCCTGGGCTTGAGTTCAGGGCCTAAGCACTGTCCGTGGGTTCTCTCAGGGCTAGAGCTCTACCATTTGAGCCTCAGCACCACTTCCAGCTTTTTTCTATGTATGCGGTACCAAGGAATCGTACCTAGGTCTTTGTTCATCCTAGGCAAGCACTCTACCTCTAGGCCAAACTCCCGGACCCCACTTCTCTTTTTCTAGAGGTTAATTGGAGAGAAAAGTCTCAGGTCCTCTTGTGCCTTGGGCTGGCTTTGAACCTTGATCCTCAGATCTCAGCCTCCAGAATAGCTAAGATTACAGGTGTGAGCCACCACGCCCGGCACAAGGAGCAATTTCTGAGAACTGGGTCTTGATGTGTAAAGGGGAAGTACTTATGTGCAGGACTGAAGAGAAAACCTGTAAGTGGATGTAAAACTGAGGCATGCTTACCTACCTCTCACAAAGACCTGGGTTTGATTCCTCGGTACCACATACATAGAAAAGCCTGAAGTGAGCCAGGTGCAGTGACTTATGCCTGTAATCCTAGCTACTCAGTAGGGTAAGATCTGAGGATCGCCGTTCAAAGCCAGCCTGGGCACTAAAAAGTGTGTGAGGGCAGGGAGCATAGCCTAGAGGTAGAGTGCTCATCTAGCATGCACAAAGCCCTGGGTTCGATTCCTTGGTACCACATACTTAGAAAAAGCCAGAAGTGGCACTGTGGCTCAAGTGGCAGAACAGTAGCCTTGAGCAAAAAGTGTCCAAGACAGTGTCCAGGCCCTGAGTTCAAGCCCAGGACTGGCAAAAATAAATGAGAAGAAGAAGAAGAAGAAGAAGAAGAAGAAGAAGAAGAAGAAGAAGAAGAAGAAGAAGAAGAAGAAGAAGAAAGAAAGAAAGAAAGAAAGAAAGAAAGAAAGAAAGAAAGAAAGAAAGAAAGAAAAAGAAAGAAAGAGAAAGAAAAAAGAGGACTGGGAGTTTGGCCTAGTGGTAGAGTGCTTACCTAGCATGCATGAAGACCTGGGTTTGATTCCTTGGTACCATATACATAGAAAATTCCAGAAGTGGTGCTGTTGCTCAAGTGGTAGAGCTCTAGCCTTGAGAAAGCCCAAGGACAGTGCTTAGGCCCTGAGTTCAAGCCCCAGGACTGGCAAAAAAAGAAAAAAGATAAAAAGAAAAGTCCATGAGATTCTTATCTCCAATTAATCCTCAGAAAATGTTGTGGTTCAAGGGGTAGAATGGTAGCCTTGAGCTGAAGAGCTCAGGGACAGCACCCAAGCCCCATGACTGACAAAAAAAGAAAAGCTGGAAGTGGTGTTGTGGCTCAAAGGACAGAGCACTAGCCTTGAGGAAAAAGCCCAAGGACAGTGCTCAGGCCTTGAGTTCAAGCCCCAGGACTGGTAAAAAAAAAAAAACAAAAAACAACCAACCAACCAAACAAAAAAACCACTGAGACATCTAAGTTCATGCTGCCCAAACAGAGCTTGTGCAGAACACTGTAAAGAACTTGTCTGAGCATGTTCCCGAAATTTATGCTCTGTGGACCTAAATGCCTCAATGTCATCTTCAGACACACCATCTTCCTGAATTTATCATTTATCAGTGCTTAAGGAGGTCTCATTGCACTGAGAGGATTAAATCATTGATTATTGATTAAAATTTGGCTCAACCTCCAGCCCTCATTTCACCCTGGAGGTTGGAGTACAGGAATGAAACATACCAAGGATCTAACATGTTTTGGGCTTTCCAGAAATACAAAAAATGAAAACTGAAGCTAGGCACCTGAAGCTTACTCCTATAACCAAACTCACAGCCAGGCTCTGGAGCTCATCCCAGGAGAAGATCTATGGATCATGGTTTGAGGCCAGCCTGGTTAGGTAAGTTCATGAGATTATTTCCAATTAACCAGCAAAATACCAGAAATGGAGCTGTATAGCTCAACTGTTTTAGTACTACTCTTGATCAAGAAAGCTCAGGGGCAGCCGGGCACATTGGCTCAGGCCTGTAATCCTAGTTACTCAGGAGGCTGAAAGCTGAGGATCACAGTTCAAAGCCAGCCAAGGCACTAAAGTCCAAGAAGACTCCTATATCCAATTAACTACTAGGAAATAGGAAGTGGCGCAGTGGTTCCAGGGGTAGGGCAGTAGCCTTGAGCTGAAGAGCTCAAGTTCCATAACCCCCCAAAAAAAGAACTCTGGGGAAGTGCCAAACCCTGAGTTCCAAGTCCCAGGATCAATAATCCTAGCTACTCCAGAGGGTGAGATTTGGAGGGTCCTAGCTTGAAGTCAGCCTGAACAGAAAAGTCCATGGGATTCCATCGCTAAAATAACCAGCAAAAAGTCAGCCTGGGTCTGGGATGTAGCTCAGGGGCAAAGTGCTTGCCTAGCCAAGTGCAACGTCCTGGGTTGGATCCCCAGTACCAAAAAAGACCAAAAACAAAGTCCGTCTGGCAGGCTCATGCCTGTAATCTTAGCTACTTGGGAGGCTGAGCACAGGTAGAAAGTCCCCAAGAGACTCTCATTCCAATAAACCACTCAGGAAAAGCCGGAAGTGGGGCTGTGGCTCCAGTGGCTGTAGCCCTAGCCTTGGGCCAGGAGCGGCTCAGGGACAGGGCCAAGGCCCTGGGTTCAAACCCCACAACCGGGAGGGGAAAAAAAGTCAGTCTGAACCTGGCTTATGTAACTGTCACCCTCTGTACATCACCTTTATAATAACAATTTTAAAAAAATTTAAAAGCGCCAGACTTTAAGCGTGGCTCAAGCGGTCCAGGGCAGGAGGATCAGACTCACAGGCCCAGTACTAGAAATCGTTCATCTTCTCGCTACGCAGATTGATAGCTGGACTTCCGGTGGGTGGGGCCCTAGGGCAGAACTCCAGTGCCCGCCAATCGGATTCGCGGACGGGATCTGCGACCTGGGAAGGGTAGCGTTACAGGTTCCAGTACTAGAAATCGTTAATCTTCCGTCTACGGAGATTGATAGCTGGGAAAACTTCCGGTGGGTGGGGCCCTAGGGCGGAACTCCAGTGCCCGCCTCCCAGCGCCGCCCAGCCGAGCGACGTCCAATCGGATTCGCGGACGGGATCTTGGCCCTGAGTGGGCAGCGCGCGCGTTCCGTCGAGCTCGGGAGCCCAGCCGCAGCTCCCCGCGTTGCCGGCTCCGTGGTCCAGCCTCCGCGGGAAGATGTTTTACCACGTAAGCCGCGCGCGGTGTGGGAGGGCGGGGGCTGCGAAGCGGTTCTCCCGAGCCGAGTGACGCTTTTCCTTTCGGCCGCTCGTGGGGCTCGAACTCGGGATCTGGGCGCCGTCTCTGGGGGGTGACTTTTTGCTCGGGGATGGCGCTCCACCACTTGAGCCACAGCTTCATTTCCCGCTTTTGGGTGGTTAGTTGGAGAATCTCACGCACCGCCCTCCCCAGCCTGGCTTTGAACCGCTGCCCCCTGATTCCGGCCTCCTGCGGAGCTCTGATTTATACGCGAGGGTCACCCCTCTACCGGATCCTTGGTGGGTCTCACCTGGTCCCCATCCATGTTCTCTGCAGATCTCCTTGGAGCACGAAATCCTGCTGCACCCGCGCTACTTCGGCCCTAACTTGCTCAACACCGTGAAGCAAAAGCTCTTCACCGAGGTGGAGGGGACCTGCACCGGAAAGTGAGTGTCACCCTCCCTGCCTGTCACTTCTGTGCAACCACCCTTCCTCCCCTCCTCCCCGGGGTCCCAGGCAGCTGGTCGCTCACTACTTTGGGATCCTATGCCATGATGCCCTCTGCAAAATGGATGACAAGACGTTCTTTCCTTAGCTGATAATTGGACACTTCATTTATTCCACAAACATGGTGGTGGTGGTGGTGGTGGTATATGGGTCTGTTTTGCTAGTCCTGAGGCTTGAATTCAGGGCTTGGGCACAGTCCTTGGGTTTTCTCAAAGCTGGAGCTCTACCACTTGAGCCACAGTGCCACTTCCAGCTTTTTCTGTGTAAGAGATACCAAGGAATTGAATCCTAGACTTACTGCATGATGGTCAAGCAATCTACCACTATGCCAAATTCTTAGCTGTGTTGTTTTGAGACAAGGTCTTGCTGTGTTGTCCAGGCAGTTTACCAAACTTTCAGATCCTGTATGGCCCTCATGGCTTATGTTTGTAGTCAATCCTAGCTACTTATGAGGTGGAGAGCTAAGGCTATTGGAAGCCAACCCTGGCAGGAAACTCTGAAAGCCTTCAAAAAAGCTTTTTAACTAGCAAAAAGCCAGAAGTAGAGCTGTGACTCAGATGGTAAAGCGACAGGCTTGCGTGAAAAATTAAGGGACAGACTCAGATTTTAAGTTTAAGGCTTACTACTGCTGCAGACACACCACACAGAAGATTAGATGAGGTCAGCCCTCTTGCACTTGCAGTCTGCTTACTTGCTCAAGGTTGTTTTAGTGGTGCTGAGCATGGACTCCAGGGTCCCTGAGCTACAGTCCCCATCTTTTGTATTGTTTAATCATTGTTCCTATGTCTGTGTTCCTTTGGTGATTTTGTTTTATGCCCTGTAGAGTCAAGAGCCTGACATAGCACATAAATGAGACACAGTATGCTGCTGCTGTTGCTGCTGCTTCTGCTTCTTCTCCTTGGACTTTCTCAAGGCTAGAGCTCTACCACTTGAGTCACAGCACCACTTTTGGCTTTTTCTATGTATGTGGTACTGAGGAGTTAAACCCTGGCTTTGTGCATGCTAGGCAAGCACTCCACCACTAGCCCAAACTCCCAGCCCAAAGTGTTTTTTTGTTGTTGTTGTTGTTGTTTTCTTCTTTGCCAGTCTTGGTGCTTAAACCGAGGGCCTAGGCTTTGTCCTTGCGCTTTTATTGCTCCAGGCTAGTGCTCCTCAACATCCATTGCCTTTTCTTTTTCCTCACAGGTATGGCTTTGTAATCGCTGTCACCACCATCGACAACATTGGTGCTGGTGTGATCCAACCTGGCCGAGGCTTTGTCCTTTATCCAGTGAAGTACAAAGCCATTGTTTTCCGGCCCTTTAAAGGCGAAGTTGTGGATGCTGTGGTCACTCAGGTGAACAAGGTAATAAGCTTATTCACAGGGTGAAGAGCTATTGCTATTTAATCAATCACAGTGACTGTGACTGTGTGTGTGTGTATCATAGGACTTGAACTCTGGGCCTGGATGCTGTCCCTGAGCTCTTCAGCTCAAGGCTAGTGCTCTACCACTTGAACCATAGCACCACTTCCAGATTTCTGGTGGTTAATTGGGGATAAGAGCCTCATGGATTTTAGTGCTTGGGCTGGCTTTGAACCTCCATCCTCAGATCTCAGCCTCCTGAGTAGCTAGGATTACAGACATGATCCACCAGCACCCTTTCCTTTCCTTTCCTTTCCTTTCCTTTTCTTTTCTTTTCTTTTCTTTTCTTTTCTTTTCTTTTCTTTTCTTTTCTTTTCTTTCTTTCTTTCTTTCTTTCTTTCTTTCTTTCTTTCTTTCTTTCTTTCTTTCTTTCTTTCCAGAAGCTGAAGCTTAGGGATGTATTTTGGCCAACGTCATTTGAATAACAAACTTGGATTAACAAGTCCTAAGCCTAAGCTTGAACTCAGGACCTGGATGCTGTCCATAAGCTTTTCTGCTCAAGGCAAACACTCTAGCCGTGGACCCTATAGCACCATTTTCAGTTTTCTGGTGGGTAATTGGAGATGAGTCTCAAGGACTTTCCTGCTGGGTCTGGCTTCAAGCACATTTCTCAGATCTTAGCCTTCTGACTAACTAGATTATAGGAGATAAGCCTAAGTGTTTTACAACCACACTATATTTGTTTAATTTTAAAAGGTTAAAAACAGAGAAAGGTTTACACTTCTAATCCTAACTACTCAACAGAAGAGATTCATGGTTTAAAGCCAGCCCAGGTAGGATAGCCCTTGAGATACTTATCTTCAACTAACCATCCCAAAATTTAAGGCAGAAGACTGGACCAGGACCAGGGCCTAGTGGTAGAATACTTGCTTAGTATGCATGAAGCCCTGGGTTCAATTCTTTGGTACCATATATACAGAAAAGGCTGGAAATGGTGTTATGACTCAAGTGGTAGAGTCCTAGCCTTGAGAAAGCTCAAGGACAGTGACCAGGCCCTGCGCTCAAGCACAGGACTCGCAAAAACAATAACAAATAAATAAAAGTTGGAGGTAGAGCTGTGGCTCAGTGGCCAAGCAAGAGCTTGAGGCCCTGAATTGAAACACACACACACACACACACACACACACACACACACACACACACACACACACACACACACACAGAGTAACGTAAACCTACAAGCCTAAAAGGGTGAGGGTATGGGGCAAAAACAGAAGGATGAGTATTCATTTTTCCTCCTAGGTTGGACTTTTCACTGAAATTGGGCCCATGTCTTGCTTCATCTCCCGGCATGTAAGTTTGGATGCACTAGGTAGGGCCATGGACTGGAGACATCACTCATGACCAGTTCATGTAATAGCCATCACTTAAAACGCTGACTCCATCTCATCTTTCCTTTCAGTCTATCCCATCAGAGATGGAATTTGATCCTAACTCCAACCCACCGTGTTACAAGACAACGGATGAGGTGAGTGGGCAGGAAGCATTCTGGGAGAGGCAGGAGGAAAAATACTGGCCTGCAGATATTCCAGAACACTGTTCTCTTCTCCTTAGGACATTGTGATTCAACAGGATGATGAGATTCGCTTGAAAATCGTAGGGACCCGTGTGGACAAGAATGACATTGTGAGTCTCTTGTGTCCTTCCTTTTTGTACCAGACAGAGCTGAGAGCTACTGACTTCTTATCACTCACAGTTCCTGGGTGTTCTGTGCTCTTTTATGAGGAAGAAAGGCTGGGTGGCTAAGGGCCTGGGGCTGGCCAGGTGGAAGATTCTTCTGTGCTTACTTTGGCCTCTCTTCATTTTTACTTTCCCTCCTCTAGTTTGCTATTGGCTCCCTGATGGATGACTATCTGGGTAAGTGCCTGCTTTATCATGGGTGCCACAGCTGTGCCTGGGCACAGGGAAGATGTGGGATTTAATGCCCCAGTCAGTTCTCATTCTGTCTGCTTAGAAGTCCAGGGCAGAGCTGAGAGTTTGTCCTAGTGGTACAGTGCTTACCTAGCATGCAGGAAGCCCTGGGTTCGATTCCTGGGTACCACAAACATAGAAAAGCCAGAAGTGGTGTTGTGGCTCAGGTGGCAGAGTGCTAGCCTTGAGGAAAAAGCCCAAGGACAGTGCATAAACCCCAGAGTTTAAGCTCCAGGACTGGCAAAAAAGAAAAAAAAAAAGTTCAGGGCATGTGGCCTTAGGGGTGAGAAGTATCCGTGTGGCTGCCCCTGAGCAGACTCTCGCTGAAATGCTTTCCCTGTTTCTCCAGGACTTGTGAGCTGAGCGTGGACTACTCTGACCTTTTTGATCCTCACTGGGGAAGTATGACTGTCATACTTGCTACTTGGTCCAGAGGCTGACTCTAGCTGTTTTCACTGACAGCAAAGTTCCTTGACTCAAGAAAGACATCTGGCACTTCTTCCAGCTAGTCACAGCTTATAGACCTGCCCACTGTGTGTTGTTCTAATTATTAAATGTCCTTGGTTTTCATGGAAATGTTTCATTTTCTTTCCCTTGGGGGGGGGCAGCTAGGAATAATAACTTTTTAAACAATGGCAGTGGGAACTTGTGTAGCTACTCAGAAAGGTAAGATCTGGAGGATTGTGGTTAAAAGCCAGCCACTCCCCCACTCAAAAAAAAAAAAACAAACATGCCCATGAGATGAGATTCTCTTTCCAATCATGAACAACAGGTGGTTTACACCTGTAATCCTAGCTACATAGGAGATGGAGATCTAGGATCAAGGTTCATGTCCACATGTCCAGCTAGAGCAGGGAAGCCTGTGTGACTCATTTCCTTTCTTTCTTTCTTTCTTTCCTTTTTTTTTTTTAATTGGTCATGGGGTTTGAATTCAGGGCCTGGGTGCTATCCCTGAGCTCTTCAGTTTAAAGCTGCTGCCCTACTGCTGTGCCTTGAGCCACAGCTCCACTTCCTGTTTTCTAGTGGTTAATTGGAGATAAAAGTCTTATGTCATAGGCTGGCTTTGAACCTCAACCCTCAGATCTCCGCCTCTTGAGTAGTTAGGATTACAGATGTGAGTCACTGCACCCGGCTGAGACTGATTTCTGATTGAATACCAAAAAGGCCAGAAGTGGATCTGTGACTCTAGTGGTAGAACACGGTCCTTGAGCGCACACACACACCTTAAGGGACAGCATCTAGGCCATGAATTAAAGCACCAAGGTCAGCATATTCCCCCAACCCCCAAAAAGCCAGAAGTGTAGGAAAGCTGAAGTAGTAGAGAACCAGCCATGAGTGAAACAAAGAAACAAATAAGCAAGAGCATGTTAACCTGAATTTAAGCGCCAGCAACAATCACTATTTTTTTTTTTGCCAGTGTTGGGGCTTGAACTCAGGGTCTGGGTACTGTCCCTGAGCTCTTTTGCTCAAGGTTAGTGCTCTATCACTTTGAGTCACAGCTCTACTTCTGATTTTCTGGTGATTAATTGGAAATGATCTTGGGGATTTTTCTGCTAGGGCTGGCTTTGAACTTCAATCCTCAGATCTCAGCCTCCTGAGTAGCTAGGATTATAGATGCGAGCCAGTAATGCTTCCAGCCCACTGATGAAATTTTACTGGAACAAATGCTTAGGTTGTAGGTACTATTTCATGGTATAGTGAGTTGTTTATATAGGCTTTAGGGCTTTTCCTAGGCTTCCTAAATAGCATGTCTCAGGGAGTAAAATTCTTCCCCAAATGAACCAATACTCTCGGGTGAACTGTAGGGGGACATGGGAAGGAACAGCAAGTCTGGAGAGAAGATGGGCAGAGTGATAGTTCACGGAGACTGAGTCTAGGTACTGCGGAGGAAGCAGGGGTAGGGTGTGGCACCAAGGCTACCACCATGCACTGTAGTGGGATTTTAGACCCATGTCCATACATACCAACACACAAGCCACTTTTTGCCTCCTCATCTTCCTTTTTCTCAAAACAAAAAAACTGATTCCAAAATTATTCTAAAAGGCATGCAGTCTTTTGGCATGACTCTCATTCCTGCCTCCACAAATATTGTAGCCAAGGGACGGGAGTTTGGCCTAATAGAAGAGTGTTTACCTAGCATGTACAAAGACCTGGGTTCAATTCCTCCCTACCACATACATACTAAAAAGCTGGAAATGGTGCTGTGGCTCAAGTGGGTAGAGCTCTAGCCTTGAGGAAGCCCACAGACAGTGCTCAGGCCATGAGTTCAAGCACAGGACTGGCAAAAAAAAAAAAAAAGTGTAGGCAAAAGCCAGGCACCAGTGGCTCACGCCTGTAATCCTTGCTGCTCAGGCGGCTGAGATCTGAGGATTGCAATTCAAAGCCAGCCTGGGCACTAAGAAGTCTGAGACTCATCTCCAATTAACCACTAGAAAGCTAGAAGTGGCTTTGTTGTGTCTCCAGGAATAGGGTAGTAGCCTTGAGCTGAACAGCTCAGAGACAACTCTCAGGCCCAGAGTTCAAGTCCCATGACCGACCAAAAAAAAAAAAAAAAAAAAGCAGGCTCAGGCAGGAAAGTCTGCTTACTTCTAACTACTCAGAAAAAGCCAAAAGTGGTGCTGTGGTTCAAGTGCTAGAGCACTAGTCTTGAGCACAGAGGCTCAGGGACAATACCCAGGCCCTGTGTTCAAGCCCTAGGACTGGCAAAAAAAAAAAAAAGTAGACAAGTAAGTGCCACACTTGCTTACTTAAAGACTGGATACCGTTTCCATATAATTTCAATGGCCCTGGGTGCCTCATTCAGCCTCTCCTACCTCAAAGCTTGCAAATGGCTCTCCAAACCAATAAACTTGAGCAAAGGGATTGGTCTGCACCACAGATGCTGCTGAATTGATGGCCAGACTCAGAGGAGGCTGTGCTGTCCCCTTCCTTTCAAGCACAGGTAGATGGATACTCCAGTGTCCCAAAGCATCCAACCACTTCAAATGTCAATATGGCTGAAAAAGACTCAGCAGGGTCTTTGCCGCAGGTGAGTTGTCATGACAACCCTAGTTACCTTCATCTGGCTTTCATCATTCAGTCCCAGAGGATTCTCTCTAAACAAGCTGCAGCATCTGGCCCTAAGAGGAAGTGGGAGGATGTAAACAGGCATTCTCCCCCACAGAAAACTCTTCTAGAACTAAAATTAAAAGGGTGAGGAGTATATCTCAGTGGTAGAATATTTGCCCCGTGTGTCCAAGGCCCTGGGTTGTTTGATCCCCAGCACTGTGATAAAGGAAATAATAGTAGTAGCTCTAACCAGGTACTGATGGCTGATTTCAGTAAGTCCTAGTTATCAGGAGACTGAGATATGATCATGGTTGGAAACCAGCCTGGCTAGGAAAGGTTTTATGTTTTGCCAGTCCTGGGACTTGAACTCAGGGCACGGATGCTGTCTATGAGCCTCTGTTCAAGGCCAGTGCTCTACTACTTGAGTTACAGTGCCACTTCTGGCTTTATCTGAGTAGTTTATTGGGCTGTTTTTGAACCTGGCTCCTCAGATCTCAGCCTCCTGAGTAGTTAAGATTACAGGTGTGGGCCACAGTGCCCAGCCAGGAAAGATTTTAAGACTATTATCTGTAAATAATTACTTCAAAAGCCAGAAGTGGAGCTGTTGTTCAAGTGGTACCATTTTAATCTTGACCCAAAAAGCCTAGGCCCTGAGTTCAAGCCCCAGGACTATCACAAAACAAAAAATAATAATGCACCAAGCAAACTTCCCATCCTTGGTGAACATGAAGGAAATTATTGCTTTCTGATATTAGTGAAAGTTCAATCTTCTATTCTGTCAAGTACATTATAACTTTTTTTTTGAGACATGGTCTCTAATTTAGCCTATACCAATCTGAAACCTGAAAACCTTCCCTCTCAGCGTTCCTGTCACCTCTTTTGTACTTGTAGGAAGGGCAGATACAGTCAAGTAAATTGCCCAAAGGCAATGTCAGAAATCGGATTCCAGGTGTCCTTGGTGTCCGAGGCCTTGGGAGGGAAAGGCAGGAAGAAAGACTGGACATTCCAGGGCAGTGTGGGCCTCTTAGAAGTTCAAGGCTAGCTCGAAGTACACAGTGAGACATTGTCTCAGACCAACAAACATCCAAGGGTTCCGTATCTAGCACTGGGGTGGGGGCGGGGATGGCATAGGAACAGGAACATAAAAAAGCAACTGGATCCTAGATTAACAGCTGATTTTTTTTTATGGTTTTAAAACGAAGTATTGCTATGTAGTCTTGCTGGCCTAGAACTCAAGAACTTCCTGGCAATACTTTGCATGCTGAAATTAGGAAATGTGTTACTATCTTTCTTTGCTATCTGATGCTTTATGCTCACACTTACCTGATTTATTCAATAAATATTTTGAGGGGGCCAGGAGGTGGCTTAGTGATAGAGTGCTTGCCTTGCATGCATGAAGTCCTGGTTCAAATCCTCGCTACCACATACAGAAGAAAGCCAGAAGTGGCGCTGTGGGTCAAGTGGTAGAGCACTAGTCTTGAGAAAAAGCCCAAGGGCAGTGCCCAGGCCCTCAGGACTGGCAAAATAAATAGATATAGATGGTAGATAGATAGATAGATAGATATTGAGATATTGTGAGGGATGCTAGCTGCTAGGCACTGGACTAGGTGCTGCACCTGTGACACTAGGTGTGTGTGAATGTGTGTGTGCATAATTACACAGGCTAAAAACCCTTAGGGTTTACTGTGAAGTCCACAAAAACTTTCTTAAAATGGTGCAAGGACCAGACCAGGGGCATTGGTGTCTAGAGCAGTGGTGCAGGCGAAGTAATTCACCAATAGGCAGGTAATATGATGCAACATAGTTTATTGATTTTTCATAGCTTAGCAGAGTTGACACTATATTCTAATTACTATCTTCTAGTCCTAACTTGCCTAATCTTAATCTGCCTATCCAGCACACCCGCTGGACTCACCTCTTCCACATCTCTTAGTCCCAAAGTCGAACAGGGCCTGCCCATCAGGTGTTAGATGGAGCTCCCAGTCCTGCTGCAGTGTGAGCTCCAGGGCACCAGGAGCTCCTTGATCTTCTCTCTGATAAGGAGCAGCTTCTGCAGGCCTTGAACCAAGGTCTCCATTAAGGCTAGCAGAAGAGCCGTCCCTCATTCTGGGTCCTTTGCTTATATTAGTCCTTGGCTTGCTCCCCTCCGGCCCAAACTTCTTGCCTGATTCGGATTGGTTACGCCTTGGTCCTTGCTTGGTCTGGGTTGGTTACACCCTTGGCCAGTGATGTCCAGAGATGTGCTGGGTGTTTACTCTAGCTATTGCTCTATCTGTTCTGCCCAGGTGTCTGGGCTCCTATGATACTACATCTTATGTTCCTATGGTTACAGTCATTATGGGTCCTCACATCATAGTTTAGCTCCCATGTCCATAAGCTTTTAGGTACAAGTTTGTATTGGCAATATATTTCTTCATTTCATTTCATTACTGTATTTCATTTAATTACTCTACTCTTCTCATATTATTATATCACTATTTTAGCATTCCACAATATATTTATCATATACCATTTTCATATTTATTATATCCATCATGCTCATAACAAGTGGTCAGAGTGACTCTGACCTGACCTTGGATACTTTTTTTTTTTGTCAGTCCTGGGCTTAAGCTCAGGGCCTGAGCACTGTCCTTGGATTTTTCTCAAGGCTAGTGCTCTACCATTTGAGCCTCAGCACCACTTCTGGCTTTTTCTAAGTATGTGGTACTGAGGAATCGAACCCGGGTCTTCGTGTATGCTAGGCAAGCACTCTACCACTAGGCCAAACTCCCAGCCCAAGACCTTGGATACTTTTTATTTGTGTGTGTGTGTGTGTGTGTGTGTCGGTCGTGGGGCTTGAACTGAAGGCCTGGGTCCTTTCCCTGAGCTTTTTCACCCAAGGCTAGCACTCTACCACTTCAAGCCTCAGCTCCGCTTCCGGATTTCTGGTGATTAATTAGAGATGAGTCTTTCAGACTTTTCTGCTGGGCTGGCTTTGAACCTTAATCCTCACATCTCAGCCTCCTGATTAGAGGTGTGAGGGACCAGCGCCCGGGCCAGACGTAGGTCTCACAAGAAGTTCTGCTCAGTCAGAAGGTCCTGCCTCCCCCCAGGCCGGCTAGGGAAGCAGACCTGTCCTCTCTAGAAGTGGCAGGTGTGATGGAGAGGTAGCTGTAGTAGGGAAGTTAAGTCTGAAAGCTTTACTGCAATCGCAACTGGGGAGCAGACAAGATCAAGCCAACGAAGCCAATTTCCCTTGAGAATATGCTTATTAAATGCATGCCAAACCACGCACACCTGCTCGCCGAACTAGCAAGAGCTGTTGCTTTAAGAAGTGCCAATCATTGCATCACGTGATCATCGGCGCCCTGGGGTCTTTTACTGCACGTTCACAACAACCAATCACTTGGCGTGAGGCTTCCCGTTGGGCGGGAAGTTTGTAAGGCGACTGCCTATTGGCTGCGCTCCAGAAGGGCGGGGCCTAGACCTTGAGAGAGGGAATTAGTGTGAGCGGGGCGAGTGGATTCGCCGCCGCCGCCACCGCCACCTCCACCTCCTCCTCCACCGCCTTCGCCTGAGTAGCTTCCCTAGCCGCGCCGGAGCCTTCAGGTGAGCAGGCCATGCCCGGCTCCAAGGACTCCCGCTCCCGCTGTAGGCTGCTCACTTACCGGCCTCGAAGCCCGCTCCGCTGGGGCCCGCCCCCCTCGCCGACCACGTGACCCAAGTTCTGTGACCCCTGACCTCTTGCACCCTACCTCACGCCCTCAGGATCGGGGATGGGTCCGGCGGGTCGGGGGGGCGGTGCCGGTCCCCGGGGCCCGCGGAGGTGGCTTCCCACGCCTCCTTCCCAGTGCGACTTGTGGCTGAGGGTGCGCGGGGAGAAGGCAGAGGAACGCGGGACCTGACCGCCGCGCAGACTTTCTGAGGGGCGCCCCGGCAGCGCCCTCGAGGCGCGACCGCGCGCTCCCACGGTACGGATGGGAACCTGACGCTTCCCGGTTACCCGCTGCAGGCTAGGGTCACCGAGGGGTGAGTTCTCAACACCCGGTCTTCGGGCTGGGAATCCAGGCCTCGTTCTGCACACCAGCCTCTGGCTGCTTCTGCACATATCCTAGGATCTGGGAGATATAAAGATATCTGTGTCTATAGACAGGTAGGTTTACATAGAGGTGTACGTAGTCACATATATGCGGGTGTGTATATCTGTACACCTGTGAGCTTTGGTTTTCTTGGTAATGAAGTAGAGAAAAATAAATATCTTCTTGGTAATCAGGGTACAGTGCAGTCATAGAACGCAGTTCAGTGCTTTAGGCTTTTACGTAAGGAGAAAAATAGCTGTTCTTCCTTCTTTTAGCAAGTGTGTATTGAAGTTGTATGTGCTGAATCTGTGCTGGACCCTGGGGATGCTGAGATGAGCAAATAGAATGTTCTTTGTTAGCAGGGAGTGTAATCTAATAGGGAGGCACATGTTTGTCACAAAGTTAAGGAAATGTTCTGGGGTTGGGAGTGAGGCCTAGTGGTGAAGTGCTTTCCTAGAATGCACTAAGCCCTGGGTTCGATTCCTCAGTACCAGGTACACAGAAAGATGCCAGAAGTGGTGCTGTGGCTCAAGTGGAAGAATGCTTAGATTTGAGAAAGTTCAAGCCCTGAGTTCAAGCCCTAGGAGTGGCCAAAAAAAAAGAAAAAAATTCTGACACTGAGGGCTCAGGCCTTAATCCTAGCTACACAGGAGACTGAGAGCTGAGGATCATATTTCTTTCTTTCTTTTTTTTTTGTCAGTCTTGGGCTTGAGCTCAGGGCCTGAGCACTGTCCTTGGACTTTCTCAAGGCTAGAGCTCTACCACTTGAGCCTCAGCACCACTTCCGGCTTTTTTCTATGTATGTGGTACCGAGGAATCGAACCTGGGTCTTCATGCATGCTAGGTAAGCACTTTAACCACTAGGCCAAACTCCCAGCCCTGAGGATCATATTTCAAAGCCAGCCTGAGCAGAAAAGTCTCTGAGACTTTAACCAACAAAAAGTGCACTTTTGCTCAAGTGGTGGAGCCTTGAGCAAAAAGTACAAAGCAAAAGTGTGAGGCACTGGTATGGGTATACATACACACAAACACATGCACACACGCACACATGCACACACACGCAGTTATAGAAATGTAACTTTTTTTTTTTTTTTTTTTTTTTTGCCAATCATGGGGCTTGAACTCAGAACTCAGGGCCTGGGCACTGTTTTGGGCCTTTCTCAAGGTTAGAGCTCTACCTCTTCAGCCACAGCACTACTTCTAGCTTTTTTCTTTTCTTTTCTTTTTTGGCTAGTCTTGGGCTTGAGCTCAGGGCCTGAGCACTGCCCTTGGACTTTTTCAAGGCTAAAGCTCTACCACTTGAGCTTCAGCACCAGTTCTGGCTGGTGCTGAACCCAGGTCGATGGTAGGCAAACACTCTACTACTAGGCCAAACTCCCGGCCCTTTTTTTTCTTTTCCTTCTTTCACTCTCTCTCCCCCCCCACCCCCTCTCTCTTTTTTGTGGGTCATGGGGCTTGAACTCAGCCTGGGTGCTGTCCCTGAGCTCTTCAGGTCAAGGCTACCCACCCTTACCTTGAGCCAAGCTCCACTTCCCGTTTTCTAGAGGTTAATTGGAGATAAGAGTCTCAGGTCCTTTTGTTCCCTGGATGGCTTTGAACCTTGATCCTCAGATCTCAGCCTCCTGAGTAGCTAAGATTACAGGCATGAGCCAACAGGGCGGCCTGGTACTGAGGAATTGAACCTTGGTCTTCGTGCATGCTAGGCAAGTACTCCTGGTCACTGTCCCTTAGCTTTTTTGTTAAAGGCTGATGCTTTACATGTCAGCCACAGCTCCATTTCTGACTTTATTTTTTGGTGGCTAATTGGAGTTAAGAGTCTTCTCTCTTGGGCTGGGAGTTTGGCCTAGTGGTAGAGTGCTTGCCTAGCATGCACGAAGACCCAGGTTCAATACCTTGGTACCACATATATAGAAAAAAGCTGGAAGTGGTGCTGTGGCTGAAGTGGTAGAGTGTCAGCCTTGAGAAAAGCTGAAGGACAGGGCTCAGACCCTGAGTTCAAGGCCCAGGACTGGCAAAAAAAAAAAATCTTCTTCCCAGACTGGCTTTGAACTGCAATCCTCAGTAGCTAGGTTTATAGGTGTGAGCTACTGGTTCTCACCGGTATTGATTTTTGAACAAAGTGGAAGCTGGATAAAAGAATTAGAATTTAGTTGATGGCTTAGCATTGTTGGCTCAAGCCTGTTATTGTAGCTATTCTGGAGGCTAAAGTCTGAGGATAATGGTTCAAAGCCAGCCTAGGTAGGAAAATCTGAGACTCTTATCTCCAAGAAACCACCTCCCGCAAAAAAAAAAAAAAAAAAAGCCAGAACTGGAGAGCTGTGACTCAAGTGATAGAGCACTAGCCTTGAGCAAGTGAAATTCAGGGAAAGAGCCCAAGTTCTGAGTTCAAGCCCTAGGGCCAGCCAAAAAACAAAATAAAAGGCCGGGAGTTTGGCCTAGTGGTAGAGTGCTTGCCTAGCATGCACAAGGACCCAGGTTCGATTCCTCGGTACCACATACATAGAAAAAGCGGGAAGTGGTGCTATGGCTCAAGTGGTAGAGCTCTAGCCTTGAGAAAGCCCAAGGACAGTGCTCAAGTTCTGAGCTCGAGCCCAGGACTGGCAAAAAAAAAAAAAAAAAAGCAGGACATGAATGTTTTGGTCATTCAAGATAGATGATCTTATTTATGTGGACTTTTTCCTCATGAGTTGAGGATGGTGATCTACTGCTGAGTCGCTGAAGCAGTGCTGGAATAGTCCCTGATGTCCTCTCATGTTACCCTTATAGCCACTCTGGAAGGTAGAGGGATTAATCAGTGTCCCCACTTTGCCCCTCGGAGCACCAGATTTCAGGTGGAGCCTTGGTCAAGTTCACACAGTGTCTGACCTTCCCTGTGGTTGGTCTGCTTTTCTTCCCTGAGCCCCAGTTTCCTCACCTGGGTCCTCTGGCACGCTGTGTGATGGTAGTGGAGCGACAGCAGGAAGCCTGGCTGAGAGGATCTTCATCCATGCTGCCCTCTTTACTTCTAGCTCCACCATGGCGGAGCGAGAGGAGCGGCGGTTCGTGGAGATCCCTCGAGAGTCGGTGCGGCTTATGGCTGAGAGCACAGGCCTGGAGCTGAGCGACGAGGTAGCAGCTTTGCTTGCAGAGGATGTGTGCTACCGCCTCCGAGAGGCCACCCAGGTGAGTTCCCCCGGTCCCTCTCTGTACTCACTTTCTTCCACACTGACTTACTCCACAAGTCCATATTGGTCCCTGCCTGTGCTTCAAGAGCACGGAAGTAGTCCAGGCCCTTTTCAGAGCTCCTGCCAAGTCTGCTGGGCTTGTAGGAAATGGGTCATGCCAGGCATTTTCTCATGTGCTCTTCCCAACAGCGCTGGTTTCCCTGACAGTCCCATAATTCACTTGGGAAACTGAGGCACAGTGGGGCCATGACCCTGGAGAGGTTGTGTAAGAAGCAAGTGGGAATCCAAGGTTTCAGATTCTCCTTTGTCTCTCCCCTGTCTGACCTGCTTCACTTTGGGGGTCACCACATCTGCTCTTCCTTGTCTCCGGATTGTGGCTTCTGTCCTCTCAGAATAGCTCTCAGTTCATGAAGCACACCAAACGGCGGAGACTGACGGTGGAGGACTTCAACAGGGCCCTCCGGTGGAGCAGTGTGGAGGTGAGTGGCCAGCCATGGGCCTCATGGCGGCGAGACATGAAGAGCAAAGCATCCAGCATCAGTTGGCTGGTGTCAGGTGTTGGGCCCAGGCTAAAGGAGCATGAATTCCTAGAGGGAGTGGAGGCCCCTGGAGATCCTGGGGTACAGGGGGCTTCTTCTTTTTTTTTTTTTTTGCCAGTCCTAGGCTTGAGCTCAGGGCCTGAGCACCGTCCTTGGATTTTCTCAAGGTTGGAGCTCTACCACTTGAGCCTCAGCACCCCTTCCAGCTTTTTTTTATGTATGTGGTACCAAGGAATCGAACCCAGGTCTTCGTGCATGCTAGGCAAGCACTTTAACCACTAGGCCAAACTCCTGGCCCCTCAGGGGGCTTCTTCTGAGAGAGAATAAAAGTGGGTTCCCCAAGAGTATTGAAGGACTTGAGCTTGTCCTTAAAGTGCTCCGGCTGGACACAAGGGCATGCTGGGTAAGGAGGAGCCTGAGTAATGATGGGTATTAGCATATCCTCATATAATGGTTCTGGAACAATAAGGAAGGTTATGAACAGGAGAGAATAGTGAGTTTTCAGAGTTTGGTGAGTGTGAGTGAGGAGAACAAACACCTGGGAAAAGTTAATTGGAGGAGTCCCAGACTCCTGCCTGGGCTGACTTTGATTTCCCTTCTTTGTATTTCTCCCTTTCCTCAGGCTGTATGCGGTTATGGGTCCCAGGAGGCGCTCCCCATGCGCCCTGCCCGGGAGGGTGAGCTCTACTTTCCTGAAGACCGAGAGGTGAACTTGGTGGAGCTGGCACTGACAACCAACATTCCCAAAGGCTGTGCTGAGACAGCTGTCAGAGGTGGCTGCTGGGGTCCTTCTTGGGGTGATGACAGGAGTGGGATGGTTCAAGTGCATGGGTAAAGGTGCACATGGGGCAGAATTTGGAGGGGCAGGTGGTGCTGTGAGGGGAATATAGCCCCAGGCTGACATTTGTCCACCCTGGTTTTAGTTCATGTCTCCTACCTGGATGGCAAAGGAAACTTGGCACCTCAAGGATCAGGTAAGCTGTAGATGGGCATCGTTCTCTGGGAGAACTTTGCTCCTTAGGTGTGAGGATAGGTCTTCTGTGCCTCTCTGTCTGCATTTTTCCAAAGCCTGACTTGTATGGAGGCTCTGAGCAGGAACTAGTCCCTGCCCAGGTAGCTTAGGGTTAGAGCCCGGCCTGTAATCATCATGATGCAGTGTGTGCCAGGCCACAGACTAGGTGTTAGGCTAGGTCGTGTCTCATGTCAGGGTGTTTTTGTTGTTGGTGGTAATGGGGCTTGATCTGAGGGCCTAAGCGCTGTCCCTGAGCTCTTTAACTCAAGGCTGGCACTCTACCATTTTGAGCCACAGCTCTACTCCTGGTTTTCTGGTTTAATTGGAGATGAGTATTACTTTTCTGCCTGGCTTTGAACCTTGTTCTTCAGATCTCAGCCTCCTGAGTAGCTAGGATTTACAGCGTGAGCCACTAGCACCCACCTACTTTTGGGATATTCTGAACAGAGCTTTCCAGAGTGTGAGGCTTGGGTGTAATTTTATTTTTTGTGCTTATCCTGGGGCTTGAACTCAGGGCTGGGCATTGCCCCTGAGCTTTTTTTGTTCAAGGCTGGCTCTGCCCCTTGAACCACAGCTCCACATCCATCTTATCCTTTTGGTGGTAATTGGAGACGTAAGTCTGGGCTAGCTGTGATCTGTGACCTGTATATCTCAGCCTCCTGAGTAGGTTTGGGAACCTGTGGTCTGAGGACTGAGCAGGAAGCTGCTGTTAGAGAGCAGATAGCTGTGAGGCATGTAGTGCCTGCCTGGGCTGGGCAGAGCAGCCTTCTGATTGCAGCTAGAGCCTCTGTGCTGTGGTTTTCCTGTCCAAGCTTCACCTGGGGTTGTGCAGTGTTGGGTATAAGGGTCAGACTGGGGAGATCTTTTCCACCTCTGACCACTTCCTGCTCAACCTCCCACAGTACCCAGTGCAGTGTCTTCACTGACAGATGACCTGCTGAAGTACTATCAGCAAGTAACACGGGCTGTGCTAGGGGATGACCCACAGCTGATGAAGGTGAGTGAGTGGGCCTGAGCTGAGGCACACATTTGACTTTTTTTTTTTTTTTTTTTTTTTGTCAGTCCTGGGTCTTGAACTCAAGGCCTGAGCACTGTCCATCGGGTTTCTCAAGGCTAGTATTCTACCACTTGAGCCACAGCACTACTTCCGGCTTCTTCTATGTATATGGTACTGAGGAATTGAATCTGGGTCTTTGTGCATGCTAGGCAAGCACTCTACCACTAAGCCAAACTCCTGGTTTGACTTTTTTTTGTCAGTCATGTGGCTTGAATTCTGGGCCAGTACCTTGTCCCTGAGCTCTTCAGCTCAAAGCTAGTGCTCTACTATTTGAGGCACAGTGTCATTTCTGGTTTTTGGTGGTTAATTGGAGAAGCGTCTTATGGATTTTCCTGCCTAGGTTAGCTTTGAACCACACTTCTCAGATCTCAGATTCCTAAATAGCCAGGATTACAGGCATGTACCACCTAGCTTTTTTTTTTTTTTTTTTGGTGGGTCATAAGGCTTGAACTCTGGCCTGGGCACTGTCCCTGAGCAATTCAGCTCAAGGCTACTGCCCTAACCCTGTGCCTGGGCATTGTCCCTGAGCTCTTCAACTCAATGCTACAGCCTTACCCTTGAACCAAGCCCCACTTCCCATTTTCTACAGATTAATTGGAGATAAGAGTCTCGGGTCCTTTTGTGCTGGGCTGGCTTAGAACCTTGATTTTCAGATCTTAGCTTCCTGAGTAGCTAGGATACTGTGCCCGCCATGTTCTTGCTTGGCTTTCTTGCTCATGTTTGGCACTTGCATTTAAGCCATGCCTCTGGTTTGGCATTTTGCTGGTTCAGTGTGGGGGTCTCATGGACTTTTCTGTTCTAGCTGGCTTTGAACTGAGCTCCTCCCAGTCTCATTCTCCTGAGTAGCTAGGATTTACAGGCGTGAGCCATGGTCCTGAGCTGTATTTACTTTGTTAACAGACATGATGTGTGTATATGAATGGGTTTGTATAGTTAAACTGTAGAATTGTTGAGATGGTGTGAACACTAAAGAAAATTCATGATTGCAGTGCTAAACTGTCCTCTAGAACAGTGGCAGTTTATTCTTGGGGAGATGGTTCCAGTGTATTTTGGACCTTTCCTTTTAGGTGGCGCTGCAGGACCTTCAGACAAACTCCAAGATTGCAGCACTCTTGCCTTACTTTGTTTATGTGGTCAGTGGGGTAAGTGATCTGGGTTGGGAAGGGTTTTGTGGGGAGATGAGCCAGCGACAGTGAGTGAGGCTCACAGCAGGTGCTAGCAGAATGGCAGCTCCTTTCTGCTCCCCCTGTACCCCGAAGCCATCTTGTTTTATCCATAGGTGAAGTCTGTAAGCCATGACTTGGAGCAGCTGCACCGATTGCTGCAGGTGGCACGCAGCCTGGTTCGGAACCCACACCTCTGCCTGGGGCCCTATGTCCGCTCTCTGGTGGGCAGTGTTCTCTACTGTGTCCTCGAGCCACTGGCTGCCTCCATCAATCCCCTGAATGACCACTGGACTCTGCGGGATGGGGCTGCCCTCCTACTCAGCCATATCTTCTGGTAGCTACTTAAGACGGAGTGGGGTTGCTGCAGTATTGGGTGGATGGGGTGGGAGGTGGGTTTTGAGAACAGGGCTCAGGCACTGTTTCTGAGCTCTTTTTGCTTAAGACTAGTACTCTACTACTTTGAGCCACAAAGCCAGTTCTGGGTTAGTTGGAGATAAAAGTCTCACAGGGACTTTTCTGCCTGGAATGGCTTTGAGCCACGATCCCAGTACTTGAGAGTGTGATGGCGGGTCACAAATTTGCAGTCAGTGTAGGCAGTAGATACAGCAAGGTGAGCTACGTAAGGACCTAGTCTCACGACAGTCAAATATACTAAGGCCGGGGTCTAGAGTCCTCGGTCAGCCAACCTGGTAGCCTCGTCCACAGAACCTATTGTAGCCCATAGTTCCATGTAGGTGCTAGGCCATGTAAGTGGTTGAGCCATTTGGGCAGCATTATGCCTTATTGCTTTCCCTGCCTCTGTATTTCCACAGGACTCACGGGGACCTCGTGAGTGGCCTCTATCAGCAGATCCTGCTTTCCCTACAGAAGGTCCTGGCAGACCCTGTGCGGCCTCTGTGTTCTCACTATGGTGCTGTGGTTGGGCTGCATGCTCTTGGCTGGAAGGTGAGGACCTTGACTTTATTTGTGTTGGTACTGAGGCTTGAACTCGGCTTCATACTCTTGCTTCGCTTTTTCTCTCCAGGCTAGCTCCCCACCACTTGGAGCTTCAGCTGCATTTCTGGCTTTTTACTGGCTAATGGAGATAAAAGTCTCTTGGATTTCTCTGCCTTGGCAGGCTTCAAACCTTGATCCCTAGATCTGTGTCCTGAGGAACTAGGATTAAAGGCATGAGCCAATGGTGCCGAGATCCAGTCTGACTTTGCTTAAGAGTCAAAAGTTGGGACCTGGAGTTTGGCCTAGTGGTAGAGTGCTTGCTTAGCATGCAGGAAGACCCAGGTTTCATTCCCTGGTTCCATATACATAGAAAAGCCACAAGTGGTGCTGTGGCTCAAGTGGTAGAGCGCTAGCTTTGAAGAAAGTCCAAAGGACAGTGCTCAGGCCCCGAGTTCAAGCCCCAGGATTGGCAAAAGAAAAAAAAAGAAAAAAATCATTTGTTTAGATTCATGAATGAAATCTTTTTTTCTTTGTGGTTCATGGGGCTTGAACTCTGGGCCTGGGTGCTGTCCCTCAACTCTTTAGCTCAAGGCTACCACCCTATGCCTATGGTTAATTGCAGATAAGAGTCTCATGGACTGGGCTGACTTTGAACCTCTGTCCTCAGATCTCAGCCCCACTGAGTAGCCAGGATTACAGGCATGAGCCACCTCGCCCAACTAGATTCTTGAATGAAATGACTGAGATCATTTCTCTTTCCTTTCCTGTATTTTGTTGTTGTTGTTGTTGGTGGTGGTGGTGGTGGTGGTGGTTGTGGGACTTGAACTCTGGGCCTGGGTGCTGTCCTTGAGCTCTTAAGCTCAAGGCTACTGCCCTACCCCTTGAGCCACAGCATCACTTCCAGTTTTCTAGTGGTTAATTGGAGATAAGAGTCTCACGGACTCTAGTAGTGCCCGGAATCTAGTAGTACCTGGGCTGGCTTTGAACCTTGATCCTCAGATCTAAGCCCCCCTGAGTAGCCAGGATTATAGGTGGAAGCCACTGGGCCCAGCTTCATGTATTGTACTTAATCTAAGCTATTAGGGTTATATTGGCCTCACAGAATGAGGAAATTTTTTTGTTTTATAAGGTTGAAATAGCCTTTGTTGAATACAGATTTACTTTTTTTTTTATTTTTTGCCACTCTTGGGGCTTGAACGCAGGGCCTCAGCACTGACCTTGGATACTTTTAGCTCAAGGCTACCATTGGTACTTTTGTCACAGTGCCAATTTGGGCTTTTTCTGTGCGTGTGGTTCTGGGAATCAAACCTAGGGCTTCGGTGTGTGCCACGCTACCAAGCTCCTGGTCCCTACAGATGTCCTTTTTTTTTTTTTTGCCAGTCCAGGAACTAGGTGCTGTCCCTGAGCTGTTTTTTTGCTCAAAGCTAACACTCTACCACTTTAGCCACACCACCACCTCTGGCTTTTTCTGTTTGTGGTACTGAGGAACCGAACCCAGCACTTAATGCGTTATTTCATGCATGTCACCAAACCACATTCCCAGCATACCCCCCTCCCCCGCCTTTGTTTTTTTGTTTTTAAATATTGAGTTTTAATTTGGGCCTCCTGCTTGTAGGCAAAGACCTTTGTAAGTTCTAGCATGGTGTTTTCTTGGTAATATAACTATTTTAAAATGCTTTTATATTTCTTTGATAACCAATCATATACTTTTCTAGGAGTTGAATAATCTCATCAACCTTTTCAAGTATTCATTCTGTGGATAATGGACCATAAAAAGTCTGCTATGTTATTTGTCAAAACCTATCACAGGGGGCTGCTAGTTTTGAGAAAACCAATGGGCAGTGCTCAGACTCTGACTTCAAGTCCCAGGAGTGGCAAAAAAATAAAAATCACAAATGTCATTTCTGTGAAATCTTAGCTGATGTTTCCTCTCAGTCCTGGGGCTTGAACTCAGGGCCTGAGCACTGTCCTTGGGCTTTTTCTTTAAGCCTAGTGCTCTTATCAGTTGAGCCACATCACCACTTACAGCTTTTTCTATGTATGTGGTACCAAGGAATCGATCCCTGGTCTTTGTGTGCTAGGGAAGCACTCTACCACTAGGCTAAACTCCCTGGCTCTCTTAGTTGCTTTTCTTCACATGAATTACAGGATTTTAATTATGTAAGCAAGAGTGTTGGGCTCTGATTATGTATTTGGTTTGAAATGAGTTTCTGTTCACATCTAAGTGAGAACAGTAGTTCCTTATGAATTGTGTTCAGTAGCAATTTGCACACTGTAAATGTCTGTGTTGTTAGCAGACTATTACTTATGCATGCCCTATACCCCCTGCTATACAGCAGGGATTTAGTGGGTCTATCTTTGTACTTATTTTCAGTGCTTAGCAAAAGCGTGGGCATACAGTGGGTGAATATCCTAAGGAAGGAATTTAGGATCGAGCTCTATTGGTGATCAGAAGTGAAAGTCTCTCATGGCAAAGGGTGAAGTGGTAATGAGCACACAGCTGCTTACTGAACCTGCTCTCTCTCTCCTTTCAGGCGGTAGAACGAGTACTGTACCCACACCTGTCCACTTACTGGACAAACCTGCAGGCAGTGCTAGATGATTACTCGGTGTCTAATGCCCAGGTCAAGGCAGACGGCCACAAAGTGTACGGGGCCATTCTGGTGAGTGCTCTCTGCTTCAGCTTCCTTGTCCTGGGTGAACTAAGGCCTATTTAGGGCACTTGCTGGGCCAGGTTCCTCCGGGATCTTGTCCACACGAGTCTCTCGCCCTTCCAGGTGGCTGTAGAGCGACTTATTAAGATGAAGGCCCAGGCAGCGGAGCCCAACCGCGGTGGCCCTGGCGTCAGGGGCTGCGGGCGTCCGGACGAGCTGCCTTGGGACAGCCTTCTCCTACAGGAGTCGCCGTCGGGGGGCGGCGCGGAACCGGGCTTTGGGCCTGGCCTCCCGCTGCCGCCGGGGGGCGCGGGCCCGGAAGACCCTACTCCCTCCGTGAGCCTGGCGGACACCTACCGAGAGCTCTACGCCTTCTTCGGCGATAGCTTGGCTACTCGCTTCGGCACCGGCCAGCCCGCGCCCGCGGCCCCGCGCCCGCCCGGGGACAAGAAGGAGCCGGCCGCCGCCCCAGACTCGGTGCGGAAAATGCCGCAGCTGACGGCCAGCGCCATGGTCAGCCCGCAGGGGGACGAGAGCCCCCGAGGCGGTGGCAGCGGGGCCGCCGCGTCGGCCTCGGCGCTGGCCTCGGAGGGCCGGCCGCTGCCTCGCGTGCACCGGGCTCGCGGGGCGCCGCGGCAGCAGGGCCCGGGCGCCGGCACCCGCGACGTCTTCCAGAAGAGCCGCTTCGCCCCGCGCGGCGCCCCCCACTTCCGCTTCATCATCGCGGGGCGGCAGGCCGGGAGGCGCTGCCGCGGGCGCCTCTTCCAGACTGCGTTCCCCGCCCCGTACGGGCCGAGCCCGGCGTCCCGCTACGTGCAGAAGCTGCCCATGATCGGCCGCACCGGCCGCCCGGCCCGCCGCTGGGCGCTCTCGGACTACTCGCTGTACCTGCCGCTGTGAAGCGGGGCGCCGCCTCGGCTCCTCCACTTCCTTCCTCCGACGCACCCGGAAGTGACGAAGCCGCCCCTCCGGGGGCGGGGCCAGGGCCTAGCCACCGCGGCGCGGGTTTCTGGTGCCCTGGGGACCATGGCGGACCGCTGTTTGCATTATGTGGAGCTCGTGCTCCTCGCTGCCTGCTCCCTGTGCGGAGCCGTGGCGGCCGGGTCGATGGCCAGGATCCAGGTGTGGCTGTAGGGCGTTGGCTAGCCTTCAGGTCCTGGGAGTGGGGGGTCTTCTGGCTGCGTTCTGGTCCCGGTAAGCGCTGTTAGGAAGTAGTGAAGTGCTACCCTGGCTGTGCACCCCGCGACGTCTGCTCGCCCAAAGGATTGGTAGTCTGTTAGCGTCAGAGCGAGTGTTTCCTGTTGCACCACCTAAGGCTGCACCGTGGGCTCAGGCCTGGAGCCCATCTATTAAGTCAGAAGCCATTTGTATTGACATCCTGAGAAATAAAGCTGTGTGGTATATATGATCAGGATGCCATTTATTTTTCTAGTGACAAAAACTAATGAAGTTGTGTTTATTACTGCCACGGATGCAGCTAGTCATTGAAGTAGGTACTAGTGATGTGGGCTCACACCTGTGGTCCCACCTGAGAGACCTTACAGGAGGATCAAAGTTCAAGGATAGTCTGTGCTACAGAGGTGAGACTGTCTCAAGATGAAAGCTGGAAGTGGTGCTATAACTCAAGTGGTGGAGTGCTAGCCTTAAGCAAAAAGCTCAGGATGGTGTCCAGGCCCTAAGTTCAAGCCCCAGGACTGGCCAAAAAAAAAAAAAAAGTGTTAGTGTGCCTGTTTTTCAGACACTGAGATGATTATTAACATAGGTATGAGGTTATTCCATGATTCTACAACTTGTGACTTATTTTGTAACTAGTGCCTATTTGCTGATGCTTCTGAGTACTGTAGGTTTCACTTTCCAACCCTGTCCCAGGATTAGAAACTGAAAATAACTCTGGCCCAAGTTATCCCAGACACATTTCAGGTCTGCCTTCGGAGGCACTGGCTTATAAATCTTGGATCAACTTCTCTTCACAGGGCTTCTTCAGTGGCAGCTGTCCCTTGTATGGGGGGGTAGCTGTCATGAATGGCTCTTCCCTGGCTTTATCCTGTCCCTCAGCTCCATCCCTCTGCTACTTTGTAACTGGGATTTCTGTCTTCCTGGCCCTCTACTGCCTCCTGCATCTGATCTTCTGGACCTATTGCAGCTACACGAAGGATTTCCACAGGTGACTGCCCTACTCTGAGGACTAGGGGTTGAAGTGGGATGAATTCCATCTCAAACACAAGGCCTGTTTCCTCTTCCCCAGAGGTCCAAGTGGGGTCTGCATTGGATTGCCCATCTCTGCTACTGCAGCCTTCCTGCTCTTAGTGGCTGCTTGTGTCCTTCGATATGGTACCAGGTCTCTCTGTGATTCTGTTATCTCCCTGAAGCATATAATTAGGTAAAAGACAGGGAGGGAGGCCTGCAAGGTCTGCCTTACTTCTGCAGGGGCAAATGATGTAATTTCCCATTTTCCAATCTTCTAGGCAGGACAGTGCTTAGGTTTTGTTTCCCTTTGCTCACAACTGTCTTTTTTGACCTCACAGCTGTTCTGAAGCCCAGAAAATTCCATGGACACCCCCTGGAATGGCTCTTCAGTTTTACTCCAACCTACATAATGCTGAAGTGAGACTCAGCTGTACTGATTCATATAAGTACCTGCAGTTGTAGGAGTGCTTGCTCATCAGCTGTTGGCTGAGAGGAGTTGGTGTCATTTTGACACAACATACAAAGGCGGGTGGTGTGTGTGGGTGGGTGGAAAGACTAGATCTGAGTTGCAATCCTCACATTCCTCTTCTCTCTTACAGACCTCTTCTTGGGTGAATCTGGTATTGTGGTGTGTGGTCCTAGTGCTCCAGATAATGCAGTGCAATCTCAAATCTACCCAATCCCAGGATCTGGAAAGTAGTGGCTCTTATAGGAGCTTTGAGGCACCTTCTGAATCACACCTGTGGAGCTGGAGTGACTCAGTATTATACTTTGAAGAATCATGGCCCTGAATGGACCTCTGAGATACCTGTTGAATTTCTGGTCACCAGAGTGCTTTCTGCAGCCAGATTCTACACCCAAGTGCCTATAATCATTTATGCTGGGAGCCTCAGTTTTCCCTTAAAAAGGAAAATGGGACAGTCACCTCACACCTCTTCCAGTAGCTGTTTGGTAGCAAAATATGACACTGTCTTCATCCTGATACTCACTCATTGGTATAACGAAAATAAACTGGAAGAAGGAATGAATGCTCACATGGGCGTGGATTAGGTTTGGAAGATCCTTTATTAGCTGTTAATGAATTTTGGCTACTCTTTTGTGACCCCTGTGAAGCCCTTATGTTTTCATCCTCTTCCAGGAGTGGGGAATAAACCCAGGTGGTTTTTCTCACAGGTTCCGATAGGCACCCACTGTGTTGTCAAAGAGCTGAGCATTGGGAAAGTGTCCAGCTTTATCTAGCAGGAAGTAGAAGCGCCGGCCTTTGACTTTCAGAGGTAACATAGCAGGGACTTCCCCTCGGTGAGCCATGCAAGATACCTGGTTCAGTGGAACAGTGAGGTGAGTCCCCAGGCCAAAAGGACCATGAGTAGTGAAAGTCACCTGCTGCCCTCCAGCTCGAAGCATCACTGAACGCACAGATCGGAGAGAAAAGAGAAGACCACCACCAAGTATCAAGGTTCCTGCAGCAGAACAAATCAAAGAGTGAGGCGTGAGTTTTCACTGTAGGGCTGGATTACTTCCAGTGTCTTATTTGAGCTTTTTCTTTTTCTTTTAAATTTTGCCAGTCCTGGGGTTTGAACTCAGGGCCTGGGCACTGTCTTTGGGCTTTTTTTTTCCCTCAACTAGCGCGCTACCACTTGAGCCACAGCAACAGCCTTGGGTTTAGGGCCATAGGTGTTCCACATTCTCAGACAGATCACCTACTGCCCTGCTAATGAGGCACAACCTCCGCCCTCCCCTTTCTTGAATGAGGTGTTTTTTTTTTTTTTTTTTTTTTTGCCAGTCCTGGGCTTGAGCTCAGGGCTTGAGCACTGTCCTTGGACTTTCTCAAGGCTAGCACTCTACCACTTGAGCCTCAGCACCACTTCCGGCTTTTTTTGCTATGTATGTGGGGTACCAAGGAATGGAACCCTGGTGTTCGTGCATGCTAGGCAAGCATCCTACCACTAGGCCAAACTCCCGGCCCCGAATAAGGTTTTTTTGTTGTTTTTTGCTTGCCAGTCCTGGGGCTTGAACCTAAGTTCATGTTTTGCTCAAGACTAGTGCTCTACCACTTGAACCATAGTGCCATTTCTGGCACTGTATGTGGTACTGAGGAATCGAACCTAGGGCTTGCATGCTAAGCAAGCACCCTATCCCAAGCCCTTGAAAAAGTTTTTTTTTTTTTTTTTTTTTTTGCCAGTTTTGGGCCTTAAACTCAGAGCCTGAGCACTGTCCTTGGACTTTTTCTCAGGGCTAGAACTCCACCGCTTGAGCCACAGCACCACTTCTGGCTTTTTTCTGTGTATACAGGTATCCACCCAGGTCTTTGTGCATGCTAGGCAAACACTACCACTAGGCCAAACTCCCGCCCTAAAAGGGTCTTGTGTACCTGTTATCCCACGCGCGGCTGGGAAGCCAGTTTATGCCTTACCGATGGCACTGCAGCCGACAGCCAGTGCGTACCGCCAGAGCGCGGAGCGCAGGTCGAAGCGGCCCTGTTTGGGGGTCCCAGCGACTTGAGGTGGTGCGGAGACTGGAGGTGGGGATAAGGCTGCCACGGTCAGGGATGCCCAAAAGACACTCTGGCCTGCGCAGAACAGCCCAAGGATGGTGAAAAAGCGGCCCCGCTCGTGCTTGAAGAGCAGCAAGTCTCGTGACGGGGCCGCGTCGTGCAGAGGCCGGCGCGCAGGCAGCAATCGCAGGGCGACCCTCAGGCCGGGAAGCCTGTGCATCCAGGGCGCAGCCATGGCCTGTGTGCCTCTTCCGGGGCAGGACTTCCGGCCACAAGACCACGCCCCCCCCGCGAAAGGGCCCGCCCGCCCTACCCGCCAAGCCCGCACTCAGCCAGGAACTGAGACAGTATCAAGAGACAAAATACAATATCACTCTTTATCTTAAAAAGGAAGGGGTATCCTGGGGCTAAGTACACAAAGCACCTAAGTCCTTCGGGTAGTTTAGTGTCAGTTCTACAAAGTAAGCTTTGGCTTCCTGGCACCAAGAGGCTCAATCTCCCGGAAGTCTTCCTGCAGTCTTCCAGAAGGCGGGTGAGGAGAGGTGCTCGGCGGAGCTCCCCCCCTCGGTCACAGTCACAGGTGGCCTCCGGCCAGACAGGAGACAACAGATGGCAACCATAGGATCATGTCCACGGGCTATTTACACTGGGGCTTCTTGTGGGTCGGACTGTGGATCACTTCATGAATGCCACTTCTGGGATCTTACCCTTGGCCTGGAGGAAAAGGAAAGGTCACTGGAGCCAGTCCTTTTCTGGAGGCTCAGGATGGCTCTCTGGATCCAACCCTCCAGAAGGCCAAGCGATTCCCAGCCCGGTATTCCCAGCCCTACCTTGAGATGAGTGAAGGCCTGTGCAGATCTATTGTAGTCCCAGTTGTTGTCCTGAAGGCACCTGGGGTGGGGGGGAGGCAGAGAAGGAGACAGCAGCGTGAGAACCCTTACCCACTACTGAAGGTCCCTCTAGAATCTATCCTCTAAGAGTGTTTGCTATATGTATACATATATTACTGTTGCTCGAAGTGGAGCTGTGGCTTAAGTGGTAGAGCATCATCTTCCAGCAAAAGAAGGAGCTCAGGACAGAGCCCCAGGCCCTGAGTTCAAGCCTCTGGATGGCAAATAAATATCAAAATACCTACCAATAGTACAGCAAAGTATTCAATATTCCTTAAGAAGAAAAGTTTTTACATTGGTATGGAAGGAATTACAAAGACTTTGGAGTCAGGCATAATGACATGCACCAGAGGTCCACCTCTGGGATTTGAGAAGGAGGATCACTAGACCCCAAGGGTACAAGAATACCAGTACCCTGACTGTATAGCAGGAATCTACTTGAATAAAATTTTCTAAAAGGGACTTCATTTTGGTTTCAGAAAAAGTTTTTAAAGTCCTCCTTGAGACTTATCAGCAAAGAAGCAGTGCTCATTTCAAATTAATCTTTATTTTTTGGTTAGTCCTGGGGCTTGAATTCAGAGCCTGGATACTGCTCTGAGCTTCTTTTTACTCAAGGCTGATACTCTACCAATTGAGCCTTAGCACTACTTCTGCCTTACTCTGTTTATGTGGTATTGAGGAATCAAATCCAAGGCTTCATACATGCCAGGCAAGCACTTTACCACTAAGCCACACTTTCAGACCTCAAGCCATTATTTCTTTTCAAAGTAACAATGACTTATTTTCCTTCCATTTTTCTTCTCCTCAGGAATGTATCTACATATTTTACAGAGATAATAAAAAAATGTACTTGAAAGCTGGCCCCAGTGGCTCACGCCTGTAATCCTAGCTACTCAAGAGGCTGAGATCTGAGGATCAAGGTTCAACGCCAGCCGGGGCACAAAAGGACCTGAGATACTTATCTCCAATTAACTTCTAGAAAACGGGAAGTGGGGCATGATTCAAGGGTAGGGTGGTAGCCTTGAGCTGAAGAGCTCAAGGACAGTGCCCAAGACTAGCTCACGCCCCATGACCCTCATCTCAGTTACCGCTTAGTCCTGCACATGCTCAGTACTCACTTCTGGGACCACTCCAGGTTCATGCCAGACTGTGTCGAAAATGCTTGTAACATTTCCTGCTGTTCTGGGGACAGGGTAGGCACTGGGCTGGAGGAAGGTGTGGGTGCAGGCATGGCAAAGGCTCTTTGGATCTCTTCAGGGCTGGCATTCCGCACAAACAGCTCGTCGTTCACAATACATAGCCTTGAGGACAAACAGCGCCTTAAACAGTTGGACAAACAACCTCATCCTTCTAATTCTTTTTTTCTTCCTCTTTTTGTGTTAGTGTTTGAACTCAGGGTGTGGGTGCTGCTATCCTTCAACTTTTCTGCTCAAGGCTAGTGGTCAAACACTAAAGCCACAGCTCTACTTCCAACTTTTCTTTTTGGTATTTAATTGGATACAAGAGTCTCACAGCCTTTTTCCCTTGCTTGGGTTATTTTCTAAATTTACTTTTTTAATTTTGCCAGCCCTGGGGCTTAAACTCAGGGCCTGAACACTGCCCTGAGCTTCTTTTGCTTAGCCCTCTACCAATTGAGCCACAGTACCACTTTTGGCCTTTTCTGTGTATGTGGTACTGAGGAACTGAACCCAAGGCTTCATGCATGTTAGGCAAGTACTCTATTATTCAGAGCCAAAATACAGCTGAGTTGGTTTTGAACCAAGATCCTAGATCTCAGCCTCCTGAGTTGTTAGGATTTCAGGCATGAGCTACCAGCACCCAGCCATTCTTCCAAGTTTTTAGACTCTTGGCATGTCATATACACTCTTAATACAACCACATGGTGCCTCTTTTCAACTTTTAGCTATTCCCTTCTGAGTTACCCCTCCCCCCATGCATTCCATATTTAGGAGAACTCAAACATCAAGAATGAGATAGACACTCACAACCAATGGACAACTGTTATTTGTGTGCGTGCGTGCGTGCGTGTGTGTGTGTGTGTGTATTTGGGTCTTGCTATAGGTTAAACTAAGCTGGCCTGGTACTTACTATATTGCCCAAGTTGGCCTCAAATTCACAATCTTCCTGTCTCAGTTCTCAAGTATTGAGATTTTATGATGTGTACCACACCATACTATTTTAGTTGTTATCCTTTTTCTTTTCTATTTATAGTCATAAGAAACTTAGGATGTGAATATATCTATACACATCTTCAGATGAAAAGCTAAGAATGGTGACACACATCTTGGCACTTTAGGTTAAGAGAGGAGGGCTGCTGGCTGGTAGTTTGGCTTAGTGGTAGAGTGCTTGCCTAGCATGTACAAAGATTTGGGTTCGATTCCTTGGTACCACATACATAGAAAAAAGCCGAAAGTGGTGCTGAGGCTCAAGTGGTAGAGCTCCAGCCTTGAGAAACCCAAGGACAGTGCTCAGGCCCTGAGTTCGAGCCCACGACTGGGGGGGGGGAAAAAAAAAAGGAGGGCTGCTGAGTTGAAAGGACATTCTATCTAGGAAAACAACACCCAAGCAATAATAAGATACAGATTATGAAACTGGACTAAAGCTGAAAGTACTGGAAGAATACACAGTGTCAAAAGGATAGCCAAAGTCTTACCCAGCATCAAGCTTTTAACCACTCCTGTAAGCCTTTGCTGTGACTTCTTTTCTTTCTTTCCGCTCTGCCACTTGAGCTATAGCACCACTTCTGGCTTTTTTCTATGTATGTGATACTAAGGAATTGAAACTGGGTCTTTGTACATGGTAGGCAAACACTCTACAAGTAGGCCACAATCCTGGCTCCCTTTGTTGTGATTTCTGTTGCCTTTCTGCAATGCTGAAAATTCCCCAAGAATGGGGAGAATTTTCACACCACTGGCCATGGCCAATGCGATAGGCACAACACTTACCCTGAATTGCTGGCAGGAACAGCGATGAAGGTCCTGGTAAAAGCTCGCAAAGAATCCCTGGACTTCCCATCCACTGCAACGAGAAGAGCAGCAAGGAGCCTTTGCAATTATTAATGCCTTACATATACAGACAGGTTCTCACATCCTGGTCTTGAATAAAAAGAACCCTAAGCCGGGTGCAGTGGCTCACGCCTGTCATCCTAGCTACTCAGGAGGCTGAGATCTGAGGACTGACGTTCAACGCCAAGCCACCAGCCCCAGTACTAAAAAACATGGACTTTTTTTTTTTGCCAGTCCTGGGCCTTGAACTCAGGGCCTGAGCACTGTCCTCGTTCCTTAAGGCTAGCACTCTGCCACATGAGCCACAGCACCAGTTCTGGCTTTTTCTATGTATGTGGTACCGAGGAATGGATCCTGGGACTTAGTGCATGCTAGGCAAGCACTCTACCACTAGGCTAAACTCCTGGCTCCAAGAACATGAGACTCTTATCTCCAATTAACCACTAGAAAACTGGAAGTGGTATTGTGGCTCCAGGGATAGGGCTGAAGAGCTCAGGAACAGTGCCTAGACCCAGAGTCCAAGCCTCAGGACCAACCAAAATAAACAAATAAAAAAGAACTCAAAGTGAGCTAATCAGGAATGATTATGTTAAATATAGTAGAGCAGATGTGAGGGAAGGGTCACACCTGAAAGAGAATTACAGTACTATGACTAAGTTACTGAATGGCTCAGTAGCTTCACTGACTTCTACTGCACACTCTAGGATGTGTTTTCTTTTTTACAAATAAAACAGTATGAGAGAAGTAGGGCTGTGGCTAAAGTGGTAGAGTGTTAGTCTTGAGCAAAAGAAGTTCAGGGAGAGTGACCAGGCCAAGTTTAAGCCCCAGGACAGGCACACAGACACATATTTTTTAAAAAATTAAAAAAGGGGGGCCGGGAGTTTGGCCTAGTGGTTAAAGTGCTTGCCTAGCATGCATGAAGACCCGGGTTCGATTCCTTGGTACCACATACCTAGAAAAAAGCCAGAAGTGGTGCTGAGGCTCAAGGGGTAGAGCTCTAGCCTTGAGAAAGTCCAAGGACAGTGCATTAAAAAAGGGGCCAGGAGCATGGCCTAGTGGCACAGCTCTTGCCCAGCATGCACAAAGCCCTGAGCTCTATTCCTTGGTACCACATATACAGAAAGAGCCAAAAGTGGTGCTGTGGCTCAAGGGTAGAACGCCAGCCTTGAGAAAGCTCAAGGACAGTGCCCAGGTCCTGAGTTCAAGCCCCAGGACTGGCAAAAAAAAAAAAAAAAAAGATCAAAATACTTTTTGCCGGGTGCTCATGCCTACTATAATCCTAGATCTGATCATTGCAGCTCAAAGTCAGCTCAACTGCAGTTCAAAGCCAGCGTGGGTATGAAAGTCTGTGGGATTCTTATCTGCAATTAAACCACCAGAAAACTGGAAGTGCTGCTGTGGTTCAACATGGTAGAGCCCTAGCCTTGGGCTGAAGAGCTCAGTGACAATGCCCAGGTCCAGAGTTCAAGCCCCATAACTAACATGGAAACAAACAAACAAACAAAAAAGACTTAGGGCAGAGTGGAAAAGGGATGAGGAAGTCTGAGGGGGGACTACACCATAAATTCAGTACTCAAGATACTTACCTTCTTTGAAGACCCCATTGACAGAAAAACACAGCAATGTACTCTGAAAGAGAAGTACCAGGTACAATGTAGGCTTCCCAGTCAGAGCCTCAGCGACCCCCTCAATCAATGCTGTCCCTACCCTGCCCCCAGCCCTGATTCCAAACTTCTGTTGATTCAGAAACAGGTGCTTACTGTCTGGGCACTTATGTCTACCACAAAGGAATTGATGTCATGCTGAGTTTTGGGCAACTCATTGAGGAAGGCAACAACATTGAGACGTGTATGCTTCAGTAGACGGAACCGCAGGGCTGTGGGCAAAAGGAGAAGAAAGTGAGGTTGGGTAGCTTGGCACTCCTGAGCCCCGAGTCCTTGCCATCTTCCCTCCCATCCCACTTACTGGGGTCTTTCAGCTTCTTCACATTTCTGCTGTCTTTAAAGTACTCTGCCAAGTTGCTTCTGGAAGAGGAAAAGAGGTGGCAGTCAGAACAGGGTAGGGAGCCTGTGAATGCCGGCAACCCTGTGGCCCGGGGAGGCTCTGGGAGGTGACACTCACCGGGCAGGATTCTGGGGGATGAAAGGAATGCTCAGTGAACAGCAGGCCCCATCATGGTAGGCATCCAAGAGCCCTTGCCGGTCTCCAGAGTCATAAATTGCATAGTACCTGTGGGCACACAAAAAACAAATGCCTCAGCCCTGAGTTCCAGAGCCACAAAGGCTCACAGCCGCCCCCCTGAACGAGCCGTGGGCAGGGGCCCGGGATACGTACTGCTGTAGGAAGTGCAGGACCAGACTCTTCAGGTTTTCTGTTCCAAAATAGCTCCCCTGGGGGTGACATTGTAAAGAAGAATTGCACTCATTACACCTCACTTATGAAATTATAACCATTCCTCGACAAAAAAAATCTCATCCCAGTGCCTGTGGCTCATGCCAATAATCCCAGCTGGTCAATGCAGTTCGAATCTAGCCTGGGCAGGAAAGTCTGTGAGACTCAATCTCCAATAAACTACCATAGAAAAAAAAAAAAAAAGAAAAAGCCAGAAGTACAGCTGTGGCTCAAATGGTAAGCCTTGAGCAGCAGCAGCTCAGGTCCTGAGTTCAAAGCCCCATGACTGGTACAGAACTGTAGTAAATGTAGTAGTCTGTCACACTGTCACACACACACACACACACACACACACACACACACACACACACACACACGAACAGCACTCCTCCCACAACCATGCCGCGGGTCTCCCTGGACTTCTCACCTTGCAGGGCGGTAACGTTGTGGGGGCTTCAACATCAAAGGCAATTGGTGGGGGTAACTCATGGCCATCCTGCCAAAAGTAAAATTTACGTTGTAAACTTGAGGACCAACTTTTTTACCTGCAAGCATTTTTCCTGGTAGACTATTATTGCCTTTATCTGATTCCCAAAGAGATATGTTTCCAGGTCAAGGGTCATTATTTAAAAACATACTACTGGGAGTACAAGATGCTACACCCAGTACAACAGACAAAAATAAGTTCTTGAAAATTAAAAAAAAAAAAGGAAAAACAAAATTATCTGGACTTACCAGGCGTAATAGCTTGGGGAATCGTTCGCGAATGGCGCTGTCAAGAACGGGACAGGAGTGAGTGATGCTTCAGAGCCACCATGCCTCCTGGGCTGCTCTAGGAGCAAATATACCAACACCCGAGGGACAGCCCATTCCCTCCTGCTTATCACCCCGCTCCTCCCCAAAGTGTCCCCATTCCCCACCTCACTCGGGGCACCCTGTCTGGACTGCCTTGAAGGCGGTTTGTCTCTTCTCTCTCTGCCTGACCCCAAATGCCACTAAGCAGCAGCACTCCCAGCTCAGGCTTTAAGCCCAGGCTCTCCTTCCCCTCCTGGCCCCCCTTACCTTCCACCTACTCACCTGAGCAGCCCCGGGAGGAGGGAATGGGGTGGGAGCCCAGGGGCTCCGCTGCCTCACCAGGTATCCATCAGTTCTGCGAGGTCTGGCCTTGGCCAAGACCAGAACACACCACAAGGATGGCACAGGATGATGGGGCAGGGAGATGAGCAAGACGGGGCTCGGGAGGAAAAAAGGCAAAGGAAGAGAGAAAAGGGTAGAAGAGAATAAAGCAGAGAAGCGAGAGGGAGTAGTGCGGAGCTACAGGCAAAGCGAAGTTGAAAAGGAAAGATGAAAAGGAAAGACAATGCAAAGCAAGTGGTGAAGAGCTACAGGCAAAGAAGAATTGAGAAAAAAAAGGGGTGGGGAACGGCGAGAAAAATGCCCCAGACACAGCCTTTTCCTTCAGCTTCCACTTGCCCCGTGGTCCAAGGTAGATAATGACAGAAACAACCCCTGCTGCAGTTCAGAGTTGCTGTTGGTCAGGTCTCTGTCTGCTACCTGGGTCCCACTCTGAGCTGGGCGTGGGAAGCAAACAGCCATGGGGGCAGGAGACCTCTCTCCGAAAGGGTCAGGGTTCAGGCCCCTGAAAAGTTGGGGGGGTGAGGGTCTGTGCCCCACCTCTGTTGACCCCCGAGCTCTCTCCTGATGGCCCCTATGCGACTGTGCCTGTCTTAGGTTGTTCCTTCCCTGAGGAATCTTACCCGTCTCTGGCTAACCAGCCATCCTCCGGGGCCAAGCAGGGTGATGTGAGGTGTGTGAGTGAGGAAGGGGCAAAGCCCCCCAAGAAGCTCAGTTCTCGTCTCCTTGGCTGCATATGCCCCCGTGGCCTCCACGCCCAGCGCCCGCCTCGGGAGCCTCTTGCCTGCTGGCAGGGCCCCGGCTTTGGTCACATGTCTTGGGGAACCCAGGTTTCTTTGCCAGGGAGGGCCCAGTTCACAGCACTGGGCCAGACACAGATGGCATTGTACCAGCCTTCAATGAGACCACAACCTCAGCATGGGGAGGAATGCCCAGGCCACAGCCTTGGACAAGTAGATTTTGAGAAGAGGGTCCCTCTTGGCACAAAGGCAAGAGGGGCCATTAAAGGGCAAACAGGGATGGTCCATGTCATCAGGAAGCCCCAGTCACAGAGGGCTTTCTTAGCCCAAGGACACAGGGTACTTAGCTAATGGCAACCCCACAGATGGGGCACATAAGACACTTCCCTCGTTAGATTAGAAAAGGGGAAGTATCCTTCCTGGAACAATAGGGTAGGGAGATTCTAGAAAAGGCTATGTTCAGGAAGGAAGGCGAAAGACCACAGACCAGAAGACAATACTCTCATGAGAAAAAAGGAGAAGAGAGTTTGGGACCAAGCTAGGACACACAGACAGAGGAAAAGAAAGAACACGTGGTCCTCCCAAAGTTTAGGTGGTTCCAGCTCAGGGTTGCATGTCTCCTGCAGATGGGCACTGGTCAGGGTGCATTAGCTAAGCCTCCCAGGGGGAAGGTCCCCAGGAGGGGAGTCAGAGCCTACAACTGACCTGATGTAAGTGGATTGGTCTCGGAAGGTGTCACAAAGGGCATTTCCATCAAGCCATAACTCTTCAAGCTTCAGCCCTTTTATCTTGTCCAACTCCCGCTCAGACTTCAACTGACAAGGATAGAAAGAGAAGAAGCCCTTGTGAGTAGATAGATTGCTGCTTGTCAAACCACGGGTCTCTCAGCTTTTACTTCCTACATGGCCAGTCAAGCTCCTCCCCATCCAAAACATAGGCAGGCCATCCATTCTCACTTCATTGCCGGAGAGGTTCAGGATCTTCAGGTTAGGTGCCTTCTGGACAATGCTGGACATGTCATCCAGTCTATATAGCCTGTTGTTGCTCAAGTTCAGAGACAATAGCTGTGGGTAGAGTTCAGAGGAAATCTCATCAGTGAGTAGGGTCAGGGACAGATCTGGCCCCTCACCCCATCCTATCTGTCCCACTCCACCTTGTTAAGCCAAACACTGGGCCACAGCCTCACCTCAGGAATGTTCTCTTCAATGATTCGTAGGGTAGCTGCCATGCAGCTTCTCCGATTCAGGATAACATCAATGTTTTGGGCCACCAAATCTTCGGGAAGTAGAAAGGAAAGTTTGAGAAGGCTTGCCTAGGTAGTGTGAGCACTAAATCATTCTTAAATTGCTCTGAGAATCCCTGTCTCCATCTAGTGGAAAATCACTGCTGTCAGCCATACCTGGGTCTGAACGGAGACCCTTGAGGTCAAGCGCTTGCTGGGAACCATCGTATCGTTTGCTCATAATCAGCTGCGGAGGAAGACAAAGGGTTCAGTGGTCACTGGCACTGTGAAAGACTGGGTTTGGAACACATATTATTTGAACCAGTTTTACCTTGAGTTGCTCAATTTGTTCAGGCTTCAATTCATTCTGTACAGTAAGAGGTGGGGCAGAAGAATTGATGATGATAGATATCTGGAGAGAAGACATAAAAGGCAAAGTATAGCCCAATCAAGCCAAAGCTCTAGAACTCAGACTGAGTTCCCCTGCCCTGTCTGTACCTCTAGCCACATACACACCCTTCTGTTCTCTTGATCCTGGATCTTATAATTGACAGCCTTTAAAGCAGAAGCAGTACTAGCGTCCTCCACAAAGAACAGGGCCCGTGTGTTCTCATAATGAAACTGTAAGAGGAAGAAACAAGAGCCTTAGACCTGGAGCCCACAGCCCCCTTTACAGCTGCTCCCCAGTTCTCTGCCTTTCCTGATATACAGCCAGCCAAGCTGCTTGGACCTTGTCTTACCTCAATGGGGGTAAAAGGGACACTGCATTTGCTCTGAATCATGCTCAGGAGCCATGCCTTGTCATACTTTCTGCCATAAGGAATCTAGAAATGAAACACACGGATTATTGTAAATAACCTTGCACAGACCACATAATCTTGCACACTTTTTTTTGGCCAGTCCTGGGGCTTTCCTCAAGGCTAGCGCTCTACCACTTGAGCCATAGCATCCCTTCCGCCTTTTCTATGTATGTGGTACTGAGGAATGGAACCAGGATCTTTGTGCATGCTAGGCAAGCACTCTACCACTAGGGGCTGGGAATGTGGCTTCATGATAAGAGTGCTTGCCTAACACGCAGGAAGCCCTGCGTTTGATTCCCAGGTACCGCATACACAGAAAAAGCCTGAAGTAGTGCTGTGGCTCAAGTGGTAAAGAGTTAGCCTTAGGCAACAAAATACCAAGGACAGTGTCCAGGCCCTGAGTTCAAGCCCCAGGAATAGCACCAAAAAAAAAAAAAAGAAAAGAAAAGAAAAAAGAATAAAACATTAGTTTTAGAAGTTCTAAGGTATCATCTGTACCTTGCCTGTCACTCAGAGAACTCTAGGGACTCCTAGACATACACTCGGCTTAATAAAAAAAAAAAAAAAAAAAGGAAACACCTTAATCTAATTCCCCAACCCTTCTGCTTTCCCAAGGTACTCACTGTAATTTTGAACCAATTTTTTGAAGTCCCGTCTTGGCTGGCGCCAGCCCCTCCTCTCTCAGGAGGAGCTCTGTCCCTTCGTACGGTAACATGAATTCGATCTCGATCATGCCAAGTATCACCCCGACGGTTAGGTCGGGTGGCGTAGGGGTTGCTGAGGGAAAACAACATTAAATGTCCATCAACTCTGTCCTGATCAGACAATGAGACCACAAGTGAGACTGCACACTTTTAAGCCGACTGCCATGTCTTAGTCTTCTAGGTGGGAAAAGAAATTGTGAAATTCAAATCACTTACTATCGTACTCGGGGACCGTCCTGGGCATCACTCATTGCCACATCTCCATCATCTTCCTCAACTCGGGAAGTTCGAATACCAGAACCGCCTCTTCCAGATCGACGGTTCCCTCCTTCACCATACTTCCAACGGAAAGGACCCCGGCCCTTCTTTCTTCTCTGAGGGAAACTAACACGGTCATCATGCTCTGGAATAGGAAAGATACCACATATCAAATAAATCATTAAATTAATCATGAAATTATTAAATTATAAACCAAGAAATCATTGTTCTAGCTGCTTTGGGAAGGCAATCACAAGCTTCTAACAGCCTGCACTTTTTGGAGGACATCCATACTAAATCTTTACAAGCCACTTCCTTGTAAGCTCCTTGTCCAGGGGAACGAGCCTGTTCTGTAATAGCAGCACCAGGGAACAATTATAGTGTAGAGCTTTTTTTCCCCCCTGTATACGTGGTACTGAAGAACTGAACCTGGGTCTTCATACATGCTAGGCAACCACTCTACCATTAGACCAAACTCCTGGCCCAGAGCTCAACCCCCCTCGCCGTTCCCCGCCCCCCCCCCCAGGTCCTGGGGCTTAACCTAGGGAACTGGGCCCTGAGCTTCTTTTGCTTAAGCACTCCACCACTAAACCATATTCCCTGCCCTGTGCAGAGCTTCTGAAAATGATGGGGAAACGAGAACTACAAAGAGAAGCAGAAAGTAGAAGTGTGAACAACTCAAAAATTTAAATGGCCATGGAACCTTAAAAGGCTTCCATCATTTTTGCCTCCATTGTACAAATGTCAGTGACCAAAAAAACAAAAAACAAAAAAAAATTTAAGGGCCTCCTAAGGGGGGTTGGGGGAAGTCTTACTGTTCTTAAACTCAGAGCCACTTAAGTTTGTGAAATGTTCTGTTTCTTTGACCAGAATTTTTTTTTTTTTTTGCCAGTCCTGGGCTTGAGCTCAGGGCCTGAGCACTGTCCTTGGAATTTTTCTCAAGGCTAGAGCTCTACCACTTGAGCCTCAGCACCACTTCCAGCTTTTTTCTATGTATGTGGTACCGAGGAATCGAACCCGGGTCTTCATGCATGCTAGGCAAGCACTAGGCCAAACTCCAGCCCTAGAATTTTTTTTTTTTCTTTTGCCAGTCCTGGGGCTTAAACACAAGGCTTGGGCACTGTCCTTGAGCACTTTTGCTCTGCCACTTGAGCCATAGCACCACTTTCAGCTTTTTCTGTGTATGTGGTACCAAAGAATCAAACCCAGGGCTTTGTGTATGCTAGGCCCAACCAGAAATGTTCTTTAATGCAGGAAACAATAGACTTGTGCTCTGGGAAACAGATTTGAGGACTAGAGTTTGAGAACCCTAGTTTATCTCTAATCTCTCTCTCTCTCTGTCTCTCTCACACACACAGAGAGCTACATTGCCAGAAATACTGCCTCAATATCAGATTTACTTTTTATTTATTTTTTGCCAGTCCTGGGCTTGGGCTCAGAGCTTGAGCACTGTCCCTGGATTTTTTTTCTCAAGGCTAGGGCTCTACCACTTGAGCCACAGCACCACTTCTGGCTTTTTGCTACATGTGGTACCGAGGAATTGAACCCGGGTCTTCGTGCATGCTAGGCAAGCGCTCTACCACTAGGCCAAACTACCAGCCCCTCAATATCAGATATTTATGTTCACATATTTACACATATGTGGACATGGAATGGAAGCAGGGAGAACACTTGCTAGGTTACATGGCTACCTAGAAGCTGGACCCAAACAATGGCTGATCCCACTACTTAAAGGTTTCATTCAAGAAGAAGATAAAGCTGGATGCCACTGGCTCACACCTGTTAACCTAGCTACCCAGGAGGTTGAGGTCTGAGGATTACAATTCAAAGTCGGCCTGAACACCAAAGTCCGTGAGACTCTTACCTCCAATTAACCACCAGAAAACCGGAAGTGGTGTTGTGGCTCAAAGGGCTAGAACGCTAGCCTTGAGCTGAAGAGCTCAGGGACAGCACCCAGGCCCAGTGTTCAAGTCCCATAATGAAGGAGAAAGGAAAAGGAGAAGAAGAAACAGCAGCAGCAGCGGTGGTGGTGGTGGTAGTGGAGGAAAAGGCTCCTGTGGCTCACCCCTACAATCTTTAGCTACTCAGGATTATGAGATCTGATCATCTGGGTTTGGAGCTGTAAAGTCTACCTTCTTACCCAATTAAAACCTTACAGAAAGAAGTCAGCCCTGGCAGGAAAATCTGTAAGATCCTTACCTTCAATTAAGTGCTACAAAAGCCAGAAGTGGAGCTGTGGTTCAAGTGGTAGAGCACATAGCCTTGAACATAGTCTCAGGGATAGCAACCAGACCTTGAGTTCAAGCCTCAGAACCAACACACTCACACCCACACCCACCCACAAAAGCAAGGCTGGAGGTGTGACTCGTAGCAGAGGACCAGGGGCCAGGAGTTTGGTGGTCTAGTGGTAGAATGCTTGCCTAGCAGGCACAAAGACCTGGGTTTGATTCCTTGGTATCACATACACAGAAAAACGCCAGAAGTGGTGCTGTGGCTCAAGTGGTAGAGCTCTAGCTTTGAGAAAAACCCCACAACAGTGCTCAGGCCCTGAAACCAAGCCCAGGACTGGGGGGGTGGGGAGGGGGGCAGAGGGCCAGCCTCAGTTTAGGACTTAGTTATGGGATTGAGGTGTGTAGCTTGGTGGTCGAATACCTACCTGCCTAGCATTTGCTAGGGTCTGGGTTGATCCCAGCACTACATACACACAAATCCAGACTTTCAAAGAAGTCTAACGTTTACTACACTGTAAACAATGACCCTAAGGGGAAAAAATACATGAGTTGAAGGGCCAACCAATGGTCACGGGGCGTTGTAGTCACTATTCTGGAGGCATTTGATAGGAATCACCTCATCTTATCACAATCAGAAACAAATTTAGGAGACAGATACTGTTACAACCCACGCGAAGAGGGTAGAAAGGGAGGTCTCAAAGTTTTAACTCCTTGAAGCCTGGCGTGGCCAGCTCAGGATTCAAATCTCAACTATCACACATTTCTATTCCCTGCGATAAACTAAGAAGCCAAGGCAGTACAGAAAGTTGGTGCGTAGGGTTCAACTGTGTAGTCAAAGCTTAGCGGTGGGGGTGGGGGCAAGACCTACGAAACGCGATTAAAAAAAAAAAATGGGGCACCAGGGCAACCCACGAGCAAGGGACTGACTCACATTAAAGGAAGAGTCAGGCCGCCAAACCGAACTGACAGGCACCAGCCACCTTCAAAGTTCAAAGGAATCTCGTCACCCCACCCCCAGCCGCCCGCTCCGAGCCACAGGTCCTCCAACGCCAGGGTTCTCCGAGTCAACAACTCGGGCGCCCACCTCGAGTCCTGCGGGTGCCCGAGGCTCCCTCGCCTCCAGCCCGGCCGGGCCCGCGCCGTCGCCGCTGCCCACGGAAGCCGGGCCTCTCGTGGCCTCCCGCTCCGGTGCTGCGGCCTAGGCCGGTGCCGCCCACCGGGGCCCAGATCGCCGGCCCGTTCCCGACCCAAGAACCAGCACTGACCGTTGTACGACTTCCCCTCGTCCGCCATGGCACAGCGAAGAACAGGGGCGGGCTCAGGCGCGGGCCCAGACGCCACCAGACGTCCGAACGCCCAGGCGCTCAGGAACGAAGCTCTCCACGGCCCCGGCGCCACCGCATTTATCCGGCGAAGCACGTCGCGCGCAGTAGACGTCCTGGGGCAGCGGGCGGGGCCGCCGGGCTGGGGCACGCCCTCCACGCCTGCGCACTCGCGCCGCGGCCGCGGGTTCCGCCCTGCGCCCCGCCCCCAGGCCGAGCTCGCGGCGCGGTGGCGCGAAGGCGCAAGTCCGCTTCGCCCCGCCTCTCGTTTATCCGCTGGGCCCGGCTGACGCGGTCTCCGCCGGCCCGAGTTCCGGCTGGAGCCGAGCGAGCTGCTGTGGCTCCCAACGCGGGAGCCGGAGCCCTGGGGCTAGGATGAGATCGCTCAGGGTCCCCTCTGGGGCCCAGCCACGGCTCCACTACCTGCTCCGCCCTTCGGCAGCCGCGGCTATGTGCGTAGTTTTCCTAGGCTAGAAAACAGATTGTGACGAAATAGAAAAGGAGTGTACGGCTCACGGGAGCAGGAACCCTGGCCAATTCGGAACTTTCTCTTCTCTGGTGCCCGACTCGGTGGGCCGGGCACGTAGTTGAAAGGCAACACATACTCGTAGAAATAAACGCACGTCCCCGGCCTGCGCCTTCCCCCAGGTGCCGGTCTGCTGGGCAAACGGGAAGGAGGGGAGCTCTGGGGCAGACCCAGGGCCTGGCTGCTGTCCCGGGAGGTGTTGATCAAGGCCAGGGCTCTACCACTGGCACCACAGATTCACTTTTTGGGTGGTTCATTGGTGATGACTCTTGGGACTTTCCCGCCCCAGCTGGAATCCTCAGATCTCAGCCTCCTGAGTAGCTAGGATTACACACAGGAGCCGCCACCCGAAGCCCAGCTGAAAATGGTTTTAAAATGGCAGCCCCGTGGAGGAGCTGACCCTTACAGTGATGGGATCCTATATTTTCCACGGAGCCACTCCAGCCATCTCTGAATAGTGTGGTTGGGAGCCCTGATGGGGACACATTCACCTCCCTGGATGAAGGCAACATTCCTGGAAAGGTCTTCAGGCTGGTCCAGGGCTTGGGCACTGCCCCTGAGCTTCTTTTGCCCAAGGTTCTCCCACTTGAGCTACAGTACTACTTACAGCTTTTCCTGCGTAGCTTATTAGAGATAAATCTTATAAGAGTTTTCTGCCCAGGTTGGCTTCAAACCGATTCTGATCTCAGCCCCTTGAGGTAGGATTACAGGAGTGAGCTATCAGTACTGGCTCAGGCTCCTCTTTCAGAAAGAAAATTCCATGCTAATTTAGTTGCACTAAATTATCCCCCAGCTTGAAAGTTTCTGTGGCCAGGTCATCAGTGAGACCCTCAGAGCCACTAGCCCAGCCCTTTCAGTTCTGGTTCTGGGCTGTCATACACCTTTGACCCTCCCACCTACAAATGACAACATGGCTAATGAGGCTGACAGTCTCTCTGTAATTGGAAGGATATAGGCTGCAACACATTTGGCAGATTGAAAGTCACCAGCAGCCAAAGGTGGGGGGTTATGTAGGCAGCTAAAGGGCTCAGAGACCCCTGCCTCAGATGGTGAAGAGAGAAAGAAGGTCAAGTTCTAACCCAGATGGGGAAGTTGGTCCTTGGGGCACTTTTTCTTCTTCTCCTCACTCACAAAGGCAGGGAGGGGCGTCATCGCTCCTTGCTGACAGTTTCTTTTAGGAGAGGCTGACCAGGGCTTATTAAAAAATCCCCTGGTAGCAACAACCTCCCCTTCCAGCCACTTCATGGTAGAGTCCAAATCCCGAAGAGTGTGGTTTTCATGGGCCAGAGGGTGTAAGAGGAGGACAAGATGGCCAGAGGCAAGAGTAGGGCATCAGGGGTATTGGCCATTCTTAGCAGTTCCAGGAAAATGGCCTTTCTCCCAAGCACCCTGTGCAGGCTCAGTGGCAGCCATGGCCACCTTCCCTCCCTGGAGGGCCCCAAACCCTCATGGAGTGCCTCCAAATGCAGAGGGCTCACGCAAGGAAGACCACAAAGATGATGAAGAAGACAATGAGGATGAGGAAAATTTTGACCATGAGCCACCGGTTAGAGGTGACTGACTGGAAGTACTTGAGGATCTCTGAATGGGCAGCTTCCACATCCAGCTGGGCTCCAAGCACATTCTCGTCGATCCTGGAAACAGGGTCAGGAAGAGACACAGAGGGCATGGGTTAAAAAGGATGCTACAGAAATCTATTTGAGGGGCCAGGAATTTTGCTCAGTGGTAGACTGCTTGCCTTGCACGCATAAGATCAAGGTTTGATTCCTCGGTATCACATACACAGAAAAAGCTGGAAGTAGTACTGCAGTTTGATTGGTAGATTGCTAGTCTTGAGAACACCTAAGGACAGTGCTTAATCCCTGAGTTCAAGCCCCAGGACTGGCAAAAAATAAAATCTGTTTGAGGGGCCTGGAGTGCAAGCACGAAGACCCAGGTTCAATTCCTCAGTTAATTGCAGAAGTGGTGCTGTGGATCAAGTGGTAGAGCTCTCGCCTTGAGGAAGCCCAAGGACAGTGCCCAGACCCTGAGGCTCAAGCCCCAGGACTGTCCCCCAAAAAAGAAAAAAAAATCTATTTGACATAGAAAGGTGAGATGATCACAACAGGCAGTTGTAAATATACCATGTATGTGTATACTGGTATTTTTATGTTCATAAATTTGTATATAAAAAGACTCCTGGAAGCTGGGTGCGGGTGGCTTACACCTGTAATACTGGCTGCTCAGGAGGCTGAGATCTGAGGACCAGCAAGAAAGTTCATAAGACTCTCTTCTTTTTTTTTTTTTTTTTTTTAGCCAGTCCTGGGATTTAACAATGTCCTTGGGTTTTTCCTCAAGGCTAGCACTCTGCCACTTGAGCTACAGCACCATTTCTGGCTTTTTTTTCTATGTATGTGGTAGCTAGGAATGGAACTCGGGTCTTTGTGCATGTTAGGCAAGCACTCTATCACTAGGCCAAACTCCCAGCCCGAAAGTCCACAAGATTCTTATCTCCAGAAAATCAGAAATAGAGATGTGGCTTCAGGGGTAGAACGCTAGCCAACCTACCTAGCACCTACCTAGCTACAGCACCTAGGCCCAGAGTTCAAGTCCCACAACAGACAAAAAAAAAGCCTCAAACTTTTCTGCCCAGGCTGGCTTTGAACTCTGATCCTCAGATCTTAGCCTCCTGAGTAGCTAGGATTACAACTACAGGTATGAACCTCCAGCGCCTGGCACAAATCTTTTTTTCTTTTTTTTTTTGTACTGGGGATTGAACCTAGGATGTTTGCCAAGGAGCTACATCCCAGCTTTTTTTTTTTTTTTTTCACCAGTCCTGGGTTTGAGCTCAGGGCCTGAGCACTGTCCTTGGACTTTCTCAAGGCTAGAGCTCTACCACTTGAGCCTCAGCACCACTTCCGGCTTTTTTCTATGTATGTGGTACCGAGGAATTGAACCCGGGTCTTCATGCATGCTAGGCAAGCACTTTAACCACTAGGCCAAATTCCCGGCCCCCCCCCTTTTTTTTTTGGTGGGTCATGGGGCTTGAACTCAGCCAGGATACTGTCCCAGAGCTCTACAGTTCAAGGTTACCACCTTACCCTGGAGCCAAATCCCACTTCCCATTTTCTAGAGGTTAATTGGAGATAGGCATCTCAGGTCCTTTTTGCCTGGGGCTGGCTTTGAACTGTGATCCTCAGATCTCAGCCTCCTGAGTAGCTAGGATGACAGGCGTAAGCCACCACCCTGGCACTTCGTTGCGTTTTTGAGACAAGTTTACTGCATAGGCTAGTCTGGCCTGGATCTCTTGATTCTCCTAATGTGAAACTTCAGCAAGCTTTGAACATTTACTTAGTTTCTTTCCTCATAATCTTTCTCCCTACTAGGCTTTCTACAAAGATGTGGATTTTGGACCTGTTTTCCACAGTTCTATATCTCCAAAACTGACTAGATAAACACCAAAGGAGCAGATAAAATGCCTCTTCAGTAGCAAATGGATCCAGAGAACAGAAGTCTTTACATTGGTTGGGCCTCTGACTATCTTCTGATAGTACCCTCTATCTCTTAATTCCATTTCTAGACACGCTGGACTTGATCCTTGAATGGAACAAGACTGATAGCTCCAGCTGTCCTGTCTTCTCACTTCTTTATATGGTTGGATAACCTCCTGTTATTCAGTTAAGTATTTCCTCTTCAGAGCAGCCTTCTTTACTTTTTTTCTTTTTTTTTGCCAGTCCCAGAGCTTAAACTGAGAGCCTGGGCACTGTCCTTGAGCACTTTTGTTCAAGGCTAGTATTCTACCACTTGAGCCACAGCCCCACTTCTGGCTTTTTCTGTGGTATGAAGGAATTGAACCCAGGGCTTTGTGCATGCTAGGCAAATACTCTCCCACTAGGCTACTCCCAGCCCCCTTCCTCTGCCTTTCTCCCAATCTGACTGGCTACTCAATTTTTTCCCCCTGCCTTTATTTTTCTGCCAGTACTCAGGACCTGCATGTTGATCTTGAGCTTTTTTATTCAAGGTTAATACTCTAGCAATGGAACCACAGCTCTACGGGACTTTTGGTGGTTAACTGGAGATAAGAATGTTTCCTGGGGAGCATGGCCTAATGATAGAGTGCTTGCCTACTATGCATGAAGGCCTGGGTTTGATTTCTCGGTGCCACACACACAGAAAAAGCCGGAAGTAGTGCTGTGGTTCAAGTGGCAGAGCGATAGCCTTGAGGAAAGCCCAACAGTGCTCTCAGTCCCTGAATCCAATCCCAAGGACTGGCAAAAATAAATAAATAAAAATAAAGAACCTTTCCTGACAAGGCTGGCTTTGAATCATTCTCCTCAGATCGTAGCCTTCGCGTAGCTAGGAATACAAGGTGAGCCACTCATATCTGACCCATTATATTTCACTTACTATCTTTTATATTTTATTTGTATTTTTTAGAGTCTTTGGGGACAGAACCCATGGCCTTGCAAATGCTAGACAAGTATTCTACTGAGAGATATAGCAAGCTCTTAATTTATACTTTTTTTTGGGGGGGGGGGTGGGTCATGGGGCTTGAACTCGGCCTAGGTGCTATCCCTGAGCTCTTCAGCTCAAGGATACCCACCCTATCCTTGAGCCAAGCCCTACTTCCCATTTTTCTAGAGGTTAATTGCAGATAAGAGTCTCAGGTCCTTTTGTGCTTTGGCTTTGAACCTTGAGCCCCAGATCTCAGCCTCCTGGGTAACTAGGATTACAGGTGTGAGCCACTGGTGCTTGTCTCCTCAGTCTTTCTTTCTTTCTTTCTTTCTTTCTTTCTTTCTTTCTTTCTTTCTTTCTTTCTTTCTTTCTTTCTTTCTTTCTTTCTCTCTTTCTTTCATTCCAGTTCTGGGCTTGAGCTCAGGGCCTGAACACTGTCTGTGGACTTTCTCAAGGCTAGAGCTCTAGCACTTGAGCCTCAGCATCTCTTCTAGCTTTTTTCTATGCATGTGGTACCAAGGAATCCAATCCAGGTCTTCGTGCACGCTAGGCAAGCACGCTACCACTAGGCCAAACTCCTGGCTCCTCCACAGTCTTTCTTTCTCTCTTTTCTTTCTTTTTCAGTCCTGGGGCTTCAACTCAGGGCCTGGGCACTGTCCTTGGACACTTTCTGCTCAAGGCTAATGCTCTGACACTTAAGCCACAGTGCCACTTCTGGCTTTTTCTGTGTACGTGGTACTGAGGAATTGAACCCAGAACTTTGTGCCTGCTAGGCGAGCACTCAACAATTAGGCTATACTTCCAGCTCCCTAGTCACTTTCTTAACACACTGTCTTACTTAATTCTCTATACAGCCATTTTTTAGTGCTTAGAATTTGCTTGTTGTTTTTTTAATGGCTGTCAACATCTGTCCTATCAAATTTTTCATAGGAACACTACAAAACGAATTCTATTAAGTACAGGCTTCATTATTCTATTCCTCACTGTTCCTTCTAGCACCAGGACCAGAGCCTGACTTGGAACAGGTGCTCAATGGTTGGAAGATTCATTCTACTCTTCAGGAGGACACCAAGCTGCTTGTCCTTGGCTCCAATCTGTGGAGAGAGAGAAAGTATCTCACCTCTGAATCGTTTCCTCCTGTTCTTTAACCATGTGTGCCAACTGTTGAAAGATGGAGCCCAGCTCGACAATTGTAGACTCTATGTTCTGCATGGTGTCTGCCCGACTTTGGATGTAGGAATCCTTCAGGAGAGGGATAAAGCATAAATTCATCATCAGCTTCTTCAGGGTAGGTAGAACGTGAACTTTAAGACCCTCTCAGCTTGTGATTCCACCATGGAGAGGGGCGGAGAGTTGGGGCCTGACTACCTGCTCGTCGATGAGCTGTAACTGCTGGCTTGTCCTAGAGTCCACCATGTCAATGGCCACATCCCTGGAGGCACAGGACTCAGCCCCCAAAACCGCAGGACCACCTCCTGAGGAAGACAGAGGACATGCCACATCTTAAGGGTTAAAAAAACAGTCAAGCTGGGTGCTGCTGGCTCATTCCTATAACCTTAGCTACTCAGAAGGCTGAGAGTTGAAGATTGCAGTTTGAAGCCAGGAAAGTCCTGAGACTCTTATCTCCATTTAAATACACACACAAACACACACAGGCTAGAAGTAGAGCTATAAAGTGGCAGAGTACTAGCCTTGATCAAAAAATCTCAGGGACAGAGCCCCAGACCATGAATTCAAGACCCACACCTGATGCATGCACGCATATCCCCTTCCCCCCAGGCTCCCACACAAGGGAACCCCCATAACCAGGTTTGACCTTTGCCAGGTAAGTCTACCAACTTCATAAGCCCTCTATTTCCTTACCCCAAACCTGCCTTTAGAGGATGCTATCAGCCCCAGAAATAATGTTAACCACCCCCTGCACCCATGGCCTTCTAGGCCTCTGCTGGTGACTTACCTAAGTGGTCAGGGGCGAGGGGCAGGGCTGACACAGGTGCCCGGGAAAACTGTTCCCTTCGGCTCTTCTGCTGTTTCAGATTCTGGGGTTGGGGAAGAAATGCAAAGGTCCTGAGGCCTCTGGAAAGCAGATATGTTAAGGTGATCCCTCTTATTGGCCCATAACTCTAGGAATCTTCCTTCTTTCCCTTTTCCTACTGCATATCCTCCCCCCACACTCCAATCCTACCACCATACACAGATTCCTCTTACCTCTGTCCTCACTTCTAAAACAGATTTGAAGTCGTTGGACATGGATGCCAGTTTTGACTAGAAGGAAAGGAGAAAAAGTCAATAATGGCATATAAGTCAGGAACCCATGGCTCATGCCTATGATCCTAGCTACTCAGGAGACTGAAACAAAGATGACCACAGTTGAGTTAGCTGGACAATAAGGTCCAAGAGTTTGTATCTTTGATTAACCAGCAAAGTGTTAGATTAGAAACACAGCTCAAGTGGTAGAACGCCAGCTATTAGCAAGAAAGCACGGGTGAGTTATTCAGGAGGCTGAGATCTGAGAACAGAGGTTTGAAACTAGCTTGGGAAGGCAAGGCCATGAGTCTCTTCTGGAGTGGAGCTGTGGCTCAAGTGGCACAACACTAACCTTGAGCACAAAAGCTTAGGCCCTGAATTCAAGCCTCAATACTGGTATACACACATACCCTTTAAGGTTCAAGCTCTGGTACCAACAAAAAATAAAAGGAGTGGAGAAAGGAAAGACATTTCAGCTGTGCATGGTGGCATATTCCTGTAATATGAATATCCACCAGGAGGTTTGGAGATAAGAGAATCAAACTAGCCTGGGATTCATAGGGAGCCTCTAGCCAGCACTCAGGAGGCTGAGGCTGAAAGACTGCAAGTTCTGGGCTAAAACAGCCTGGCTACATTGTGAGATCTCGTCTCAAAAAAAAAAAAAAAGTAAAAATGTGGATAGGAAAGTGGCTCAGTGGTACAGTACTAGGCATGAAGCCCTGGGTCTGCTCTCACATGCACAAAAAAAGCCAGAAGTGGTGCTGTGACTTAAGTGACAGAGCACTAGAATTGAACACAGAGAGGCTCAGGGACAGTGTCCCAAGCCCTGAGTTCAAGTCCCAGACCTGGGGGGAAAAAATAAATAAAAACAAGATGGGCGCTAATGGCTCACATCTGTCAGATGGCGGAGATCCAAGCCAGCCAGGCAGAAAATAAGACTCCCTGTAAGAGTCTTATCTATCCCCAAAAAGCTGGAAAAGGAGCTATGGCTCAAGTGGTAGAGCACTAGCTTTGAGTAAAAAAGCTAGGCATGTAGGATCTGTGTTCAAGGTACAGGATAGGCAAAAAAAAGAAAAAGCCTGGACGCCAGTGGCTCATGTTTGTAATCCTAGCTACTCAGGAGGCCAAGATCTGAGGAGGAGGATGGTTCAAAGGCAGCTCAAGCACTAAAGACCCTGAGATTCTTATCTCCAATTAACCCCCAGAAAACCAGAAGTGTCACTGTGGCTTAACTGGAAGAGCAATAGCCTTGAGCTGAAGAGCTTAGCTACAGTGTCCAAGCCCAGGGTTCAAGCCCTACTACTGACAAAAAAAAAAAAAAAAAAAAAAGGAAAGAGGAAGGAAGGAATGATAGAAGGACATGCCTAAGCCATGAGTTCAGGTCTGGCATAAGAAAGAAAGAAAGAAAGAAAGAAAGAAAGAAAGAAAGAAAGAAAGAGAGAGAAAAGAAGAGAAGAGAAAAGAAAAAAAAAGAAAAGAAGAGAAAAAAGAAAGACAGGAGCTGAGGGTGTGTGGCATATACCATTGAGTTCAAATTCTAGTATCATTTAAGGAAAAAAACTTTTTTTTTTCTTATGCCAGTCCTGGGGCTTGAACTTAGAGCCTGGGCCTGTCCTTGGACTTTATTTTGCCCAAGGCTAGCACTCTGCCAATTGAGCCACAGCACCACTTCTGGCCTTTTCTGTATATTTGGTACCAAGGAGTCGAACCCAGGGCTTTGTGCATGCTAAGCCAGCACTCTTCCACTAGGCCAACCTATGAAAAAAAATTTTTTTTTTTAAAATACTTCGTTGGTCAGGAGGGTGCACTTATGATTCCAGCCAGCCAAGAGGTGGACACCAGGCAGGCAGACTGCAGTTCCTAGCCATCCTAGATGGTTGGCAAAACCATGTCAATACAATAAATGAGCTGAGCCATCCAAGCTTCAAGAGAGAAATAAAACAGGAGCACCGTGTCTAGGCCAGTCCATGTAAAAATATAACAGACTATCTGAGAAATACTAAAGCAAAATGGGCTGACACGTGTGTGTGGCTCAAGTAGTAAAGTATCTGTCAAGCAAGTGAGCTGCTGCTTTAAGTCAGTTCAAATGCAAAGATCACTAAAAAAAGAATAAAACAATAATGATTGTCAATCAACATTTTTTTTCTTTGCCAGTCCTGTGGCTTTAACTCAGGGCCTGGGCTCTGTCCTTGAGCTTTCTCAAGGCTAGTGCTTTACCACTTGAGCCACAGTGCCACTTGTGGCTTTTTCTGTGTATGTGGTACTGAGGAATTGTACTTCGCGCATGCTAGGTGAGCTAGGCCATGCTCCTGGTTCCTTCAATCAACATTTAAAAAGTAAATAAAAATCATACTTTGCTTGTCTCTTTTCCTCCATCCCCCAAATCTTACCTGCAAAGAGACCACAATAGTATTGGAATGGGTCTGTAGATGCCGGCCGCTCTGGCTGCCCTTGGCTCTTACAAAATCTTGAAGCTGCGCAATTTGTTTGTTGAGGCTATTGATGTCCTGGTTAAAAAAAAAAAAAAAAGAGCCCACAGAAAAATGGAGTGTTAACTAGGGAGTTATTAGCCTGCAGTCATTCTCTGGCAGGAAGAGCAAGATGAAGAGTACTGCCCACTATGGTGGGTACTAGTACCCTTTGTAATTCTAGCTGTTTAGGAGACTGAGATTTAAGGATCATAATTCAAAACCAACCCAGGAAAGAAAGTCGGTGTGAGACACTGAACCACCAAAAAGCCAGAAATGGAACTGAGTTCAAGTTCCAGGACCAGTTAAAAAAAATAAGGTTAGTATCCTAGACAGTCAGATGAGAAGGGATTGGGCCTAGACTGTGGCCTAGTGGTAGAGTGCTTGTCTAGCATGCATGAAGCCCTGGGCTCAATTCCATGGTACCATTCACACACACAAAAGCTGGAAGTGGTGTTGCTGTGGCTCAAGTAGTAGAGCGCTAACCTTGAGAAAGCTCAAGGACAGTGCCTAGGCCCTGGACTGGCCAAAAGAAAAAAAGAAGGGCCTTCTAGGATTTTCCAAGCTCTGGTATTCTGGTGTTTGCTCTTATTCCACCAGAGAAGAGCTAGAAAGACTAAAAGTGAGGGCTCAGCATTTGTAAATGAACAATTTGTTTACCTCTCCACCTTGATGCCCTATTGCATTCTGTTGAGGCCACAAAATCCTTTTACTAGTCAAAATCTTGGAGCATACTAATCAACTAAGTGGCTGAACAATTCTGGGGAAAAAAAAATCTGGATATTATCAATTTCTTAAAGGCATCAACAAGAATTTTTTTTTTTGGGGGGGGGGTGCCAGTTCTAGGGATTGAGGGATTGAGACATGGCCTGGGTGCTGTCCCTGAGCTTCTTTCTCTCTCTCTCTCTCTCTCTCTCTCTCTCTCTCTCTCTCTCTCTCTCTCTCTGTTTCCCTCTCTCTCTCTCTCTTTCATCAAGGCTAGAGCTCTACCACTTGAGCCACAGTTAACTGGAGATGAGAGTGTAACAAGAGTAACAGACTTCCTTGCCTAGATGGCTTTGGACCAAGATCCTTAGATCTTGGTCTCCTAAATAGCTAAAATTATAAGCATGAGCCTCTGGCACCTGGCAACAAAATGATTTTTATACAAAGAATCCTTATTATGGCTAAAGAGTAAAAGTTCTTATTCAAGGTCACATACATGTGTACTTGAGTTGCATGGTCAAGCTTTGAGTTTCATCTTGTTCCTAATTGAGTCTGTCAATGGACAAATGAGACAGAAGAGGAAGGAGGTGGCACAGAATGCCTATCCCAGAACCAGTAAAGGACCAGAAGAAGAGTCATCAAGAATTAGGAGTATAGTTGGGCACAGTGGCTCACACCTGTAATCCTAGCTACTCAGGAGGCTGAGATCTGAGGATGGTGGTTCAAAGCCAGCATGGGGACTAAAGTCCTTGAGACTCTTATTTCCAATTAATCACCAGAAAACTGGAAGTGGCTCTGTGATCCAAGGGTAGGGTGGTAGACTTGCGCTGAAGAGCCCAGGGACAGTACCCAGGCCCAGAGTTCATGTCTCACAACTGACAAAAAAGAATTAGGAGTGTAGGGGGATAGAGAAAGTGGGAGAAAACGAGAAACAAGAAATGTATTTATTACCTTACTTATGTAACTATAACCCCTCTGTGCATCATCCTTACAATAAAATAAAATGAATTAAGAAAAAAAGTAGCCAGGAGTTTGGCCTAGTGGTAGAGTGCTTGCCTAGCATGCACAAAGATCCGGGTTCGATTCCTCCATACCACATACATAGAAAAAAGCCAGAAGTGGTGCTGAGGCTCAAGTGGTAGAGCTGTAGCATTGAGAAAGTCCAAGGACAGTGCTCAGGCCTTGAGCTCAAGCCCAGGACTGGCAATAAATAGATAAATTTCAGATAGTACTGAATCTGTGGGCCAGCTATTGAACAGCTAAGCAATTAATAGAACTTTATTTTCCTATCACAGCATCTCTTGAATGAGTCTGCCCTTTGGCTTCTGTCATCATCTTTGTACTAAACAGTGGCAGCCTCCTCCTTAAACTCTGCTCGGTTTGAAATGTGTTACCCCAAATACTCAGGATAATAGAGCTCATTAGCAAGGTTCACAATGCTTTTCATGGCCGCCACTAGCTTACACTGCCAGCTTCCTGCCAATCATTCATTCAGTCACTCAATCCACCAATAGCCAAAAATGCAGATAAGGTCTCCCAGGGACTTATCTGCCCCAATTGGCTTTGAACTACTATCCTTAGATTTTAGCCTCCTGAGTTGCTAGGGCTACAAGTGTGAGCTACCAGTGCTGGTTTAAGATACATTTATGAACATGCAGAATTAGGACACATTTATGAGAAAAAAAATCCCATCTTGGCCAGGTATGGTGCTAGACCTGTGCAACCCCAGCACTAGTGGGACTGAGCCAGGAGAACCTTGACTTCTAGAGCATCACAGGCTATAGAGCTCTTGTGATCATGTTTATCTATCTTTCTTTGAGGGGAGGGATGAGAGAACACAGAGAAAAAATAAACATAACTAAACTAATTCTAGAGAATGTTAGAAAGTTCAAAAGCTACACAAAAAGAAAATACAGCAAAATAAGGAGGAGCAAAGTTTGGGTGATGGAGTATTAAACGCCATGATCAGAGTAAGTTGCCTTGAACAGGTAATAGCTGAGGAAAGAGGTTTTTTTTTTTCCCCAGTCCTGGGTTTAAGCTCAGGGCCTGAGCACTGTCCTTGGGCTTTCTCAAGGCCAGAGCTCTACTACTTGAGCCTTGGCACCACTTCCAGCTTTTTTCTATGTATGTGGTACCGAGGAATCTAACCCGGGTCTTCGTGCATGCTAGGCAAGCACTCTACCACTAGGCCAAACTCCCGGCCAGAAAGAGGTATTTTTTCCCCATCTTTACAAACCATCTTTGCAGTTTCCTCTGCTTATTATGCTCTTCCATTGCTCCTAAACAAGATGTGTATCTAGCCTAGATTTTATTCTTTTTGCGTCTTCTTTTTGTTTGTGTAACAGTCTTGGGACTTAAACTCAGGGCCTAGGTGCAGTCAGTCCTTGAGCTTTTGTGTTCAACACAAACTACCATTGGAGCCAGTTTCACTTCCAGCTTTTTTGGTGGTTAATTGGAGATAAGAGTCTTTTCTTCCTGTCTGGACTGGCTTCAAACTGTGATCCTTAGATCTCAGTCTCCTGCGTAGCTAGTACTACAGGTAGGTGTGAGCCACCAGGGACCCACTCATTCATCTTTTCTATACCATCCCACTCACCTCCTAGTAACTGCTAAAGTATGTGCTTGTGGAGTCAATGTCTCTTCTAGAAAAGAAGCCCTTGAAAGGCAAGAAAGAATCCTGGTTCATGTTTGTTTGACTAGTACCCAGTGCAGGGCTTTGTATGTGGTGGGTAATCAGAGTAGGACATTGGGGATATGTCTAGACACTTCCTCTAGAACTCCACAGAAAATGAAGGAAGTAGGGCCGGGAGCATAGCCTAGTGGTAGAGTGCTGGCCTAGCATGCACAAACCCCTGAGTTCAATTCCTTGGTACCACATACTCAGAAAAAGCTGGAAGTGGTGCTGTGGCTCAAGTGGCAGAGCTCTAACCTTGAGCAGAAAGTGTCCAAGGACAGTGGTCAGGACTTGAGTTCAAGCCCCAGGATTGGAAAGAAAAGAAAAAAAAAAAGTAGCTGCGCCTGGTGGCTTATGCCTATAACCCTAGCTACTCAGGAGGCTGAGATCTGAGGATCAAGCTTCAAAAGCCAGCTGGGGCACAAAAGGACCTAAGACTCTTATCTCTAACCCCTAGAAAATGGGAAGTGGGGCTTGGCTCAAGGGTAGGGTGGTAGCCTTGAGCTGAAGAGCTCAGGGACAGCACCCAGGCAGAGTTCAAGCCCCATAACCCCCCTCCCCCCCAAAAAAAACCAAAAACCAAAACCACAAAAAATGTGGCAAGAATCTAGGGGCTCATATTATAATCTATAATACTAGCTACTTGGGAGGTTGAGATCTGACAATTATGGTTTGAAGCTAACTTGGGAAGACAAATCTGAGAACCTGACCCTTAGATCTTAACCTCCTGAGTAGTTAGGATTACAAGCCTGAGCCACCAGCACTGGTTCAAATCCTACAGACTGTTACCTCTAATTAACCAAGGAAAACCCAAAATGGAGACATGGTTTACGTGGGAGAGCCTTAGCCTTGAATGGGATTTCCTCACCTGTTTGATGATATATGTTAGCTCCTCAATTTCTACTGCTTTATCATCAAAGAGGGACTTGCGCTTTGCCACTGTCAAGACAAATAAGAAGTTATAGTAGGTTAAGGGCATGCCTTGGGGAGCTAGGGGTGTAGCTCGGGGTAGAGCATTTGCCCATATGCCCAAGGCCCTGGATTCCATCCCTAGCATCTCTTACATCCCTCCTCCTCCCTCCCCCCCCCCACCAAAAAAAATGAAGCTCAAGGAACGTGTGTTCCTCAGACCCATTTCACTGCCTTATCTGTGTGAGACAGAGTCCAAGAACACTCACAGATTGTCAGCTTTTCCAGCTTGGCAAATGTATTGCTGAGGTCCTTCCCAATGCGCCTGCAGACAATGAGAGAATACTGGAGAAGGAAGATCTATTCCCACATTAGCTCTACCACCACCACCCCAGCCTTCAGAACCCAGCCACTAGAGGCAAGCCTACTTTTCCTTGGACATTCATTGTATCACATTATCACAAAGCCCTCAACTCACTTGGCCATGAGAGTAAATTCACTGCGCTGTCGGGCTGCTCGAAGAGCAGGCTTATTAGTCTGGATTCCATTCTGAAAAGTAATACCAAGAAGTCGTGATTTTAGCTTCCCGCATTCTTCATTTCCAGCTTTGTTGCTGCTCACTTCTTCACAAAATTCTCTTTATACTGATGACTGGCAGACATCTATTGGACAATCTAGATCTATCAGTAGTTTGAAGCCAAATAGAAAATCAGAGCTGGGTTCAAATCTTGACTCCACTACTTTAGAAACTGGAGGAACTGAGGGAGTTGAATTATTTTGAATTCTTAAAATATTTTGGTTGGTCACAAGGTTTAAATTCAGGTCTTAGGCACAGTCTCTAAGCTTTTATGTATAAGGCTAGTACTTTACCACTTTGAGCTGCAGTGTCACTTCTGGCCTGGGCACTGCCCCTGAACTTCTTTTGCTTAAGACTAGTTCTCTACCATTTGAGCCATAGTGCCACTTCTGTCTTTTTCTGTTTGTGTGGTATTGAAGAATCGAAACCAGAGCTTCATGCATGCCAGACAGGCATTCTACCAACTAAGCCACATTCCCAGTCCCCTTGGATTTTTTTTTTTGCATTCATTGAATGTGTTTATTAATATAAATGTTAATTCAAATACACTGCAGTTAAGATTAATTGGCCTTAAAGATTTTCCATAAAATAAAAAGATTAATTTCATGAAGAAATCAGAATATGAATGGCATTTTTTATTTTGGTTGTGGAGCATTTTTTTTGGTCTGTGAACTGTCTGTCTCTGAGCTTTTGCACTCAAGGCTAGTATTCTATCACTTTGAGCCAAAGTGCCACTTCCAATTTTCTGGTGGTTAATGGGGATAAGAGTGTCACTGGCTTTGAAACATGATCCTCAGCTCTCAGCCTTCTGAGTAACTAGAATTACAGGAGTGAACCACGGGCACCTAGCTCCTATTTTGAATTTTATAAGCTCTTCTATAAAATGAAGACAATCTTCCCACCAAAACTTGCTATTATCCTTTCATAGTAGAGAAAAGAGTGAGCTTGATCAAGTTGCACTATGTATATACAGATGTCAAAATGAAATCCCCTTGTACAACAAACATGTTAATATATATATTAATATATTTTTATATATTTTTTAATATATATTTTTTGAGAACAGTACTGGGAGCCATTGTTTCATGCCTATAATGCTAGCTATTCCAGAGACTGAAATCTGAGGACTAAAATTCAGAGCCAGCCAGGCAGGAAAATCTGTGAGACTATTATGTCTAATTAACCATAAGCTGAAAGTGGAGCAGTGGCTCAATTGGTATGTTAGCCTTGAGCAAAAAAGCTTGGGGAGAGTGTGTAGATCCTGAGGTTAGCCCCAGGACTGCATTAAAAAAAAAAAAAAGGTGAGGTATGCAAAGTTATTTTGATAAAAAATTACTAATCTACAAAATCTTCACCTGTCCCATACTGTATTATAAGATTAGAAAAACTGAGGTTCAACTGGGTTCTTGTCCCAGAGAAAACGTGGTGCTTGTTTCTCAGTTAAAGGCTACAGAAGTTGTTTCTTACTCAATCCAAATATCTTACAGGCACACAAACATTGCTAGCCTTAAAATACTCCTACAAGAATAGAAATCCTAGGGTGGGCACTGATAGCTCAACAGGCTTTAATCCTACTCAACAGGCTGAGTTCTCAGGATGGTGGTTGGAAGCTAGCAGTCGTAAGAAAGTCTGTGAAACTATAATCTCCAATTAACTACCAGAAAACTGTAAGTGGAGCTGTAGTTCAAAGTGGTAGAGAGCTAGCCTTGAGCTAAAAAAGCTCAGGGATGGTGCCCAGACCCTGAGGTTCAAGCCCCATGATTAGAAATCTGATGGGTGTTGGTACTTGGGTGAAATCAGAGGATCACAATTTGAAGCCAGCTCAGGCAAAAAAGTCTGTGAGATTCTTATCTCCAATTAACTTAACCACTAAAGAACCCGAAGGGGAGCTGTGGTTCTAGTGGTAGAGTATCTTTCTTGAGCAAAGGGAGAGTACCCAGGCCCCAAGTTCAAGTCACAGTACCCACGCACACAACACACCTGTGTGCAGTGCACACATACACACAAATAGCAATCCTACACTCTTGGGAATCACACACACACACACACGCACACACAGGTCTTAGGACCTTGGCTCTTCGCAAGTTCATTACTTCTCTTAGTAGGTCCTACGAAGCTTTTTATCAAGTTTCCCCAGGAATTACTTCATGTAGCAGTACTCGCGCGCACACAGCTCTGCCCAGGCTCTAGCTTTTCCCACTCCAGATGGTCCTTACCTGACGGCTTTGCAGGGACTTGCAGGCGGACAGGAACTCCTGGGTCCGATCCCGGCAGGACATGGTGTCGGGAGGGGGAGGGATCAGGACCACTGGAGGGGGCAGAGGGGTGATGTCGCTGCTGCTACTGCCAGCAGTCGCAGGCAGGACCTGTGTCTTTGAGAGACCCAGGTAGACACCCTGATCCGTGTTCTTAGACCCGTAGCGTTTCCGCGGGATCATTGAGTCGCATAACCTCGCACTGCGGTGGAGGGGAGAGTGTCATTCCCCAGCCGGGCTCCTTCCCCAGAAGCTCCCTCCTCAACCATCAAGTCCTTGGGCCCTTCTCGCACTCGGCAGACTTTCGCGCCCAAGGGAACTAGCAGATCCTGGGTTCCACTCGCCGATTTCTTCCGGGCCCAACAAGAAGCCTCCTCAGACTTTTCTTCCAAGTTGGCTGTGGCGGCCAAATCCCGGGCCGGGGGGGGGGGGGGCTGAAGTCAACCAGAACCAGGTTTCCGGGCCCAGAAGCTCCAGCTCGCCCTAAATAACTGCCCCAGACCCTACCGGCAGCTCTTCCTACCCGTGACTGCCTTCAAGCCCTCACAGAGAAACCGTGACAAACCTCCCAGGTGGGGAAGATACTTCGGTGGGCGGAGGGGGAAACCTCTAAGGTGTTTATTTGAAGCAGGAAGTCCCGCCCAGCCAAAGTTCGGACTTCTGGAAGGCAGGCGCCACTGATTAGCTAGCGGCGATGTCTGTCTCACCATGGGCTTTCCTGATTGGATGGAGTGGTATTCGCTCACCCGGAGCCGGGGGGCAGGACTTGCCCCCTCACCCCAGTTCCCTTCCCCTCCCCCGCCCGTCGCCGCCGGTGAACATCCTGACTCGACGGTCGGGCGCCACTTTCACAGGGGCTCCTACCTCCTCTTTGTCGCCTACCGCCGCGGCACCGCCACAATCTCCAAAGCCGTCACCGCCTCCGCCCCAGAGGCTTAAGAGTCGCCGAAACCGGACTGTCTGAGACTCAGCCGCCACGTCACCTACACGTAACCCCACCCCCGTGACGCGATGGCTGCGCCACGCCTTTTCTAGCGCAGGGACCCAAGACACGCCCCTTCCCAACGTCAGCGAGACCCCATCTTTCTATTGGCTAAGCCGCGCTGTGATCCCGCCCCCGAAGCCAGATCCTGCCGGGGCGGCCTCACGGGAGGAGCCTTAAAGAGCCCGCGGGGCCAGCCGGGCAGGCCGGCGGGCCGGGCCAGCAAACAGTCCTGAGTGCTGCGGACAAAACCCACGTTAGAAATTTTATTGTCTGGAGGTTGGGGCGGACTGAGATCAGGTCACCCCTTCTCCGGCTCCTCCGAAGCCTCATGTTTGCCCTCAGGGATGATTTCCTCCTGCTTTTGAACCTGTTCCGAGTGCCTCTTTGTTGACCGCGTCGAGCGACTGCTGAACATGGATATCCGGCGCCACAGCACAGTGATCAGAAGGCTTTCGTTGGACCTGCGGCTCGTGTGGCCTCTAGTGTCCAAGCCAGTTTCTTCAGCGTCTGTGAGGGTTAGGAGGCTGCTGAACTCAGCCTTCCCCTCCCAGGTCCACCCTCCAGGGCAGTCCCTTCAGGGCACCCTCCTTTCCTGATGCGGCGCCCACCTCCCTTTTCTTCCTCTGACACACCGTCCTTGAACCGCTCATCTGAAGTCTGAAAGTCCTTGTCTTGGCAGCAGCCCATGGCCCCGCGCGGCCAGGGACTCCGTGTGGCGGACGCCAGCCTGCCTGCTAACCCTAGGTGGGCGTTTGTGACGTCAGATAACCCACCTCCTTAGCTCAGAGAGCGCCTACAAGCCGCCCCTTTTCTTTCTCCCATCATAAAAGGCTCAGAGTCCAGGTAGGTGTTAGCTGTTTATTTACATAGTGGGCACAGGGTCTTCACGAGCTGGTAGATCCGGGCCTTTTCTTTTTCCTCCTGGTTTGATGAGGCCCTTGAGTCTGGTCCAAACCAGGAAGCTTCCGCTTTGCTGCTGCCTCCAAGGAGGCCCAAAGTTCATCTGTCTCTGTGTCTTCTAAGGGTTCCTTATTGGGCTCTTGTTCTTGTGGCTCATCCTGAGTGGGGAAGGGTCAGAAATAGGAAGGAAATGCTTGTTGGGAAATAATCCCTTGTGAGCACCACTATCACCTTTATCTAGTAACTACTGTCACTATGCCTGGCACTTTAGGTGATAATTCTGCCAGGACTTTGTTAGCACCTCTTAGACAGTTTAAGTGACACCACAGGCAAACTAAACAGCCCTGGTTCTGTTCCAGCTGCCTCTTTTCTCCACAGGGAAATCATATGCCCTTGAATCCCACATTCCCAGACCTGACAGCTCACCTCCCAGTTATCCCTGCCTGACAGGAGGAGGCAGTTCAGTGGCGACTTGAGATAAACCTGAAAAAGACAAGGGGCATAAAGGAGCCAGAGAAAGCTGAGATTTAAAAAACAAAAAACAAAACAAAAAATACAGGCACAAAAGTGGGGGCTTCAAAGAAATGAACTGAGCAAAGGGGATGAGGGATGGGGGCTGGACTGATACCTTATGCTCTAAGCCACGTGGATTCCGGATCCTATGTATCCTCAAGACTCTGTCCAAGCCACAGGAAGCTAGTAGTGGCTTTGAAGGGTGGCACTGCAGACTTCGGACACTGCCTGCCAGCCCTTTCAGACAACCCAGTAGGCGCCCTGGAAAACAGAGGGAGGCACCAGTGCCAGCTGGTCAGCCAACAACTATTTCTTGAATGTTGAATGCTTGTTGTTCAGACCCCTTTACATGTCAAAATTTTATCCTCCAAGACAGAGGTTGCCTATTTCCACCTTACAGATGAAGAAATGAAAGCAGGGGGTTAGTTAGCTTTTTCTAAAATGAACTCCCTGACGCTGTAGTACCTCTCTATTCCAACACAGAGGGAAAGGACTTCCTCATTCAGAGCATTCTCTAATTCACTTACCTTGGCGAAAATCAATTTCTGCCAGCTGCCCATGAGTGTTTCCAACAATGACAGAACTGAGAAGGAGACCAGAGCCAGAGGCAGGTTGTGATCAGCAGCACCTCTTAGATTCCCTCCTGAACCCTGCCCCTTCCCCTTTAAATACTCACTTGCCCTCAGGAGTGAGGGTCATGGCAGTCAGTGGATACTCCCCATAGGTGGTCTCTAGCACTGGCCTGCGCTGGGGGGAGGCTGGATCATAGATACGGATCTAGAGGAACACTGAGACATCACTAGGGCATCCTCACCCCCACATGCTTTCTCCTCATTCTTCTGAATACTGCTTGTCTATCATCTGCTCCCTTCCTCAGAGTAACTTTTTCATTTAAGATATGTACCTCAGGGAAGTGGCGCTGTGGTGCTAGCCATGAGCTGAAGAGCTCAGGAACAACACCCAGGCCTCAGAGTTCAAGCCCCATAACTGACACACTCACACTCTCTCTCTCTCTCTCTCTCTCTCTCTCTCTCTCTCTCTCTCTCTCTCTATATATATATATATATATATATAGAGAGAGAGAGAGAGAGAGAGAGAGAGAGAATAACCATTAGAAAACTGAAAGTGGTCCTGTGGCTCAAAGTGGTAGAGTGTTAGCCTTGAACTGAAGAGCACAGGGACAGCACCTAGGCCCAGAGTTCAAGCCCCATGACCAATAAGAAAAGATATGGACCTTAACTTTGAGAGGCAGGAATGGAAGGGTAGGGGTAGGCAGACCTGCTTAGGCGCATCAATGGGCAGAGAAGGGAAAAGGTCTCCCCTGTTGGGGGGCTGGAGAGGATGGGGAAGGTGAACATTCTGTTCTCTCATTTGGGGGAGTGGAGGGATGGAAAAGCAATGTGACCCAACTGGGCTGGCAAAACAAGAAGCAGCAGCAGCAGCAGCAGAAGAAGAAGAAGAAGAAGAGGGGGAGGGGAAAGAGGAAGAAGAGAAGGAGGGGAAGAGAATGTTATTTTTTATCTTTTGTTTTGTGGTGCGTGTATTGAGGCTTGAACTCATTGCCTGAGCATTGTCCCTTAGCTGTTTTACTCAAGGCTAGTGCTCTACTACTTGAACAACAGCTCCAGTTTTTGGCTTTTTGTTGGTTAAATGGAGATTAGAGTCACATTCCTAACCAGCCTGCCTTGGAACCAAAATCCTTAAGATCTCACCCTTCTGTGTAGCTAGGATTACACGTGTGAGCCACTGGTGCCTGGCGCTCATATTTTGAGTACAAGTCTATCAAGATCAGCACATTGCAATATGTTGGGGCCAAAGAAGTGTCATACCTGGATAGCACAGCAAATCAGAGCAGAGATACCAGAAGCATAATAGCTTTATGACACCTAGCTTCAGGTCCACAACCTGCCTTCTTACTCACCTGAGAGATATGATGGCTGGTACAAAGCCATTCCAGGAAGGGAAGTCCATGAGATGACATTTCCCTACCAGTCCTGGGGCATGAACTCAAGGCCTAGGTGCTGTCCTCTAAGCTTCTTTACTCAAGCTTGATGGTCTACCACTGAGACACAGCTCCACTTCCAGCATTCTGGTGGTTAATTAGAGATGACCAAAAAGCTGGAAGTGGAGTTGTGGCTCAAGTGGTAGAGCACTAGCCTTGAGCAAAAAGCTCGAGGGAAGTGCCCAGGCCCTGAGTTTAAGCCCCAGGACTAGCACCACCACCACCAAAACCCGCAACACCAATAATTTAGGAAATTCCATCCTAGAATGCAGTAAGGAAATGCTGTAGATTGAGTGCTAGGGCTAATCTAGATGAGGAAGCTCATGAGGGGACAGTGTGAAGGTGGCTGTGGCATACTACAAAGTCTATTCTGTCCAGGAAGCTGCCTTAACCCAACAGTAGGCAGCAGTGAGCTGCTGCCTCACCTGGTGGTATCCTGTGCATGTGACAAGCTTCTGTGAACCAGGGAGGAACTGTATATCCCGTTCCCAAATGGGAACCCGTAGATTGAGCCAATCGTTCCGCACCTAGGGGGAGGAAATAGGTTAGGAAGATGAGGTATAGGCAGGCTTCTGGTGCCACTTCCTTTAGTCCCTCATCACACCCTAAAGCTCATCTGGCCCATCACTCACATTCTTGGCTTTGAATACAGGTTCCTCAGATCCCTGCAGGTCCCACACTTTCAAAGCATTCTCCTTCCCACCGGTGGCAACCATGTTGGGGCGAGCTGGGTCTTGGCGCATCCTATATACCTCAGGACCCACCCTCAGTTCCAAGAGCTGAAAGAAATGACAGAATCCTTAATCTTCCAAACATTCCACATGCCCCATGCTGACTCGCACCCTTCTCAACTATTAGTCTAGAGCCTCACAGGGTCTGATGATGCCTCAATCTCATTGCCACTCCAGACTCTGAGGATCCCGGAATCCACACATGTGATGAGGTTGCTGCAAACCGGGGAGGAAATAACAAATTTAAAGTAAGAAGCTAGGTACGGTGAAGTGCACATATAGTCCCACCACTGAGAAGGCTGAGATGAGAGGATTACGTGAACCCATCAGTTTAGGACTGGCCAACATAGTGAAAACCTATCTCCAAAATAAAAGGTGAAGGACAGAGTACAAATCCCACAACTGACAGAAAAAAGGAAAGATGAGGCTGAGTGCTGTTGGCTCATGTCTGTAATCCTAGCTACTCTGGGGGCTAAGATCTAAGGATTTCAGCCTCAGGAAGTCAGCCCAGGAAAGAAAGTCTGAGTCACCTATCTACAATTAGCCACCAGAAAAGCGCAAGTAGCACTGTAGCTCCAAGTAGTGTGCTAGCCTTGAGCAAAAGAGCTTAGGGACAGCATTCAGGACCTCAGTTCAAGCAACACAACTAGGAGGAAGGGAGTGACGCAAGTATGCTCTTGCCAGGCTTCACTAGTTAATGTCTATAATCCTAGCTAAGGAGACTGAGAGCAGAGCAGAGGATCATAGTTTGAAGCCAGAGCACAAAACTCTATGAGACTCTAATATCCAATTAACCACCAAAAAGCCAGAAGTGGAGCTGTGGTTCAACTGGTAGAACCCCAGCTTTGGGAAAAACAAAACCAAAAAGCTCAAGGACAGCACCCAGTCCCTGACTTCAAGTTCCAGGGCTGCCCCCACCCCCAGTATGACTTATTACATGAATATTACAGGACTACTTCACGACTTCCTGTGTTGCCTCAAGTATAATGGAAACAGAAGGAAGTTCTATAGAACAAAAACTTTATGAAGAGATCCATTTTGTTTGCTCACTGCAGGTGAAAACTACACTCAGCTGGTATTCAGTAAATGTGTGATCATAGAAACGAAAGAGGAAAGACAGGAACCTTGGTCCGCATTCTATCCCAAGCCAGTATCACCCAATGGTTTAACGCCTTTATTCTGTTATCCTCAGGGGTACCTCAACCCTCTCCCTGTGAGGTGAACGAACGTTCAGCAAGGGGATCAGTTTACCCATCGGCCTGGGCAAGACCTCGGAACGTGCCCTCCCCGCCTGGACAGTGTCTCTGGCCTTGGAAAACGCCATCAGCAATGTCGAAGCGCTTCACTGTCGCGTCCGCGCAGCCCACCAGAATCTGCGAGTAAGGAGAGGCACAAGGACTGGATGGCGAGGGCGAGGCTGACGCGGGGGCCTGGGGCCCAGCTCCAGCCCGGCCCCCGCCGCCCGCGCCCGGCCCAGGGCGCCCCGACCCCAGCTCCAGCCCGGCCCGCGGCCGCTCACCTGGGCCTCGCCGCCCGCGCCCCAGCACAGGGCGCTCACCGCCTCTTCTCGCCGCGGCTGTCCCGTCGCCGTGAAGTTCGCTGCCTGTTTTCGCTGAAGGTTCACCCCTGCAGGATGAGGGCGTCAGTCGTGCACCCATCCGGCGGGCCACCCCTGCACGTGCAGACGCCAGACCCAGCCACCCACCTTTCAGGATGCCGGTCTCGGTGCCGACCCACACATGGCTCCACCGCGCTGTGGCAGCCGCCATGACGGAACCCGAAGCCCGGGCCCGCACTTCCGGCGCGCGGCGCGCGTCATCCGGGAGCGACGGTCAGAGTCGGCGCGCCGGGCCTGGGAAGGCGTGGAAAAGCCCGAAGGTTGAAGGAGGAGCCTCTGCCGGTCCACCTTGTTTTGATTCAGGAAATGAAATCGGGGGATGATGCTTGCTTAGGAAGAGGCGAAGAGTAACTAGGTCGTTTTACGCTGGCTGGAAGTGCATCTGTCTTGCGCGAGTTATAACGCCAGCGCTCATTCATTGAATGATAGTAAATTCGCCAGCCACAGCAATCACCAAGTACTCATTTCACTGGACCGCCGGAGTCTTGGGCCGTCAAGGTTCACTGTGATCACACACCACCTCGCACAATGATCGAGGGCAAAGAGCTGACTATGAGTCCCTGCAGGGCATTAGGCAGAGCTAGGAAGGGCGGAGCTGGCTGGCTCACAGCGTTCTGGGGTCTATTTTGATTCCATCCCCCTCCCCCGTCCATGGCGTGAGAGCTGTCCCTGCGCAGCTTCTGCTCAAGGCTGGCGCTCTAGCGCCCTCTTCTAATACAGACTCTGCCTCCTTTCAGCTTCGGACTCCTAAGCAGCCATGACCTAATTTAATAAATTCACTTTTTTTTTTCTTGAGCTGCTTTTGTTCAAGGCTAGCAACCACTCCCACTTGAGCCACAGCGCCACTTCCAGCTTTTTCTGTGTATGTACTACTGGGGAATCGAATCCAGAGTTATGCTCCCTGCCTGCCCCAATTTGATTCGCATAAACAGTGTAGCCTCGTGCCTTCGTGATGATGAGTGGCTTCACTCGCACAAAACGTAATCGTTTTACTGCAGTATTTGCGCTCCACGCGGAGCCTATTTAGGCTTCGGACAAAGATACTGTGTTCTCCACAGAAACCTCCCTGGATCACAAAACTCCGTGCGAAATATGTGAGGAAGGGCCCGGATCCCGGAAACCACTCCTCATAAGTTTTCGTCGATAAATGAAAAGATTGACTAGTAGTCTTAAGTATTGTACAAGAGAAAGCAAACTGAAAATCGCTCTGCAAGAGCGAACACTATATACAAACGCAGAATAGAGCTGCTTTCCCCTCCACAAAACATGCAAAACCAATATCTTTCTTTATAAAAGTCTTTCTTTTAACCATCCTGGTTTCCCCCGGAGGGGAGTGCACCGTTTCTGGAAGTACTGCAATACCAGGTCGATGCGTGGAGTGGACGGAGCAAGCTCCTATTCCATCTCCTATTTCCAAAAATCCATTTAATATATTGTCCTCGGATAGAGGACGTATCAGATATTAAACTGATAAGAACAGATACTACACTTGATCTTAGCCAAAAGGCCGAGAAGCGATACCGTCTAGGTCGGGCTCCCGACGTCCTTATCCTTGCACTGCATTTCACAATTGTGGTGACTTACCTGGCGCCCAAAGTCAAATCATTCCCCAATTTTGTCTTTCTTCCTCTCAAATCTGGATCACCATATCTTCCTAATAAAGGCTTTTAAATCGAAAATTCCTGAAATATATCCCCTTTCGACTTGGCTCTGCCGGGCAAAGGCTTACTTACTTTGCATAATCCCGCCCCTTCCCGCCTTTACAATCCTGGGATTGGTTGCACTTAATGATGTCAGCTCTCACACCAGAGTCCTTTTTTTCTTTTGGCTTGAAGGGTTGGGGTAGAGGAAAGAGGGAATCGTGAAAATTGGGGCGGGACATTAGGGCGACGCCCTCGGCTGTCGTATGGTTGGTCTCGGAAGGTGGCCTGGTCTCCCCTTTGCATGAGAGGGCGGGGGCTCGGAGGACGCCTTCGCCCTGCCCAGCCTTCATACACACTTGCCAGCTCTCACCAAGAGCAAAGATGCTCTGGGAAAAGCATTTCTGGGGCTCAGAGTCCTGGACTAGGGACTGGCGGTGCTGGAGGCGTGGAAGCCTCACCCGTAGTTCCTTAGCCATCCAGAGACTTTTCGATGGACACCCCACGTGCTGCACGACCAGGAGAGGATTCGCTACTGTAGTGGTTATGAGGACTTGGACTATACAGGAAAAGGGTTTCCATGCTTTTATGCCCTAGCCTTGCCCTTCCTCCATCGATTGCCTAGAAGCCTAAATTATTTAGCAGTATGAGATCAAGGCAGAGTGGGGGAGTGGAGGGGAGGGTAATGGGGACCAAGACATGTGAAAGGGTATCAATATGGGAATTAATGCATCTTCAACCTGGGAAATATCATGTAACCGTTTTATCACACAAAAAAATACTGAAAAAAAAAATGAAGGCGGAGTGAGGACCAGTAGGGAGTGGTTTCCTAGCATGCACCGATTACTTAGTACTACTGAAGTAAGACAAAGCCTGGTGTATTAGAGCAGTTTCGTCAAAGCGTAAGGACAGTTCCTAGGCAGAGTCCAAGCCCCAAAATAATGTGGCATGTCAGCAATAAACCAGGAAATGAATGTCAGCAGTTTTTCACACTGCCTCTTCAGCCATCTTTTAACAGTTTGCATTACTAAATACCGAGTATGGGGGCCTGCGAGTATCTGATTAAGGATAACACTGAAGATGTGTGCATTCCTGAACCTCCCTTTGTGATATGGTAACATTTAATTGATGCTCAAAAACACGCATATGAACTTAAGTTTATTTAAAGCAGAACCACACGCAGGTCATAACATAGCCTTAGAGAAATAACAGTAAATTGAAGCTGGATTGCAGAGATGTTTGAAATCTTCCTCTGACAGTGTTCTGATCGCCTTCAAGGTTGATCTTCCTATTGAGGTAAGACAGTCACATTAGAAAGCCCCAAGTTTCATTTCTAATCCCTCATTGCTGATCTTGATCCCTCAGACAGTTCCTTCTGGAACAACTTTCCTCCTCTCTTCCAGCCAGCCCCAGTGGGTTCACCTTTACAGGCTCTGAGGCTTAGACAGGAAATAAGACATGTGAGTGTTTCTTCATCGGGAAAACACTTATCTTTTTATCTGGGCATTAAACTCACTCACCTATAATCTTAGCCAGGAGTGGAGCAGCTACATGGTTTAATTATCCTGTAAAAGCAAATATTGGGAATTAAGATTATTTCTGTGGTCCTGAAGGAAAGCTATTCTACTTAGACTGGTCAACACATAGTTTAGAGAATCTACCTTGCCTGAAAAACATCTCTTCTAAGTACTTATTCTTCTAGTGAAGTACAAGCTCACAACTCAGAAAATACCCTTCAGTCACTGTGATCAGACTGGGGCGGTAATCAATTCATCACTGTGAGCAGGAATTTTTTCAGTCATAGTAACTGTAAACATTGTAAAGGCATTTACCTCATCATTCCCAGGCTCCACGTAAGACCAGTTCTGAAACATCAAAAAGAGATGGTCACTAAAAAGAAGGTATTAGATTGCATCCCTATGTTTTTTCCTTGAATATCAGATTTCCGAGTCTCAACAGCAAGTCATCAGCCGAACGAGATTCCATCAAGGAAGTCATCATGCACACGGCCTAAAGAGGCCCTTCTCTGCCTACCAAGGCCCAATGTATACACTGACCTCACTTACCTTCAGATCACCAAAGGATTCTCACTGGTCAACCTGTAAAAGACAAAATCTTGTGTAAAAACGTACTCTAGGACGTTCCACTGCTCCATCCATCAACTTTAGTTTCTCAGGTGTTCATGTGTTTTCATTAATAGTCATAGTGAGCTAGTTTGATTCATCATAGAAACTGCTGACTACTTAAGGTGGGGAAAGAGCCAATACTAACCTCTTGGAAGTACTTGAGCTTTCCCATTATATACAGGAAATAAGATGTGGGGAAATTTTCCATCACCAAGATGACCTGGGAAAAGACAAACAGTTTGTTTCGAAGTTTGAGAATGCACAAATGTCCTTTTATTTGTCAACTACTGCCATCAGAACTCTAACATGCTATTAATCGTTGTGCCTCACTGAACATCAGTCTGTTGATTCAAATCATCTGACAGTCATGAGAACTACGAACTCTGTAGAGGTAGCACAGGGTCATTTTGAGAGATCACCTTTATTTATCCTGGGTATTGAACCACTTCAGAATAGGTAACCACGTGCTGCAAACAGAGGAGCCATGATTAGTAACTGGTAGCCATTTCAATAACCTCTCCCGTACCATTAAGCCTTTTCTCAGTAGTAAGATGACATCACTTAAAACTCAGCCATATGCTTGTCATTTTACATTCATCACAGAATGGCCGTACAGAAAATTCCCCTCTGTCCTATGTACTCACCTGATACATTCTTTCATGCATAGAACTGTATGTTGGTCCTTGTCTCATTATCCTAGTTCGTTCCTTTGACAGGGCCCACATCTGAAAAACAAGCAGCAGTCCTTGCTACCCTGATAGATAAATCAGACTCCAAAGATGACCCTTCCTCCGTAGGGTGCTACTCAGTACCTTTGTTCTTTCTCCACTAAACCATCAGAAAGAGAGAGTTCAACTGAGAAATCATCAATGTAGCACACTTAGGATAATTCTACAGTTAATGAAGACACATGCACATGTTAACAAGCACTTACTAAGAGAGAATGATCCCGTTTTCAGCGTGTGAAGATTCCTCAAGCCTGAAAAAGAATTCAAGACAGCACCATTTCTAAAATGTAGTTTTTTTAAAACGCAGGGTGTGGCCCATGGAATGTGCAGGGCCGTCTCCTCAGATTTCATTTTTCCTCACGGAGCTCAGTACAGGTCTGTGAAAGTGTTCATCACAGGCAGGCCCACAAGCACGGCGCGACGCCGCTGTTTTTTGCCAGTCCTGGGGCTTGATGTCCGGGTCTAGGACTGCCAGGCCACACCGCTGCCCCCATCCCTTTTCTCCTCCAATCCCCTCTACGGCATCCAAGTCTCAATACCCCGGACTCGCTCGCTCCCTCCCTCGCCCTGGATACCGGCCCCCGCTTATTGTTAGATCTCAGGGCGGTTGCATCCCAGCATCGCTGTTCAGACCCAACCTATGCATGGAAGTCCGGACACTAACCTCAACTAACCATCGGAATGCCAGGAGCGGGGCTGGGATCTAGGCGGGAAAGTGCCAGGCTTTAGCAAAGGGATTGGGCCTAGGTCCCGAGTACGAACTCCCGGGTCAGCACACGCGCGCGCGCACACACACGAGCACTACAGAGTGCCAGTCCACGTGGTCTTTTCGAAAAACACCTCTCAAGAACGAAAGGACAACAAAGAAAAACCAATTTCAAGAGAAAGTAGGAAAACACACTCACCAAGGTCGACGAAGAAATGAGGCCGAGGGCCGTCGAGCAAGAACCTTAAATATCGTCGCGCAGAGGCTCACGGGATTTGAGGGCGGGACAGTGTCGAGCGCACGCGCATCTGGAATGCACAGAGGGAGCCGCGGGAATTGTGGGTAACCAATTCCGGGGAAGGCGGGTGCGGGGAGCTCCGCCCCTAAATTTGCGGCGCCAAAGACACGCGCATGCGTTCTAGGGAATGCGCAGGCGCGCTGCGCACCCTACTGCGGTTCGGTGGCGTCCACTTCGTGCGGGTTCCACTGCTGCCCTTCGCCTCTGGCTTGGGCCCCCGCCCTGCGCCCACGGCCGTAGCCGCCAATCCCTAATCCCGTCCCGAGTTAATTCACACTCCGCCCGTGCGCTATGGATCCCCAGCCTCCTGAAGCCTCGGCCGGCGTCGTCTCGGTTCCGCACCTGCCGCCCGGCGCGCACTCGGGACCTGAAGCCCAGGCTCTCAACGCCGGGGGCGACTCAGGTACGGGGCCCCGGGCCGAGCTCGGGGGGAGGTTCGCTCTCCATGGGGCCCCGCGGGGACGGCCAACGCTCCCCAGACCTCGTAAACCGGCCCGGGGTTTCCTGTCTGGCCACCTGCGTCCTGAGTCAGGTCCCATTTTCCTAGGCCTGGGGTAAGGCCCAAGTCACCCGACGTAAAGCAGACACGTTTTTCTCTTTTAAGTTGCACTGTTTTTTAAGTTACCCCTGAGCAGTGTTCCCTAGCCCGAGAAGCACCATTTTAAATCACACTTCATTCCCTTATTTGCTTTAAATCCTCGGAAATCCCAAGTGGTAGACGAGACCTTAGGTATAAAGGATTCGCGCAGAGCTTTTTACTGTTCCCTAAGTGACCGGCTAAGGTTGCAGCTACTGAAAGCCCATTTAATCTCGGTTGGGTCCAATGGTACTGCTACCCTAGGAGGAAGGCTTTAAGGTGATGCGTTCAGAGAGGAACCTGGGAATGTGAAGTAACTTGCTGTTAGCAATACAATAGCTGATTCCAGGTTAGTAGTCCAGGCAGGCAGATTGGCCAGCCTGTACAAATTTGGGAATTTGTACTTTCAAATATAGAGACCTGAGGGGCTTGCTGGCCTAGGATGTGTGAAGCCCTGAGTTCAATTCCTCAGTGCCACATACACAAAAAACGGAAGTGATGCTGTGGCTCGAGTGGTAGAGCATTAGCTTTGAGAAAGTCCAAGGCCAGCACGCAGGCCCCGAGTTCTAATCCCAGGACTGGCAAACGCCAAAACAAAACCAAAACCTAAGGTGTTCAGGGGCAGGGCAGATTTGAGAACTGAGCAGAGAGTCACGCATTTGCTATGCCAGTGCTGCTCTTCCCCTAAGCTAAATCCCCAACCCCGAGTTTTTATTGTAACATTTCTATATATGCAAAGTACCCCATCAGTCTCATCCCTTCTATCATTCTCCATTAACTTTCCCTTTCTCTTCCAAACAACAGATTGAATTTTTCCATTTTCATACGCTTATATAAAGTACTTCAACTATGTTTACCCTCACCCATGACATTTTAATACTAATATTCCATGTATCTATGCATTTGGCCATTTGGATGGCTAGAAACTTTTAATGTTCCTTAGGAGCCAGTAATGTTCCCAAACATGCCCCCAGGATAGCTTAATGAGTAACATTGCATACAAATACTGAGAGAATTTCAGTTTGAATTAAGTTGTGGAGTGGAATAAATCCATTTATTCAATATCTATGACGTATTTATTCTGTGCCTGATACAATCTGGGGGAGGAGAGAGAGGAGTCATTCTGCTCTCAAGGGAATTTTGGTCTGGCAAGGAAATTATAGTGTGTACCCAGATAGCCTAATGTGACGACTGAAAAGCTGTAGCAGCCAGGTACTGGTATCATGTACCTGTGATTCTAGCTGCCCAAAAGGCTAAGATCTGATGATCGTGGTTTCAAGGCCAGCAGGAAAGGCTGTGAGATTCTTATGTCCAATTAACGACTAAAAAGCCAGAAGTGAGCCAGGTGCAGGTGACTCACACCTGTAATTCTAGCTCCTAAGGAGGCTGAGATTTCAGGATCAGGGTTCAAAGCCAGCCTGGTTATGAAACTCTGTGAGACTCTCCAGTTAACCACCAGAAAACCAGAAATAGTACTCTGCTAACGTTGAGTTGAAGAGCTCAGGGACAGTGCCCAGGCAGAGTTCAAGCCCCAAGACCGAAAACAAAAAGCCTTTAAAACAAACCAGGAGGGGAGCTGTGGCTTGAGTAGTAGTGTGCTAGCTTTGAGTATAAAAACTCAGGGACAAAATCTAGAATAAATCGTTTTATTGTCAATATTCAAGGAGTTGAACTTTTTTCTTACATAAAACTTGAGGCTTTTGTATTTTTTGTCATTTGTAGATTGGAATAATGATGCTTATTATTCTGAAAGTGAGCTAAAAATAACTGGCACACAACTGTGAGACATGTAGTTATTCAATCTCAATAAAATTTTTGGAGGAAAAAAAAAAAGCTCCAGGACAGTGCCCAGGCCCTGAGTTCAAGCCCTAGGACTGGCACACAAAAAAATTCTAGGGACAGATTTATTGGGGCTTGTGGAGCTTAGATGTATAATTTAATTTGAATTGTGGAGAGCGAGAAGTAAGTCAGTGTCCAGCCGGAGCAGGAAAGTCGATGAGACTCACTTCCAGTTAACTACCAGAAAATCTAAGGGACACTGACTTAAAGTGGTAGAGGACTAGCCTTGAGCAAAATAGCACAGGCCCTGAGTTCAAGCCCTCTAACCATCTCCAACCCCCCCCTCAAAAAAAAAAAAGAAAGAAAGAAAGCCCAGAGTGGTGGCTCACGCCACACCTGTAATCCTAGCTACTCAGGAGGCTGAGATCTGAGGATCAAGATTCAAAGCCAGCCCTGGTTCAAAAGAACCTGAGACTCTTATATTCAATTAATTTCTAGAAAATGGGAATTGGGGCTTGGCTCAAGGGTAGGGTGGCAGCCTTGAGCTGAAGAGCTCAGGGACAATGCCCTGGCTGAAATCAAGCCCCATGATTCCCCCCCCCCCCAAAAAAAAAAAGAAGAAAAGGAAGTCAGTGAAAGTTTTTGCTTTTGTTGTTTTATGGGCACCCATCCTAGGGCTTGAATTCAGACCTACATGATATTCCTAAGCTGCTTTTCCTCAAGGCTAGTGCTCTACCATTTGAGCCATACCTCCACTTCTACCTTTTTTTTTTTTTTTTCATTATTATCAGGGTAATATATAGAGGGGTTACAGTTACATTTGGTAGGTAGTAGGTGCATTACTTCTCACACATTGATACCCCTTCTCTATTTTTTTTAAAGTAGTTCATGAGAGATCAGAGTCTCCGTGGACTTAACAGTCCAAGCTGGCTTTGAACTGCCATCCTCAAATCTCAGCCTTCTGAGTAGCTAGGATTAACAGGTGAGCCACCAGTGGACCTAGAGGAACACTGAGGTATCATCAGAGCATCCTCATCCTACATGCTTCCTCTTCATTCTTGTGAATGCTGCTTGTCTATTACCTGCTCCCTTCCCAGAGTAACTTTTTTTCATTTAAGATATGTACCTGGGAGCTGGAAATGTGGCTTAGTGGTAGAGTGATTGCATAACATGCACAAAGCCTTGGATTTGATTCCTCAGTACCACATAAACAGAAAACACTGGAAGTGGTCATGTGGCTCAAGTGGTTGAGTGCCAGCCTTGAGCAAAAAGAATAGGTATGAGCCACTGTGTCTCCTGGCTCCATTTTGTATTCTCTCTTTCCCTCCTCCCCCATCTTTCTTTTTTTTTTTTTTTTTTTTTTTTTTTTGTGGGTCATAGGGCTTGGACTGGGTGCTGTCCCTGAGCTCTTTAGCTCTAGGCTACAGCCCTACAGATGGGCCTGGGCATTGTCCCTGAGCTACCGCTGTACCCTAGAGCCGCAGCTCCACTTCCCTTTTTCTAGAGGTTAATTGGAGATAAGAGTCTCAGGTTCTTTTGTACCCGGGCTGGCTTTGAAACTTGATCTTCAGCTCTCAGCCTCCTGAGTAGCTAGGATTACAGGGATGAGCCATTGCAGCCAGCTTTTTTTTTTCCCCAGTCCTGGGGACTGAGCTCAGGTTCTGGACACTATCCCTGAGCTTCTTTTACACAAGCAAATCTCCAGTCTCTGTTTGTTTGTTTTGCACTAGTTAGGTATTTCGTGTGTGTTGGTACTAGAACTTGAACTCAGGGCTCTACTTAGCTCTTTTGCTGGAGGCTGATCCTCTACCCTTGGAGTCACACCTCCACTTCTGGCTTTTTGCTGAGTAATTGGAGGTATGACTTTCTTGCCTGGGCTGGTTTTAAACCTTGAACCTCAGATTTCAGCCTCCTAAGTAGACCAGGATTACAGGCCTGCACAAACCAGTGGTCTAGCCTGAACTGGCTATTACTTAGATGAGATGTCTTGACTCTTGCCTGGGTGTGTGTGCCTGGACTATACTTGACCTATTTGAGGTCACAGGACACTGCCATGTGGCACAGTTCCCATTGAGATGGCGTCTTGTGGACTTTTCTGCCTGAACTGCAGTCCTCTCGATTTTCAGCCTACACTGCAGTTCTGATGACAGACATGTTATACCAGCTCTTAGCTGAGGAGAGATCTTGTGTGTGTGTGTGTGTATATATATATATTTGGGCTGGCTTGGAACCATGCTTCTCCAGATCTCAACCTCCCAAGTAGCTTTTATTATAGGCATAAAATCCCTGACACATGGTTGGTTTGTTTTTAATTTTTTTTTGTCATTCTTGGGCTTGAACTCAGGGCCTGAGCACTGTCCTTGGTCTTTTTCCTCAAGGCTAGCACTCTGCCACTTGAGCCTCAGCACCACTTCCAGCTTTTTTCTATATATGTGGTACCGGGGAACTGAACCCCGGGTCTTCATTCATGCTAGGCAAGCACTCTACCACTAGGCCAAACTCCCTACCCTTGGTTAAGTCAGAACCTTACTATATAACCTAGGCTGGTCTTGAACTGTCAGTTTTCCTACCTCAGCCTCTGAGTGCTGCTGGGATCACTCAGCTTTATATTGTTCTCTCCTGTTTGGTTAATTGACTTCTCTCCAGGCTGGTCCCTTCTGTGCTAGTCAATTGACTTTTCTATCTGTGCTAGCTATGAACCTTGATCCTCTATAGCTCAGCCTTATCAATAGCTAGGATTATAGGTGTGTGGGCCATTGTGGATCATGAGGCTTGAACTTGGCCTGTGGCTGTTCCTGAGTTCTTCAGCTCAAGGCTACCACCCTACCCCTGGGCCTGGGCATTGTCCCTGAGCTCTTCAGGCTCAAGGCTACCACCCTGCCCTTGACCCAAGTCCCACTTTCGTTTTCTAGAGGTTGATTGGAGATAAGAGCCTCAGGTTCTTTGGTGCCTGGATTGGCTTTGAACCTTGACCCTCACTTCTCAACCTCCTGTGTAGGTAGGATTACAGGCCTGAGCCACAGGTTGTTTTCTATATTTCTGAATGACCTTTTTCCAGCTTCAGTTAACATTGTCAGGTTAACAGATGAGCTTTCTTAAAGGCTAGTATGTTGAAAGAGCAACTCTGCCCCCTCATGGTAACAAGAGGTACTACCTGTAAGTGAAGGACAAGAAGTATGCAAGTGAGTGGTACTTGACTGGGAAGGAACTGTGAGTCAGTGCAGAAAAAGCCTGAGCTCTTCAGCTCAAAGCTACTGCTCTCCCACTTGAGCCACAGTGCCACTTCTGGTTTTCTGATGGCTAATTGGAGATAAGAGTCTCATAGACTTCCACCCAGTTTGGCTTCAGATCATATCCTCATATCTTAGCCTCATGAATAGCTGGGATTACAGGTGTAAGCCACCGGTGCCTGGCTTTTTTTTTTTTTTTGGTCGGTCATGGAGCTTGAACTCTGGGCCTAGGCACTGTCCCTTAGCTTTTCCACATTGAGCTACAGCTCCATTTCTGGTTTTCTGGTTAATTGGAGAAAAGAGTCTCATATACTTCCCTGTTTGGGCTGGCTTGGAACCACAAGTCTTAGTTTTTTGGCCAGTCCTGGTCCTTGAGCTCAGGGCCTGAGCACTGTCCTTGGGCTTTCACAAGGCTAGTGCTTTACCACTTGAGCCACAGCACCACTTCCTACTTTTTTTCCCCCTATATATGTGGAACTAAGGAATCAAACTCAGGTCTCTGTGCATGCTAGGCAAGCAAAGCTTTCGATCTTAGCCTCCTGTGTAGCTAGGATTACAGGTTCAAGCCACCAGCACCAGCTCCATTCTTATCTTAAAAGCTTGACAAATTATATACTTTACACTTTTTTTTGTATGTTTGTGTATGCCAGTACTGAGTCTAACTCAGTGCTATTTTTTGGCTCAAAGCCCCACTTTTGGCTGGCCAATTGAATAATCTCATGGATTTTGCTGCCTGGTCTGGCTTTGAATCATGATCCTCAGATCTCAACCTCCTAAGTAGATAGGATTACAAGCATGAGCCACTGGTGCTGACTCAGAACACCGTTTTAACACACCTAAAGTGAGTTGGCTTTACTGTGAAAACAGAATACTTGAGATTGACAGAAATTCCTATTTCTATTCCTATTCTGAAACCAAACTTTTAGATTCCATCCCCAAGTCTAGGAGTCTCATGCCAGCCCCTGTCACTGTTCCTCATATGCCAAATAGACTTGGCATAAGATTGAGGAGCTTTATCACATGGTGGCCATGGGCATCCTTGGCTGTTTTGAGTGGGGATACAGACATTGGTCTCGGATTAAATACGGAGAATTGGGGGAATTTTTGCATAGATAAAGCAGTTCCAAATCACCCTTGTGACTTGGGCAGTCCTTATCTCTGTGGAGTTCCTGAGTCTGTCAGTCCTTTACCCTAGAAACAAGTAGCCAGGTGAGTGTTCTCCTGAGCTTCTTGTCTTCTTTCTTTCTTTATTATACTTTTGCCCTTTGCCAGAGATGCTTATTCAGTGTTTCCTGGGCCCAAGGATCTATGGCAGAAAATAGTTTAGGTCAAAGTGCACAGATGGCAAAGTGGGAAGGCTGGCTGCCTAGCTCATATCCTACTAGCAGCTTTTAGATTGCTCTTTACAAACTACAGGGCTGAGGTTGCCTGTGAGTCAGGAAGTTTGGTTATAATATTTCATTTCTGAGACCTTGTGATGTCATCATACATTTTTAGGTTCCCTTTTCTTTTCGCCATTACTCCTGGTCAGCGGCTTACTAACAAGTGGTGAGAGAGGCAGATGTTTGAGGGCTGATGTGGCTGGATGGCAGTTCCTGTGCAGGGTGCTGCGGGTGATAAGATGGGGAAGATAATTGAGGTGCTTTAAGGAATTGGCTTCAGCCATCCAGAGCCCTGGGGACCTGTGAGATGACTGTTTCTAGGTGTTTATGTTGAACCTTCTCTAGGATAGTTTATCTCACAGTTTTTTCGTGTGTGTGCGCGTGTGTGCCAGTACTGGGGTTTGATCTCAGGACCTGGGTGTCCCTTAGCTTTTTTGTACAAGAGCTGTACTGGAGGTACAGCTCTACATCTGGTTTTTTGCTAGTGAATTGGAGCGAAGAGTCTCATAGATTTTTTTTGCCCAGGCTGGCTTTGAACTATAGTCCTCAGATTTGAGTAGCTAGGATTATGGACGTGAGCCATCAGTGCCTCTTGGCTCCATAGTTGTCCTGCTGTGAGATTAGTCTTAACTCCTGAATGACAATGTCTTATATTTGAGCCCTAGGGTGAAGCATAGCCTGTCTTTTTCTTTTAGGAGCTAGTGTCAGCTTTCCTAGGACAATGTGGGAGAGGATTATTTATTTATTGTGTTGATGCTTGAATTCTCTGTTGTCCTTTAGCTTTTCCACTTAAGCCTGGGTGTTCCAGCACTGTAGCCACAGCTCCATGTTGGGCCTCTGGTGGTTAGTTGCAGATAATCTACTGTTCTGGGGGTTAGGGTTGGTCTGAAACCTAACTCCTTGAGAGGATCCTTTAGAATGCAGAATGGAATGGGTGAATACAAGCCTTTTCACATCCATTTCTTGGCTAGTCAGATCTTACGTTCTATTTTCTCCAAATACACAGCAATCCTGGCTTCCAGCCTAGGTGGGAGAGGGAGAAAGGACTGATTTCCTTCAGCCTGGCTCTGAAAATAGCCCAGCTGACTCTGCTCAGGAACAAGTAGTTCCTGAGAGTGTTGGCACCTGGTAGTGTTGATGTCCAGTTGTCCTATTGGAACTGTGTCTCCTTCCCACATCCCAGGGACCTCTGGGAGGGAATTTGGTTGGGGGACTCTGGCCCCCTGGGGTGATTGGCAGGTCCAGGATGGTGAAGAAGTCTAGCTGTAATCTCTGATCCCTTCTAGAAGAAGGTGCCTTGGAAGTATTAGAATGTTTAGTACATGTCTAGTATCTTCTGGATGCCTGATTCCTAGCCACCCGACATCCTGGCGCCAGCAACTGGGAGGGAGGGGGCATCCACCTCAACTCTCCTGTCCAGACACATCCGTCCTAAATCACAGAGAAGAATGAATTAGTGTAAGTCAGCAATGCTCATGAAGCAAAGGATTATAATGGATGCTTGGTAAATAGTTGCTGCATGAGGAATTAGCAGAAACTCTGGATGAATGTTGAAAGACCAATAATTAACCCCTGAGAGGAAGTGAAGCCCAGCGCCAAGTAGACTGGGATTGGGGTAGAACAGAAGCTGGACCTGACAGGCCCTGACTACAGTGGTCGTGGATGGCCATGTGGAGGCGGCGGCCGGTCTACGGGATGGGCTGATAGGGGCCTGAAGGCCAGCGCGAGGCCTTGGGGACGGGGCGGCCACCCGCGCGCTCAGCCTTCCCGGACTCCCGCTGAAGGGGCCTTTGGGGCAGACGGCTTTCCAGCCCGGAAACGACCCGGCGGCGAGCAGAGCCGGCTCTGCGCTCGTTTTCCATACAGGGGCAGCTCCCGGGGTTCCGCCCCGAGGGGCGGGCCGGGGCGGAGCTCCGCGCCACTTCCCCGCGGCCGCACCCGTCTGGCGGCAGAGGCGGGCGGAAGCGCGAGGAGCGGCTCTATCCCCGCGCGCGCGCCGGCGAGTGCAGAGGTCCTGGTGTGGTCTAGCTGCCACTCGATCGCTCGTTTGCAGCCTGCTTCGTCCTGTGATCCCGCAGGCACCATGAGCCAAGACGCCGAGGTGGACCTGAAGGAGGTGGAGCTGAACGAGCTGGAGCCCGAGAAGCAGCCCATGAATGCGGCGGCGGGCGTGGCCGTGGCCGTGCCGGGCGGCGGGGAGAAGAATGGCCTGGTGAAGATCAAGGTGGCCGAGGACGACGCGGAGGCGGCGTCCAAGTTCACGGGCCTGTCCAAGGAGGAGCTGCTGAAGGTGGCCAGCAGCCCCGGCTGGGTGCGCACGCGCTGGGCGCTGCTCGTGCTCTTCTGGGTCGGCTGGCTGGGCATGCTGGCGGGCGCCGTGGTCATCATCGTGCGGGCGCCGCGCTGCCGCGAGCTGCCGACACAGCGCTGGTGGCACAAGGGCGCCCTCTATCGGGTGGGCAGCCTGCAGGCCTTCGAGGCCGGCCAGTCGGGCAACCTGGAGGGTGAGTCCCCGCGCCTACCCCCTGTCCCCTTCCCCGCTGGCCCTTCCTGCGTGCTCCTTCTCCCCGCACCAGGTTACTCAGGACTACCCCTCCCCTGTGCCCTCCTTTCTTTGAAGGAACTCAACTCCGCCTTTATTCCACCCAGAGGGCTGACTCAGCATCCCCCAACCCCTCCCTGCCTCACAACCAGCTACAACCGGTTTTTGAAGTAACCAGCCAGGCTCCTTGCATCAGCTTCTGGGTCTTGTGATCCACCCCTCCCCCCTTACACCCTCTAGGTGGAAGGTGGGGGAAAGAATGGGGGTGGTGGGGACCTCTCAGAGTGGCCTCTCTAGTTAGAATTACTCCCTTTCCCAACTCAGGTCTGAAGAAGCATCTTGATTACCTGAGCACTCTGAAGGTGAAGGGCCTCGTGCTGGGCCCAATTCACAAGAACCACAGAGATGATCTCGCTGCGACCAACTTGGAACAGATCGACCCTGCCTTCGGCACCCAGGAAGACTTTAACAGCCTGCTACAATCTGCCAAGAAAAAGAGTGGGTGTCCTGGCCTCCCCAAGAAAACAATAGGAAAGGACTTGGCTATGTGACCAGAAGAAAAACTGGCTCAGAACTTCCCCAGGGCAGGCATGAGGGAGATTAGCTTTTCATGCTAGAACAGGAGGTTTTAACTTGCCTGGACAGTCTTGAGCAGACAGACCATTGAATTTCTAGGTTTTAGTGCCTTTATTTGCAATTTGTAAGTTTTTTTTTTCTTCTAAGTTTGTGGATTTTCCCACCATCCCTTCTCATCCCCCAACTTACTGGTGTTGAAACTTGTAAAACTTTGGGTCCTTCCTGTAGCAAAAAAGTGCCAATACTGTGATGCAACTCTGTAGAAACATGTTTGAAAGGGTTGGCTGTGGGGGCTAGAAGCCCAGGGCCTATAGCTGGACCTTCTCTGCTTATGCAGCAAACCACTTGGCAGTGTTCTTTCAGACACAAGAGGAAACACTCAGCAGAATTATGTGTTCTCCCTTTTTCACAACTGCCTCTTCTTCCATTATTCTAGGCATTCGCATCATTCTGGACCTCACTCCCAATTATAGGGGCCAGAACTCATGGTTCCTCCCCACTGAGGTTAATACAGTGGCCATCAAGGTGAAGGTGAGTATGTTGGAGGTAATGGCTGATGGTGACCATGTGCTGGAGTTGTGCCAGTCCTTTCACATCAATATCTGTACAGCAAGCCTGGTTCTGAGGAGGACCATCTGTCATAGCCAGGATAGGAACTGTATATCTTGTGACTTTCTTTTTTGGGGGGAGGGGGTGAGGGGAAGGAGGGTAGTCCTGGGGCTTGAACTAGTGTCTGGGCACTGTCCCTGAGCTTCTTTTGCTCAAGGCTATCACTACCACTTGGAGCCACAGAGCTGTTTCTCGTTTTTTCTGTTTATGTGGTACTGAAGAATAGAACCCAGGGCCTCATGCATGCTAGGCAAGCACTCTTACCACTAAACCACCTTCCCAGTCCTGGCTTTCTTTTCTTCATTGTTCATTTTTCTTATTTCTTTGACTTGAAATAAGACCATTCCAGAAAGGAATTTCTCAGATGTCAGTCTGAAGTTTGATTCTTTTATTCTTTCTGGGATAGGAAGTCCTTTCTTTCTCTGTGGGAATCATGTCCCAACTGCTTTCCCAGTTCTTGTTTGATGTGGTTGGAGTGGAGCCCAGTCTGAGATGGTAAGCACTGGGGTCTTACTCTGTCTGGGACTATGCCAAGTATTTTACAGATGTTTTCTAATTCTTTTTATAACCAGAGCAAGCAACTTTTATTATCCCTAATCTATAAATAAGGAAGCTGAGTGAGGGTCAGGAGCTTCTTGTGCCCAAGATTTGAAGTTCCAAGAAGTCCTACCTTCTAACCTGCCTTTCTCAGGATAGTTAAGGTTAAACTGGGTGCTGGTGGCTCTCTTCCTAGCTACCTAGAGGCTGAGAACTGAGGATTATGGTTTTAAGCCAGCCTAGAGACTCTTAACTCCAGTTAACCACCAAAAACCAGAAGTAGAACTGTGGCTCAAGTGGTAGAGTGCCAGTCTGGAGTGTTAAAGCTAAATGACAGTGCATAGGCCTAGGGTTCAAGCTCTAGGACCATTATGCGCGCACAAGTGCACACAGACAGACAGACAGACACACACACACACACACACACACACACACACACACACAAATGGTGGCTCAAACTTTTACTTACTGGGCTGAGTATGGGCCTTTTTTTTTCTTTTTCCTCTAACCAATCTTTGGCTTTAAACTCAGGTACTCACTCTTGAACCATTTAAGCCATGTTTCCAACCCAGACAGTGGGACTTACTTTTTCTTTCTTTCTTTATTTTTTGAACACTGGCACAAGAGAGAGAAAGGAGGAGGCTACCCAGGCAAATGAGCGCAACGACCAACAACAGCCGGGTGGGAGTGGGTCTTTGGTTAGATTACTTTTCAAAAATTGTTTTGATTAGTCATGGGGCTTGGACTCCCTGTTGGGCACTCTCCTTCCAGTTTTCTGGTAGTTAAAATCTCATGGACTTTTCTGTTTTGGCTGGCTTAGAACCGTGCTCTATACTCCTTAGATCTCAGATCTAAGTCTCCTGAGTAGCTAGGATTGTAGGCGTGAGCCACCAGCACCCAGTGGTTAGATTACTTTCGTTTTGCCAGTCCTAGGGTTTGAACTGGCCTTCTTTTGCTCAAGGCTAGCACTCTACCACTTGAGTCACAGTGCCACTTCTGACCTTTTCTGTTTATGTGATTTTGAGGAATTGAACCCAGGGCTTTGTGCATATTAGGTAAGCACTCTACCACCAAGCCACATTCCCAGCCCTGGTTAGAACTTTTGATTAGCTATTGGCTGTCTCTTTTTTACATCATGATTAAAATCTCCTATGACAGTGCCTTGAACCCTGGGTTTCATATCCAAGTTCCATCTGGTCTGTTCCAAGCCTCATTCCACCTGGACCTTGGTATTCTTTGGCTGCTCTATCACCTTAAATGGTGCCTTGTCCACAGACTTGTCAAAGTAAGAATCCCTTTATACAACTACTTGACATAATCTATCTCCTTTGCAGCCCTGATCTCTTAAAAGATAGAATAGTCAAGAAGTGGAGTACTTTATTTATTTTATTTTATTTTATTTTTTTGCCAGTCCTGGACTTCAGCTGATGGTCTGAACACTGTCTTTGGACTTTCTCAAGGCTAGCATTCTACCACTTTGAGCCTCAACACCACTTCCGGCTTTTTTCCATGTATGTGGTACTGAGGAATCGAACCTGGCTCTTGATGCATGCTAGGCAAGCATTGTACCATTAGGCCAAACTCCCAGCCCCAACACTTTATTTTTTTTAAGCTTAAAATAGTTACTATAAAGGTGATATACACAGGAGTTACAGTTTCATAAGTCAGGAAATGACTACATTTCTTTTTGGACAGGGTCACTCCTTTGTACTGCTAATTTTCCCCTCTGGCCCCACTCCCTTTTGTTTGTTTGCTGTATTCTGAGGCTTGAACTCAGGACCTAGATGTTGTTCCTGAGCTTTGTTGCTCAAGATTAGCACTCTACCAGTTGTGCCACAATTATACTCTTGGCTCTTTTGGTGCTTAATTGGAGATAAGAGTCTTGAACTTGGGCTTGGGAATATGGCTTAGTGGTAGAGTGCTTATCTGGCATGTATGAAGCTCTGGGTTCAATTCTTCAGTACCATATAAACAGAAAAGCCCAGAAGTGTGGCCCTGTGGCTCAAGTGGTAGAGTGCTAGCTTTGAGTACTCTACCAAGGGCAGGGCACAGGCTTTGACTTCAAGCCTCAGGAATTGGGGGCGAGGGGGAGAACTCTTGGACTTTCTTGGCCCGAGTTGACTTTGAACCTCAACTCTGAGATTCTAGCCTCCAGAGTAGTGTCACCTCAGTTGTTGTAGCCTGAAGTCTACGGCACTTATGGGTCCTTAAAGGGCAGAACAAAAGAGGGAGGCAGATCTGGACCTTTAGTTGGTAACTGTCTCCAGTTGAGGCAAATCTTGCAAAAATTACTGGTGGGGCCAGGAGTGTGGCCTAGTGGTAGAGTGCTTGCCTAGCATGCACGAAGACCCAGGTTCAATTCTTTGGTACCACATACATAGAAAAAACTGGAAGTGGTGCTGTGGCTCAAGTGGTAGAGCTCTAGCCTTGAGGAAAAAGCCCAAGGACAGTGCTCAGTGCTCAGGCCCTGAGTTCAAGCCTCAGGACTAGGGAAAAAAAAAAAGTTTTGGTGGGGAGGGGAAGAACAGGCAAAAAGAAATAGAACTATTCTGATCAAAATATAATACATACACATCTCAAATTCCATGAGAAACCCCTAGGTACAATTGATACACACGGGAATAAGAATAACAGAAAAATGTAAACCAAGCTCTGTTGAGGGTTGATGTGTCTACCAGTTGGAGATGGTGAAATGGGGATATGCAATCCAGATAGTTTATTTGCATGTATGAAAATGGAATGATGAATGCTGGGCACAGTGGCTCACGCCTGTACTCCTAACTATTCAGGAAGCTGAGATCTGAGCATCACAGTTCAAAGCCAGCCCGGGTGCTAAAGTCTGTGAGACTCTGATCTCCAGTGAACCACTAGAAAATTGGATGTGGTGCTGTGGCTCAAGGAGTAGGGTGGTAGCCTTGAGCTGAAGAGCTCAGGGACAGTGCTCAGGCCCCAGAGTTCAAGCCCCATGCCCGACCATAAAAAGAAAGAAAGCAGAAAATAATCTCAACAGACCAGCTCAACTTGAGTGGAGAGTTGAGAGACTCCTGGAGAGAGCTGGGGAGACTTGAGGCATGAGCAATGGCAGCAGGGATGGAGGGGCTTAAGGAGAGTAATGGCTAGGGAGCAGGGTCACAGGAAGTTGAAGGTTCAGAGTTTGGTGAGTTGAAAGTCTCTAGGACTTATGGGGCAAGGAGTTCAGGTGCCTATTGCCTGGGGCTGTGGGGAAAGTATGGGGAAAATCCCCTAGGGGAAGGGAAGACAGTTGGCCAAGCAATGGGAGCAATATTGAATAATGAAAACAGATTCCTATCCTAAGTTACAATGAAAGTATGCTAGTTTCAGGGAGAGAAGATAAACCTCAGATGGAAATGGAAACCAAAGGAGAGGTCAGGTAGAACTGAGAAAGGGAAGAAAAGGTGGAGGGAACTTCATAATGTATGCTGAAGAATCCAGAGGTTCAGCCTGGGGCCTGTTCTACAGACCTACACTCCTTTCAAATCTGGGGCTGTGCTTTGAATTTTCTTCTTGGCCTTATAGCCCACAAGCTTTTGTGCTCCAGCTCTCCCCAGGCCTCAGGAAGGTAGGAGGGGAGCAAGTATATTTCTTTTGAGGTCTTCACTAGCTGGTCTCTGCTACATATTGTGATCTTAGACATGTCTCTTTGCTTCTCTGAGATGCATTCCTCTTTTCCAAAATAGAGGCTATTGCCAGGTGTGGTGGCTCCCGCCTGTAATCCTAGCTACTCAGGAGGCTGAAATCTGAGGATCAAGGTTCAAAGCCAGCCTGGGTACTAAAGTCCGTGAGACTGATCTCCAGTGAACCACTAGAAAATTGGATGTGGTGCTGTGGCTCAAGGAGTAGGGTGGTAGCCTTGAGCTGAAGAGCTCAGGGACAGCGCCCAGGTCCAGAATTCAAGCATGACCAAAAGAAAAAAAAAATAGAGGTTATTCTAGATGCTAAGTGTTAAATGGTGTTACATACTTGGAAGTGTAGTTTAAGCTTTTCCTGTACTATTAGAGAAGTAAAACATTATAAAAAAAGTGAAACACTGTAGCACGCTAGGGGGTTAGAACTGGAGGGATTGCTGAGCCCTTGTGACTTCGGGGGAGAGAGACCCAGACAAGGCTGGAGATGGGGAAGTGAGTGGGTGGTGCCTGCCTGGGTATTGATCTTTCTTTGTTCTCACACTTCTTCCAGGAAGCTCTAGAATTTTGGCTGAAGGAAGGTGTGGATGGGTTCCAGGTTCTCGATGTGGGGAATCTGACGGTGAGCACACTTTACTTGATAGGCAAAGCCTGAGTGAGAACAGAGGGATTGGGCCAGATGGTATAATGTTCCTTTCCGGTCTGAGGCCTGTTTTTTTTCTTCTTCCCTGTTCTAGGATGCATCCTCACACTTGACTGAATGGCATAATATCACTAAGAGCTTCAGTGAAGACAAGTAAGTGCCAGGCCCCTTTCCCTGACCCAGCTTCCATTGTGGGACCCTGCCTTCAAGTGTTAGAATCTGAGAAAGGAAGTTTATTCCATTCTGAGGACCTGACACCCCTGCCCCTGCCCTGTGCAGACTGTTGATTGCAGGAACCCAGTCCTCCAACCTGCAGCAGATCGTGAGCCTGCTGGATGACACCAAGGATCATCTGTTGCTGACTAGCTCATACCTGTCACAGCCCAGTGATACAGTGGCGAATGCCAGATTCCTAGTTACCCAGTTCCTGAATGCCACTGATAATCGCTGGTGCAGTTGGAGTGTAAGTACTATGCTGGCTGGGGGCGAGGGTCCTCTGCAAGGAAAGGGTCGTGAGTTTGTCTGTCTTTGCAGTTGTCTCAGGCAGGACCCATGACCACCTTCATCCCGGCTCCGCTCCTCCGACTCTACCAGCTGCTGTTCTTTACCCTGCCTGGGACCCCTGTTTTCAGCTATGGGGATGAGATTGGCCTGCAAGCAGCTCCAGGACAGGTACTGCTTGCTCTTTGCCCAGTGTAGGTGGGGGAGATGGTATCTGTGAGGCTGTGATGGTTCTGTGGATGGCAGCAGACACCAGGCTTTGGGCACAAATATTTTTAATTCTTAGTCAATCTCCTTGTCACTATCTTTTTTTTTTTTTTTTTTTTTTTGTGGGTCATAGGACTTGAACTCAGCCTGGGCACTGTCCCTGAGCTCCTCAGCTCAAGTCTACCGCCCTACCCTTGAGCCAAGCCCCATTTCCCATTTTCTAGGGGTTAATTAGAGGTAATGGTCTCAGGTCTGTTTGTGCCTGGGCTGGCTTAGAATTTTGATACTCAGAAGTCAGCCTCCTGAGTAGCTAAGATTATAGGCGTGAGCCACTGTGTCTGGCGGTATCTGACTGTTCTTGACCTCGTTTGGTTGTTTTGAAGTGTGTATGTGTGTGCGTGTACCCATATGTGCATGTGTGCTGGTCCAGGGGCTAGAACTCAGGGCCCCTAAACAATCTCCCTAAGCTTTTTCTTTTTTTTTGGCCAGTCCTAGGCTTGAGCTCAGGGCCTGAGCACTGTCCTTGGACTTTCTCAAGACTAGAGCTCTACCACTTGAGCCTCAGCACCACTTCTGGCTTTTTTTCCATGTATGTGGTATCAAGGAATCAAACCTGGCTCTTTGTGCATGCTAGGCAAGCACTCTACCACTAGGCCAAACTCCCGGCCCTGAACCTGGTTGTTGTTGTTTTTTGCCAGTCCTGGCACTTGAACTCGGGGCCTGGACACTGTCCTTGGACACATTTTGCTCAAGGCTAGCACTCTGCCACTTGAGCCACAGTGCCGCTTCTGACTTTTTCTGTGTATGTGGTACCAAGGAATCAAACCCAGGGCTTCGGGCAAGCTAGGTGGGCACTCTTATCTTTAGGCCATGCTCCCAGCCCTGAACTGGTCTTGTAAAAGTCCTCTTCTCTCTGTTCTTCAGCCTATGGAGGCTCCCATCATGCTGTGGAACGAGTCAAGCCTCCCTGGCACCACAGGGCTTGTGACTGCTAACATGACTGTGAAGGTAAGGGGGTTAGATGACCAGAGAGGGCGCGGAGGCTTGTAGAAGTCTGTACCCAGGACAGTACCTCACCTGTTCTTCCTGTGTTTCCATCATTCTCAGGGCCAGAGTGAAGACCCTGCCTCCCTCCTTTCCATGTTCCGGAGGCTAAGTGACCAGCGGGGTAAGGAACGCTCCTTGCTACACGGGGACTTCCACGTCATCTCCTCAGGGTCTGGCTTCTTCTCCTACGTCCGCCACTGGGATCAGAACGAGCGTTTCCTGGTGGTCCTCAACTTTGGCAATGTGGGCCTGCCAGCCCAGCTAAGAGCCTACAACCTGCCAGCTAGCACCAGCCTACCAGCCACGGCTGAGCTGTTGCTCAGTACCCAGCCAGACCGTGAGGAAGGCATCTCCCTTGAGCTGGAGAAGTTGAACCTGAATCCTCATGAGGGGCTACTGTTGCGTTTCCCTTATGTAGCCTGAGCCCACCTAGCCAGGACCTGTCACTCTCCCCGTCCTTCCCAGGCCCTTTTGAGTGCTGGCTTTTCCTTCTCTTTTTATAAACTTTGCAGATTACAGATGAACTTCCTAATAGGGTGTTTTCTGCCATGAAATAAATGTACACCTGTCTGGTGACGTCTCATTTCCCATCTGTCACAGCAGGGATTTCTCTTCTCTCCCGGGACTTTCCCATACTCATCTCAGCCAAAGTGTCCAATGCCTACATTTGTCACTTAGGGACCACAGCCCAGAGAAAGGCCCAGCCAAGGTCAAGAGCAGCATCGGTGGCTCTGCACTCGGGCTGGAGTTATTCTGGAAGTCATAGGTTTTACCTCACTAGCTCTTACACATCTCCTCAGGGAAAATAACCAGCCAGGTGTGTTCAAATTCTTGTATTTTGGACTTGGCTTTTCATGGAGATAGAATGGAGAGAGGATGCCCTGGTTTCCTAGAGGTCCACCTATACCACACTAGTGATCAGATCCTTCATCAGCAATAGTACCGGGAGCCCAGAGCAGAAGGCCCTGTCCTTAGGGGAAAGCTCAGTGGTAGGGTGTTACCCTCATACCAGTGAAGCACTGCAAGTCCACCTCACCTCCCCAAAACAATGTCTGTGTGCTGGGAATGTAGCTTAGTGATGGAGAGCTTGCCTAGCAGCCACAAAGCCCTGGGTTCAGTTCCTCAGTATCGGAAAAAGCCAGAGGTGCTGTGGCTCAGGTGGTAGAGTGCTAGCCTTATGCAAAAGGAAGCCCAAGGACAGTGCTCAGGCCCTGAGTTCAAGCCCCCTGATTGACAAAGAATGGAAGGCTTTAAATGGAAGCCTCAGTACTGGCACAAAATAGACATTTAAGAGTATGAGGAGCGCGATGAGCAATGAATGCTTAAGGAGGAAAAGATGAAAGAGGAAACATGTTTGGGGAGAGTCTGATGTGGAGACAGAGAAGATCTCTGGTGGACCAGATTTGAATAAAAGGCCTAGAGTGAGGGAATCAGGTTGGTGTGTTGAGAAGACCTATGAAATGCCCTGCAGTGGGAGTGTAAGAAGTCTAATCAGCAAACTGTCGGGTCATGAGGGGCATAGGACAGGGATTTCACTAAACTAGGGTTACTAAGCACCAGTGGCTCACACCAGCAATCTTAGCTACGATGGAGGTGGGACGCAGCCTGGGTAGAAAAGTCCATGAGACTCCAGTTAAGCACCAACAATCTGGATATGGAGGTATGGCTCGAGTGATAGAAAACCAGCCTTGAGCAAAAAAGCAAAGGAAGACTGCCCATTCCCGAGTTCCAACCCCAAATAAATGAACTGTAGGATTAGGAGGCACAATTCCTAAGAGACTGTCTGCCCCTCACACATGCACTGTAAGCCCAGGAGCACCCTCGGGTGAGAATGTTTCAGTGTTTACATGGCCAGGCAAAGGGCAGCCTGGTGGCGTCCAAGTGGAATCTGTTGTCCTCTTCCAGTGGCATCCAGCATCCAGCACCTTCTGACTGATACCTGAGGGTAGGAAACTTACAGCTTTTGCAGACTAATCACAGCACCTGTGTAGCTGACCTTTAGTCCCTCCCTGGGGGCTAATACTTGAGACTCCATTTCTTGAGGAGGCTTCTTATCTGGAAGCTCTTAGGAACCTAATGGTTGTTAGCTGGTATGGGTGGAGCGGGAGGAGGACTCAAGGTCAGACTGAGGCAGCTGTTAGTACATTCCTGGGACCTAGAGATACCTTGCAGCTGAGGACAAAGGCCAGACGGGCAAGGGTCAATCCTGACTGCACATAGGTTGATAAGGAGTATAGTGGAATTTGGATAGTTTGCTTTTTGCTTTTCTCTTTGTCTCTTCTGCCAGTCCTGGTGTTTGAACTCAGGATCTGGGCTCTGTCTGTGAGCTTCTTTTGCTTGAGACTAACACTACCACTTGAGCTGCAGTACCATTTCTGGCTTTTTCTGTTTATGTTTACTGAGGAATCCAACCCAGGGCTTCATGCCTGCTAGGTAGGGAAGCACTCTTATTACCAAGCTACATTTTCAGCCTGTTTGCTTGCTTCTTCTTTCCTTCCTTTCTTTTTTCCCTAATTTCTTTTCTCTCTCCCTCCTTCCCTTTCTCTCTTTCTCTTCCTTCCTTCCTACCTTCCTTCCTTCCTTCCTTCCTTCCTTCCTTCCTTCCTTCCTTCCCTCCTTCCCTCCTTCCCTCCCCCCTTCTCTCTCTCTCTCTCTCTCTCTCTCTCTCTCTCTCTCTCTCTCTCTCTCTTTCTTTTTTTCATTCTTTCTCTTTCTTTCTTCTTTCATGACAGTTCCTTTTTTTAGGCCTGAGCACTGTCCCTGAAGTTTTTTGCTCAAGATAAGCACTCATGTGAGTCAGTTGAGCTACAACTCTAATGGCTCTTTCCCCCCAGGTTTCAGTCTCCTGAGTAGCTATGACTACAGACTGGGAGCCACCAGCACCTGGCTTTTATTTATTTTTAATGTTGGTACTGGAACTTGAATTCAGGGCCTGGGTGCTGTCTTTCAGCTCAAAGTTGGTATTGAGCTATTGCTCCATTTCCAGCTTTTTGGTAATTAGAGTTAAGAGTCACAGACTTTTGAACCCTGATCCTCAGGCCTCAGCCTTTTGAGTAGGATCACAGGTGTGAATCACTGACTCCAGCTCATTATCATTAATTTTTTAAATTGTATAAATTGCAGTGGCTATCACTGCGGTATTTATGTACATGCCTATATTTTGCTTCTAAGATGTAAGGGAAGGGGCTGGGAATGTGGCCTTGTGGTAGAGTGCTTGCCTAGCATGCATGGGTTCGATTCTGCAGTACCACATACACAGAAAATGCCAGAAGTGGCATTATGGCTCAAGTGGGAGAACTCTAGCCTTGAGCACAGAGAGGCTCAGGGACAGAGCCCAGGTCCAAGGTTCAAGCCCCAGGATGAGCGCATAACACTCCCCACACACCTGCCCATACACACAGAACTATCTGGGTATGTTTCTAGATGGTGTCAGTTGGAGAACCTGACCTTAAGCAGCAAAAGAACTTTTCTGCCAGAAGAAGCTGGACCAGATTTGGAAAATAGGCAGGAAGCAGGCGCCAAGAAGCAGGAAGTACAATTGTATTTTAACTGGAACAGCCTGGGATGCTGCCACAGGGGGCCATGCTGCCAAGATTTGTGTGGCTGGGCACAAAGGCATCGGCTGTCCTGGGTGGGGTGTGGGAAGTGCTGAGATTTACAACGTGTTCTGCTTGTCACCATCCTGGTGCATCCTGAATCCCGGGACTAAGGGCATGTTCCGTCCCAGTGGAGGGGCGCCTGTTCCAACTCACATCATGGTAGGGGTGAGATTAGCTTGCCCTAGAAATGGAAGAATCAGAAGTGAATTTTAAGGACTTTTCGCTGGAGAAAAAAAAAATCCAATAGAATAAAGTAAGTCCAATAGAAGAATGGACTTTGCCATTTAAAATGATGGCATAACTGCAGGAGTGGGATTAGAGAGGAAGCCACAGCTCAGTTTAGGCTAGAATGTCTTGGAGAATTTAGGGTGGGAATGAGAAGAGATTCGCTGGGCATACTAGTGTGGTGTGGGTAGGCCTGGGCACTGTTCCTGAGCTTCTTCGCTCAAGGCTGCTGCTCATCATTTAAGTCATAGTGCCACTTCTGGCTTTCATGGTAGTTTATTAGAGATAGGATCTAACGGACTTTCCTGCCCAGGCTGGCTTTAAAATGCTATCTTCAGATTTCAGCCCCTGTATAGCTAGGATTATATTTATGAGCCATGGACACAGGACTTTTTAAAAATTGATAACTAATAACTATGTTTATGGGATACAAACATTATCTATACAAGTTTCAGATGGTTTGTATTTTCTCCATGAAGCAGGAGACAAGGTTGTCAGCTGAGAGTGAGGATTCATGCCTCTTAAGTGTTGGAAGTTTAAGGAGAGAGGATCTTCTTAGGCCAGTGTTCGTGTGTAACCTTGGCAACAACTTGTTGGAAATGCAGACTCTCGGGTCTGCCCCAGACCTATTGAATCAAAATCTGCATTTCACCCAAAACCCAGTGGATGTGCGCTGAATTGGATGAGCTCTGATGTGGGAGAGTAGAGAACCACTTTTTTTTTTGCCAGTCCCGGGTTTGAGCTCAGGGGCCTGAGCACTGTCCTTGGGTTTTCTCAAGGCTAGAGCTCTACCCCTTGAGCCACAGCACCTCTTCCAGCCCAGGTCTTTGTGCCTGCTAAGCAAGCATTCTACTACTAGGCCAAACTCCCATCCCCAAGAACTACTATTTGAGGGAACTGTTAAAATGGATTGCCAGGCAGTGGATAGCAGGGCAGTCGCTTGAGGTCAGCCTCTGTTCTCCCTCCTCCCTCCTCCCTCCCTTTCTTCCTTTCTTCTGTCTGTTTTCTCTCTTCAATTTCTCAATACCACATAACAGAAAAAGCTAGAACTAGTGCTATGGCTCAAGTGGTAAGAGTGCTAGCTTTGAGAAAGCTCAGGGACAGTACCTAGGTCCTGAATTCAAGCCCCAGGACTGGCATACATACACACAAAAATTCCCAAAGAAGCTCAGGGACAGTATCCAGGCCCTGAGTTCAAGCCCTAGGACTGGCAAAACAAAACAAAAAAAAGTCTACATTTTTTCTGCCTGGGCTGAGTCTGAGACCCTCAGATCTCAGCCTCTTGAATAGCTATGAACTACCAGTGCCTAGCTCCTGCCACTGACGTATTGCTAACACCAGAAGCAGAGAGGAAAAAGAGGGGAGCCAGTATCAGAGAAGTTTGACATAAGAAGCTTGTACTCAGGCAAAAGAGCCTCAAGATATGATGTGCTTTTTGAAGGGCATCATGGCACAATGCTTTGTGCCCAGTGAGGATTTTACAATAGGCAATCAGAAGGGGAAACTTGAGGTCCTGGTGCTTTGAGATGTCCCTGCTTGAGACACCCAGACTAGAAGCTCTGGAGTCCTCTCCATCTTCATTCCCAGGTGGCTCCCTGAAGAGACAGTCCTGATGGACTCCCTGGAAGCCTGGCACGATGCTGCACATTGACCTGTACTGTTACAGATTGAATTATGTCCTCTCTTAGGATGGGGGTCGTACTGGAGGAGGTGGCCTCCAATCCAGGACACCTGGTGTCCCTGTGAGAAAAGGATTAAACAGAGGCAGGTACAGGAGGGTAGAATGCAGGGAAGGACAGAGGTCAGCAGGCTACAGCTTCAGGACAAGGAGTGCCTGGGGCCACTGGAAGCTGGGGGAAAAAAAAGAAAAGAAAAAAGGAAGGATTCTTCTCTATAGGCTTTGAGGGAGCTAGGCCCTGCCAGTCCTTCAGCTTAGACTTCTGGCAGCCAGAGCTGTGAGACAATCAACTTCTGTTGTTCTAAAACACTCTGTGTGTGTGGTGCTTTGTTACAGCAGTCCTAGGGAAGTGAGCTGTGACCCTGATTCTTTGCCAGAGCTTTTCAAAACTCCCTGTGCTGTATACCACCATTTGAAGTACTCTACAGCTGAGGACCGGGGTCTTATGCCCTTATTCCTAACTACTCGGGAGGCTGAGATCTGAGGATCACTGTTTTAAGCCAGCCCTAGCAGAATAGTCTGTGAGGCACTTATGTCTAATTAACCAGCCAAAAAGCCAGAAGTGAAGGTATGGATCAAGTGGCTTGGTGACAATCTTGAGCAAAAAAACAAAAACAAGCAAAAGTGCAAGGCCCTGAGTTCAAGCCCTAATACAAACATATCTTAAAAAGAAAGAGGGCTAAGCCCGGAGTTTGGCCTAGTAGTAGAGTGCTTGCCTAGCATGCACGAAGACCTGGGTTTGATTCCTCGGTACCACATACATAAAAAAAAAAGCCAGATGTGGCTCAAGTGGTAGAATTCTAGCTTTGAGAAAAACCCAGGGACAGTGCTCAGGCCCTGAGCCCAAGTCCAGGATTGGCAAAACAAAAGGAAGAAAGAAAGAAAGGAAGAAAGAAAGAAAGAAAGGCAGGCTGGGAGTGTGGTGTAGACGTAGAGTGCTTGTCTAGCTTGCATAAAGCCCTGGGTTTGATTCCTTAGTATCACATATACAGGAAATGCCAGAAGTGGCACTGTGGCTCAAGAGGCAGAACACTAATCTTGAACAAAAACTGTCCAAGGACAGTGCCCAGACCCTGAGTTCAAGTCCTATGACTGGCCAAAAAAAGAAAAAAAAAGATTAAAGAAAAGAAGGAAAGAGAGGAAGAAGGAAAGAAACTGTCTTAGAGGATAGCAGATCACCTCCCAATTTACTTCTGAATCTGTTCTAGCCCGTAGAACAGAAGAGTGACTCAGCCAGTGTCTAACTGTAATTGAACTTCCAGCCAGCCAGGTAGATATAACAACTCTACTTTCCAGGTAAGAAACTTCAGGGATGTTTAATAAGTTACCCCAAATCACCCAGCTCCTAGGTAGGGGAATTAGAACTGAGATAAAACTTTCGTTTGGCTCTGACTCCGAGTCCTGCCATGACTAGTCTGGTTCCAAGAAGGCACCACTGCTGTTGAGTCAGGGAACGCCTCTGGGGACTCTATGCTATCCAGGTGTGCACCCTTGGGTGATTACCTTAGCAGGTGTCCCTCCTGGTAACCAGACTCCTTCTGGCCCCAGAGAAAGCCTGAGGAAATGTGACAGAATGTCATTGGGGGTGAAGCAGAGGAATGAAGAGCCATGAGAAGACAAACTCCATGACTCAGGAGCTAGCCCAACATACCAAACTCCTCAGGACAGGTCTTCAAGGAAGGCCAGTAGAGGAAAAGAGGAAAAGAGGTTCTGGGAAACTATCTCTCCTTAAACTGCCATCTCCCTACCATCTCACACATCATCTCCCTGCTCTGCCTGGCCCTTCCTATCAGAACACTGCACCATCCCCTCTCTCTTCAGTGGCCTTTCATTGCTCCTGCTTCGTAGCTTCCTCTGACCACTTCCTCTACCCATGGCCTTCAACTACTTACTAAGGTAGCCCTTAGGTCGGTACTAAGGTAGTGTGTTTACTGGTGCTATTTTCTTCTCTTTCTCTCTTTGGATCTTTTCGGGGGGGGGGGGATTTTTTTTTTAATGCCAATACTTATGGCTTGAACTTAAGGTCTTGTGTTCTCCCTTGGATTTTTCACTCAAGGTTAATGGTTTACCACTTGAACCATAATGTCATTTCCAGATTAATTGGAAGTGAGAGTCTCATGTACTTTTCTGCCCAAGCTGGCTATAAACCAAGATCCTCAGATCTTTGCATCCTGGGTAACTAGGATTACAGGTGTGAATACTGATACTTGGCTCTAAATGGGACAAAAATATTCCAAAAGAACTGGAAAAGTATGGAGTGAGCTCTTGGAGGACCAAGAGAACTTCAGGGTCTCTGTGAAGAAGTGTCACTGAAGAAGTTGACTGTGAAAGCTTTTGGCTTAGGACTCAAACCCAGATTCTCTTGCATGCTAGGGCTACCATCTTGGATCTGCCCCTGGCAAGTCCCTTACCATTGAACCACACCCTTCAACAGGATTGCTTTGAAAACATTTTAAAACAAGAAACTGAAAGTATCAAATCTGTGTGTTGCCATATCACTTTGGCTGGAGCTTGGGGAAGGAATGAGAGTGAGGATGATTAATGCAAAAGTTGACTATAGGGCCGGGAGTTTGGCCTAGTGGTTAAAGTGCTTGCCTAGCATGCATGAAGACCCGGGTTTGATTCCTCGGTACCACATACATAGAAAAAAGCTGGAAGTGGTGCTGAGGCTCAAGTGGTAGAGCTCTAGCCTTGAGAAAATCCAAGGACAGTGCTCAGGCCCTGAGCTTAAGCCCAGGACTGGCAAAAAAAAAAAATGTTGACAATAATAGCTGTTGGGCCTGTTTCTGCATCAGTTGTGAGCTAAAATGGGTTTTACATTTATTTCTTTATTTTGGGGATATAAATGTCATGAGGTAGCCAGACTGGCTTCCAATTTATGTCTCAGTGTCACAAATGACTGAGATTATAGGCCTATGCCACTGCACCCCGCTGATTGTGTGTATGTGCCAGTATTGAGCCTTGAACTCAGGACCTAGACACTGTCCCTGAACTTTTTTTTTTTTTTGCAAAGGTTGGCTTTGAATCAGTATCTTCAGATCTTAGGTTCTTGAGTAGCTAGAATTACAGGCAGGGCTTTGTATTTATTTCATCTTGCAGAACTTGGGTTTTGAACTTAGGGCTTTGTGCTTGTTAGGCAGATGCTGTATTACCATGATGCCCCCAAAACAAAAGAGGAGGAAAGGGGTTGACAAATAAAAGAATAGCCAGGTGTCAGTGGCTCTTGCTTGTAATCCTAGCTACTCAGGAGGCTGAGACCGGAGGATCCTCACAGTTCAAAGCCAGCCCAGGCATGAAAGTCCGGGAGACTCTTATCTCCAGTTAACCACCAGAAAACCAGAAGTGTGCTGTCGTTCAAGTGGTAGAGCACTAGTCTTGAGCGGAAGAGCTCAAAGATAACACCCAGACCCAAAGTTCAAGCCCCATGATCAAAAAAAAAATCAAAAAAAAAATTTGGTGACTCATGAAAATCATGTGAAATTCAAACAAATTGTACTGAAATACAGGTATGTTGTTCATTAGCTTATATATATAGCTTAAATTATTCTCCCTCCTTCCCTCCCCTTCTCCCCCCACCTCTTTTCTAGGGACAGGTGACAGTGCTTCATGCCTCCAATCCTAGCTACTAAGAAGACTTTGGTCTGAGAATTGTAGCTTGAAGCCAATCCAGGCAAGAAAATCCATGAGATTATATCTTATCTCCAATTAACCACCAAAAATCCAGAATTATTGCTGTGGCTCAAGTGGTAGAGTGCTAGCCCTGAGTGAAAAAGATAAAGGAAAGCCCCTAGGCTCTGACTTCAACACCCCCTCCCCACTGATGTGTGCGTGTGTGCACACACACACAAACTTGAGCAAAAATTTACTAAAGCAGGTAAAAGTAGGGAGAAGTGGAAAAGAGAAACATTTCCTGCTTCCCACTCAAGCTATGGGGGTAAAAGATTCAGAGCAGCAGTTCCTGGGTATAGCCTTTACACTCTGGGCTGGGTTAAATACACGTGATCATGTTCGTTCAGGGACTCCTAATCTGTAGACAGTGATTTGGTTGGTAAGATGGGTGAGGCCATCTGATACTCAGATAACCTTTAGGACTTCCTTCTGCCAGATAGGCCCTTCCTGATTTCTGCTTGGACTGCAATGGCAGACTACACACTTAGTACACTGTGTGGGCTCTGACACAATAGTCTTGATTTTCTTTCTTGGCTTGTAGAATCTAAACTACTTGCCTTTAAAGAAGGGATTGTTTTAGAACTTCCGGCACAGTTTTAGAACTGCCTGCCATGGGATAACAGCAGTGTGGGCTGGAGCAAACCGGATGAATCTGAGAATTGTTCAGAGGTAGACTGAGTACATGGAGGACAAAGGAGTCTAGGCAGACTCCTAGCACTCTGGTGTGAGCAACTGTGTAAATACTGATGCCAGGCAGTCCAAGAACAACCGGGAGGATAGGGGAACTCAGCAGCTGGTGAAAGGCAGGGACTGGGAGGAAGAGAAAGCACTGTTTCCAAAATGGAGCTGTGTAGGAGCTGAGGCCCCTTGAATGTTGCTTAGTTGGTGAGATTGGCCTACTGTGTATGTTTAGGACAGAAACTGAATAAAAAAGACACTTCTGGGGCTTTAGGTTCCTGATAAACTTCTGGGGCAGAGTTGGAGTGGCTAAAAGCATCATCATTTTTCTCCTGGCCTGTTTGCCTTGGGATGCAGGCTTCTTGGCAAGGCTATGCCATTGTTTGTCAGCAGGTGGCGCTAAAGTGCCATGGTGGGAGTAGAGGCAGAGGCTGAGTTAGGGGTGAAGGAGGTGAGAGGCTCAGTTCTGTTTCAACCAGGTGGTAGTAGCAGGAAAGGGGGTGGCATCCATGTCTTTCTCTGTACTGCGTGTTTAGGGAAGAATAGGCCTTTGTTTCTGGGGCAAAGACTCCTTCAGGGCAAGGGTGGATGTGGTATCTGGAGTGGAGGGGTACCCGTGCAGCCCTCCTCCCTTTCAGCTTCTGTCATTTCCTCCATTTTCTGGCCTCTGGGTCTGTAGAAATCCTACTTCAGAGGCCTTCAGGGCACAGACCCCAATTCTGGGAAGCCTCTCTTTGTGTACCCTCTCCTGTCCAGTCATGTCAAGATTCAGGTTTCTTGTGTCTGGGATTTCCAAAACTAGGATGGATGTGGAGAAAAAGAGCTGGGTTTGGCCTATACCTGTGGTGATACCAGAGAGCCACCCATTCCTCCACCTCCCCCCCTCCCTAGTCCGTGTCATCCTCCTGGCTCTTGGGCAAGGGACCATTCTTCTTTCAGAGGCTAGGAGACAGGCCTGAGGCTGTGGGATGTGGCAGGCACGATGCTCTGGGAGGCCTGTAGGACAAGCGTGAGCTGCTAGCCCCTTTTCCTGATGCTAGTACTGGCTTGCACCCGTCCACTGCTGGGCTTCAGTCAGTTGACTCTCCTGTTCTAAAGGGGGCACAGGTCCATGAAGGAGCAGGAGGAAGGGAGGGGTTGTGCTGGCAATCAAAGAGCTGTGCTGTAGGGACAGGAACAGGGTTTGTCTTTGCAGCACTTCCTGCTGGCTCTGGCTAGCCTCTCCTGTCCACCTCTTCAATGGATTTCCCTGGCCCACGGTATTGGAAAATTCCTTCGCAAAGGCTTCTGGGAATCTTTGGCAGCCGTGTGTGGGGTGACTTCTTGCCACTCATTCTGAAAGGGTTAAGCTCCACCTAGGATCTCATCCGAGGTGAGTTTTTCCTCAAACTCGATCTGACTTTATAATCACTGAGAGTATGATATTAAAAGAGAAGTTTGAGGCCAGGTGTGGCCGTTTATCTCTGTAATCCCAGCTATTCAGGAGGCATAGCTTAGGAGAAATGTAGTATGAGGGAGACTAATGCTGCCTAAAAGTAAGACTTCTCTCAATAAAGATGTATTCCCAGCTATGCTGGTAACCACAGATGGGTAGGAGGATTATAGGAGTCCAGTTCTGCACCAGATATAAGTTGGGCGCCAGTGACTCACGCCTGTAATCCTAGCTACTCAGGAGGCTGAGATCTGAGGATCAGGGTTTGAAGCCAGACCAGACAGGAAAGTTCATGAGACTTATTTCCAGTTAACCACCAATAAATGGGATGTGGAGCTGTGGCTCAAGTGGTAGAATGCTAATCTTTTATTTTTTTTTTGGACAGTCCTGGGCCTTGAACTCAGGGCCTGAGTACTGTCCTTGGGCTTTCTCAAGGCTAGAGCTCTACCACTTGAGCCAAAACACCACCTCTGGCTTTTTTTTTTTCCTATGTATGTGGTACTGAGGAATGGAACCCAGGTCTTCATGCATGCGAGGCAAGCAACTGTACCACTAGGCCAAACTCGCAGCCCCTAGAATGCTAATCTTGAGCACTAAAGCGCTCTCTCTCTCTCTCTCTCTCTCTCTCTCTCTCTCTCTCTCTCTCTCTCTCTCTCTCACACACACACACACACACACACACACACACACAAAATCCCCAAAGGCAACAAGTGTCTACTTGAAAAATAACTAAAGCACAAAGGCCTTGGGGTTGTAGTTCTGGTGGTAGAACACCGGCCTGTCATGAGGACTTGCAGCCAAACCTGAGTCCCGTTCACAACAACAAAGACAAAAATCAAAATGGATGGCTGGTTTCCATGTTAGCCAATCAGGGATGGCACCAAGATGTAACTTAGCCATCAGGCTTTTCAGGTGACAGCTGTGCTGCTGCTCTAGACCACGGTTCCCACAGCATGTTGTTCAAGCCCTGCATAGTTTAAAGAAAAGTAGGGCCTTGTCTGGCTACCTGGTTGATAATGGCAGGAAGACAGCCTTTGCTTACCTGTGCATCTTGGACTACACCAGGTCATCTGTGCTAACAAATGTCAATTCCAAGGAGAAGGCTTAGGTTGTACCGTGCTCATTTAACCTGTGGAAGTTGCTGGAGACCCCTAGAAGTAACCCAGAGAATCTCTAGTATTGGGTTTTATTTTTGGTTGGTCGTGGGCCTTTGACTCTGGGCCTGGGTGCTGTCCCTGAGCTCTTCAGCTCAAGGCTACCACCCTACCCCTTGAGCCACAGCACTACTTCCAGTTTTCTGGTGGTTAATTGGAGATAAGAGTCTCACAGACTTTATAGTGCCCAGGCTGGCTTTGAACCTCAGATCTCAGCAACTTGAGTAGCTAGGATTACAGCTGATGAGCCTGGCCCGAATCTCTAGTATTCTTTTTTTTTTTTTTTTTTGCCAGTCCTGGGGCTTGAACTCAGGGCCTGAGCACTGTCCTTGGGCTTTCTCAAGACTAGAGCTCTACCACTTGAGCCCAGCACCACCTCTGGCTTTTTCTATGTTTGTAGTATTGAGGAATCAAGCCAGGTCTTCGTGCATGCTAGGCAAGCACTCTACCACTAGGCCAAACTCCTGGCCCCCTAGTATTCTTAACCCTGGGCACAGGAGCTGGGGGGAGGGGTTGCCAGCATGTCCTATATTTGTCACACCTCATGGCTGGGAGAATAAGGCCCTGCCTAAGTGGTTCCACATAGCCAGGGCAGCTGGAGATTTGCACTTGCCCTCTCCTGGACTCTGTCCTGTGTGCTTCTCTCCCGGTGCTCTTTTACTTTGAGTTTCTTTACTCTAATAAACTGTAACTGACTCTTTGCTGAGTTCTGTGGTTTCCTTTAACAATTTGGGAGCACCCTTCCCCCCATCTCCCATTCACTGACCTAATCCTTTAATAAGGCACTGCTCTAGGCTGTGTGATTAACTTCTCTAGGTTCCTTTATGTGGGGCTTTGGGGACCTCTCACCAATGAGCTCCACTGAAGGAGCTCTTTGGCCTAGAGTGGCCTAGAGTACCCCAGGCCTGTTGTCTCCACAGACTAGGGGTCAGGAGGCTGTGAATTGTCTAGGTATTGTTTGGTGGTGTTAATTCTGAACAGTTCTCCTGGGTCTCTGAGCTTCACTTTCCTCATTTTTCTACTCCTCCCCCCTCTTCATTCCCCATCCCTCCTTGCTGGTACTGGGGCTTGGGCTTGAACTCAGGAACTTGCTGCCTTGCATGGTTTTTCACTCAAGGCTGATGGGCAACCACTTGAAGCACAGATCTACTTCCTGGCTTTTGCTGGTTAATTGGAGATAAGAGTGCCGCTGACTTTTCTGCCCAGGCTAGCTAGGAACCACAATCCTCAGATCTCTTGAGTAGGTAGAATTACAGGCGTGGACTCGTAGAACCCAGCTATTTCCTCATTTTCAGATGGGGGCTTGGAGACATTTCTGTTCTCCCGGGGTATGACAAGGGCCTGCAGAAATCACTTCTGGCAGCACCATCAGAGAATGTGCAGGGACCCACCAGACCCTGAGTAGTCCATTTCACCCAGTTGCCCCATTCCAGGTTCTCCCTGGTGCAGCCTCCTTTGCTGAGCCACAGGCCCTGGGGTCCTGGATCGCACAGGCTCTGACAGATCTAGCCATTCCGTGTTCCCCCTCCAAGAACCACCTCAGGGCAGCAGCCCGCATTCCACAGTACTTGGGCCCTCCCTGCCCGATCCTGACCTGGCCTTGAGGTCAGGGCCTTGAGCCAACACAGGGAGGAAGGCTGCTTAGTGCCTGCTGGTTATGTGGTTTATTCACAGACTCAGCACACGCTGAGGATGGAAGGAAAGAACATTTGGGGGCAAGGCTGGGCCTGGAGTGCAGGGTGGCTTAGGAGGCCATGCAGAGGTTGGATGAGGGGGAGCTCACAGGAGGAGAAGCTGCTGGCTGGGCCAGGCCTGTGTGGGGCACGGCTGGAGGCAGGCAGCATGCAGGAGGCCCTGACTAGATCCGCACGGAGCAAATCCACCCAGGTGGGGGCTGTGAGCCAGGAGGGAGGGGCTGAGGTTATTCTGGGGCCGAGGGAGAAGGGTGGTGGATGGGTGTGAGACAAATAGCAGGCAGCCCTTTCCCCCCTCCCCACCCAGGGAAATGACAGAGTGGGACAGTTGGGACACCTGGTGACTAGTCCTGCTGCTGCCTAGTTTTGGGACTCGATGTGCGATCAGCTAAGCTGATCTGGTGCCTTTCTCTGGCTGATGTGCAGTGGATCATCTGCTTTGGAGATGTTCTGGAGGACGTTTGTAGGGGGGGCAGACACTTCCCAAGAAAGCATCTAGGGGGTCTCGCTAGACATGCGGAGCCTGTGCAGGGAGACTCTCCAGCAAGGCATTCCCTGGCTCTTCTCAGTACCCCCTCTCTAGCCCTAGGTGAGAGGGGCAGCCTCTCTCCCTCCACTCTGGACTCCCTGCTGGGGGAAGGAAGATTGTCGCTTTAATCTCCTGGCCCGTCCTGCCGGCTCCTCACTTCCTGCCTTAACTCTGCAAACTGCAAACAAGGAGTGCAAAGCCCGGATCCTCCTCCCAGGCTTTCTTCCTGGCAATGTCTATTCCCACACAGCAGGGAACAGAAGGAAAAAAAAAGAAAAAAGAAAAGAAAAGAAAAAAAAAAAAAAAGCAAGCCAGTTCCCCGGGTTACATTCCCTGCTTGGGAACAGCAAAGTTTGAAAACGTTGGCAGGTCTGTTTCAAGAAGGTGACCCAGGGGAAGCGGGGTGGGGGCTGGGTGAGACCTGAGCAGGGACTCTGGGTCTGAGGACACCCAGCCACCTGCCCACTTGCCACCGGCCTCTCCCTGAGGCTGGGGTGGAGGGATGCCAGGAGAGAGTGTGTATTGGGGGGAATCCCCCCCAATCAGCACTGGCGGGAGGGGGTGCGGTGCACAGAGCCAGGGCGTTTGGGGATCTTGCGCCAGCGTCGCTTGTCCCAGCGGCAGAGCAGCAGCAGGCGGAAAGTGTCCCGGAAGGCTTTGTTACAGAGTGCGTAGCACATGGGGTTGATGGTGCTGTTGACATAGCACAGCCAGTAGCCCAGCTCCCACAGGGTCTCGGGGACACAGTCCTTGCAGAAAGTGGACACCAGCACCATGATGTTGTAGGGTGTCCAGGTGAGGATGAAGGCCAGCAGGATGGCGCTCAGGGTCCGAGCCGCCTTCTTCTCCTTGACCAGGGAGAAAGTCTTCCGCTTGCTCAGCTGTTCCTTCCCACGGGGCTTCTGGCTTTTGCCGGATCGATCCCTCCCTTTCCGGGTGGGCCTCTTGATTGTATTTGGGGAGGTCTTGGGGGGCTGTTTGGTGGGAGCCTGGGCTTCGGGGTCCACCATGGGCATCTTGATCACTACTTCGGAGCCAGGCTCCTCCCCTTCGGAGGACGTGAGGGACTCCATGGAGCCTTCATCCTCTTCCTCTTCTTCCTTCCAGCTGTAGGCCTGCAGCAGCCTGGGGGTGCGGCAGCATGGGCAGCAGCGGCTGGGAGGGGTGTCTGGGGAGCCCTCAGCCCCTGGCTGAGATCTCTCTGAGCTGCTGCTGCTGCCACCCCCTTTGCCTGGGGTCTCGGAGCCCTGCAGGGCTGCCAGCTCCCGTGCCCGGTTCTCTGTCTCCCGGTAAATGCGCCAGTAGAGTGTGCACATGACGGTGACAGGGAGGTAGAAGGCGGCCATTGCTGTGCCGAAGGTGATGATGGGTTGGGAGAGAAACTGGATATAGCACTCCCCAGCCAGTACTGTCCGCTTTCCTACTAGGTACTGCCAGAAAAGGATAGCTGGAGCCCAGAGGACAAAGGAAACCAGCCAGGCCAGGCTAATCATAAGAGCCGCCCGACGAGGGGTGCGCTTTGCACGGTAGCTCAAGGGCCGGGTCACCGAGAAATAGCGATCAAAACTGATGAGCAGCAGATTCATGACGGAGGCGTTGCTGGCCACATAGTCCAAGGCCAGCCAGAGGTCACAGGCCAGGGTGCCCAGGGCCCAGTGGCCCATGAGCAGGTATGTGGTGTAGAGGTTCATGGAGAAGGTGCCAATGATGAGGTCTGCGCAGGCCAGACTAAGCAGAAAGTAATTATTGACGGTCTTGAGCTCAGTGTTGACCTTGAAGGAGATGAGAACCAGCAAGTTGCCTGTCACTGTGGCCAAAGACAGGAGGCCTGTGGTGATTCCAATAAAGGCCACTTGCCAGGGACCTTTTCCCGGGGCCAGGACGGTGATGTTGGGGCTGACAGCAGGGGGCGCTGAGGTGTTCATGATGGTTGGGTGAGAGGGAGGGCTCCTTCCTTCGGTCAAGGTAAGCGGTTCCTCAGAGAAGGGGCTTCACCTGCAGACAGAGAACATGAACTCTGGTTGAGCCCCTGGGCATCTCTGGTTGACCCAAGTGGAAGGGCAGAGGACTTGACCCTAGAGCCCTGTTGGAGACAGATACCATCACCCTTCCTTCCCTCTGGTGCCTACACCCAGGTCATTTCCGGTGTACTTCGTGAGCCATCAGGAGCTTTCCCAGCATCACGGGGTAGCTTGGAGATCCTGACATCTCACTTTTCACTCATTCCAGCATCACCATTCACATGCTGGACCTCCATTTTGTCGTTGGAAGATGATTCCTAGTTCCTGTCTTACTTAACGCATGTGGGCAAAAACCGGGAGACTCACTTTTTTAATTTAATTTAATTTTTTATTCCAGACCTGGGGCGTGAACTCAGGGCCTGGGTGCTGTCTCTGAGTTTCTTTTTGCTCAAGGCTCATGAAGAGACTCACTTTATTTACACAGTCCTGCCAAATTTCCAAAGCATTTCATCCAACCTTATTAAAACCTTTGATGACTGACAGCCAGACACAGTGCTAAAGCACTTAATGGGGTTATCTAATTTAATGGAGGTGCATCTCATAGAGGCGGGTCTTTATTTCGTTCATTTCACAGGAGGAGGTGATGGTTCTAATTCTTGGATACCAGGACAAAGTGGTGAATAGGATCAAAACTCAGATTTTGCTTTTAATGTGCATGGAGAACTCTAATCTTGGGGTGGGTGGGGAGGAGACACAGAGTGAGGAGGGAGGTCAGGGACAGCCCCAGGCCCTGAGTTTAATCCAGTGAGATTCTTCCATCAAATATAGAGAGATAGGGCTGGGAATTTGGCTTAGTGGTAGAGGGCTTGCCTAGCATGCATGAAGCCCTGGGTTTGATTCCTCAGTACTACTTCAACAGAAAAAAAAAAGGAAGTGGTATTGTGGCTCAAGTAGTAGAATGGTAGCAAAAGAAGCTCAGGGGCAGTGTTCAAGCCTCAGGACTGGCAAAAAAAAAATCTATCTATCCATCCTTCCATAGATAGATAAGAACTTCATAAGAAAAGCCAGAACTTTAGAGAAAAGAGAAGAGAAGGAAGTGGGGGGGGGGCAGAATGTATGTCTGTTTATACCCATACCTTTTATCTGCGAGCATGTATTGGAACTCTTCGGTGGCAGCAGCGGGCAGGGGGCAGGGAGTGGGGGGCAGGTTATGCTGGGTCCCCATACGCTGGTGGTGTGTTCGGTCTGAAGGAAAAACAGGCAACAGGGATGAAGGCCTCAGCTCCTAAGCTAAGTGTGTGGGAGGGGCTGGCCCCAGATGGGTCGTGGGTGGCCCCCTTCCATCTCCCAGCTTTGTCCCAGCTGAGGAGGGGGTAGCAAGGGGAACGGGACGATCCCCCAGACTTTTCTGGGATCTGGCATCTGGCCCAGAAACGAAGGCTGCAGAAAAGGAACACCCAGGACAGCAACCTCCTGAGTGGTTGGGGAAGATCCCGCGGCCAGGCCAAGGCAGAGCCAGGCTGAAACTGATGTGCCACCTGAGCCATGGGCTGGCTGTGATTTAGTGATTTTGTGCATTGCTTCCTTTCTGGCCTCAGATATCCATCCATTGGAGAGGTTGGGCATCCTCGCAACCCACATGTATGGCCTTCAAGGCTTTTTGTTTTGTTTTGTTTTGAACTTGGAGCCAGGGAGCTGTCTCTGAGCAACCTCCTCCCCCCTCCTCTCCCCCCTCCCCTCCCCCCCAAGTCTAGTACTCTTACCATTTTAAGCCACTTCCAGCTCCACTTCCAGCTCTTTGGTGGTTAGAGATAAGAGTCTCAGGGACTTTCCTGCCCAGGCTGGCTTTGAACCATGATCCTCAGATCTCAGCCTCCTGAATAGCTAAGATGACAGGCGTGAGCCACTGGTGCAGGGTTGTATTTTTAGAACAATTTCCAGGAAGAGATTTTTAGGTAAGGGCCTACCAAGCCCTGGTGCTCCTTGGGGAACCTGGATGATGGTATTGTCCCTGTGACAGAGGATGTGGGCAGTGTGTGTGGCCGGGTGAACTGTCAGCAGTTCACCAAGAGCAATGAGCTCTCAGTGTAGAGGAGCCAGCGTGTGACAGCACATGCAAAGGCCATGGATGTCAGTGTGCATTGCTGTGTCCAGATAGTTCCCCTGGGAGGAGGCACGAGTAACATCTTGGTGGAAGGGCCTGGCTCAAGCAGTAGAGCGCCTGCTAGGAAGCACAAGGGCCTGAGTCCATACTTGAGTACTGGGGTGAAAAGAAGGGTTCAGCTTTGGTGGGAAGCCAGGGGCTCATACCTATAATCGTAGCTACTCATAAGGCTGAGACCTGGAAGACCATGGTTTGAAGCCAGCCAGGGCAGAAAAGTCTGAGAGACTCCATTGCCAAAATGCTTGCCTGGGAGAATTGTTCAAGGGGTAGAGTATCAGTTGTGAGTGAACAAACCTAAGACCCCTTGAATTCAAGCCCTGATTCTGGCAAAAACCACAAAATAAACCAAAAACCTGGAACAAGACAAAAAATTCCAAACAATAACACCTCCCCCCCAAAAAAAGGCATTCTGAAGCCAGACTGTCCGGATTTGAATTCAGGCTTCACAATTTACTGGATATATGATTGTTGCTAGTGATGTAACAGGTTTATGTCTCAGTTTCCTTAATTGTAATGATAATGCCTATCAGCTTGTAGCTAATATCTTTAGAAATTATTGGGGGAATTAAATGAGTGAATAAATGTCAAATGCTTATAATAGTCTCTGACGCACATTAATTCTTTGTGTATGTAGGGATAAACAGAGTTGTCTACTGCAGTTTTTACTTTTATTAAAATATCTGTGGTTGGTGCTGGTGGCTCATGCCTATAAATCCTAGCTACTCAGAAGTCTGTGATCTGAGGAGTAAGGTTCAAAGCCAGCCTTGGCAGGAAAGTCTGTGAAATCCTTCTCTCCACTTAACCGCCAAAAAGCTAGAAGTGGCACTGTGGTTTAAGTGGTAGAAAGAACAGCCTTGAGCAAAAAGGCTCAAGGACAGTGCCCAGGCACTGAGTTCAGGCTGCAGCAAGCTCTGCACACATGCACACGCATGCATACACACACACACACACACACACACACACACACACACACACACCCCTGTGGTCAGGTGCTAGTGGCTTAGGTCCAAATCCTAGTTGCTAACAACTCAGGAGGATGATATCTAGGATCATTTTTTTTTTTGCTAGTCCTGGGGCTTGAACTCAGGCCTGGGCACTGTCCCTGAGCTTCTTTTGCTCAAGGCTAGCATTCTACCACTTGAGCCACAGTGCCACTTCTGGCCACTTCTGTTTCTGTGGTACTGAGGAATCGAACCCAGGGCTTCATGCATGCCAGGCAAGCACTCTACCACATTCCCACTAGGGATCAATGCTTGAAGCCAGCATGGGTTCAGGCTGTGAGACTCTATCTTCAATTAACCAGCAATAAAATAAAACAACAACAAAAACCGCAACAAACCCTGGAAGTGGAGTTGTGGCTCAAATAGTAGATCACATCTTGAAAAGGAAAAGCAGAGCAAGAGCATGAGGCCTTGAGTTAAAGTCCCAGTATGGGCACAAACCAAACAAACCTGAGCATCAGACATGTCCCGGGTTTAATACCCACAGTGGGGCAAGTGAGTCTGTGATAGAGGGCTCAGTGGTAAAGCACTTACCTAACATTTGTAAGACACTAGATTTGATCTCCAACACTCCCTTTCCAAGCCAGATAGTACATTTGATGTTAACAGGGACTAGGACTGTTTTATAGATGAAGAAGCAGAGGCCAAGTTAAAGCAAGACAGTTTGCCCTGGATGGTACAAGTGAGGGAGGGGCTGGGCTGAGAGCCCAAGTACTTTGTCCCAATGAAACTTCATTTATAAGAGCTGAGGACTGACTGGTGAGGAGGCTGGAGTTTACCAATTTGTATTAGAAAAAAAAGCCACATTGACTTAGAATATAATTTATCTTGATTACTGAATGTTGTTGCATTCTCCCCTAACTAAAAGTCAGACCTGGGGCTAGAGACTATGACCAGGCTTTCTCAGGGGAAGCTACTGGGAGAACTTCCCATCAGTATTTGTTCTGCCCAACAGTTGTCCCTTAAGTTTTCTGAAATAAGGGCTGTTTAATATCCATTGTCTAAAGGGAGTAACTGAGGTGCACGGAAAAGGAGGATAAGAAGTCTTCATCTAGCTCAAAGTTTCTTGATCCCTTGACCACCGACCCCATATCATACCCCTTCTCCCAGGTACCAAGGGGTCTGCTGCCCCATGGGCCCTAGACAAAGACTTGCAAAAACACAGCCAGATGGGGGAAGGGATTGCTCTGTGGGGTGAGAGGTTGCATCTCCAGATAGCAGGGGCCTCTGTCTGCTTCGAAGGTTGACCCTTAGTCCAGCCTAGGTTAGGACTTAGAGTGTGGTGAGTCACTACAAAATTTCAGTAATCAAAAAACTAATATTAACAACAACAAAAGGAATCAGTGCAAAAATGAATGATTACCACAGTGTCAAAGATAAGACCCAGGCCCAGAGTTTGATCTAGTGGGAGAGTGCTTGCCTAGCACGCACAAAGACCGGGATTCCATTCCTCAGTACTACATATATAGAAAAGCCGGAAGTGGTGCTGTGGCTCAAGTGGTGGAGTGCTAGCCTTGAGGAAAGCCCAAGGCCAGTGCTCAGGCCCTGAGTTCAAGCCCCAGGACTAGCAAAAAAAAAAAAAAAAAGATAGGACCCAGCCCTGTCTCAATTATTTTACCCTTGTACATTCAGTACTTGTTCCCATGGAACTTTATTTATAAAAAGAGACAGCCAGCCTGTGGGTTGTAATTTGTTATTTGATGATGTTATTCTCTTTTCTTTGTCTTTTTGGTGTGCTGGTACGGGGGTTTGAACTCAGAGCTTCAGTCTCACTTGATTTTTTTCACTCAAGGCTAGTGCTCTACCACTTGGAGACACAGTTCCACCTCCTGCTTTTTGCTAGGTAATTGCAAATGCATTTTTTCTCTTTATTTTTTATTTTAATGTATAGAGGGGTTACAGTTATAATCACCAGATAGAAGGTGCATTACTTCTCACACATTGATACCCCTTCTCATGTGTGGAAATAAAATCTTGCAGACTTTTCTATAGACTTTTCTTTGAACCTTGATCACAAGATCTCAGTCTCGTGAGTAGCGAGGACTACAACACCTGGCATTATTATTATTATTATTATTATTATTATTATTATTATTTTCTGAGAAAAGCTCTCACTATATAGCCTAGGCTGGTCTTGAATTCACCATCTTCCTGCATTAGTCTCCCAAGTGCTGGGATTGCAGGCATGTGTCACCCTGTGTAGTCTGTTACTTAATTTAAAAATGATGTAATGCGGCTGGGAATGTGGCTTAGTGGTAGAGTGCTTGCCTAGCATGCACGAAGACCCAGGTTTGATTCCTCAGTACCACATACACTGAAAAAGCTGGAAATGGCATTGTGGCTCTAGTGGTAGAGTGCTAGCCTTGAGCAAAAGAAGACCAGGGGCAGTGCTCAGGCCCTGAGTTCAAGCCCCAAGACTGGCAAAAAAAAAAAAAAAAAAAAAAGATATATTTCTCCAGGTAAGTGAAGGGTTCTTTGTTTTCCTTCTCTTTTCTTTTTGAGGGTACTGAAGGTACCCAGGGCCCCATGCCTCCTGAGACTATATTCTACCACACAGCTACACTTCCAGTCTCTGTGTGGTATGTGTGCCTCTCACCCAGTCCTGATGCTGAAGCCCAGTGTTGTTCCTGCTTAGCTGTGTGACCAGGTGTAACCACTCAACCTTTTATTTCCCTGTCATCCCGCCCTCCCAATCTGCCCGCAGCCAATGAGCATGAGGTTCCAAAGCAGACATGCGCAATTAAAGGCCTCTGCTATTTTTCCTGATCCACTTCTGAAGGTCTTTCCAGTCCCCAGCTCTAGCCCAGGCCCTCCCTAGTTCTCTGCCTGCTCCAATGTGTTAGACCAGCCTAACTTCTGAGGAGTCCTGAAACCACCATCCCTAGATGCTACCCTGAGGTGTGGCTGGAGATTTACTTGGGCTCACTCAAGGTGGAGTAACATTAACTACATAAGAACACAAGCTCTTGCTGGGTATTAGCGACAGCAGTGATCTATTAAGCAAATGCTTTCAGGACAGGAGAATTTGTGAGAAAAAGTAACCCAAGGATCCTTTGAGGTAAGGAGGCTGGCAATTCTTTGCCTTTCTTGATGGCTAGAAATACCTTCCAGCTCTCTTTAATTCATGAAGAGAGCTGGAAGGTAATTAATTAATTAATGTTGGATTTGGGGTTTGAACTCAGGGTCCTTGTGCTTGCCAGGCAGGTGTTTGAACATTTATGCCATACCCTCCATCCTTTTTGCAGTTATTATTTACTTATTTTATTTTGCCAGTCTTGGAGCTTGAACTCAGGGCCTGGGCACTGTTCTTGAACACTTTTTGCTCAAGGCTTGCGCCCTGCCACTTGAGTCACAGCACCACTTCTGGCATTTTCTGAGTATGTGGTACTGAAGAACAGAACCCAGGGCTCATGCATGCTAGGCGAGCACTCTACCACTAGGCTACACTCCTGGCCCGTTATTTTTAAGACAAGGTCTTAATTTTATGCCTGAGCTGTGATTTCTCCCTATTTAAGCTTCTTATATAGCTGGGACAACAGACACATATCACCACACTCAGCTTTTATTTGTTGAGATGATGGGTTTATGAACTTTTTGCCTGGGTTGGCATCCAACTGTAATCTTCCTGAGTAGCTTGGATTACAGACACAGCACCATACCTGGGATAATTTCATTTTTGAATGGGGGTAACAGAACCTGTTGGACAGACTGCCAGTTTTGAATGAAAAAGCCAAGCAACAGTATCCAAATGCTGAATTCGAATCCCAGTATTGGCACACATACAAAAGAAAATCTGCAAGGTCCAGCGGGAGGACACTGGGTTGGAGGAAGACACCCCAAAGCTATTCTGAGCTTCGAGCTCTTGTCTCACATATGACCTTGGGTTGACCTTGGGCAAATCAGTCTGCCCCAGGAACCCTTGGAATGGATGGGTACAAACTCCTAGCACTAATGTTTGTGTGTGAGAGTGTGTGCATTGCTGAGCAAGACTAGGGAGTGGTGGGGGTGATTCCATTGCTTTGTCCGGATAGGATGAGACTCTGTTCTTGGAGGGTGTCATGTCTGGGGTCACAGGAAGTTGTCAAGGAAGCAGGAAGAAGCTTTTCTGTCCAGGACTCTGGCCTCCTGATGAAGACTGCTGGGAGCTTTTTAATAGCATTACTAATATTATCATAGCAACTGCTATTTACTGACTGCCTGAATATACCAGACATGGCTCTATGCATTATGTACATGATTTAATTTACCTGTTACATCTCCTTATGCAATGCGTTCTATTACCCCCAATTTGGAAAAGAGGCGACTAAAGTTCTAGACCTTAAGACCTTATAGTCCAGCAGCAATGCAGGCAGGATCTGGACCCCATCAGTCTGTCCCTGAGGATGCGCCTCTCCCACCCCCCTCTAAACTGTTCTTGAGAGCATGGAGGAGGGGCTCTTCAGTCTCTTTGTCTATCTCCACTGACTTGGCTAAATCTTAGTTTGAATCAGTCGACAATGAGGAATCAGTTTTTCCTTTCAAATCAGGCGTGTGTGTGTGTGTGTGTGTGTGTGTGTGTGTGTGTGTCTGCGTGTCTGCGTGTGTGTGTCTGCCTGCCTGCGTGTGTCTGCCATCTATCCATGTGATGTAAGATGACAGCACTGAGCATGGGAGAGGGCTAGCCATAGTTCTGTGAGTAAGAGGCTGGGTAAAGATTCAGTTGGCTTCTCCTGCTGCTTTATTGCAGGGCTCAGATAGTAGTTGCTTGATAAATATTTGTGGACTAACTATGTAAGTGTGTACATGGGATCTTCCTATTGACTTCAGGCCTGGGCGCATGACGATGAGCCTGAGAGGTCTCAGGGTCCACTCCAGAGTAGGGTCTAGGGACTCCTCTCGGTTCCTCTAGTCCCTCATCTGCCATACCTCTAGGTTTTGTTTGTGGGTTGATGAGGCCCTGCCTGGCATGAAAACACAGGAGAAGAAACCAAGGCATCCTTATCTGTAGGAGTGGACCAAGGAAACCTTGCCTTACCTGACATGCAGGGGAGCCAGGTGGGGTTCAGAATGTGTGTGGATGTAGGATGGTACCTGTCCTGTCAGTGTGTGTGTGTGTGTGTGTGTGTGTGTGTGTGTGTGTGTGTGTGTGTTGTGTGTGTGTAAGTCAGTCAGCTTGGGCTAAAAGAGTTAAGGGATGAAGTCAGAGTCCATTCCACCAGGCAAGCCAGGCAGGCTGTTGACCACAGCGCCCTGGACCAATCCCTCAGGGCGGGGATCTGGCTGGTGCCAGGAAGGGGGAGGGAAGAGAAGTGCTCGGGGAGGCAGGAATGAGATTGGCCTTCCTGAGCCCCTGTTCCTCTGGGAGAGTAGACAGGGGAGATTGGGAGGACAGTAGTCTGTTGGGGAAGGGATTTAGGAGAGAGGTGTGGAGCCATCTTGCCATTCTGAGCATGGAAGCTGGCAGACAACCCTGACTGAGGCAAAGGACAATACTTGGAGGGGGGCACGTCACCCCTGGGCATGCCTCACAGTATTTTGCTTTGTTTTGTGCCATTACTAGAGCTTGGAACTCAGAGCCGGATGCTGTCTCTGACCTTTTTTGCTCAAGGCTGGCATTCTATCACTTGAAATACAATTTTACTGCTGGCTTTTGGGTGGTTAATTGGACATATGAGTCACATGGACTTTCCTGCCTGGGTTGGCTTTGAACCTGGATCCTCAGAGCTCAATCTCCTGAGTAGCTAGAATTATAGGAGTGAGCCACCAGTGCCCAGCTTCTCACTGGTCTCTGTTGCTGGTGCCTTAGTCCAGAAACCATCTTCCCAGGTACCTCTTTCCCTCTCTGATCCATAAGGATGCACAAGCCTTCCAGCCTTGATACCTGGCCTTGGGAATGAGGGAGCAGACAAACAGAACAAATGCCATTTTCAGGGCTGGGAATGTGGCTTAGTGGTAGAGCTTGCCTAGCATGCACAAAGCCTGGGTTTGATTCCACAGTACCACAGACACACAAAAAGCTGGAGATGGAGCTGTGGCTCAAGTGGTAGAGCGCTAGCCTTGAGCAAAAGAAGCTCAGGAACAATGCCTAGGCCCCGAGTTCAAGCCCTGGACTGGCAAAAAAAAAAAGAATGAACCCTATTTTCAGTGCCAACTCGCCAGTAGGGGTGCCAGGCTGCCCTGCTGTGGTAGGCAGCAGGTATCATCTGTTAAATGCTTTAGGAATACACTGCTGGGCTAGAAGAGGTTCTTTGTCCTAGAACCATTGCCAAATCTTTGCACCCTGGATGTACCTTTGACAATGGCCCATCTTTAGCCAGATCATGTCAAAATCTGTCCCTGAGCAGGCTGGATCCTGGACTTCTCTAGGCTGGTGTGACAACCTCATTTTCTTCTCCATGTACCCCCAGATCCTCAGTCCTTGTACTCCCTCCCCTTTCCCTTTCTTCTCTCTCCCTCCTCCCCCATTCTCCTAGGCATCACCATGGCATCACAGCACAGCAGAAACCCAGGGAGATTCACCCACCTCTTCCCCACCCGCCCGCCTGCCTGCCTGCCTGCCTGCCTGCCTGCCTGCCTGCAGCCTAAGCTTCTGCCTCCCAAAGCTTGCTGCGCCCCCTTCTCTACCATTCTACCATCCGGCTCATGGAGGTGGTAGCATAGTGTTGTGCTGAGAATGAAGAGAATAGGGACCAAGCCCCACGAGGATTTCTAAATCCCCCTTCTGTGGTCATGAATTTGTCTGTTCCCCTTTCTCAGCCTCAGTTTCTTCATCCACACAATGGGCAGGTACTACCTCGCTTCCTTCCTTGACACTTTGAATATCTCATAGCATTCAAGATCCACTTCTCAGATTTCCAGCCACCAGCCCAGCAAGGGAGCCAAGAATCACACCTGTTACCCCCATTTTACCATCTCCTTCCCTTTCATATTTCATTCAGCTTGGATCATTTGATCTTTGCTAAAGTAGCTGAGGCAGAGAACTCTCATTTGAGAGATTATCTCACTGCCAGAGACTGCCTGATTCCCTCCAGCCAGTTGAGTAGGAGGGCTGCAGGTGGATTTTATGGGAAGGGAAGGACCCCCAAACTACCCAAGTCCAAATGATCTAGTGGGTGCTGACAGCCCCTTCCCCAGCTATCTGTCCGGGTGCTGGTAATACAATCAGCATGGCCAGTCACAGAATCCTTATGTCCTAGTATCCCTCTCTTGCTTGGACCTTGGGCCCTTGTGAGTGTATCATACTAAAAAACATAGGGAGGGGCCTCTGGGGCCCCGCACATGTCAGGACCACATTCCCTGGGTGGTGTGGCGGTCATGTGCTTATTTGTCCCTAAGGAACCCAGGAGCTCTGTGCCTGGTCTCTTCCTGGCTCCTGGCCCAACACCCACCTTGGTATCCAGCTCATCCATCTGGTCAGCAGCTTGGCTCAGTCCATCTTGGGGGGGGCTGAAGGTGGTTTGGGGTGGTGGGATCTGGAGTACCCTGAGGAGAGAAGGAGGAACTGGGACTGGTGCCCCTCCCAGAGCGTGTGGGGGGGTCAACCTTTCACAAGATCCTAGAGCTCAAGGCTGCTACCTGTCCTTTCCACTCTGCTCTTGGGCTACTGGGTGCTCTGTGCCCACTCCCTAACAGCCTAATCCCCTCTGGGCTCCAGGTCCAGTTTTCTAATGGGGGGGTTGCTTTCCATCTCCTGTGCCAGCTGAAACCCAGAAAAACATCAGATGCATCCACTCAAAAACCAAGAGATGGAGAGCTCGGATGGCAAATGTGCAGTCCTACCGAGCCCTCTTGGCCTCCAGACTTCTTCTCACTGCCTCTTTTCTCCAGGGCTCACCCCATTTCTCTCTTCGCTGGTCCCTACTCTTGTGGACCCTGCTCCTCCTGCTCCTGGGCTCCGCAAAGCCCCTCCCAAGCCCTCCAAAATGTACTCACCATGGGGTTGAAGAGGGGTCTGTAGGGGCTTCAGTTCATCTGTGCCTCGGGGGGCCGGTGGTGTCTTCTGGGACCCAAACACCTGGCTCCCGGGGGGAGCTGCACCCTGTGCTGGCAGCAGGAGAGGCACAGCCAGTGATTGGCATGTCCCACCCCCTGGCACGCCAGCCTGGGGGGGGGAGGAGGAAGAGAAAGAGAGGGAGGGAGGGAGGAAAGGAGAGAAAGGAAGGGAGGGGGAGCTGGAGGGAAGCCTCAGGCAGCATCTGGGGTTGGAACAGGTCCTGGAGTGTGTCCCTCTCATCCACCGGGGCACCCACTTTGAACCCCGAGAGGGAGAAGGCAAGATACCAGGAGGGGTGAGCCCCGGAAGACTGAAAGTCCAGGATGGGGAGAGAAGGCGGATACAGGGAGACAAACACCCACACCCATTGCACACAGACACACAGACACACACACACACAGACACACCCCAGCACAAAGGCACACTCTGTTTCTCTGGGCTCTGTCCCTTTAGAGCCCCCCCCTGCAAAAAAAAAAAAACAACCCATGTGCACCAGGTCCCAACACCCATGCCCTGGTATTCACATGCCCGCTTCATTCGCACACATGCTTTCTCCGCGCGCCCACGCGCCCACCCACCCAGCCACACACCCTGCTCTTCCTCCCTGCTGCAAGGAAGCTAGATTCCTTCTGTTTGGAAATGACACATTGGGTCTCACGTGAGAGGCTCTAACTTGGAACAGACCCAGAGGGCTGGCACGCCTGCCCTAGGGCTGACGGACGGTTCATCTGTGGAGCTCGGCAAAGCCCTGGGGCCAGGAGTATATGGGTGTCTGGTTGGGGGTAGTGGGGGATGAGCCTCTGTGTGTGTGTGTGTGTGTGTGTGTGTGCTTGGAGATCTCGGCATGCATGTGTCCCTGTGTACTCATCTGCAGCTGGCTTGCATAAATACAGGTGAGAGCCTGCGGATCTCAAGGAAGGACGCATGCGTGCATGCATGCTTGTGCACCTTGCATCTCTATTTAATGTATGTCTGACTGTTGCCCAACTGTGGAATTTGTTCATTCGGATAAGTGAAACAGCCTCTACCTCCCTGCCTGCTCCACCCCCAGCTTCCCCTTGGAAGACAGACAGACAGGCAGACAGACAAGCTCTCCTCCCAGCTTGTCAAACTCTTGTCTCCCTTGACTCCCACTCAGAGCTCACAGGTGTGCATACCTGGATGGAAGGAGCCACTCTTCCTCCTCTCCCCTCCTCTCCCCCCTCGCATTCTCCCTCCTCCCCCCCAGGCAGGTTTGGATTTCTGTGTTGAGTTTCCGGGGAGATGGAGCCCTTGGGGGGCCATTTGCCATGGAGACTCAGATAACCTTAACAGGTCCTAGAGACCTCCTGCGGAGCAGACCAAGAGGCAGAATTTGGGGAGGCTACCCACTGGGTCTGAGGTGTGGTTCTTTGCCCCCTTGGACCGGGGCTGAAGCTTTGAGAGGGACTGAAATCCTCATCTTCCTTGTGTAGAGGAGAAAGGAGAAAACCCGAAGGCAAAAGTGTCAATAAACTCTGGATGGGGAGCTATTTGGTCTGCCGTGCTAAGCCCAGAGTTCTGGAGTTTGGGGCTCAGGGTCAGGACTCTGTCTCACTGCCATTTCTCATCTCCCACCCAATACCCCTTTGTAATGTTGATGCCTCCTGGGGCAGCGCCACAGGAGGGGGGTCCCCCAGAGGTGGGCGCCGGTGGCAGGTACACAAACTTCTTGAGAAGTCAGGGCTCAAGCAGTCACCCAGGGCGCCCTTTTCTGAGGTTGGACAGAGAGTTGTAGTTTGGGAGGGTCTGAGCAGCTCCCTGTCCCACCCCAGGGCCACTCCAGGGGTCCAGGCGGGATCAGACCTGGGGCCGGCCCCAGGATGGGCTGGCTGTCCGCCGGCCAGGCCGTGGGGGATTTCCGCGTGGGGTTCGTGCGCACGCGCGCGTCCCCGCGGCCGAGAGTGGGGGTGTCAGGCCTCCACGCTCGACACCCATTTCCGAGTCTGAATCAGGCTCCCTCGTGGCCCCTTCTCCCCACCCCCACCCTCCATCTCCTGGGCTCCCTTTTCATTTCTCCCACCGCCTCTGCACACGTCCCTTTAGAAATAAAGACACTTATTTTGTGGGCGGGAGGGGAGGGTGTCCAGCGCCCCCCCGGCCCGTCTCCTGCCAGGGCCTTCCACCCGCCCTGCTCTGTCCTTAAGTCTGTGCAGCCGCGCGGAGGCAGGGGTGCAACAGCCCCCCCTCCTTCAATCTGGTTATTATCCCCCCTCCCACCCCGCTTTTCCTCCTTTCCTAGACTTGGCTAGGTCCCCTTACCAGATGGGGAAACTGAGGCCGGGGGGGGGAGGCAGGGAGGGAGCGGCGGGGGGGAGGAGCGCTGCCGCCCGGCGCGCTCGCCACCCCCGCACCCGCGCCCGATTTAGCCGCAGGGAGGCTGGGAACATTGTCTTTATTTTAAGCCGCCGAGTGCGGCACGAACGCGGCTGCTGGCGACAAAGGGCTTCGTGGAGACCAGGCAGGCGGCACGTGGGGGTCCGGCCCCGCCCAGCGCCCCCCCCCGCCCGGCCGCCCTGATCACCTCCCCGCCCCCCCAGCTGTGGGGCTCCCTCCCCGGCCAGGTGCCCAGGCCCTTCAGGCCACTAAGGGGACTTGGGGTCACCGCCGTTGGGCGGCTTGGCTTCCTCTCGTCCCTCTAGGGGTGGAAGAGCGGTTGTTGGGGCCCTGAGTGCTGAATCCACATTTACTTTGATCAGTGGAATCCACCCTAGGCAAGTGAGTGCTCAGTTTCTCAGGGACAGGGGTGGGGGGGATGTAAAAAATAAATAAAAAATGAAACCTTTGGAAGGGCTGGCTGTTTACGGACTGGCTGTCTGGAGGCAGATTTCAAAGAGCCAGATAGAAGCAGGACACTGGGCGGCTCCCACTTTAATCCTAGCTACTCTGGAGGCTGAGATCCGAGGATTACAGTTGGAAGCCAGCCCAGGCAGAAAAATCTGAGACTCTTATCTTCAATTAACCACCAAAAAGCTGGAAGCTGGAGCTGTGGCTCCAGTGTTAGAGTGTTAACATTGAAGGGGAGGGGGGGAGCTCAAGGGCAGTGCCCAGGCCCTGAGTTCAAGTCCCATGACCAGTACCAAAAAAAGAAAAGAAAAGAAATCATCTCCAATCTGAGACAGGCTAGAAGGCATCCAGGCAGCCTAAAAGACACTTCTCCTTTGCCTTTAGGTCTTCAGTCCTATTCTGTGCCACTCCACTTTCCCCTGCAAGAGAAGAATTCTCCTATTTAAAAGGAGAAAGTATAATCCAGGACAGGGAAGAGGAAAGAGCTAGTCCAGCAAGGGGGCTCAGAGTCCCTGCTGTGGAGGGTTAGGACATATACAGCCTTAAAACCTTCTTCTTGGGACAGGAAATCGAAGCTTTCCAGTCTGGTTGCTCAGTTGAGTCAGCTGTAGGTAGACACAGTTCATTTTTGCTGGTTGTGCTCTTACCCGGTCATGGAGGCTGGGGTCTTGCACAGGGAGATTTGGGATGGAAGGATAACAATGAGGCAGCCAGATCCGTGAACATCTTGTTCATTTTAAGTTCCTGCTGAGTTGATGAGGCACCTGGGATCCAATTCCAGGGGGTCCCAGGATGTGGAAATGGAGCTAAATATCAAACAGGACCTCAGTGAAATTCTGTGTTTCCACAGCCAGTTCCTAATCATCCTCTCTCCTGGCCTCTGAGGACAAGACTTCAGAGTTCATTTTGCTTGGCCAGCAGACATTAGGCACCCAAAGTTTCCACACAGGGTAGCCGTGTCCTGGCTCGGGCTCAGTCATGGGTGGAATTGTGGGACAAGACTCCCTTGGTGGGCCGGGAGTTTGGCCTAGTGGTAGAGTGCTTGCCTAGCATGCACGAAGACCTGGGTTCGATTCCTCGGTACTATCAAAATGCCAGAAGTGGTGCTGTGGCTCAAGTGATAGAGCCCTATCCTTGAGAAAAAATCCAGGGACAGTGCTCAGGCCCTGAGCCCAAGCCCAGGACTGGCAAAAAAAAAAAAAAAAGAGTCCAAGGACAGTGCTCAGGCCCTGAGTTCAAGCCCCAGGACTTGTAAAAAAAAAAAAAAGACTCCCTTGGTGCCTCAGGGGTGGGAATTTTCACCTGAGTCTCAACCTGCAACCCAAAGCTTCCTCCTTGACTGTGCATAGCAGTCTTGCATCCAGAAGCATGATGTGTGGCTTGAAGGATTGCTACCTGGAGCATTGCCCTGGCTCCAGCCGTGTTTGCTTCCTTTCTTCATACTCCCCTTCTCCCCTAACTCCCCTCCCTCCCACCTGCTTCTGTGGATGTTCTGTTCTTGAGACCCCACCAAAGTAGAGATTGAAGCTTGGAGGGCCACCAGGCATGGCTTTTTCCTGGTTAATTGGAGATAAGAATCTCACAGACTTAACAGCTGGTCTCCAACTGTGATCTTCAGATCTCAGCTTCCTGAGTAGCTAGGATTATGGGCGCTGGCTTCCTCACCCTGCCTGTGACCATTGTCGTCCTGTGATTCTTGGCCTCTTGTCTAAGGCCTGCAGCTGCTCCAGAGGTGTGGGGAGACCCTCTGGGCTTCCCACATTGCCTGCTGTTGGCCTCCTCAGCTTCCTGCCCATAGGAGTTGGAGGATGTAGTACCAAGCACCCATTCCCTTCAGAGGGAAAGAAGTGACCCACACTCCCTCAAGGCCTTACAATGCAGGCCTTTTCTTGGTAGATGTGATAAAGGGTGCTTCCTTACTCAGAATGTTCTAGCAGTTTAACCCTTTATTGGGTGTAGCACTGGCTACTGCATTGCTGAAGTTCTCAGCTGCACCCTCTAATTTAATGTTTTCAACAGTCTCATGATAGAGGGCTAATTATAATCCCTGTTCCTAAACAGATAACTGAGGCCCAGGGAGGTTAGGTTAACTCCTTCTCTCTGTCTTATCCCAGTGTAGTCCAGGTTGACCCTAGACTTGAGATCTTCATATCTCACCTTTTGAAGGTTAGTGGGGTTAGGGGTGGAGTGGCAGGGGGTTTTCCTCCAATGTCCTGGCTTTCCATCTTCTCTCTGTGTGTGTGTGTGTGTCACTCAGGGTCTGAGTGCTCTCTCTCAGCTTTTTTTTTTTTTTTTTTGCTCAAAGCTAGCACTTACCCCTTTGAGCCACAGCACCACTCCTTAGTTTTCTTAGAGACAAGAGTCTCATGGACTTTCCTGCTCAGGCATGCTTTGAACTGTGATCCTTAGGTCTCAATCTCCCGAGTAGATAGGATGATGAATTTAAGTCTTCTGAGCCTGGCTTCCATCTGCTCTTGTGTGAGTTGTGAAGCTAGCTGAACGCCCTCTGGGCCACCTGTAAGAGAAGGATATTCTGGGAGATAGCCTTTAATTAACAAAAGACTTGTAAGATATCTACAATGCACTGGCTAGGTGTTTTACAGGTCTTAATTCATCTCATTTCTTTTCTTAATAACCTAATGGAGTACGTAGAAGTACTCTTTTTGCTTTCTAAAAGGAAATTGAGGCACTGAGAGGTTCAGACATGTACAAAGATCACACAGGAGAGGTATAGAAACAAATCTCGTTGAGTCCCAGCTATTTCCTTTGTCAATGTATTCACATCACCTGCCCTTCTTCCTCTTCCTCTCTAACCCCAACTGGGGTCACAAGCCATTTTACTAAAGCCCAAGAGACTCTTGTCCTATTGCCCTGCCTCCCCCCACAACTTCCTCCCTCCCTTGGCGCCACTTGATGTCCTCAGTGCTGACACAAGCCTGACCAGGGCAGGGATTGATGAGACCAAGAGGACCTCAGCTCTCCTGTTTACCCTGGCTGTCCATACATACCATGATTATCCCTGTACAATTAAGTTAGGGCCCCAGCTCCCAGGCTGGAGTCAGGGGAGGGAAAGGCCTGGCAGCTGGAGCTGAGGCTTCCTGCGGCTGCTTTGGGTTTTCAAGAGGCTGGGGGTCCTAAGAAGGTCTGTGCTCAGCCAGCACAGAGGGGACTCCCCAACTCTTCTAACATAGATCTGGGGCTGGGTTTGTGTGTGTTCCAGGCCCATCTCCAAGAAAGGACAGAAACCCTTTCCTGAGGATGATCTCTCAACAGGATTTGACAGCAAGGGCAGGGAGAGAGATAGGGAGCTGCCGTGTCTGTCTGGATTTAGAAGGTGTGAGATGAATCTAGTTGCATCCCCAACTTTTCTCTTTCTTTCTTCCTTTCTTTCTTCCTTTCTTTCTTCCTTTCTTTCTTCCTTTCTTTCTTTCTTTCTTTCTTTCTTTCTTTCTTTCTTTCTTTCCTTCTTTCTTTCTTTCTTTCTTTCTTTCTTCTTTCTTTCTCTTTCTTTCTTTGCCAGTCCTGGGTCTTGAGCTCAGGGCCTGAGCACTGTCCTTGGGCTTTCTCAAGGCTAGAGCTCTACAACTTGAGCCACAGCACCATACCGGCTTTTTCTATGTATGTGGTATCAAGGAATCAAACCCGGGTGTTTGTGCATGCTAGGTAAGCACTCTACCACTAGGCCAAACTCTCAGCCTCCCACTTACTTTCTGGGGTGAGTTTGTTTCTGTGTCTTCTCCCTAGGCTTGTGAACAGCTTCCCTCTTAAGCACATTTCCTGGTATGATTTTGCTTTCTTGCCACAACAGCTAGGGGGGTGATTCTACAACTCCCCATCTCCAGTCCTCTTTCTGGGGACTCTTTGCCCTTTGACACGGGTTCTGGGATACAGGCTTCCAGAATGTCAGTAAGATGAAAGTCCTATAGAGTGTTTAACTTCCTTCTGATTGACCTGGAGCCTATGTCCGATACTGGATTCAATATTGGGAAGGGAATAGGAGAAGCCATAGTCCAGAGGCTATGGGACAGGTGTTAGTTGTGCTCCGTCTCCTTATTCTTGCTGGGCGTACATGTCGCCCTTCCCTAGAAATCCCCACCTAGCACTGGTAACCCAGGTAACTGGTCACCTGGAGGCAGTGGGAGGTTCCCTAGGCTCTGAGATTTTCTCTGTGGCCATACCTCCCCTCTGCCCTCTCCCTATATATCAGTCTCTATCATTTGTTCCACCCCTTCTTGTTTTCCCCCTGGCCCTGCTTGCAGTCTGTCCCTTGCCCCTTGCCTCTTTCCCTAATTCCCTTCCCCACATCTCTTGTATCCCCTGCACACCTCCGTAATGTTGGCAGTCTGCTCTACCCCGAAAAAATTCTTTTCTGTCTGAACTACGTGGCAGTTTCCCTTCACCAAACCTTAGATCTGGTGCCAAATACCTAGAAAGGGCCAGTGTCAGGAATGGCAGGATTCCCTCTGCTTTTCCTTTTCTGAGGGCGAATTCCCATCCTGACCATTCTTTACTAACCGAACTGCCCTAGGAACTCTATGCCGGACTCCCCACCTTTACCATTGCTGGCCTTGTATCCATGCCACACTGGTCTCCCACCACCCTCTCTCTACTTTTGGTGTCTATTCTTCAAGCCCTCTGACTTTCCCTCTCCAGATATGGTGCTGTGCCAGTGAGTTCCTATACCTTGTTGGCGGATCATTTCCTGCTTCAGGGAAATCTGCGAATCTGACCCGCACTCTAAAAGAGGCACAATGGATAGATAGAGACACCTTCCATCTATAACCTCTTTACACTCACCAGACTCCCCGTGTTTTTTGTTCCTTTCCAAGCTGGGACACTCCTTTGGGGTTTCTCCTGTGCTCTCCAGATGTTCTTTTCACTAAAGGACTCCGTAAAGCTCAAACATCTTACAGTTTCTGCTAATGCAGTGGTAAAAGTTCTTTATGTTCAGGCTATGCTTGCTTGTCCTCTGTCTGTCTCTTGCCTCAGAAACCTCCCAGGCATCTCCTCTAGAAGCTTTGCTTGTCTTGTAGAAGTTCAATCTCCTCTCTCCCTTTCCCTTCCTTTCCCCCATCTTTCTCTCTGCTTGTGACCTTGAAAGTGAGTTCCTTTTTAAAGGCTAGCCATCCTGGCTTGAGTTCTCTTAGCTAAACCGTTTCTCTCTGTCTCTGCTTCAGAGCACTCTCACTGTGACTGTGTGCCCTGGCCTTCCTGCTCGTCTGTTTGTCTGATGCCTGTCTGCTCACTTGTTTACTTAATAAAGCTCCACCAATTTATTTTTAGTTTTGTCTGTCATGGGGCTTGAACTCTGGGCCTGCACGCTATCCTTAAGTTCTTCAACTCAAGACTACCACCCTACCCCTTAAGCCACAGTGTCTCTACTGCTTTTCTAGTGGTTAATTGGCGATAAGAGTCGCATGGACTTTAGTGCCCTCAGATCTCAGCCTTCTGAGTAGCTGGGATTACAGGCCTGAGCCACCATGCTCAGCTCCACCAAATTTTTGTACCCCCTGATTTTTTTTTGCCATCTTGGCCACATGGTGGGTTTTCACATGACCCCCATACTTCTAGCAAGCTGGTAGTCTATTTCTTGAACCACTTTTCCACTTCTAACTTTTTTGCTAGTTAATTGGAGATAAGTGTCTCATGGACTTTTCTGCATGGGCCAGCTTTAAATATAATTGTCAGATCTCAGCCTCCTAAGTCACTAGGTCTTGCGTCTTAACTGCAGCTCCAAGTCAATTCCCACTCATAGCTTCCATGCTTCCTCTCCAAAGCAGTTTCTGAAATTCTGGGTTCTCAAGGGTTAAGAGGAAGCCCCTTTCCACTCTCCAGCTGCAGCTGCAACCTACTTGATTTTTGGGCCTGAGCCAGGAGTTTGGGCCAGAGAAGAGCAATCGGGCTATTGGCAGGATGAGGAGTGAACCCCAGGAGAGGAGGACAAGTATTTACAGTACTGTTGCCCCATCCCCCATGCTGGTTTCAGGTGAGGGATCCCCTCAGAGATGAAAGCACAGATTACAAGCAGGAATGTTCCCGGGAGGTAAGCGGTGGTATATTAGTGGGAGGTATATTAGTCCATTTTCTGGTGTCAGAAAATGGATGAATAACAAAGAAAATGGCTCATGTTTCTGAAGGTCATGTTTCTGTGGTCTAGCGGCCACATCTGTTTGTCCCTTCCTTTCTCCCCTTCTTTTCCTTCCTCTTCTCTCTCCTTCCTTCCTTGCTTCCTTCCAGCTGGGTCTTGTTATGTCACAGTTTGATCTCAAACTTTCTTCAGCCTCCTGATAGCTGGGATATAGGAATACACTACCATTCCTGGTTAAATTTAGACTGTCTTTATTGTTTTTTTGGCCAGTCCTGGGTTTGAACTCAGGGCCTGAGCACTGACTGTCCTTGGACTTTCTCAAGGATGGAGCTCTACCACTTGAGCCCCAGCACCACTTTTCTATGTATGTGGTACCAAGGAATCGAATCTGGGTCTTTGTGCTAGGCAAGCACTCTACCACTAGGCCAAACTCTCGGCCCTAGGCTGTCTTTTAATAATCAAAAATAGCTTTGATTTGAGGAATTAAGTCAAGTGCCTTGTGAGCCCTTTCCTTCTTTTTGTAATACAGAGCATAGGTTACATGGTAGAGTAGGGAAGACAGACTAGACAAGGAGTTTTGTGGTCAAGCAAGGATGCTATAGAGATCAAGATTCCCTGTCCTGAGTGACTAGACTGCATTTTCTTTTTAATTATTGGCTCAGGCACTGGTGGCTCACGCCTATAATCCTAGCTACTCAGAAGACTGAGATCTGAGGATTGCAGTTCAAAGTCAGCCCAGGCAGGGAAGTCCTGAGACTCTTATCTCCAATTAACCACCAGAAAATCAGAAATGGCAGTGTGGATCAAGTGGTAGAGCAGTAGCCTTGAATTGAAGAGTTTAGGGATGGCGTCCAGGCCCAGAGTTCAAGCCCCACCATTGACCCAAGAAACGAAAATTATTGTCAAGATGATGTAAAGAGGGGTTACAGTTACATACATAAGATAGTGAGGGGTCTGGAGGATGGCCTACTGGTAGAGTGCTTGCTTAGCATGCATGAAGCCCCTGGTTTGATTCCTCAGTACCACATACACAGGAAAAGCCAGAAATGATGCTGTGGCTCAACTGGTAGAGTTCAAGCCCCAGGACAAGATAGTGAGTACATTTCTTCTGGAACATTGTGACCCTCCTCCTACATTTTCTCCCACTTTCCCTCTACCCTATACTTCATTTTGAGTGCAAACTCTCCAGCCAAATGACTGCATCTTCTTTATATGAATAAACCCAGCTGTCCATCAGAAAAATAAGATCATGAATTTATCAAATTAAGTCATGGCTGAATGGGAGGGTTGAAATTGAAGGAGGTATAACTCCTGTCTAGCAAGCAAGAAAATAGCTTAATAGTAATAATAATAATGATAATAAGCTGTATCAGAAAAAAACTAAGCAATTGAGCTTATTCATAATACAACCTGACTAACTACCAAAAAGCTAGAAGTAGATCTGCGGCTCAAGGGGTACAGCACTAGCCTCGAACACAAAAGATCAACAAGCATGAGCCACCAGCTCCCAGCTCATCAACAGCTTCTTTATGGCATCTACTACCTCCTCATTGTCTCCAGACATTCCTCACTGTCACCCCACTCAAGTACAAACTCTTTGGGGACGGCCTTATGTCTTAACTTGTTCCAGTATCAGTTCAGGAGACTGAGACTCAAGGCAATCATCTTTCAGTTCTTGAGACTGTACGACAGATCAGTTGAGGATGAGGGAGTGAGGGGAGAGGAGTGACTGGAATACATTGTGTACACACGTATGTGAGAGTGTCATCATGAACTATCTCCTAGTAGAGCTAATTAGGTTAAAAAATAGTCAACGTTATCTACTTCCAGTAGTGAATGAGAGAACAAGCCCAAGGCATACATTCCCATCCCAAGAGAAGACTAAAAAGGTAAGTAGAAAGGCATAGTCACCCTCGGTCAGACTGACATCTAGCAGAGCAGATGTCCCAAGTGTGGTTTCTTGTCTCCGCTGTGGCCACGGGTGGACCCCTACAGTGCGGCATGGCTACTTATTATCTGGGGTTGCCTGGTGACGTCAGTGGTCTTCTGGGTGGGTGTGGTATGTTGTTGTGCATCCTATTTTTTGGAGTTCCCCATTATGCCTCCATTTTCACCCTTTATTGGCAGCTCTCTGCACCAACATTGTGGTAAACTCATGTGCTTTTGTTAAGTTGGTCGTGGGGATGCAGGGGCTAGGCAGTGTTGCTGAGTTCTTTTTGCTTAAGCATTGTAGCCCTCTACCACTCTGAGCCACAGCTCCACATCCATGTCGCACACTTTGGTTTGGCCTTCCTGTGAAATCTAGGTGGAAGCTGCCATGACCCCCTGGCTCTTGGCATTCTGTGAGCCTCCATCTAAAAACCAAAGTCGGTGGCCTGTGCACACTCACCTGGGCCTGTCTGAATCATGGATGCAGAAGTAACAGCACTGTTCTGAAAAGCTGTGATCAGGGGGCAGCGAGGCTGCCAGACGCACCAGGGCTCAGTCAGTCCTTGATAGGAAAGTATATTTCTATGCCTCTGGGGACTGTGATGGGAGGAGCAGATAGCCTTGAAAATTTCTGATTCACCTTTGAATTCTTTATCTAATGGTCTTTTCATTTAGTATGTGGGAAGCCTCCTGTTCTGAATTAAAAAAATTTTTTAGTGTGTGTGTGTGTGTGTGTGTGTGTGTGTGTGTGTGTGTGTGCGTAAGCTTGAACTCAGAACCTGTGTACTTTTCTCCCAATGTTATTCCTCTATGGCTTGAGCTACATCTCTATTTCTGGTTGTTAATCAATGATAGAAGTCTTGGGAACTTTCCTGCTCAGGCTGGTTTTGAATCATGATTCTTAGATCTCAGCCTTTTGAATATACTTCCTGCCCACTTTCCCTTGGCTAAGGTGTGAGTTTTCTAAAGATTTTCTCCTTGCTTTTCATCTCTTGTAGTTGAAGTTCCAACTATAAGAAGCCAGTAATATCCCAGCTATAGCCTGATTGTTGTTTTGAAATTTTGCTAAGTGGCCTAGTTGATTGTTCAGTTAGGTCTTCCATGAATTCTTAGGCATGGAGGCAATGCATCCAAGGAACTTGCTATGTGTAACAAGAATTCCCTCTAGTGCACCTTCCAGTAGAATCCTCATTTGCATCTGAGAGTAGGTCCCCAGTGTCCTTGTCTTCCTCGCTCTCATTGAAATTACCCATAATACTCCATTCCCAGCATTCTAGGTTTTTTATTTCTAGGCTCCACACTCTTCCAACCACTGCCTGTAACACAGTTCAAAGATACTTCTATGTGTTCAGGCATTTATTATTAGCGACAGCCTTACTTCTCTTACTGATTTTCTATATTTAGTCGGGTTTTTCTTATTATCATGGAATACCAGAGGCAGGCTAATACTATAAAGAAAAGAATTCCCCCCCTCCCTTTTTCTTTTTGGCACTGGTGCCTTGCCCCTGTAATCCTAGCTACTCAGGAAGCTGAGATCTAAGGATCAAGGTTCAAAGCTAGCCTGGGCAGAAAAGTCTGGGACTCTTATTTCCAATTAATACCAGAAAACAGGAAGAGGTACTGTGGCTCAAAGTGTAGACCACTGGCCCTGAGCAAAAGAGCTCAGGACAGCACCCAGGCCCTGAGTTCAAGCCCCACCACCACTACCACCACCAACTCAAAGAAGAGGCTTTTTTGGGGGGGAGTGATTTGAACTCAGGGCCTTATATTTACTAGGCAAATGCTATACTACTTGAGTCATACTTTCCTCCACCCCAGGCCAGAAAAGACACTTTTTTTTTTTTTTTGCCAGTCTGGGGCTTGAGCTCTGGGTCTTAGCATTGTCCTTGGGCTTTCTCAAGGCTAGTGCTTTATCACTTGAGCCACAGCACCATTGCTGGCATTTTTCTATGTATGTGGTACTAAGGAATTGAACCTGGGTCTTCATGCATGCTAGGCAAGCACTCTACCAGTAGGCCAAACTCCTGGCCCACAAAAAAGATACTTCTTAAAACTAAATAGTTCTAGATGCTGATGATCCAAGCAGGGTGGCATATTTCCCCTCCACATCTAGCATCATTCCTTCCCCCCGCCCCCACACACTTGTAGGGCTTGAACTCTGGGCCTGGGTGTTGTTCCTGAGCTCTTCAACTCAAGGCTAAGTCTCTACCACTTGAGCCACAGTACCACTTCCGGTTTTCTGGTGGTTAGTTGGAGATAACAGTCTCGTGGACTTTAGTACCCAGACTGGTTTTGAACCAGATGATCCTTAGATCTCAGCCTCCTGAGAAGCTAGGATTACAGGCATGAGCTACCAGTGCCTGGCTAGCATAATTTCTTAGTGAGTAGCAATGGCAGGATTCTGTATGAGGGGGAGAGATCACATTGCCAGATGAGAAGCCAGGGGGAGAGTGGCTGGTTCAGAGTGAAGCTTAAACAGCAGCCATCTCACTGGCGTCCTGTGAGAAGGTCTTCATCTCTCTGGTGGGTAGTCTCTCCAGTACCCTTGGAAGAACTTCCTACTTAACGCCATCTCTCCAAGATTGCAACTCTCACATCCCCAGTGTGGAGACTAAATCTCCAAGACACACATCTGTGTGTGTGCGTGTGTGTGTGTGTGTGTGTGTGTGTGTGTGTGTGTGTGTGTGTGTGCGCGCGCACGCGCGCTGGTCAGGCCTGGGCACTGTACCTGTACTTTTTTTTTTTTTTTTGGCTCAAGGCTAGTGCTCTGCCACTTGAGCTGCAGCACCACTTCTAGCTTTTTTGGTGGTAAAGGCTGCCTTTGAACCACCGTCCTCAGAGTCCCCGTCTTCTGAGTAGCTAAGATTACAAGTATAAGCCACTGGCACTCAGCTAAATGCTTTCTTTTTCCTTTTAATATTTCTTTCTCTCTTCCCTCCCCTCCCTCCCTCCCCCTCCCTTCCTTTCCCTTCCCTCCATTATCCCCTTCTACTCCCTCCCTTCCTTCTCCCCTCCCTCCCTCCCACCCACCTGCCTGCTTTCCTCTCCCTCCCATCTCACATCGTTTCTTCCTGTTAGAAACTCCTGGTTCCTTGGCTGTATGCTACTCATCTTCCCTCTTTCTAAATTCCCCAGTGTCTGACTTCAGTCTTGGACGCCACACACCTACTTCCAGGTGAGCTTATGCTATCTACAGGCTGGTGGCTCTCCTATTTATATCTCTAGCCTGGGCTTTCCGCTGAAAACCAGATTTTCAGATTTCCTTATCTGTTAAATGGGACTAATAATAGATGTATGACATAAGACCGTTATAAAGATCAGTGCATTCAGTCATACCAAGTGTTGGAAAAGTGCCTGGTTCAGAGTGTGCATTCTTTCTTCTTTCTTCTTTTTGGGGTGTTTGCAGTGCTGGGGACCAAACCCCAGGCTTCACACATGTTCTGCAAATATTCTACTCTGAGCTATCCATTCCTCCTCCACTCCCCCAGCCCGAGAGAGTCAGTCTGTGGCTCAGCTGCAATCACTGTTGTCGTTTTCAGCTCACCAGCTTCATCTGGACGTCTAGAATCATCTCAGCCATGACTCATCCCCAACCCTTGCGCTTACTTGCATGATCTGCAGTTAGCATTGTCTGTCTCAATAGAGGGAAGTTTTGTCCTTCCAGCAGCTCAGGTCCAATATGTTGGAATTATCCTGATTTTATTCCTGCTCTCCAGTCCCAAATCAAATTCATTAAGAAATCTTGTTGCCTCTTCCTTACCACATACAAAGTGTGGTCTCTGGTCTCTGCCTCATTCTCTCTCTCTCTCCTCTCTCTCTCTCTCTCTCTCTCTCTCTCTCTCTCTCTCTCTCTCTCTCTCTCTCTCTCTCTCTCTCTCTCTCTCGGATTACTGCATCTGCTTCTTGTCTCCCGGTGTCTACCCATACCCATCAACACATCTGTTCTCAAGGCAGCATCCAGAAGGTTCTTTGTTGATAGACAAGTCATGGTTCTCCTCTGATCTGACTCCCTGTCTTTCTCAGAGTCCATATGACCTGCACAGTTCTAGGAGCAGCCTCTGTCTCCTCATTTCAGCCATTGCCTCTCACTCTGTCCCAGCCACCCTGGCCTTGCTATTTCTACCGCATGCCAAGCGTTTTCTGGCTTCTAGGATGTTGCACTACTGTTACTCTTGTCCAGATGAGAGGAAATAAAGCATCATATTTCCACAGATAAAATGATGGAGATTTGGGGATGGATGTATGGCTCAGTTGGTAGAAAACCAGCCAATGAGCAAAGAGTCAGATACCAAGTTTGAGTCCCAGGCTTGCAACAAAAGAAAAAAGAAAGAAAATGATTGAGATTGTGCAAAGGGCTAAAAGTTGAGGCAGTGGGATGTATAGAGAATCCAGATTATATAAATTTCTGAATGCAGGAGGAGTCAAGGAAGGTGTGTATGCAAGGGAAGGTTAGGACGAAGTAAGATTAGGAGCAGAATTTAAAGGAGTACAAAAAGGTGCTGGTAGCTCATACCTCAGATCCTAGCTACTCAGGAAGCTGAGATCTGAGGATCACAGTTTGAAGCTAGCCTGGGCAGAAAAGTTCCTGTAAGATTCTTACCTCCAATTACCCACCGGAAAAGGTGAAGTGGTGCTGTGGCCCAGACTAGTCGAGTACCAGCCATGAGTGAAAAAGCTCAGGGATAGTACTCAGGTCCTGAGTTCAAGCCCCATGACTGACCAAAACAAAACAACAACAAAAAAGGAGTACAAAAAATTAACTCAGTAATCATCATTAATGTTTAAATTAACTCTTTAAAAAAGTCACACAGGGGCCGGGAGTTTGGCCTAGAGTGCTTGCCTAGGATGCACGAAGACCCGGGTTCGATTCCTCAGTACCACATACATAGAAAAAAGCTGGAAGTGGTGCCGAGGTTCAAGTGGTAGAGCTCTAGCCTTGAGAAAGTCCAAGGATAGTGCTCAAGCCCTGAGCCCAAGCTCAAGACTGGCAAAAAAAAAAAGTCACACAAATAATTCTTTTCCTTTCTTTCTTTTTTGACAGTCATGGAGCTTGAACTCTGGGCCTGGGTGCTGTCCCTGATCTCTTCAGCTCAAGGCAAGTGTTCTACCACTGGAGCCACAGCACCACTTCTGGTTTTCTGGTGGTTAATTGGAGTCTCATGGATTTCCATGTCTGGGCTGGCTCAGATCTCAGCCTCCTGAGTAGCTAGGATTATAGGGGTGAGCCACCAGCACCCATTACCCAAAAAATTCTTTTTTTTTTTTTTTGCCAGTCCTGGGCTTGGGCTCAGGGCCTGAGCACTGTCCTTGGACTTTCTCAAGGCTAGAGCTCTACCACTTGAACCTAAGCACCACTTCCGGCTTTTTTCTATGTATGTGGTACTGAGGAATCGAACCCGGGTCTTCATGCATGCTAGGCAAGCACTTTAACCACTAGGCCAAACTCCCGGCCCCTACCCAAAAAATTCTATGAAAAAAATTCTATGAAGAACAAAACATCAAATGGTGTGTGTGTGTGTGTGTGTGTGTGTGTGTGTGTGTACGCACACGTGCGTGCGTGTACACGTATGTGCCTACGCCAGTACTGAGGCTTGAACCCAAGGCTTTTTACTCTTGCCTAGCTTTTATGCTCTACCACTTGAACCATTCTCTACTTCTGGCTTTTTGCTAGTTAATTAGAAGTCAGAGTCTCTGATTTTTTTTTACCCAGTCTCGTTTCAAAACCTAGATCCTCAGATCTCAGCCTTTGAGTAGCTAGGATTATAGGAATGAGCCACCAGTGCATGGTTTAACATTTAACTTAGTCTCCTGGACTTTCTTGCCTGGGCTGGTTTTGAACTGTGATCTTTAGCTCTCAGCCTTCTGAGTAGCTAGGATTATAGGTATAAGCCACCAGTGTCTGGCTTAACAGTAAACTTCTAGTTAAGCCAGGATTAGACAGAGATAGAGTTCCAGTGAGGCAAGAGATCTGAGTTCAAGTGTAGAGTCTTACTTTGTGTTAGTTGCAGTCCTGCCTTCAGGCCAGTGACTCAAATCCTTTAGAGAATGGCCAGGAATACTACACAGTGGTCCACGGAGAAATGTCACACACAAGTCTGGCCTGGAGAGTAGCCCCTCTTCTCTTGGTACTGGGGCTTGAACTCAGGGCCATGGCTGGCTCCTTAGCTTTTTTTTCTGCTCAAGGTTAGCACTCCACCGCTTGAACTGCAGCTCCACTTCAGGCTTTTTGCTGGTTAATTGGAAATAATAGTCTCATGGACTTTTCTGCTTTGGCTGGTTTTGAATTGTGGTTCAGATCTCAGTCTCTTGAATAGCTAGGATTATAACTGGGAGCCACCAGCGTGTGTATGCTAATTTTGCTTTCTTGAACATTCTTCCTCCCTAAGCACGAGTGACCCCAGTCATAGTGCTCTCTTCATTGAGTGTCATACAGATGGAATCCTCCATGATGTGACCCTTTCACACGAGTTTCTTAGGCTGGGATGTAGCTCAGTGGCAAAGTGCATGCCTAGCAAGGGCAGCATCCTGGATTTGATCTCCAGTACCAAAAAGCAACACACACACACACACACACACACACACACACACACACACACAGAGTTCAACCAGACCTTCTGGGTATTACAGCTCATGCCTAGCAATTCAGGGGCTTGAGATTGGGAGGCTCGCAGTTCGAAGCCAGACTTGGCAACATGTTCATGAGACCAATACAAAAAATGTTCATCTTAACAAATAATTTCTTTCCTTTGGTAATATGCATTTAAATTTCCTTTATGGCTTTTTATGACTTGATGGCTCTTTTCTTTCTTATCTCTAGATAATTCTGTTATTCTTTTAAATTAAGATAAGAAAAGAATTCTCATCTTCAAAGCACTTCCTCTCAAGGTAGAATAAAGCAATTCTATAATCTACAGAAAATTGAACTGCCAAAGGATGTGCCATTAAATTAAATTGAAATGATTAAGAGATGTGGCATTTCCTTTATAATTAAGAACTCATTTAAAAATGTTGCTGAGTGGGTTGCAGAACTGTCATTACTTTTGTTAACAGACAAAAGGAAAAAAGGGCTACAATGACCAGAGTGACTGGGAATTCCCTGCGATATGTTACTATATACCAAATGCATTTCTCCTTCAAGCATAGTTATGTAATAACCTTAATATGGCTGGAAAGAAATCCTTGTTTGGGACTGGGAATGTGGTGTAGTGGCACAGTACTTGCTTAGCATGTTTGAAGCCCTGAGTTCGATTCCTCAGTACACCATAACCAGAAAAAACTGCAAGTGGTGCTGTGGGTCAAGTGGTAGAGTGCTAGCCTTGAGAAAAAGAAGTTCAGGGACAGTGCAAGGCCCTGAGTTCAAGCTCCAAGACTGGCAAATAAAAAGTCCTTGTTTATACGTTTTATTATTACTGTGGAATTTTAGTATCCTATGCAGTCACTATATGATATGAGATTTGGAATATTGCTGGGTGCCTGTGGCTAATGCCTATAATCCAAGCTACTCAGAAGGCTGAGCTCTGAGGACCATGGTTCAAAGCCACCCTGGGCAGGAAAGTCTGTCAGACTATAATCTCCAATTAACCCCCAGAAAACTGGATGTGGTGCTGTAGCTCAAAGTAGTAGAGTGCTAGCCTTGAGTGAAAAGCTCAGGGACAGCAACCAAAAAGAAATAAAAAAGAAGGAAAAGAAAAAGAAGAGACGAAAGGAAGGAATCTCATTCTTGAATAAAGTCTTCAAATAGCAATATTTGAAATTTCTTTTTCTAATTTTCTTTTCAGTTGTAGGGCTTGAACTCAGGGACTGAATTTTGTCCCTGAGCTTTTTGCTCAAGGTGAGTATTCTACCACATTGAGCCATAGATTCACTTCTGGTTTTCTGGTGGTTAATTGGAGATAAGAGTCTCATGCACTTTCTTGCCCAGGCTGATTTTGAACCACAGTCCTCAGATCTCAGCCTCTTGAGTAGCTAGGATTTACAGCCACCAGTATGAGCCACCAGGGCCCTGCTTTCCTTCTTTCTTTCAAGACAGAGTTTTACTGTGTAGCCCAAGCTGGCTTCAGCCTTCTTGCCTCAGCCTTCCAAGTGCTAGGGTCACAGACATGCAACATCATACAAAGCTCAGTGGAATTTTTTTTTTCTGTTTTAGTAACTACTATTTGGTGAGGGTATGTGTTGCCTTATATAAATTTAATTTGGAATATGTTATGGGGCTATGTCTAGAAAAGTTTGGGAATTAATTATAATGGTACTTTAGAGGAAATACAGGAAAGGGATGGGATGTAACTGTGAGATATGCACAGGGCCCAGCCTTCCCCAGAGAATGTCTATTGAGCTGAGGGCGTGGCTCTAGTGTAGAGCGCCTGCCTTGCAAATCAAGGCTCTGAACCTCAGTAGTAAGCCCCTAAACAATTGGATCAAGCAGAAATGTTCTGCTTGATAATAGCCTGTGACTCTGAGAGGTAATGGATCCAGGATCTGGTGATTACCTTGCAAACGTGCACATACAATATGAGCTGAGAAAGAGAAATGGAGGCTGGGAATGTGGCTTAATGGTACAGTGCTTGCCAAGCATGCAAGAAGCCCTGGGTTTGATTCCTCAGTGCTAGAAAAAGCTGGAAGTGGTGCTGTGGCTTAAGTGCTGGAGCTCTCGCCTTGAGCACAGAGGCTCAGGGACAGAGATCAAGTCCTGAGTTCAAGAACAGGGCTTCATGCATGCTAGGCAAGCACTCTACCACCAAGCCACATTCCCAGCTCTACACTCTTATTCTTGTTCTTGAATTCCTTGAAATCTTTATAACCTAGCAGCCCTGTCCTAGTTTCTCAAAAGCTGAATCGAGATCTTTCTTTCTCCAACCAAGAGTTCATTGACTAGGACAGATATTAACTACGTGATCAGTGGCCTATCAAGGTAGGCTGGGGTGACCAGAATTGGGTGCATGTGTGAGCATGCAGTTGAGAGGAGGAAACACATCACTAGAATGAAAGTCCTCTGACTACCCAATCCTGTTATCTTTTCCACCTTAGTCCCAGAGCTGCTGTCCATCCCGTCGCCCCCAATACCGGCAGCTATTTCTAGATGAGTTTCTTGTGCAGGAATGTTCCAGTGCTGTCACTTTCCTCCTGGAGGCTGAGGATGTTGGCTCAAGCAACCTATTTCTGGGCCGGGAGTTTGGCCTAGTGGTAGAGTGTTTGTCTAGCATGCACAAAACCCTGGGTTTAATTCCTTGGTACCACATACACAGACACAATTCAGACGTGTGTGTGTGTGTGTGTGTGTGTGTGTGTGTGTGTGTGTGTGTGTGTGTTGTGCTGGTTCCACGGCTTGAACCAGGCCTGGGCACTGACCTTTAACATTTTCTGCTCAAGGCTAGTGCTCTACCACTTGAGCCACAGCTCTACTTCCAGTTTTCTAGTGGTTAATTGGAGAGAAGAGTCTCACAGACTTTCCTTCCCTGGGCTGGCTTTGAAGTGCAATCCTCAGATCTCAGTCTCCTGAGTAGCTAGGAGTACAGAGATGAGTCATTGGCATCTGGCTCTTACTTTACTTTTCAATCAGCAATGGAATTTATTGATAGTTGTTTGGGAAATTGGGAGAATGATAGAGAAGACGGGAAAACCTAGTTTTGAACAGTGTGGCCAAGAAACTAGCCTGACCAAGACACTGTTGTGTCTGAGTGTGGACACAGTGTATGGGTCTCTTGGACTCCATCTATGAGTTACTGACTCCTGTATCAAGGTCCACGACGAGTCTAATTCACAGTCAAAGAGTTCCGTGTGGTGAGGCAGTCTTGCTGGTGACGACTCTAGAATCTCAAGGTGACACACACACCCCAAGGCAAAAAGATCCAGTCTTTTTTTTTTTTTTTTCTGTCATAGGGCTTGAACTCAGGCTTAGGTGCTGTCCCTGAGACTCTTTGTGCTCAAAGCAAGCTCTCTACCCCTTGAGCCACAGCGCCACTTCCAGCTTTTTGAGTAGTTTATTGAAGGTAAGAATCTCACAAGGACTTTAGTGCCCTGGCTGGCTTTGAACCATGATCCTCAGAGCTCAGCCTCCTGAGTAGCTAGGATTATAGCCATAAGCCACCAATCTTTTGAATTTTAGTTTTATTTATTTATTTATTTTTGGTACTGGTACTGGGGCTTGAACTCAGAGCCTGGGCATCATCCCTTAGCTTTTTCACTTAAGTCTGGTGCTCTATCACTTGAGCCACAGCTCCACTTCTGGCTTTTTGCTGGTTAATTGGAGATAAGAGACTTATGGCCTTTTCTGCTTGGGATTGCTTTGAGCCATTATCCTCAGATTTCATCCTCCTGAGTAGCTAGGATTACAGGTGTGAGCCACCGTGCGTTGGAAAGCTTTTGAGCAGAGAGATGTGGTCTGATTTTGATTTTAACAGACTTACTGGCTGACTAGGGAGGAAGCTAGCAGCTAGAATGGGTGGTTTGCTACTGTCATCTGAGTGAACTAGCCCGTTGTGAGAAACAGAGGATGGCCGCGAAGGGCTACACTGGCAGAGGGTAGAATTCTGGATCTAACTAGAGGTGGCATTTGAGGCCACTGGGCTGGGGCAGAACTCAGCCTCAGAGCCAAGAGCAGAGCATGAGATCAGGGCTAGTAGTAGAGTGACTCTTTGAGGAGGTAGAGTCAAAAGTTGCCTACAAGTGGGTGGAGGGGGGACAGAGCAGCGACTCACTGATAGCATGCACGACTAGCAAATGTAAGCCTTACTTCAAACCCCAATAATAATATTAAGAAGTCTTGGATCTGGGAGAGTAGCTCAAGTAGTAGAGTTTCTGCTTTGTAAGCACGAGGCCCTGAGTTCAAAACTCTAGTAACACACACACACCCCAACCAAACCAACTCAAGGAGGGGAAGACAAAGGGCAGTGATGGGGATAATGAGTATGATCACAATACACTGTATGCATATATAGACATGCAAAAGGAAACCTACTGTGCAAGTTATTGATGCTAACAAAAAGGAAAAGGAAGCTGGGTGCTGGTGGCTCACTTCTGCAATCCTAGTAACTCAGGAGGCTGAGATCCTAAGGGTCACAGTTAAACCAACCAGGCAGGAAAGACTCCTATCTCCAATTAACCACCACAAGCCAGAGTGGAGCTGTGGCTCAAATAGTAGAGTGCAAACCTTGAGCAAAAATGCTCAGGGATATCACACAGGCCCTATGTTCAAGCCCCAGGATTGGCACAAAAAAGGAAGCAAGAGAAAGAAAGGAAGGAAGGAGAGAAAACGAAAGGAAGAAAATAATGAAAGAAAGAAGAAAAATAAGTGTGTGGGAAGAAGGGTTGTGCTATGGCTTAAATATACTTTGAGTATGTCCTTTGAGAGTTTATGCACTAAAATTTATTCCCTATTGTAAGGTATTAAGAGTACAGAAACTTAGCCTGTCCTTTGATGAGGAATTTGGAAATTCTGAAGATTCAGTAAGGCTATCAGGATATAACTTTTAAGATTTAATACTTTTTTTTTTTAAAGTCAGGCGTGGGGTTTGAACTCAGGTCTTGGCACTGTCTCTGAGCCTCTTTGGGCTCTCTACTACTTGAGTCATAGTACCACTTCAGGTTTTTTCTGAGTGGTTTATTGGAGATAAGAGTTTCTCTGACTTTCCTGCCTGGGCTGGCTTTGAACTGTGATCCTCAGATCTCAGCCTCCTGAGTAGATAGGATTATAGGCATGAGCCACCTGCACCCAGCAAGATTTAATACTTCATGAGAAAAGATGAAAGGAGACACAGGAATGCTTCCTGCCACTTGCTATATGACACTCACACTGCTTGGAGACTCTGCCAGGAAGAAGGCCATCACTAGATGTGAGTTTTCAACCTTGGAAGGAATCAGGAACTAAATTAAACCTCTTTTCTTTATAAAGTCTGCCTGCCTCAGGTATGACATCATAGCAATGGAAACAGACTAATACAAGTTCTATTTGCTGAGTGTCACAGCACGTGTGGAGGCCAGGAGTTGCATCGGTTCTATATTGTTGGTATGAACTGTGCAAGTCAGTCAGTATTCAGGACTTGTACGATGAAGCAGCTAGCTCTGGGTAGCCTTTGTTGAGGTCAATGCAGGCATCAGGTGATCTGAGAGTGCAGAGATGAGAGAGCCACACGAAGAGTCAGAGCATGTCAGAGTTGCCGGCAGGACTGTGAAGCAGGGGTCTTTCCTGGTCTCAAGGTGTTCGAGATCTGTAAAAATAGGATGGGATTTGGTTGTCCCATCTCCCACTCTCAGTCCTGTCTCCTCTTTAAGTTCTTTGGGAAGTAGAAATGGGAAAAAGCAAGCCTCAGGAGAGTCTAGGAAAAGAGCAGGTGATGCTCTTTTTAGCTCTGCCAGATTTGTCCTGAGTCCTGCTGATGAATTACTGGGAAATCTCCCATCTCCCACAGCCTTGTGAGGGTTTTGCTTTTTGTTTTTTGTGCTGGGGTTGAAATCAGGGCTTGGGCACTACCCCTGAGCTCTTTTTGTTCAAGGCTAGTGCCGTACTGCTTAAACCGCAGCTCCACTTCTGGCTTTTGGGAGGTTATTTGGAGAGAAAAGTCTCATAGACTTCCCTGCCTGGGTTAGCTTTGAACTGCAGTCCTCCCATCTCAGCTTCCTGAGTAGCTAGGATTTTACAGGTGTGAGCCCTCAGTCCCTACCCACTTTCCCCTCAAACTGATATCTTTTTTTAAAAATTGTGATTAATAGAAGGGTTACATTATATTCACCAGGTAGAAGGTGCATAACTTCACAAACATTGATACCCTTTCTCATGATATGGTCCCCATTTCCCTCCTACCCTCCCCCTCAAGCTTTTTATCTCCTCTTTTATCTCCTCTGTTGCCAAGTTCTCACCTGCTCTCCTAGAGGGGGAGGAGCCTGAGACAAAGTCTCTGATTGGCTGTTTTCCTTCCTGTCTCCAGTCAGTTTCTCAGATGGGGTGGGGCCTAGGCTATTTAGTTAGAACTCTTAAAGGTACTTAATAGGGTTACAGGAGAGAGAGGAGGAAAGAAAGCAGGGAAAGGAGAGGGGCTAAGGTAAGAGAAGAGTCTTTTCTAGGTGTCTGATGGTTTATAATGTTGTGGGGGTGACAGTGGAAAGAAGTGGGGGAGTGCTGGCACTCGGTGGCCTCTGGGTCTGGAAGGCGGCGGATCTGGAGTGGTCATTCCATTTCAGATGCTGCTCGTGCGCTAACCGTTTCATTATGTGATCTTGAGAAGGGTCAGTTTGGGGAGGGAACCACCTGGAAGGACTTCCCTGAAATGTTTCCCTGGCACTTTGGCTGGCACCCTCTCTCCACCCCATGTGTGGGATGTCAGAGGACCTGTACGACCTTACTCCCTTTAGAGTTCTGGCAGGCTCATTGGGTCCTCAGAGTCCATTCTTCTCTTGTGATGAGGACTGCAGTGGGACCATCTGCTTCTGCTGCTCTTGCAGCTGTTGCCTCAGTTTCCCTTTCCTCCTGGGGGAAGGAAAATGGGAAATGCAGGTCCTTGGTCATGCAGTCTTTAGGGAGGTGGGGATAGGGTCTCCCCTGGGCTCTCTGCCCTCCCCCAACGACCCTGCCCCAGCTGGATATTCCTGGGAGAATTGGAACAGGCATCAACCAGCTCTGATCTGGAGGCCTGAGTTGGAGTCTCAATGCCACCCCAGCCTGGCTGTGTCGAGAAGTCCCTTCTCCTCGCCAAATGAGAGCCCACCTGTTTTCCAGATCCTGAATGGTGTCAGGCAGCGGCTCGCCCAGGGTCTCTGGCAGGAGGGCCGTGACAGCACTGGCAGCCACGGGGATAGCCCCGTAGATAAAGAGAGGCAAGGTCGGGTAGAGCTCAGAAGTCATGCTCACCAGTGGACTCACGATGCTGCCCACTCGGGCCATGGTACTGCCCATTCCCAAGCCTGTTTGCCTGTGGGATTGGGGCGGGGGCATCGGTCAGGGCTTTGGTGAGGCGCACTGGCCACATCTACGAGGGTTCTGGTCATAGAATTGGGAAACTGATGACTGAGTGTTGCCTCTGTCTTTTTCTGCAGGGTCTTGGTCGGACAAGTCCCTTTCACCCTGTGGGCTTCAGTTTCCTTTGCTGTCAAATGACACAGTTGGGTTAAGCCAAGGATTCTCAGATCCCCTGGGAATTTCTTTTTTTTTTAAGTGCTGGTACTGGGATTCGAACACAGGGCCTTACTCTAACACTTAGCTTTTTCACTCAAGGCTGGTGGCTCTCCCACTAGAGCCACAGCTTCCCTTCTGGCTTTTTGGTGGTTCACTGGAGACAAAAGCCTCTCTGACTTTCCTGCCTGGGCTAACTTTGAACCTTGATCCTCAGATCTCAGCCTCCTAAGCTGCTAAGGCTTATAGGCATGAGCCACTAGCACCTGGCTATGTTTCTCAGTGAAATTCGGCCCACCCCCCCCCTTATCTTGGCAATGCTATGTTTATGCATGCTGCTGGCACCTCATCAGGGGTGGTTCCTGTGGGGAATTCATGCTCATGTCTGTGTCTTTGGTTTCAGATGTACCATTGAGTTTAAGGTCAAGTTTAGATTTGGTGGTAGCTACTAATTTGTGTTTCAATTCATTGGCTCTTAAGACATGTCTCTTGGTTTCCTGCTCAGTCCCAGTTGGTGACTCCTTTTTGAGATCTTCTGGGGTCATCTAGAGGCAGCCACATGTGGGCTAGCCAGAAGTATGCACTGGCGTGGCTTTGTACCCATGAATATTGAGATGTGGACCTGGAACTCCGACACTGTTCTGCAGGCTAGGCTGCTGCCCTTAGCTTTTTTTTTTTTTTCATTCAAGGCTGATGCTCTACCATTTGAACAACAACTCCATATCCATCTTTTTTTCTAGTTAATTGAAGATAAAAGTCTCACAGTCTTTTCTGTCTGGTCTGACTTTGAACCACAATCTTCAGATCTCAGACACAGCTGACTAGGTAGAATTAGAAGCTTGAGAAAAAAAAAGTCTTTCTACAAGCTGCCCCCCCTCCCCCCGACTAGGCTCCCACTCACCGGATCATGGTCGGGTACAGCTCCCCAGTGTACAGGAAGATGCAGTTAAAAGAGGAGGCCAAGCAGCCCTTCCCCAACACAGCGAGGGAGGTACGGACGATTGTCTGCTCTAGAGAGAAAGGAGAGAGGGAACCGTGAGAACGTGGCCTCTTTGTTTTGCTGGGAAATTGGGTTATGTGTAGGGATAAGGGTACAGATGAAGGGCCGAGGGGCTCCTGAATGCTCACCCTGGGGTATCACCCCATTCACCAGGATGCAGATGCCTGCCAGCAGCAGCGAGATCATCTGTGCCGGCCGGCGACCTAGGGAGTTGATGACCAGGAAGCACACTAGTTTGGCAGGCAGATCCACGGCACCAAAGATCACCTGGATTAGGTAGATGCTGACTCCAAAGCCCTGCAGGTCCATGACCAGCCCATAGTAGGCAAAGCTAGTGGCAAACCTGAGTGCCGGTGGGCGGGGACGGGGAGGAGAAGAGGGAGAGGATATGGAGTTTGTTAGAGAGTTTTAAAGGAGGGTGCATGTTCAAAAGAGCCTGCTTAAGGAAGGTCCTGGAATCTGTCTTGGCTAGTATTTCTTCAGACATTTCATTGTATGCTTAAGCTGTACAGTTTAAGCCTTAGGGAAGTTCTCTACTATTAGACAACACATCTCAGCTTCCTTTGTGGCTAGAGTTACAGGCGTGAGGCATCAGCGCCCAGCGCTATGTAGGAATTGCATGCAAAAATCGACATGTGTCTAAGATCTATTGATACTGGGCTAAAGGATGACATCTGGATATCTAAACCACATCTTTAGGGATAAACTTTTAGAAACAGCAAAAACAAAAAAAACCTACTAAAAAATTCTCCCCAAACAAAGCCATCTAGGATCTGTCCATGGTCCTGGAATGGATGTTGCACTTCAAAATCAGAAGCAAAGAATTCCTTGGCAGAATTGTTAATTTCTTCCTCTTTTACACCTGCTCCTCCTCCTCCTGTTCCTCCTCCCCCTCCATCCTCCATCCTCCATCCTCCTCTTCCTCTTCTTCTTTCTTGATGGTCCTGGGCTTGAAATCTGGGCTTGGGCACCATCCCTGAGCATTTGTGCTCAAGGTTAGTTCTCTATTCGTTGAATCACAGCACCACTGGTAGCCTTTTGTAGCTAATTGGAGATAAGAGTCCCATGGACTTTCCTGGCTTGCCTGCCTTTGATTCTGAATCTTCAGATCTCAGCCTCCCTGAGGCATGGGCTACCAGTGCCTGGTTTAGGATTATTTCTTTTAACCACACTCCTTTTGGTGGTCATGGGATTGCCAAGGTGATGAGAAGCAGAGTTGTAAAAGAAAATGGAAAGTTTTAGGCTTATACATCATCCTCAGCCAGAGCTAAGTGTCCATTCTGCTATGGTCTGTGCCTAACAGGCACTACCAGGCTGGTGAAGTTTCTTAGTGTTTTGTGTGCCAGGCTGGTGTGTAATCCTGCTGACTCACTGCCAGTGGTCCTGGCTAAATGTTTTCATATGGGAACAGAATTGGGGAGAGAAGCTAGGGAGACTGACATCCAGTTTGGGCACTGGAACTGAGTTCGGGTGGAAGGCCTCTGGTTCTTCAGTATTCCTACTGCTGCTTTGAACAGCAGTGTGGTCCTGTGTTCCGTCTGTATGTCTCTTCCATCCATAGCCTTCATTTCCTCCGTAGTTTGCCTTTGATCTTTGCATCTACTTGTGTGTCAGTCTGTCTGTCTTGGGGCTTACCATAGCATGGAGAGGCAGAGGAAGAGGTGCCGGAGGCTGGGGCAACGTAGCAGCTGAATGGCTGAGGCCTGCTTTGTGTTCATGGTCAGCTCCTTCTGCAGACTGGACCGGAGCATCTGAGAGGATGGTCAGGACACAGGGGCTGTACTTCTTCCAGGAAAGACCTCTCAACCGCACCCCTTGCTCAGAGATTTTCCCCCCTTCCCAAGTCCTGGTCCTGGGTGTTGAGGTTGAGAATGAGCCCTGCTGGAGTGCCCTAGGAAGTCTGGGCCATGGCTCACCTCCATGCTTAGCTTGGTCCCTTCTTCCTGCTTTCCATTGATCCGGGCCACTTTCTGCAAGGCCTTCAGGGTGAGATCCAGCCTCCCAGAGGAGGAGTACCAGCGGGCAGACTCAATGAAGAACCTGGGCATGGGGATGAGGGGTGGGGTTGGTATGACCCCAGTTCTGTTCATCTGGACTGGGTGAAGGCTATTCCAGGCACTTGCAGTGGAGTTTTATTTAAGGCTGGCATCAAAGGGCCCCTGTACATTCCCTTCCCTGCCCTTAGTACCAGTAGACAGTGCTCAGCTTGGTAATGCTTATGCCCCTGCCTAGAAGGTCAGCTCTTGGGTGCTGGGTGGTGAGGGTTGTGTAAGGGGAATGTAGCCAACCTAGAGAACTGGGAAATGCTTGAGAATAGGACGCCCTCTCCCCACAGTGTTGGGTTCAAATCCCAGGGAAACATTGGCTTAAGTTTGGCTTTCTAGCTTTGACTGATGCTGAGGGGCGACATGTGTGCCCAGGTCTGGGAGATATCCTGTGCCCAGAGGAGCTCCTGTGACACTGCCTCCCATCCCATACCCCACGCACCATGAGTAGATGAAGAAGGCAAAAAAAGGCACAGAGACCAGCAGCTGCAGGTGGCGCCATTGAGGCACAGCATAGGCCAATCCAGCCAGGAGGAACTGTCCCACGCTGTAGACATAGCCAACCAGGGCACCCACGTGGGCACGTGTGTGGATGGGCATCCATTCCACATCTGGAAAGAGGATTAGAGCAGGATGGAGCAATTAACGGGGCTGCTAGGTGAGAGAGAATCCCTCCCTCCCTCCCCCCTTCCCCTGTGAGAGATACTTCGAATGAGGTTAGGTGCCAGGACAGGGAGACCGAGGGACTTATGGTAGGGATAGGGAAGTGCATTCAAAATCCTCGGTAACTTCCTCTCCTTATCCCTGCTGCCCCACTGTCCTAGCTAGAACCCCCTTTAGAACAGCTGTGACCGTTCAGTCTACCCTCCTTGGCTCTTCTTCAGTTCTAGGTTGCATTCTATCTTCTGTGGCCAGAGCAATGGCTTTTCCTAGTCGAGGTGGGGTTAAGGCTGCCTCTTGGCTACTGTCTGAAGAGGCCCAGCTGGCTTCTGAGTGTGCATGGGAGAAGACACTTGAATGCTTAACACTGGACTTTGGAACTAAATCCTCAAGCATTCTGTCCTAGTTACTTCCTTTAGTCCAGAGAACCCTCTATCCTTTCTGGTCTTGGAAGATGATGTGTAAATCCTTTCTCTTCTCTCCAGCCTCAGGTTCCTCATCCAAGAAATTGTGAAATTGTGTGTGTGTGTGTGTGTGTGTGTGTGTGTGTGTGTGTGTGCGTGCATGCACATGTGCTTGCATGTGTGATCTATCAGAGGAGGCACATTCACGGCCGATGAAAATACCTTTCTCAGTCCATAACTATGGGCTGTAGAATGCTGGCTTGTCCTACATTTAGGAATATTAGAGTTGCCAGACGAGGTGGTTTATACCTTTAATCCTAGCTACTTGGGAAGTAGAAAAGGAAGATCAGGGTTTGAGACTAACCTGGGCAAAAAGGAAGTGAGATTCTATCATTAAAGCAAACTGGGCATGGTAGTGCATATCTATAATCTATCTTCGGGAGGCAGAGGTAGGAGGAGTGCAGTCTGAGGCTTGTGAGCCTTGCCTGGACAAAAGCGAGGGACCCTATCTGAAAAAACTAAAATGGAAAAAAAAAAGGACTAGGCATTGCTCAGTCCTGAGTTCAAAGCCTAATGCTGCCAAAAACAAGAAGAAAAAGGGGAACTATCAGGGCTAATTGCAATATATATATATTATTTTTTTAAACAGACATTTTATATTAACTTTAAAAAAAAAAAAAGGAAGGGGAGAGGCAATCTTGGTGGTGCAGGCCTGTAATCCCTGGCACTTTGGAGGCTAAGGAAGGAGGACTGGGGATTCAGGGTCAGCCTAGGCTCAAAACACAAGCATGAATGAAAGCAGGCAGGGCAGCGGAGATCTGACTGCCCTTAGATGTTGGGCTGGTTAGAGTGGCTGAGTGTTTCTGTCCTGTCTGGATGGGATTTAATTTTCCTCTGCCTATGATTCTTTCCAATCCCTAATGATCTTGATCTGGGCCTTCCCTGGTCACTTCATTGACTGAAGTGGCCTGAGAGCCACTGGGACTCAGAGGCTGGGCACTGGGGGAGGGGGCTGGGGAGGGGGCTGGACGGGCAGCCATCCTCACTCAGTGTCATGCAGTTGATAGAAATGCTAGCCAGAGACATGCCGGACAGGAGACGGAAGGCACAGTAGACAGAGAAGTTGGGTGCGTAGGCTGCACAGATCCCAGACACGGCGGTCTGCAGGTAGTTCAAGATCAGCACCTTCCGGCGGCCTAGCCTGTGGTGGGGGCAGGGGAGGCCTGTGACAGGGGCCTGTGAACTTCTGCGGGCCAGACTGAGCCCAGGGCAGGAGTTCCGGTCCCGGGTGAGGCCTGGGGTCTCTTGCAGATCATGAAGAATTCATTAATGAGGCTGGCACGGAGGATAGCCCTGAAGTCAGTAAGGCCCCGCTGGGGAGACAAATCACCCACCCTGAGTCCAGCCAAGTCCCCCCCACTTCCCAGCCCAGCCCTTTGGCTTACCCAGGACTGACCTGTCTGCCAGGTAGCCGAACACCATGGCTCCTAGCAGCACCCCTGCCATGAACAGGGATTGGGCCAGCTGGCGGAAGGCCCTGTGGGTGCACACGAGGTCCCACTGTGGGGGAGGGGGAGGGGCGGGGAGTGAGAATCAGGCAGAGCTTAGCGTGGGTGCAAGGAAGCCCCCTTTTACTTGCCTCCAGGCTGGTCCTTTGGGGGTTCATGCCACCCTCTTTCCCTGTCTCCCTGGTCTCGGTAGCTGAGAACATTTTGGAACAAAAAACCTTAACAGCTCCCACATCTCTCTGACATCTGCGTAGTCCCAGAGCCCCGAGTCCTCACCTCGGTCACGATGGTGGACGGGAAGGTGCTGTTGTCATAGATCCAGCCGTCCACGCAGGGCTCCGTGGTACCCGTGATGTTGTCCTCAGTGCCATTGGAGAAAGGCAATTCCTTGGGGGAGGTGAAGCGGAGGCAGGACACAGGCTTCCCCTGCTCGTCCCGGGGCAGCCATGCCTCCAGGCCCCCGTCTTGGCTAAGGTTGGCATTGGCAGGTGGGCGGCAGTGGTGGGCAGGGATGGCGGCAGTGAAGTTCTGTAGGGTATTGTGGGATGCCATCAGGAGCAGAGGGAGGACCACGAGGCTGACCTGGATCAGCTGGAAACGGCCCACACCCCCCACCTGCTTCAGGAGGTCATTGAAGGCCATGGGGCTGGGGGCCAGTCTGGCCCGAGTGGTTTGGGGGGGCTGAGGATTTCTAGTCCCAAGACCTGTGTCTGTCTGTCTGTCTGTCTATCTATCTGTCTGTCGTTCTCCTGAGGAGCTGGGCTGCTGCTCTCTCTGCAGCCGAGTGGCTTCAGGAGCTGAGACTGAGCGGGCTCTGTGGGGGATCACAGCATGGTGGACTGCCCCTCCTCTCTCCTCTTGTCTGGCTCTGTCCCTCCCTTTCCCTTGAAGCTTCTCCTGACTTTACGGGGGGGGGGGGGGGTCGGGGATCACTGGGCTCTCAGGGTGTGCTGGAGCCCTGACCCTTCTCCCAGCAGTTTTTAATCTTTGGCCTGGAGAGCATGAGTTAAAGTGTGACTTGGTATCCGAAGGATTAACCCTTGTGTCAGTGGAAATTCTCCAAGTGGGCATAAAGGGCAGGAGAGGTAGATGGAGATGGGAGTAGAGAGAGGGGTTGTCCTGTGAGCGCCCGAGGAGGAACAGAAAGGGAATGGGTGGGTGGCAGGGGAAACTTGTCTTCCTTCTACTGAGGAAACGGGACTGTGGGAATTGGGATGGACTCTTGAGAGGGTTCTGTCCTTTTTAGTGGACTGGATCCAAACCATCTGTCTTTGGGGAGGATTGCCAGAGAAAATACAGGAGGACCAGCTGAAGCTGGACTTCAGATCAATGCATAGCTATATTTTTTGAAGTATGTGTTTATCCCTAATATCACATGGGACACACTTACACTAAACATTATTCATTGATTTGAAATTCATTGTTGTCTAGTCGTCTTGTGTTCTTTTTTTCATTTTGGAGGTATTAGGGTTTGAATTCAGGGCTTCATGCGTGTTAGCGAGGTCCTCTACTGCTCAGGCATGCCTCCAGCCCTCTTTTTCAGTAGTTCTTTTTGCGATAAGTTCTTGATTCTTCTTTGAAGCACAGGCTGGGATTGCAATCCACCTATTTTGGCCATTGTTGCTAGGATACCAGATGTGTGTCACCATCCCTGGTTCCTTCTGTTGAGTTGGAGTTTTGCTGAATTTTCTGACTGAGCTCATCTGTAATTACAATCCTCTTGATCTCAGCTTTCTTATGTAGTTAGGATGACAGTTCAGCTATGGGTTGAGAAGGGGGTTTCATGAACTTTTATGTCTGGGGTAGACTTGAACCCTCAGCTTTACATTCTCAACATCCCAAGTAGTTAGGGTTATAGGCATGATCCACTGGTTCCTGGTGCATCCTCTGTGTGTGTTTTTTTTCTTTTGCTGTTTGTTTTTGGTGTCAGTCCTGGAGTTTGACCTCAGCACCAGGACACTGTCTGAGCTTTTTTGATGTTGGTATTGGGGCTTGAATTCCATGTCTGGGTGCTGTCTCTGAGCTCTTTTTGCTCAAGGCTGGTGCTCTAACCACTTGGGCCATCCTCCACTTCTGGCTTTTTTTGGTGGTTAATTGGAGATAAGGGTCACAGATAGTTTTTTCTGCCTGGCTGGCTTTGAACCTTGATCTTCAGATCTCAGCCTCCTGAGTAGCTAGGATTACAGGTGTGAGCCACTGGTGCTAGGCCCCTTGAGTTTTTTTGTTTTGTTTTGTTTTTTGTTTTTTTTTCCCCAAGGCTAGTGCTCTAACACTTGAGCCACCATTTCAATTCTGGCTTTTTGGTGATCAATTGGAGTTAAGAGTCTTATGGCTGGCATTGAACTGTGATCCTCAGATCCAGTCTCCCAAGTAGCTAGGATTTCAGGTATGGGCTATTGGTGCCTGATGCATCCTGTTTGGTACTTTTTTGGGTCAGTTATGGGGCTTGAGCTCTGGGCCTGGGCACTGTCTCTGAGATATTTAGCTCAAGGCTAGCACTCTATCACTTTGAACCACAGCACCACTGCATCCTGTATTCTTATTTGCTAAATTGGGTAACCGCTCTCTTTGGTGTTCTGGGGACAGCTCACAAGATCTTACAGGATTGACTTTGTTCAACTGGAAGAAACAATAGAGGTTGCCTCTTGAGAAGGAGACCCATATCAAGTGGGTTCTCTTCTAAGGTCCCTTCCCTCCCTTCCCTTCCCCTCCCCTCCCTTCCCTTCCTTCTCCTCCCCTCCCATCCTCTCCCATCCCCTCCCCTTTCCTTCCCCTCCCCTTTCCTTCCCCTCCCCTTTCCTTCCTTTCCCTTCCCTTCCCTTCCCCTCCTCTTCCCTCCCCCCCTCCTCCCCCCCCCCCCGCTTCCCTTCCCTTCCGTGTCAGTATTGGCCCTTGAACTCAGATCCTGGGTGCTTTCCCTTACTTTTTTTTTCACTTCAGGCTGGTGAGCCACACCTTCAACTCCTGGTTTTTTGGTCTGGTAATTGGAGATAAAAGAGTCTTACAGTTTTCTGCCTGGGCTGGCTATGAACTGCAATCCTCAGATCTCAGCCTCTTGAGTAGCTAGAATTACAGGCATGAGCCACGAGTGCCTGGCCTGTGAGACTCTTATTTTCAATTCACCACCAGAAACCCAGAAGTGGCTTTGTGACTCAGCGTGGTAGAGCTCTAGCTTTGAGCAAAACATCTCAGGGATAGCGCCCAGGGCCCTGCGTTCAAGAAAAAAAAAAGTCTCACAGACTTTCTTGCCCCAGCCAGCTCTGAACTGTTCTCAGCCTCCTGAGTAGCTAGGATCACAGGCACAAACCTCTGGTGCCTGGCTTTTTTTTTTTTTTTTTTTTTTTTTAATAGCAGCCTGATGTGTGGATGGCCCAGCCAAAGTGTTTGGGACGATGACCTGGTCTCGTAGGTGGTTGGGAAGGGGAGGCCAGAGCTGTGTGGTTTGCTGTGCCTCACTCCAGCCTCCCCCTTCCACCCGTGTTGGTTTTGGCCTGGGCCCAAGGGCCGTCCAGATGCCTCACAACATTCTCCAGGCCAAGGTATATATGAGCCTGTGGCATGGGGAGGAGGACAGCTGGACAAACAGCTTGGGGGACTACAGGGCCAGTTTCCAGCTAGGACTTGGTGCCCTCCTAGGGGAGTGAGTGGAGTTCTGAGGGCAGCAGGGGTGATGGCGGCCCCTATAAGCACCTCCCTCCCCAAGCCTGTGGCTAAGCTACCTTGGGAAGTATGCCTTCCTTATCAGTAACCAGCCTGGAGATTCGGGGTAGTGGGGTGGGGGGGATTATCTGTGTGGATGAGAGGTTCCCTAGCCCCCTCTCCATTCATGGAGAATTTCCAGATCAAATGCTCTCTGGGAAATGAACTGCAGAGCCAGGAACACTCCCTATATGGGTACTAAGAACTTAGATGTGCTAACTGGACTGTGATTTACAGTCTGGCCTTGCATAGTAGGAAGATGTCACATCCAGGAATTCAAGCTACAGGGCAGGAACGTCTTCAGAGCCACAGAGCCTCACACCATCACCCGATGAGGGCATCTGCAGAGTAGGGCACTGAGGCCCAGAGAGGCGAATGAGTTATCCATTCCCACACAGCAATCAAACCTTGAATTCAGCTCTTGACTTTTCTTTATCTGATTGTGTTACAGTGCAGATCCCACACCCCCCCCTTCTCCTCCTCTCCTCTCCTCTTTTCCCCTCTCCTCTTTTCTTCTCCTTCCCTCCCTCCTACCCCCTCTCTCTCTCCTTTTACTTTTGATGCCAATAGTGAGGTTTAAACTCAGGGTATCATGCTCTTGCTTGACTTTCTTTTTCTTTTCTTTTCTTTTTTCTTAAAGCTAGCCCTTTACCATTTGAGCCACACTTCTACTTCTAGCTTTTTTTTTTTTTTGTGGGTCCTGGGACTTGAACTCTGAGCCTGGTGCTGTCCCTGAGCAATTCAGCTCAAGGCTACCACCCTACCCCTTGTGCCACAGCACTACTTCCGATTTTCTGGTAGTTAAATTGGATATAAGAATCTCACGATCTTTAGTGTCCAGGCTGGCTCTGAACCATGATCCTCAGATCTCAGCCTCCTGAGTAGCTAGGATTACAGATGTGAGCCACTGTGTCCGGCTCGACTTCTAGCTTTTTGCTGGGTTAATTGGAGATGAGTCTCCTAGACTTTTCTGCCTGGGCTGGCTCTAAACCATGATCTTCAGATCTCAGCCTTCTGAATTACAGGTGTGAGCCACCAGCTTTGTATATATCCCAGAAAAATCTAGGATAAGTGCTTTGTATAACTTTATTCTGTTACGTACGTCTACATCCTGAGACAGCACCAAGCAGGAAACTAGAGCCGGAGAAATGAGAACAGCCAGAGAAAGAGTTAAACAGGGAACCAGGGGATTCAGTGCTGACTGGCTCCTGAACACCAGAGTCCCATAAGCAAGCCTATTATTTAGTTTAGTACAGGGATCACCATAGATATGTGCAGAAAACAGGACATCCATCCATTTTGTTGTTATAGCCATTGACATGAGACTGAGCTTGTGTACATATTGAATAACTCACTCCCTTATTGCTTGGGGGGGGGTGAAGACTGCAGCCTAGACACAATTCAAATGTCTATTCTACTTTGTCTTTCAAGGTCCAGTTCTCAGCCCTTCTAGCAAGAAATTGTGACATTCCAGCCTCTTACCCCCTCCAGAGCTCTCTGTTTCAACCTCTGCAGGGCCCAATTCTTAGCCTTCAGAATACTGATGCGGCAGCCTTACAACTTTTACACTTTTCAGAGTTCCCTACACCTGGGATTCAAACTATGGGGCTACAGGTGAGTTTTATTATTTGGTAACTTTTTTTTCATGTAAATAACATGAGCTCACATGCTTTCAGCACGGGTTTGCAATGACCCTTTGGTTTCAGCAGACCCCACATTCTTCCTAGCCTCCCTCACCATTCTGACAGGGGAGATTCTCCGCCAAACCAAACTTAGTGCCTCATGCTCTGACTCTCCTGAGTGGTAGAGATGCTAAATTCACTTAGACTTGACATTTATATCAGGAGCATGAGATGAGTGACCAAGGAGGTGTTGAGGACTATTCCCAAGAGAGGTGGTCTCTATTGGGTGATCTTTTCTCAAGCTAATAGAGGTCCTGGCTCAGGGACAGCTGAGGGTACAGAGTATTGGCAGCAATGGAGAAAAGGGGAAATGGGGATTTGATGGCCCAGTTTCCCATGAGTCCAGAGTGCTCTCCTGGGGTCTTCTCTTTGCTCACTGTGTGTCTGCAATAAGTGCTCTGAAACAGTGCAGGAGTAATCATAGCCAAAAAATTGTAGGCACCATCTTGCTTCTTGAACTGCTGAAGGATGGGGAGACAATGTGGGGACAATTCCCCCTCCAATGGAAACTCAGTAAGGGGAGGTACTGCTGGGCCTTCACCCAAGACTGTGGGAGCCACAGAGGATTGTTTTTTTGGAGGGTTGGGAAGAAGTCCCCTGAGTTGGGGCCTTAAGGATGAGTGGGTGGGGAGAGGTCAAGTGCGGGTCATGTGTGAAGGGCTGGGGCAGTTTATGAACTGGGTAAATAAGGGTGAGAACTGTCCATCAAGCTCAGTTTTGGGACACAGATCAAGACCAGAGAACTCCAGCTTCTCTCTGCAGCTGGTTCTGTGATCTGTTCACTGGCATGTTGGGATGTCTAGTCTACACACGACGTGACATTTCTGAGCACATGTGTGATAGACACATACAACAAAGCACTCATGTAGGCAGCCTGAATGTCTCCCAACATGTATGGGTGTTGAAATTGAACCCCTATTGGGTTGGTATGAAGAGATGGGATCTCTTGGGAGGAGTGATGGAGTTATTGTTTGCTCTTGTTGTGGTTTGAATCTTAAATATCCCCCAAGGGGTCATGTGGAAAGGCTCTGATCCCCAGAGGGCAGAGCTATTGAAAGGGGTTGGGCTGTTTAGGAGGTGGGGCCGAGGGATGGGTTCTTGAGAGTGATATTGGGACTACCATTAGGTGAGTTATAATTTACCATATGTTCCCTATCATACTGTTTTGTTTTGGGTTTTTTGTCAGTACAGGGTTTGAACTCATGGCCTGAGTGCTGTCCCTGAGCTTTTTTGCTCAGGCTAGTGCTTGACCATTTTGAGCTACCACACCACTTCTGGTTTTCTGGTGATTAATTGATGATAAGATTCTCACAGACTTTCCTGCCCAGTCTGGCTTTGAGCCACGATCCTCAGATCTCAGCCTCCCAAGTAGCTAGGATTACGGGCATGAGCCATTAGCGCCCAGCATATTATTCTATCGTGTCACCACAGCCACATACCAAGTGACCACGACTTGAAATCCTGAACTGAGAGTCAAAAATGATAAGTTCCTCTTTCCAAGTTGTTTATCTCAGGTACAGTACTTTGTTACAGCCTGGAATGCTGACTAAAACAGATTCATTTTCATAACTGGATTAATGCCTTCTGAGAAGACAGGAGGCTTTGGGCTTTTACTCTTTTTCCTATTCTGCCACATGAGGACAACAGCAAAGAGGTCCTTGTTGAATACTGAAAGATGATGCTTTGATCCCAAAACTTTCCAGTCTCCAGACTGTGAGCGATACATTGTCTTTGTCTAGAAATGACAGATGACCCTTGGAATCAGTAAGGATTTCTTCCATAGAAGAAAGCCCACAGATAGCAGGATGCATAGTGTTCAATACTCTAAAATTACCCCATTGTAGCTATCCTGTATACATAGTATGCCCAAACATCCATAACTTGAAATTGCATCGAGTAGAATGTGTTGCTGTTATAAAATTACTCTTGCACATATTATACTACTCACCCAAACTAGATGTTGCTTCATGCTTTACTATGGCTGCTTGATCCATTTTCCCCCCATCACCTGTTCAATTTCTGCTAAACACATGCCAACCTTCAATAAATAAAAAAATTCCACTTTGTCGCTTAAATTAAGCCCCTATTTACCCGTTTTGAGTGGAATTATAACTTTTATCTTGCTTTTTGGTGGGGGGGGCACTATTTGCTTTTGGGAAAGCAGATTTTTTTTCTTGCCATCCTTGGAGCTTGAAGTCAGGGCCTGGGTTCTGTCCCAGAGCTTTTGTGCTCGAGGCTAACATTCTATCACTTAATCCACAGCTCCACTTCCAGATTTTCTGGTGCTTTTTGGAGAAAAGAGACTCAGAAACATTCTTGCTCCTGCTGGTTTTGAACCCTGAGCCTCAGACCTTAGCCTCCTGAGTAGGTAGAACTGTAGGTATTAGCCCCTGGCATCTAGCTTGGGGAGGCAGATTTTTCACCAAATTAAGGACAAGGAAGTGTTCAGTAATCAACAATTTAAACGCAATTAATGTTTAACAACGGGCCAGGAGCTTTTCTGCATCAACTAAACTGTGTGTGTGTGTATTAACAAATACTGTTTTGAAATATCTTTAGATTTTTATTTAATAGTTTTCTGAATATGCTTGGTCCGAATGGCATATCATGAATCTGGCAATAAGGTAGAACTCCTTTACTTAGCCTGTGGTCATTTGTTATAGCACCATGACATAGGGCAGACAGCACATGTTCACATGGGCCCAGCTGGCATGCTGTAGTGTGCCCACATCAGTATATACTTGAAGTACAGATGGACAGGGGTGTGTGTGTGTGTGTGTGTGTGTGTGTGTGTGTGTGTGTGTGTGCGTGTGCGCACGCGCACTGGACTCTAGGGTTACCAGAGTTCTTTCCTATCCCCGTTTCTGAGCAATATGGGTGGAGTTCTTTATCACTGTTTATTGAGAATTCCCACCAAAGAAAAAGATTTGGGGAAGAACGAGGAAAGTGTCTCTGGTAGGCTGAGTAGAGAGGCCTCAGCAAAAGAGGGGAAAGTGGCTGGAAGAGAAGGAACAGACAGAAAAATGGCTGGGTCTGGATTGCAGGAAGGATGAATGGATAAGGGAAAGACCCAGGGAACAAAGTTCAAACAGGCCAGGGCTGGAGTGAGGGCTCTGGTGAAGCCTGAGAAAGCTTCATTCTTGGACCCTGGACCCGTACGATCCAAGCCGCCCCCAACCCTGAGGTGCCTGAGGAACTCAGAGGCAGGGAGGGTGCTGGTTAGGATCCGTCTCTGGAGGGAAGAGAAGAAGGGGTTCTGTTGTCCTCAGCTGGGATCTGGGCCTGATCCACCAAGCTTCAGAGGAATCATCTGGGCTGCCTTTTCTGCTTCGGACTCCTGCTTTGTCTCTTTTCTTTGCTGGACCCTAAGGACAGATAGCTTAGGAAAAGCTCTGCACCCCGACCTGTGCTTCCCCCATGTCGTATGTGTGGCTGAAGGCAGATAGCTCACCAGTTTTCCAAGTCTTCTATAGTGTCTGGCAAGGGTTGATTGAGAGTCTCAAGCAGGAAGAAGGCCGCAGAGCCGCCCAGCAGAGCCATGGTCCCATAGATGACATTGGGAATGAAAGGCCGAACCTCACCAGTGATTTTCACCAGTGGGGCTATCATGCTTCCCACGCGGGCCCACACGTTACTGATGCCCATACCTGTTTGCCTGGGAGAGTTCGGAGCAGGGATTGGCGGCCTGTGAGGCTCTCAGAGGATGGCCCCGGGGCAGGGGAATGCCACAGCCCCATCTGGCCCTGTAGTCTTTGCCCATGCCCTGCCCCGGGTCCAGTGCCTACCGGATGACTGTGGGGTAGAGTTCACTTGTGTAGAGGAAAAGGCAGCTGAAGGAGCTGGACAGGCACCCCTTTCCAAACACGGCCACTGCTGTCCTCACGATCTGCATGTCTTCAAAGGGAGAAGTGGAGGGCGCCGTGGAGTTCAGGACCCCCCTTTTTTTTTTTACCAGCCCTCTTTCCCTTTTTGCTTCCACTGTCAGAAAGCTCAAATTCAAACATGACTGGATAACAGCCTCTCTGTTAGTCCTAAAGCTATGCCTGTTGCATTCTTCTTTGTTTCTGATTTTCCTCTGGTTTGATTTCCCTAATCTTATTTATATTTCACTGTACGTGTTGGTTCTAAAACACTTTTAAGTTCTGTTGGAAGGCTGTTGGTGTTTTCAACAAACATGTATATAAAATAAAAAGTAGCCTTTTGCTGGTGCCAGTGGCCCAAGCCTGAAATCCTAGCTATTCAGGAGGCTAAGATCTGTGGATTGCAGTTCAAATCCAGTCCAGGCAGGAAAGTCTGTGAGACTGTTATTTCCAATTAGGCACAGAAAAAGCTGGAAGTGGCGCTGTGGCTCAAGTGGTAGAGTGCTAGCTAGCCTTGAACAAAAGGAGCTCAGGCCCAGAGTTCAAGCCCCAGGATTGCCCCCCCCCAAAAAAAAAAGATCACGGTGGAAGAAGTGTGTGTGTGTGTGTGTGTGTGTGTGTGTGTGCTTTCTTGAGCACTGGCCTCTATTATAGAGTCAGCTGGATCTGGAATGGAGTCTACAAGACTGACCTGAGCTCCAGAGAGATTAAAGGTAGCATACAGGGATTCAAGACAGGGCTAACAGAGCTGGAATCCTGAATCACCCCCTTCTGGGTCACTCCTACTTTCCGGCCTGTGGCAGCTTCTTCATGAGGTTTTGTGGGGAAAATCCCCAGATTCTCACCTAAAGGTACAAAGATGAGACTTAAGATGGCTCCTCCTGCCAGGAGCAGGGCAATAACCAGAGTGGTGCGCCGACCCAGGTAGGAGAGAGAAAAGATGGTGATCAGCTTGGCTGGGATGTCCACACCACCAAAGATGATCTGGAGAATGTAGATATTGACTCCAAACTCTTCTACCCCCATAGCCAAACTGTAGTAGGCAAAACCAGTGGAAAACCTGAAGGACAGAGATGGATTGGCTGGTATCTTCATGTCTCAACCAGGCTGAGGCCTCTCCCCATGAGCTTTTCCCCTTCCTTTCCCCTAGAGAGGATTCCCTAGAGAGGATTGATGAATAGCTTTATTCTTTTGTGCCATCTATAGTAGATTTTTTTTCTGTTTGCATGTGGTTTTGAGGCTTGTGAATTGTGTTGGATTTAGTGGGAGAGCTCTGGCATCGACTGGTCATGTCTGACACAGGTATGGTCTAGGGTGTCATGGCAAAGATGATGGCAATTGACCCCAGAGAGTAACAGGCTGGAGGGACTCCGAGGCACCAATGGCGGTGGCAATAAATGATCAGTCTTGTTGAGTAGTAGAATTGAACAACCAGCTTGGGAGAGGTGAAAGTAAAGCTGTGTGCAGGGATCAAGAACTTCTCTTCCATCTGTCAGAATCACTTATACACAATGCTAGATAAGTTGGATCCTAATTTATAGGGGAACCCTGGGGTGTGGTCACAGGCTCCAGAAAGGGTTTTGAGGGTGCTGTAGAGTGTTGTGCATCAGAAGGCGTATACTTTCGGTCTAGAGGGATCAGCCTTGCTCTGTGGGGTTCCAGAGGCAGAACTAGGCCAGAGGGTGGCAGTGACAGAGAGGAAAAGCATGAGGGAAACAGTTATGGCAGGGTGTAAGTTGGGCAGGGAATGGAGTATCTGTTCTATGGGGCACGAGTGACCTCTGATGGCTGGACCTGGATGTGGGCTAGGGATGTGGCAGGTGTCTGGGATTGAGGCTGGACCATGGCTAGATTGAAAGGCATTCCCTTGATTTCTCTTACAGGGGCCCTAAGCCTTGCCCTTGGGGGAGTCGTTGGCAGGGATGGGCAGACGTGGGTGGTGGCTTACCAGGCCAAGGCCAGACAGAAGGTTATGCGGCGCAGGATAGATATCCGGAGCAAGTCAGCTAAGCCATACTTGACCTTGGCCTGGGAGATGTCCTTCTGCAGGTTGTGTTTCAGCTCCTTGGGATACAGGAGAAGGAAGGGTGGGGTTAGAGGGCCAGCTAGCTAGTGGGCAGAGGAAGGGAGGGGAAGGCAAGCCTGGTGCCTACAGAGGCCTCACTTGGGGAACCAAATGATACGGGGGCAGGGGGCAAGTGGAGAGACAAGCTCTAAAGCACAGGGTCTAAGCTCCCACCGTACCCCGCCCCACACCAACCTCCAAGCTGAGCTTTTCCCCTTCTTCCTTCATGCCATTGAAGGCAGCCACCCGCCGAAGCGTCTTCAGGGCTTTCGAGGACTTTCCATTCAGGACCATCCAGCGGATAGACTCTGGGGTCCACCTGGAGATAGACAGAGTCAAATCCTAAGGGCTCCCCCATTCCAGCGGACCCCCTCGCCCCCCTGGAGAGATTGAAGGAATATAAGCCATCAGGACCACGGGGATGGGAGGCCTAGGGAACCCAGCCTGACTGGATTCCAAGCAATTTAGATTTGGCCCAGGTTTGCATCTGGGTTGCCTGTAGCCTTGACAAATTCTAGCATATTCTCTTGGTCTGTCTCCCCCTCTCCCTCCCTCCCTTCCTAACCCTTCTAGATGAGCCTTTCCTCTGCTTCCTATGTAGATTGCTTGTTGTTGTTTGGTATTTTCATCCTCTGCCAGGAAGCCCCAGGCGGTAGGTGAAGGTAGCCTGGGAGGGGACATGTTCCAGGCCACACATCTGGAGTACCTGTGCCTCTACCTCCCCAGCCTTGTTTCTTATTTCTTTGGTGAAGAAAGAGCAGGATCTCCTAGATCCCAGGACCCTCGGGGGGGGGGGGTGTAGATATTCATGGCCTTCTGTTTTCTGAGCCTGCTGTCCTCAAGACTACCAAAGACTTCAGTCTCTTCAAGTTGAGAGCGGCAGTATGATCTCCAATTAGGGAGTGGCAGGGGATCTAATCTCCAATCTACTGAGAAAACCTTTGAGGCTCAGAATGGGTGAGACTTGCCCAAGTTACACAGGACTTTTTTTTTTCTCTTGCATATGCTGGGGCTTGAATAATTCTTCTTCTTCTTTCTTCCTCCTCTTCCTTCTCCTCTCAAGGCTGGCACTTTACTACTTGAGCCATACCTCTACTTCTGGATTTGTGCCGGTTAGAGAAACAATTCTCATGGACTTTTCTGCCCAGGCTGGCTTTGAAACTTGATCCTCGGATGTGAATCTCCAGAATAGTTAGTATTACAGGCATGAAGCACTAGTAGCTAGCCCAGGTTATATCAAGTTATACAACTAAGAGACCTAAGCTGTCAGTTGTACTCTGCTGACCCTCTGCTGACCATGTTCCTGTTCGGTCTCCTGTTCCTTTTCTGCTCCCATCTTAGCATGTAGATAGTCCTCTAGTTCTATCCAAGGCTTACTCACCATCTCTCCCTGTCTCTGTCTGTCTCTCTCCCTCTCTCCCCTTCTCCCTCTTTTTCTTCCTCCCTCCGTCTCATTGCCCTCTATTTCCATTTCATTTCCATGTAACCTTGCAGAACTGTTTTCTTCTCTGAGCCTCAGTTTTCTTATCTGCTAAAGGGGGATAGACATTCATATCCCCATCCCACAGAGGTATTATAAAGGTCAGACATGACAGAGGTGGAAGTCTGGATAGGGGCTATGCTTAGTAATAAATGCTCAATCAAGGTCACTCCAAGATGTCACATTTTCTCCAGGGCTCACTTGTTATTTCCAGGACCAGGGCTCTAATAATGAATTCTGGAAGCCCATTTCCCGTCTGTGAGTGTGGCTTTTGGTGGGTAATGACATGTGGGTAACGGGCCCTGTGTCCAGGATCAGGCACTTGGATTGGCACAGGTTCCCAGGCTGGGATTCCTGTTTGAATTTTCCTTTCTTTCATATTTCATATTTACAAATCCCCCTCATTCTGTAGATTCTTCCTTCACATTTATCTTTCGGATCTGTTCCCCCAAAGCTCTCTTCTGTTGCTTGTCTCCCCCACCCACGTGGGGGTCCATTCTGGGCTGTTCTTTCACCAACAGAGCCTTGTGTAGGTCAGGTGGCTTCACAGAACCTTCTGGAAGCTTTCCACATGAACGTGGTACTTTGCTCACCCCATCTGCTCTACCTCAACTCACCTCCCCTTCTTTAGCTTCAGGCTGTTGCCAAGTGTCCTCTCCATACTGGTTTCCTCCTGCAACATGCTTATTTATTTATTTTTGGTGCCAGATGTGTGGCTTGAACTCACAGCCTGGGTGCTATCCATGAGCTTTTTCTCAAGACTAGCACTCTACTAGTTGAGCCACAGCACTACTTCTAGCTTTTTTGGAGTAGTTTATTGGAGATATAAGTCTCGCAGACTTTCTTGCCTGGGCTGGCTTTGAACCGCAATCCTCGAATCTCAGCTTCACAAGGATTATAGCTCAGATTTTAGGTGTGAGGCACCGGTGCTGAGCCCTGCAGCTTGTTTTTGCGTCTGTAGCTCCTCCTCCCTGGAGTGCCCTTCCTTGACTCTGGGAACAGAGTCCTGGGGCCAGAGTTGGCCCCAAACTGCGGTCCCCCAGTTTGGTGCTATGGGTGCCTGTGGAGGGAGGGGGAGAGAAAGAGAAGACCACATACCAGGATGACAGGGTGAAGATGAAGAAGGGCATAGACACGGTTAACTGGAGCCAGCGCCACTTGGGGATAGCATAGGCCAGGCCAGACAGAATGAACTGCCCAACGGTGTAGAAGTACCCGATTGAGGTGGATGAGATGGCCCTCATCCAGGTGGGGACCCACTCCACATCTGTGAAAGGAGATTAAGGACAGGCTAGAGTCCCAATAGCTGCTCCCCCCACCCAAGAAGAGGTACCAGTTTCTACTTGCTCTAGCTATGGGACCCCATTCTGCTCCCAGTGGTGCACTGTACCCATTGAGCTATAGCTGAGGCCCAGGATACAGGACTCAAGCCTGGGTCCAACTACTTCCTAGTCTATACTCCTTTGTGTGTGTGTGTGTGTGTGTGTGTGTGTGTGTGTGTGTGTGTGTGTGTGCACGCGCGTGCATATGTGCCAGTGCTGGGGCTTGAACTCGGGGCCTTATGATCTTGTTGGGTTTTTACAGTCAAAGCTGGTAGTCAGCCAGGTGCTGGTGGCTCATGCCTATAATCCTAGCTGGTCAGGAGGCTGAGATCTGAGGATGGAGGTTCAGGGCCAGGCCCAGGCAGGAGGGCCCAGTCTGGATGCAGTCTGGGCTTGGGTGTGGTCCCTGAGTTTGTTTTGCTCAGGGCTAGCACTCTATCACTTGAACCATGCCACTTTCGCTTTTTCTGTCATTTAATTGGAAATAAGATTCTCACAGTGCCAGGCACTCACACCCATGAATCCTAGCTACTCAGGAAGCTGAGATCTGAGAATCAGGGTTTGAAGCCAGCCTGGGCAGAAAAGTCTGTGAGACTCTTATCACCAGTTAATCACAGAAAAAGCTGGGGAGTGGCGCTGTGGCACAAGTTGGGGAAATAGAGCTCAGGGATAGCAACCAGATCTAGAACTCCAGCCCTAGACCTGGCAGAAAAAAAAAATCTTACAGACTTTTTTGCCTGGGCTGGCTTTGAAATGCCTTCTGATTTAGCCTTCTGAGTAGCTAGGATTCCAGGTGTGAGCCACCAGTGCCTGGTTTTCATTTTATACTCTTGACCACTGCTTCTCCAGTGGCAAGTGACTTCCTTTGTTTTGCCTGGATTTCCTGATCTGTATAATAGATAGATGTAGCCCCCCCCCGACCATGTATACGTTAAATGAAATTGTGTGCCTAGCACAGTGCTTGGCACAGCTCAGTATTGAGCTGCCATTATTATGTTTGTGATTAAATCTAGGGCCTCTGAAGTACCTTGATCAAGGCCCATACAAACCCTCTGATGGAAGCAGACTGAAGCCCGATCTCTCTCAGCTTCTGCCTAGAGCTCTCCACGGCCCTGTTCCTTGCCCCCTACCCCCGTGGCTCACTCAAGATGACGGTGCTGAGGGTGATGCCGGAGATGCTAGAGCCACACAGGAAGCGGAAGAACATGTAGACCAGGAAGGTAGGGCTAAAGGCAGTGCCCGAGCCGCTGGCAGCCAGCAGTAGGTAGCTGCAGGTCAGGATGGGCTTCCGACCAAACCTGCAGCTCAAAGGAAAGGAAGGGCCAGGTTTACCACTGTGTGTGTGCCAGGGCCGGTGACTCTGCAGGCTAGGGGACAAAGGGCTGACTCCCCTCCTCCATGACAAGGACCTGTGGAGCATTTGACTCCCCGTCTCACCCCAAGACAGAGCCTTGCTAGTAATTGCTGTTTTCTTTAGCAAGTTTGTCGTTAGAGTGCAGAGTTAATGAGTTATTTTTTTCCACCTCTAGTTTAGCTGACAGAGCAGAGGTCAAAGGACCACTTATCTCCAATTGGCCCATCGTAGACCACTGATCACCTCAGCAGCTTTCAGGCCAGAGAGCCGCAATGCTTTTCTGCTGGCTCTGGGGAGGCCAGAGGCTTTGAGGAGAAATGCTAAGTGATCAAGGTCACACAGCAAGGTCATTTCTTCCCTCCCATCTCCTCCAGCTCTGGCCTCTTTGGGAGTGTATGGGTGGGACAGGGTAGGGAAGGGGAGGTCCCCATGGGTTGGGTCGTCAGAGGTTTGTGTCCCCCCATGTCTCACCTGTCAGAGAGTTCTCCAAACACAGGCCCTCCAATCAGTAAGCCTGCCATGAAGACGGACTGGGCCATCTCCTTCAGTTTGCCGGAGCTGCACACTAAATCCCACTGCACAAGAGCAAGGAAGGGGGCAGTTAGCTCAGAGGGGACCTGCCTGCACACGTGGGCCCTCCCCCACCTCTCCCTCCTGCTCCCCTGTTCCGCCTCCTCGCATACACGCGCATGCTCAATTACTTAGGCTTGAACTCAGGGCCTTGGTGCTGTCCTTGAGCTTCAAGGTTAGTGTTCTATCACTTTGAACCATAGCACCACTTCCGATTTTCTGGTGGTTAACTGGAGATCGAGAGTTGCTAGGATTACAGACCTCAGCCTCTGGCACTGGGCAACTTCTGGTTTTGGGATTCTCACAGACTTTCCTGCCTGGGCTGGCTTTGAACCTCTCCCCTCAGATGTCAGCCTCCTTCATAGCTAGGATTACAGGTGTGAGCCACTGATAGCTGGCCCTGACCCAGGCTTGTACAACAACATCCCTCAAGTATGCGTAGCCTGTCACATGGCTTCCTACCTCTGCTTAGCTGGCCCCAACCTCCTCCCTTCTACCCTGCCTAGGTCCCTGCGGCTCCTCGCTCCACAAATCCAAGGCCAGTCTCTCCTCCTTGCACCTTGACCTCACCCTCTGTCTCCACAGGGACATTGCCCTATTATTGCCACCTCCCCACACCCTCAGTCTTTCTCCTGACTGTGTGTGTTCAGATTTTTTCATCTTGCCAGGCACTATTGGCTCATGCTTATCATGCTAGCTACTCAGGAGGCTGAGATCGAAGGATCAGAGTCCAAAGTTAGCCCCGGTAGACTAATCTATGAGATTCTTATCTCTGATTAACCATCAAAAAGCCCAATGCGAGGGCACTATTTCTTAGCAAAATTATATATATATATATATATATATATATTTGGGGGGGGCAGTCCTAGGGCTTGAACTCAGGGCCTGAGAACTGTCCTTGGGCTTTTCCCTCAAGGCTAGCACTCTGCCACTTGAGCCACAGCACCATTTCTGGCTTTTTTCTATGTATGTGGTACCGAGGAATCAAACTTGGGTCTACTTGCATTCTAGGCAAGCACTCTACCACTAGGCCAAACTCCTGGCTCGCAAAATGATATTTTTATGTGTTCCTATTAACTAGTCACATGTTACTCTATAAATTAGGTAGTTGATAAAATAGAAAAGCTGAGTTATTGCACTTAGAGCTGTGCCCTGGAAGTCAGTTTGTAGATAGTAGTACTTTATGCATTTCTGTTTCTATAATTAATATTTTTTTCTCTTTTGTTCTTTTTGCCAGTCGTAGGGCTTGAACTCAGGGCCTACGCACTGTCCTTGGACACTCCTTGCTCAAGGCTAGCACTCTGCCACTTCAGCCACACAGTTCCACTTCTGGCATTTTCTGTGTATGTGGTTCTGGGGAATCAAACCCAGAGCTCCATGCATGCTAGGCAAACACTATACCACTAGGCCAGGTTCCCAGCCCCTGCAATTAATATTCTTATGTTTATGGTTTATCCTGTATCAAAAGGGAAAATATCCTCTAGAAGATAATATAGTGTTTGATATTTATGCCAGTTTAGAAGCTTTCTAAAATTCATTGTCCAAGACAAATGCATGATAATCATCGTGAAGGGCTGCAGGGTCGGGTTCAGTGGTATTGAAACATTGTGAAGAAATGACAGAACATGGTGGCTATGTAAATCCTTCGCTCTGAGATACAGATTGCCCTCTTTTACTCTTTGATGAAGCACTACTGAGAGAGTAGACCTGATCATGGGGAATAGAAAAGACTATGAACTAAGAAGAAGTGAAAAGGGGTTCTCCTGGTTCAAGTCAGACATTTTGTCTTTGTTTAGGGCTGTGTGGTGTTTCTTATGGGCAGCTAGTTAATGCTATTCATATCTTTAAATCTTCAGCAAAACTAAAGTGAGTACTTTAGAAGGTGGATGAACCTGACTTGATCTTGGTGATTGTTCTTGTGCTAACACAATGTCCGCTCAGGTAGAAGCATGAGTAGTAACACTTAACCATAATGCCCTGAACTAACTTCCTGCCAAAGAGAAATAGTTACTATCCCGAAAGAAAAAAAAAAAACAAAACCAAAAATGTGGAGATGTGGCTCAAGCAGTACAGTGCCAGCCTTGAGTGAGAAAACTAAGCAAGAGAGTGGGGCCCTAAGTTCAAGTCCTAGAATTGGCACATGTGTGCAGACACATATGTGTGTGTCCACACACACACACACACACAAACGCATGCATGCACGCATACTAAATTTCTATATCTTAGAAGCTCTTTCCTTGGAGCAGGGCGTTTGGCACTCTGGTAGAGTGCTTGCCTAGCATGCATGAAGAGTCCTTGGTACCACATACATAGAAAAGAAATGGTGCTGTGGCTCAAGGAAAAACCCAAGGACAATGCTTAGGACCTGAGTTCAAGTCCCAGGACTGGCAAAAAAAAAATAAAAAGAAGAAGGAAAGAAGGAAATTCTTAGCTGGGCACAGTGGCTCAGGCCTGTAATCATAGCTACTCAGGAGGCTGAGATCTGAGGATTTCGATTCAAAGCCAGCCCGGGCATGACACTAAAGACTGTGAGACTCTTACCTCTAGTTAACCACTAGAAAACCAGAACTGGTGCTGTGGCTCAAGGGACAGGGTGGTAGCTTTGAGCTAAAGAGTTCAGGGACTGCACCCAGGCCTAGCGTTCAAGCCCCACCACTGACCAGAAAAAAAAAAAAAATAGAAAAGAAAAAAGAAACTCTTTCCTTTCCCATTCCATTCCTTTCTTCCCTTTAAGACAAATCTTTTGGGTTTTGGCATGGGTCCGGTGGTGTTAGGGTACAACAAGCATAAAGCATCATATACCCAGTTTCAGACTTGGTCTCCCACAAAAAAAGACAAGACAAGACAGAAAGACCCAAATCTCTTGAGTGGAGAGTGTGGTAGCTGCTCCCCTCCCCTCCCCCACCCCGGCTTTTCTTCTCCTCTCAGTTTTGCCTTGACTAAAGCCATCTGGGACGTTTGTTTTTAGCCAGTCCTGGGGCTCTGTCCCTGAACTTCTTTTGCTCAGGGTTAGTGCTCTACCACTTGAGCCACAGCACCACTTCCAGCTTTCTCTGTGTATGTGGTACCAAGAAATTGAACCCAGGGCTTCGTGCATGCTAGGCAAGCATTCTACCCCTAGGCTACACTCCTAGCTCCACTACCTTTTTTTTCTTTCTTTCTTTCTTTTTTTTTTTTTAAATCAATACATGGGGTCCTGTGTACCCTATGTGAACCTGGCTGATCTTGGTAGCTGGGGACTTACTGATACTTTGTTTCCTTCTGCCCTTCCACTCTTCCTTTTCCTCCCTGGGCTCCTCTTTATGTTCATACTGAGCCCCAAACTTCCCTCAGGACTGCTCTGGCTCCTCCTCTCTATGGACTTTCCCCAGGTAATGTCACCTGCTCCAATAGCTGACTTCATTCTTTCAAGTCATAGGACTTGAACTCTGGGCCTGAGTGTTGTTCCCAGCATCTTCAGCTCAAGGCTACCACCCTACCCCTTGAGTCACAGTGCCACTTCTGATTTTCTGGTGGTTAATTGGAGAGAAGATCTCACAGACTTTTTAGTGTCCGGACTGCCTTTAAACTGCGATCCTCAGATCTCAGCCTCCTGAGTAGCAAGGATTACACTCGTGAGCCATGGTGCCTGGCTCCAGACTTCATTCTTTTTGACAATCATAGGGCTTGAACTCTGGGCCTAGGTGCTGTCCCTGAGCTCTTCAGCTCAAGGCTACTGCCCTACCCCTGGAGCCACAGTACCACTTCCTGTTTTCTAGTGATTAATTGGAGATAAGAGTCTCAAGTATGTTAGTGAACTGTGATCCTCAGATCTCTGCATCCTGTGTAGCTAGGATTACAGACGTGAGCCACCACACCTGGCCAGTCTTCATTCTTAATTCCTTCTTTCCCACTCTCTCCCCAGTGATCAGAATTGCTTTGGACACCTCTGACTGCAATCATGTTTCTGTTTTATCAAAAGTATTCCCTGGCTCCCTCTTGCCTTTTGTTTAAAACTCTGTGGACAAGTTTACAAAGCTTTCTGTGCTCTGATCTTGGCCTAGCTGTCTGCTCTAATCTCCTGCTAATACCAGCATTCACCCTTTGCCCCAACCATCTTGAAAGACTTGTGTAATGAGGGCTTAGAAATACCTCCTAAGAATGTAAAACAGTGTTGAGACAGTGTCACACAGCCAAGAACTCTTTCCTACTTTTCTCTTTTGAAAGCAAGGGAGGGTGAGGTTTGATGAAGATTCAGGTCCCAAAGTTGTCGTAGAGTAGCTCAGCATGGCCCAGAAAGCCAGCAATCTCTGCTTGCTAGGAAGGAGCCTGCATGGTCGGAGAAGGAAATTGGCAGAAGTTGGCACAGTAGCTTGAGAGACTTGCTGGGACTTAATAGCATGCTGTGTGTTGAAGCCCTGAAGGAAAAATCTACAGGAAAGATCTACCGTCCACATAAATTCATTTACAATGTGAATCAGTCTCCCATTTCCCAGGTGACCTTTCAGGTAGATGGAGCCATGTGGTTCTTGATAAAGAAATGGAAGAAGATACACTGGCTATTTCTACCTCATTTGTTTAAGAGGGAATCCCCTGGTCTGAACTTGGTTTCTTTTACCCTTCCTTTGAATAGTAATGGTGAGGACAGGACAATGAGTGAAAGGTAGATATTGAAGACAGCAGAGGCCCTGAAGGACCATGTAAGAAAGAAAACACATCTATATTCTTTAAGCCACGAATTATTACTGGTTCTTTTATTGTAGTGGCATAATCTATCTGGATATATCCCATCAGACAGTGAAGACGAAAATTAGATTTGCATCTTAACCTTCATGTTACTAAATACTTTTAAGAAATCAAGGATCTAGTTGATACAGGTAGCTTATGCCTGTAATCCTAACAACTCAGGAGGCTGAGATCTGAGAATTGTGGTTTGAAGCCAGTGTGGATAGAAAAGCCCATGAGACTCATTTCCAATTAACTACCAAAAATGCTTGAGCTATGGCTCAAGTGGTAGAGTGCTAGTCTTGAGCACAAAATTCAGGGACAATGCCATGACTTCAAGCCCCAGGACTGATTTGTTTATGATTTTCTTTTTATTGTCTAGAGCAGGTGCCTGACATCTAATAGGCACTCAGTAATTGAATGAGTAAGCATGCCACAGAAAAAACAAAAGTTTTTTTTAAAAAGCTTTATTATATATCTATGTCTGTAGGAGAGGTATTATGGTCTACAGTTTCAATATGGGGAAGAGACCGGGCACTCTTCTTCAGAGTGAGCCTGGACAGTATCTAATATCAAATCTACAGGCACAAGTCAGTGAGAAATGTTATTTCTTCACAACTGAACTGCAGAAATATATCTGCCAGTTTTCTACCAGGCCATTACCATACTTCAGTGAAGTTTTAACGCTCAAAAGGAGGGCTGCCTTGTGGTTAAATATTTTTTAAAAATGAACTTCAATTGTGCTCTAAATTGCTCCCAGAGATTTCATGGTTAATGAAGCTCATCAGAACGGATAAGAAAAAATGTGACTGTGGCTGCCCTGCAGGGCAAAACAAATCCATGGGGCTCAGACCTGACATCTACAATGATTATGAGTTGAATTATATCCCCCACCTCAAAGACTGGAGCACTGCTTTTAGTATTTCAGGATGTGACCTTTGTAAATAGAGTTGTAGATATAATTAGCCAAGTTAAAGTGGGGTCATACAGGAGTAGAGTAAGCCCTTACTTCCTCATTTCTTGTAGAAAGAGGAGAGAGAGACATACAGAGATAATACTATGTTAGCTGGGCGCTGGTAGGTCATGCCTGGAACCCTAGCTACTCAGGAGGCTGACATCTGAAGATCGTAATTTGAAGCCAGCCCAGGCAGAACAGTCTATGAGACTCTTATTTCCAGTTAACCACCCCCAAACTGGAAGTAGAGCTGTGGCTGAAAGTGAACACAAAAGCTCAGAGACAGTGATCAAGCCCTGAGTTAGAGCCCCATGATTGAGACAGAGACAGAGAGAAACACACAGAGACAGAGAGACACAGAGAGACCATATTACAATGCAGGAAGAGGCCTTCAAGCCAGGGGATATTAGAAATTAACAGCAATCACCTGAAGCTATAAAAATGCAAGGAAAGATTTCTGTCCTGGACATTTCATAAAGATCATACTAATACCATGATTTTGAACTTGTAGCTTCCAGATCTGTGATCTGAATATAAAACTTCTTTTGTATTAAGCCACTTAAAATGTGGTATTTTTTTTTTTTGGAAGCTAACATACACCAAGCTTCTTGTATGTTTGAAACTCTGTGATGTAGTGACAGGGACAGGAAGGACTGGAACTAGATAGAACATGACAATGAAGGAATTAAGCATAGAGCAAAGAGAGGTTTTTAAAAGCATTGCTGAGACTTGGGGGAAAGAAAGATACTGAGATAGAATTTTGGCATACTTTAGTTGCTGGTGCAATCACCCCGTCAGAAGGGCCTCTTAAGAAAACCTATCCAAGGGACTGGGAATGTGGCTTAGTAGTAGAGTATTGCCTAGCATGCATGAAGCCCTGGGTTCAATTCCTCTGTACACATACACAGCAAAAGCCGGAAGTGATGCTGTGGCTCAAATGGTAGAGTGCTAGGTTTGAGCAAAAGAAGCTCAGGGATGGTGCCCAGGCCCTGAGTTCAAGCCTCAGTTCTTGCACAAAAGGAAAAAAGAAAAAGAAAAACCTATACAAGAAAGCCTGATTAACATTTGAGGTGTGATTTGTGACTGAGAGTTATTGTTCATGCCTATAATCCTACCTACTCAGGAGGCTGAGATGGAAAGAATTATGATCTTTGAAGCCAGCCTGGGGAAAAATAAGTTCATTATAATTCGTCTCAACGCATCCTGAAGGCCTGGTGGCAGCCCCTGTCATCCCAATTTTGTGGGAAGTTGAGAATGAGCCCCAAACCAGCCTGGGGAAAAGGGTTGGCCAGACTCCATCTCAATAGAAGAAGCTAGTTTTTGTGGTGCACACCTGTTACCCTGGCTATGGTGGGAAGCATAAAATTGGAAAGTTGTGGTCCAGATGCCATCCTGGTTAGAAAATGCGAGATCTTTTTTTTTGTCAGTCATGTGACTTGAACTCTGGGCCTGGGTGCTGTCCCTGAGCTCTTCAGCTCAAGGCTAGCACTCTACTACTTCAGCCACAGTGTCACTTCTGGTTTTCTGGTGGTTAATTGGCGATAAGAGTCTCACAGACTTTTGTGCCCAGGCTGGCTTTGAAACTGTGATCCTCAAATCTCATCCTCCTGTGTAGCTAGGATTATAGTTGTGAGCCACCAGTACCTGGTGCAAGATCGTACCTCAAAATAACAAGTGGGGGGAAAAAGGGAGGAAGCTGTGAACGTGGCTTATTGGGAGGTAGTAAGTGTGAGGTCTTTGGTACTTGTTAAGAACTCTTTGGTAAGGTTGCAGTCCTTCAGAAATTTCCTCAAGATCATATATATATTTTTTTTTATATATAATTTTTTAATGCTAGTTACTTCCTTTCTGGGTGCCTGATCCGCGCAGGTCAGTGAATATTTAAGAAGTGGACAATTAGAAATGTCCAGACCTCCACTGTGAGTGAGGCGAACCTCCCTTCTTCCACTCCTAACGTCTCACTGGCAGCAGAGGGCATGCATGCCTCATGGCACTCTAGCTTCTTATTTACTTGTTTTGTTTCTCTTCTACATTCTGCCATGTCACTGAGGGCAGAGGGCATCTTATTTGACTTCTTATCCCTGGCAGCTAGCAGAATAGTTGGCAATAGCCAATGTTAATATTTGTTTAATGGATAATGACTGAGTTACACAGGACTGGGTTAGGGGACATAGTTTGGGGGTGAGGGTGGTCGAATGGAGCCAGGCATCTAGCCCCTCCACGTGGAGAAATTCTGCACAACACGCTCGCTCCTCATATCCTAAATCCAGTACTGACCTTAACTCTCCTTTCTTGGAATGTAATTGGCCCACAAGGGAACAGGATTCTGGAGAGAAAGGGCAGAGCATCCTCTCTGCTGAGTTCTGCATGGGCTGAGGCCCTAGGATTGTGATGAGGAAGAAAGAGAAGGCTTTCTGTGCTCAGAGGAAAGCTTCCCAAGTCACATAGGCTCTGGTTACTATGGCTATCCCCCCCCCCACCCCAGAAGCTGGGCTTTAAGTGAAGCATTCAAACACAGCTCTGTTCGTTTCAAGGAAAATCCTCAGACTCAGCTCTGATGAATCCCCTGGGGTCCTTCTTGATCATAAACACTGCTCTCGAAGTTCCACTGTGTGCTATGCTCTGAGCCTTGAACTGCCAGACAAAAGGCATCCATGTGGGAGCCGTTATTCTGAGCCATGGTAAAGCAGTGTAGCTCAGGGCAGAATTGTGGTTTGAGGAAGGAGGCAGGGTTAGAACGTGGTGAACTGGTTAAGTCCAAAGGGTAAAGTGAAGACAGACTTAGGAACTAGACTAGCAATAAGCAGAAGGGGTAAGTGAACCCCTGAGGGGGTAGACACTCGTTGCATTCTAGAGGGCGTACCAGTCCTGGTGATCAACAGAAATCCCTGCTGAGTGTGGGGAAATCTGACTTCACACAAACCCCACTGAGGGCAAGGAAATAAACTTCTTTATCTTGGGAGCCCCTTGGAGCCAGCTCGGACCTCATAGAACTGACTTCTGCCCCTGTGAGCCAAGTATCTTGTGGGGGATAACCAAAGAATATAGATTCCCAGCTCAGCCACTTAAGAGCGGTGGGCTTGTGTGGTAGCTACTAACCCCCCCCCCCTTTTTTTTTGCCAGTCCTGGGTTTGAGCTCAGGGCCTGAGCATTGTCCTTGGACTTTCTCAAGGCTAGAGCTCTACCACTTGAGCCTCAGCACCACTTCTGGCTTTTTTTCTATGTATGTGGTACTGAGGAATTGAACCCGGGTCTTCGTGCATGCTAGGCAACACTCTAACACTAGGCCAAACTCTCCGCCCCACTACTAACCCTTTTTTGGTTCAGGCTATCTGTGCCGGTAGGCCTATGGCTCCTGCTTTGCAGGACGGTAAATAATGACATTAGAGTACTGAGCCTCCAGCACTACACCTGGAAAACAGTGGGTCCTTAATTCAGGCTGGTCATTCGGTAGTGATGCTCACGTGAGGTTGTGAGGCTCAGTGGGTTATGTGATGTGATAGCTGGGGTGTGGATTCTGGGACCAAGACTCTCCGATTCACCACACATGTAGGAAGGCTCCCTCTTGGATCTGAGCTCAGTGGAGTCCTCTGTGAGGTGGGGATGGTATCAGATCATGGCTTTCAGGTTCACAGCAGGAGGAATGCAAAGCACTGCTAACTCAGGGCCTGCATATAAGTAGATGCAGAAGAGAAAATGTCCAGGGCTTGGATTCCAGCAGGGCAGTTGGGGAATGCAGCTGGAACAGAGTGGATCTGAGAGATGGACAGATGTCCTTGACCTGAGTGTCTGGGGATTTGGTGATAGAAGAGGGTCAGAGGTGTGACCGGTAACTCCTCAAGAGGGCATTCTCCCTAGAGTGGAGCTCCTCTCCTGCTGGGCATACTCCTTGCTTTTCCAGTGTGTGTGTGTGTGTGTGTGTGTGTGTGTGTGTGTGTGACAGGATTGGGAGGTTCAAGCCCCAGCAAGGAACCCCAGGTGTGTTAGAAGGCTGCATTTCACTTATGTGCTCTCAGGCCAGAGGATTATGGGGCTGAGGCCTGCTGGTGGGAGCTGTGAGCTCTAATTCCTTTTCAGGAAACCTAGGGCCCAGCATGCAGGCAGGGATTTCACACACTTTGCAGACATAAAAGAAAGGCCTTTGTTTCCTCTGGATGTCCTAGCAAAGCTCCTTCAAGAAAGTCCTGACCTCTCCTTTGCTGCACCAAGAGAAAGGAATGTAGAGTTTCCTCAGCCAGGAAAGCTTAGGGAATCAAAGGAGGGACGAAGACACCTCCCTACCCTTGGCCCAGAGAGGGGAGGTGCTAGCCAGGGCCACCAGAGGAAGGGTATGGGGACTTCCCCATTTCCTGGAGCCCCCCACTTCTGGATTAGCCCTTTGGTTCTCACTTTCCCATTCACAACAGCAGCAGCTGCTGCTAAGTTAATTAAATGCCTTAGAGGCTCTAAGCAGGCCTTGTGCTAAGTTGAGTGCTGTCATTCCAGTGCTGGAGCTACCTACTGGTTCCTTTACGTTCTCACTCACTTTCTCGTCCCTTTTCATGGATGAGGAAACAGATTTTCTGAGAGCTGTGACATATTTTTGGTCGACGCCCAGGCTGGCATTGAACCTTGGCCGTCTGCCTCTGGGTGACCAACTGCTGGTCTAGGAAATGACGCTGTGCCTCTCACGCTGAGAGCCCACACACATCCAGGCCTCTATTCCTGAACTAGAGACACTCAGCCACACTCCACATCCACGGTGTAGGAGCCAGAAACCCAGGCAGATACAGCTTGTACTCACCATGGTTGAATGAACAGAAAACACAGAGGGTTCCACCCTTGCTGACTGAGTCTGCCCACTAAAGCTTCAAGGGCTGGTTAGACATCACCTCCTCTCCTCCATGAGTTCTCACAGTAGGGAGTCTCCAGAAAGCTAGAGTCCCATGCAATGTTAAATGAGACCCGACAGGGATACACATTCAGTCCCCTGGGGCTGCAGGCCCCAACGGCGGGAACGGTGACTGGTGACTGGGAACTTGGCTGGCAGAGGTGAACTGACACTTGACTGGGTACTAAGCCTATAACCTCTGCTTTCAACCTGGAAAGAAAACTGGACACACCAGCCGCCAGGATGTGTCCCTGTGGATGCCAGCGGCAGTGTCACATCCCCAAGGGGAATCTTGCATAGCCCCAGATGAGCACTGGACTACGGACCTAGTCCTGAGGTGACAGGGAGAGAGAGAGACCCGTCATACCCTGGAGAAGCTGCCACTATGGAGGAAGGCCCATCTGTGGAACAGGTCAATCAGTCAACACCTTGCCGAGGGCACACAGGCAGTCTGACAGATTTGGGGTTAGGAGCTGGACAATCCGAAGGGGCCCATGATCTGGGGCCTGGCTTCCCCGGAATTCACTCTGTCTTTTACAACTGCAGTGGTTTGGGCTAGTGACCTGTGCCTCAGTTTCCTCATCTACGAAAATGGGATCCTCAAGATGCTGACCATTAAACGTGCTCAGTTGTGACAGTATGGGTAACACAGTGTTGGTGATGATTCTATCGAAGCACTCCCTGTAGACTATGTGTGTATGCCAGTTCTAGGGCCTAAAAAGAAAAGTACAAACTTTCCTTCCCGGGCTGCCTTTGAATCATGATCCTTAGATCTCAGCCTCCTGAGTAGCTATAGGTATGAACCACTGTTGTCTAGCCCCCGTAGGTTCTAGTTTTTGTTTATTTCTTTGTTGGTTTGTTTTCTGATAGGCTGTTCCTGTGTAGTCCAGGCTGGTCTTGGTCTTGTGATCTTCCTGCCTCTTAGGTGCTAGGATTTTAGGTATGTGTCATCCTGCTCAACTCTCAGAGGATCTATTTCAACCAGTCCTACTGTCATCTTGTCCTGGATTCTTGCACAAAATGTGCTGATGGCTCAACCAGCTGCTAGACTAAAACACCACCAGCCACTCGCACCTTGTCAATGGCTTGAGAAGCTGATCTGAGCAAGCCACTGTCTACCTTCTCTTTATACCACTCGCATTCAATGGTTCCTTGTTGCCCTGGTTACAAGAGGCCCCATCTCTGTCTTCCTGATCAAGCCAGGCCCTCCTCCTGTCTTCTTAGCTCTAGGGTCAGTAGTCTCCACACCCTCTGCTTGTTCCTCGGATCTGCAGTCTTGTCTCTGTGTTTGCATTTGGCCCCTCTCATACTGTGACTTGTGTCTGGGGGTACCAGCTGTACTCCCCTCATTTCATCTCTCCTTCACACTCAGTGAAGCCCTTGCTGCCTTCATCAAACCTTCTGGATCTTTCTCTAGGCTGTTTAGAAACATCTCCACGGAGCCAGGCACCAATAGCTCATACCTGTAACACTAGCTACTCCAGAAACCTGGAGGATCTTGGTTCAAAGCCATCCAAGGCAGAAATGTCCTCAAGACCCATCTTCAATGAACTAATGAAAACAACGGGAGCACCAGTCAAGCAAGTTTGGCCCTGAGTTCAAACCCTTCTCCTCCGGGCTCCCAGAGAATGCTGTGAGATCACAAGGCACATTCATGTATTCATGTATTCCACAGAGCATCTCCTCTATGACCAGACATTATTAGAGAAGCTGGGGATACAGATGGCAGCCGAGCATCTGGGAATACCTATATACAGAAGTATGCAGATTCCCCCAAACCACCAGAACTCTAGAGAGAGTAGGTCTCCATCCTCTCTTAGAGGCTAGCTCCTACATGGCAGGCAGGGGGGAGTAAATTTTTAGGCCCCATCGCCTTAGTTCTTATGTACTGAATATCAAGAAATATTTTGAATACTTCATATACTCCAAATACTACGTTTGATGCAGGGGAGGGGTTGTGAACTTGACAGGGAGAAATTTTCTTCTGGGGGTAAAGTTAGAGTCGGAAAGGGAATAGTTAGAACACAGCTCTGCAGCCAGGGCCTGAATTCAGATTCTGATTCTGCCACTTAATAGACCTGTGACCTTCAGCAAATGACTCAACCTTTCTGTGCTGCAGTTTCCCTATCTAGCTAAAACAAATGGGATGGGAACCCTAACTACTTGTCCAGAGAAATCTAGACTGTTGTCATTTTATCTGGCACATGACAAGTGCTTTGTATAAACATAAATAGTTGTTTTCAAGGAAGGACAATTACATAGACCATGTACAGATCCTTTGGGACTGAAATGCAAACTCTACCTTTAGAGGAAAATCTGTAAGCCAGGCTGGGCCTTAGTTTCTTCATCTGTTAATTAGAGATCATCATACTTTTCTAGAGGAGACCATATCCCCTGGGATTATAAGAACCTATCCCCACAGGGTGACATGAACTATGGCATGATGATGTAGGTCTTGCATTTGAGGGGCTCATGGTTTCCAAAGAGGAATGAAAAGTTCCTCTCACCTCACATGCTGCCTTTACCCTAAAGCCAAGCTGCCCTCCTGTCATTTAGCTTTCTTCTCAATACCTCCGAACATTTATTACTCTGTCCATATGAACTCTACCTTTCAATTCCAACCGTGAGACTAAGCGGCTATGGGATGCTGAATAACTGCTTCCCTTCTCTCAGTTAATATGTTTTATTTAGTCTCTATCTCTGCCTTGTTGTCTCTCTGTCTCTTGTTTCTCTGTCTGTCTGTCTGTCTGTCTGGTAGTCCTGGGACTTGAACTCAAGTCCTGGATGCTGTCTCTTAGCTTTTTGTTCAAGGCTGATACTCTATCATTTGAGCCACAGCTCTACTTCCAGCTTTTTTGGTGGTTAACTGGAGATAAGAGTTTCATGGATTTTTCTGCGCTCATTGGCTTTGTGCTTCAATCCTTAGATCCCAGGCTTCTGAGTAGGAAGGGTTACAGGCATGAGATACCATCTCCCTGCTATTTATTGTTAATCCATTAAGGAGATAGATGCTCTCTCAGCAAAGCAATATTGCTGGAATCAAACACCATCTGCCTGCAGTGCACTGAAGTGGACCTGGCAGGTCAGTAGTTGAGTCAATGACAAGGCTCTTTTCTTCCTCTTCTTCCTGTCATGTCCTTCTGCCTAGCCTGTCAGTTCACTGAAGAACTCTAATTTCAGAGAGCCAGCAGATCCAGGAAGGGATGGGGTGAATGGGAGTGGGCACGGAGTGTCTGTTCTGATCCTTGAAATCTCTTTCACCTTACAACCTTTGACACAAGATGAAGGGTTCTTCCTTCCTCTCATGGTATGGCTAACCCCTTCCGCCACTCACATCCCAGCACCTGGGAATGTTTCTCTAACACACATCAGCTTCTGTCCCCCATGCAGCCCAGGGGTCAGTCAGAGGCTAAAGACACTGCACGATGTTCTTTGAAATATGGACTTTCTAAACTTCTATCTGATGCTTTCATTCATTGGTGTTACCCCACTAGGCTGAAGACCTTGCAGGACACAGGTATGTGTGTGTGTGTGTGTGTGTGTTGGTTCTGGAACTTGAACTCGGAGCCTAAGCACTGGTTTTTTTTTTTGTTTTTTTTTTTTGCTTTTCATTCAAGGCTGGAGCTCTACCATATGAGTCACAGCTCCACTTCCTGCGCTTTGGTAATTAATTAATGGGAGGTAAGAGTCTTCAGATTTGTCTGTCTGGGCTAGCTTTGAACCAGATCCTTTCATCTGGGCTAGGATTTATAGACATGAGCCACCACTACCTTGGCATTATTATTATTATTAATTATTATTATTATTATTACCTGAAGAGCTCAGAACTGAGCCAGCCATGGAGAACAACCTCTAAAGTTTTTGGTGGGAGAAATCAATATTTTGACTTGGATTGCAAAGGAACCCTCTTTATCAGTAACACACTTGTACCCAGAGCCTTCCTCTGCCAGTCTACCATCTTGTCCTGAAATCTCAGCCGCAGCGTATGTGGGCGGCCTGGCAGTCACTGGAGGGGAAGAGTGGGGGCAGCCATACCTCTGTTACGATGGTGTCCATGGTGGTATTGTAGATCCAGCCATCCAGACACGGCTCCGTGGCTCCCTGGGTCTCATTGGGCAGGCTGGTGTTGGGCAATTGAACGAAGCGGAGGCATTTCTCAGGCTTTCCATCCGGGCCCCTGGGGAGCACCCAGGGCCCGGCCGAGGCGTTGGGGGGAGGACGGCAGAAGTGGGCAGGGGTGGTGGCGGTGAAGATCTGTAGTAGGTTGTGGTTGGCCATGCCGAGGATTGGGAGTGCGAGCAGGACCACGTGCAGGTACTGGAAGGGGCCCATGCTGCCCACACGGTCCAGAATCTCGGAGAAGGTCATGCTGCTGGGGGAGAGGAAGCAGAACGGGGAGGGTGAGTGTGTGCATGTGTGTGTGTGTGACACACACTGGCCTACGGAGCTGTCAGAAACACACATCCGAGGATATATGCAGGCATGTGTGTGGATGCGGGTGGGGCTGTGTGCATGTACATGGTAAGAGATGCCAGGACGAAGCCGGGTAGCAGTGGCTCACACCTAGCCACTCAGGAGGCTGAGACGTGAGGATCATGGTTCAAAGCCAGCCCCAAAAGACAAAGCCCAGAGATTTTTTTATTTTTTTTGCCAATCCTAGGACTTGAACCCAGGGCCTGGGCCTGTTTGTGCTCAAGGCTAGCACTCTAGCTCTGGAGCCACAGTGCCACTTCTGGCTTTTTCTAAATAGTTTATTGTCCTATGACTCATGGACTTTTCTGCCGGGCTGGCTTTGAACCTGAAGTAGAGTTGTGATGGTCCAGGTGGTAGAGTGCCAGTCTTGAGCAAAAAAGGACAGTGCTCCCGCACCTGAGGTCAAGCTCCAGCACTGGCACACACACACATACACACACACACAGATGCATGTGTGCGTGTATGGGGAAGGTATAGATGTACCGGCCGGGAGCGGCTAGCTCTTGTGTCTCTACATGCAGAATAAGGAGGTGAGGCATCCTCAGATGTGGGAATCTTTAGCCTGGTGTATAAAGGCCCAGCTGTGAGTATGTGTGTGAGTGTGTGTGTGTGTGCATGTACATGAATGTGTGTGTGTGTGTACCTGAGCACATGCACTCCCCTAGGTGAGTCACACATGCAGCATGCGTGTATATGCATGTGTGTGCATGTGAGTGTGTGTGCACTCTGTGAGCACATTTTACTCCCCTAGGCTAGTCATATGTGCAGTATGTATGTGTGTGCATGTGTGTGTGCATGCACCCACAATACTCCTCTAGGCTAGTCATACATGCTGCATGTGTGCGTGCGTGTCTGCACACACATACATGCTCCACTAGGCTGGTCACACATGCTGCATTCACACATCCACACAAGGTCGGCCAGTCTATAGGATGTGTGGTGGAAGCAGCTGGGGGGCATTGCTCCAGGAAGACCCACCAGGCCTGACCACACTGAGGGGCCTCCCCTGGCCTAGAGCCTCCCGTTTCTGCCTTCACTCCCCTGGACTAGAATACCAGAAAGAGCCTAAATGGGTCCAGAGGACATCCGGGACTCTACTGGCCATTCTGAGGAAGCAGGGCCTGGGGGGGGGGCAGTGAGCCCTGGGTTCTGGGCTGAGAGACCATCCATCCATTCTCACCTTGTGGCTTGGGCTGGATCCGGCGGGGCTGGTGGCAGAGGTAGCTGAGTCCGTGTTCTTTCTGTCTTGGGGTCTGGCAGCTGTTAGACAAGAGCTCAGCTCTGACAAGCTGTGTTTGTGCCTCCCTCAGGGGGCCTTATATAAGGCATAAGCTGTTTCCTGGGCTAATGTTTGACTTTCTTTAGAAGATTAGTATCACTGGCAGGGAGAATTTTTGTGAACCCACCAAGCCCAGCTTGAAAGGGCTGCCTCAGCGAAGGCTGGCAGGGCAGGGGGTTGGGAGGGTGGGGGAATGGCCTGGCTCAGCCTAGAGGGCCACTTGCTGGACAGAAGGCTTTCCAAGGGAAGGGTCCAGGAAGGGGTCTGGCTGGAGTGTTGAGGGTCTTGCAACCCTCAAAGCTCATGTGACAGATGTATGGGGATTGCGTTCTAGAAGATGATTGATACACCCAAGGCAGAATTCCCCAGCATCCATGCTTGTGGGCTCAGGGTCACCATGCCTGGGTCCAGGGCAGCCAGAGCCTCCGGCCTGAGTCTTCCTTGACTCAGCCAGCCTTCCATCCCACCTCCACCACTCTGCTCCTCTTCTGCTAGCTGCCTGCCTTGGAGTGGGTGGGGACTGACTGCATTTCCTTTTCTTTCCCCTGAATATGATTTTAATTCCATAATGAAAATACTGTGTGTTTGAAGCCAGGTACTGGTGGCTCACATTTGTAATTCTAGCTACTCAGGAGGCTGAAATCTGAGGATTGAAGCCAGCCTGGCCAAGAAAGTCCATGAGACTCTGCAAATCAACCAACAAAAATTCAGAAGTGGAGCTGTGCTCCACGTAGCAGAGTACCAGCCTTGAGCCAGAAAGCTAAAGGATGGTGCCCATGCCTTGAGTACAAGCTCTTATACTAACACACACACACACACACACACACACTCAAGCAAGCATGCTCACACACATACATGTACTCACACATGGTGTTTCTTGCACAAAATGTAGGACATTCTGACAAACCAAACCAAACCAAAGCAAACCAAACATCCAGTCTGGAGCCAACCCAAGTTAGGTCCACAATTTCTAGTCCTTTCTGGCAGAGACTTGTATCTCAGACCCTGTCTTCAAGCAGTCACCTTTAGGTACATTTTCCCCTCATAGATGCCTGGTTACGGTTCTAGCATTACCAATGAGAAAAGCCAGAAGGTAAGTCACCTGCCGGGGGTCTCCCAGCCAGGAAGTATCAGGAAAAGACAGAAGAATCCTGGAGAGCCAGAATTTTCTATGAAGTTTGAGGGTTGCTCCACTCCCTTTGTGCCACCTTAGCTGTCTTTAATGGCCCAGTTCTACTTTTAGGAACCCCTGGAAACTGCCCCCTGTCCCATCTGTTGGGGGGAGGGTACTAGAGAGGGGTCCACTGAGGGCTCCCCATTTTGGCTGGGGTGAGATTTTTCCATTCTCTTCTAGGTCCTCTTCCTCCACGAAAGTGGAGATTGGATGCCCAATCTCCTATGGCTCAGGCCGGCTCTTCCCTCTGGGGTGCCAGCCAGCTCTTTCCCACCCTCCTTGCAGGGTCAGCTGGGTAACTGGACTTCCCCCCTCCCCTCTCCTTACCACCTGGGCTCAGCAGTTTTTGAAATTCTTCTCCAAGTGGCCTGAGGCAGAGCAAGATCTGGAGTCATCAAAGGAAGATTAAATTATACCCTCAAGGCAGCCATGGACTTGCTTGAGGAAGGTATTTGACTGGGAGGCTTGCGGGAGGGGGGGGGGGGGGAGGGGGGGAGTTGAGCTGCAGCCCAAGGCCTCCCCTCTGGTTCCGCTGTTCACTGGGCTTAGAAATGTTCAGGTTTCTAATTGGCTTGGGTCCTGTAGGTCTCCCCAGCATTGTTTAAAGAAGTCTGGTGACTTCCCTGAGGTCAGTGGGTGGAGCCACAGCATGTACATCCCCAATTGCCCAGCAAGGGGCCGGTGAGGGGCCCCTGCGTCCAGGCCTGGCCTCCAGCTCGTGGTGGATGTATCTGGAATCCTGGTACCTGAACCAGATTCAAGGCTATATTAGGGAATGTGTGATACACTTGTCTAACCTCGGGCAGGGAGGAGGGAATTACCTTTCCCTGTGTCTCTGGCTTTTCTTCATTAGGTAAGTGGTATTGGGGAAAAAGAAAAAAAAAGCATCGAAGAGTCCCCCCTCCCTACTTCCTTTCTGTGTACTGGTACTGGGGCTTGAACTCTAGGACTAGACACTGTCCCTGAGCTTTTTTTTGTTAAGGCAGGCATTCTACCATTTGAGTCCACGTCTTTTCTTTTGGAGTGGTTAATTAGAGATCAGAGTTTCATGGAATTTCTTGCCCCACCACCCTTCAATCCACAATCCTTAGAACTCTGCCTTCTGAGTAGCTAAGACTACAGACACCTTTGAAGGGTGCCTGCCCTTCAAAGACCTTTTATTTAAACAATATATTGGGTTCATAAGATCGCTATATAAAGCAGAGGATTGAGGAGCTGCTTTGGCTAAAGTGGGAGAGAAGGCATCTAAAAAAGTCTCCCCTTCTTTCCTTACCCCCCCAGTTGTCCTTCTGGTTGGCATCCTTTGCCCCAAGCTATCCCTGTCAGAGGCCTCTTCTGTTAGGCGATCTACCTTTTCTTACCTGATATGGATCTAAATTTAATGCATCCAACCTGGCTTTTTAAACAAAATTTGGGATATTGAAATAGTTTCCCCCTTTTCTCTTTTCACTCCCCTCCTCCCTCTTTTTCCTTCTTCTTCTTCTTCTTCTTCTTCTTCTTCTTCTTCTTCTTCTTCTTCTCCTCCTCCTCCTCCTCCTCTTCCTCCTCCTCCTCCTCCTCCTCCTCCTCCTCCTTCTTCTTCTTCTTCTTCTTCTTCTTCTTCTTCTTCTTCTTCTTCTTCTTCTTCTTCTTCTTCTTTTCCTTCTTCTTCTTCTTCTTCTTCTTCTTCTTCTTCTTCTTCTTCTTCTTCTTCTTCTTCTTCTTCTTTGTTTTATCTTTGTCTGAACTCTCAGAGTCTCCTTTAAGCTGAGCTAGGTCTGGTTCGTTTCCTTGTGCTCTGCTAGATCCTGCTAGGAGCGCATGCTTTGCTCTGAAATCATCTAGTCCAAGGTCCTCTTCTTATCTGTGAGAATGTAAGTTGTAGCTCAGCTTTCCTAGAAGAGGAGAGACTGAGAAAGGGGAATCTTACTTCATTTCTCAGGAGCCCTAGGATATCAGGAAGCCTCACTGAATTTTCTATGTTCCTATCTCTCATTCATTCATTTGTCCATCCATTAACCATCCATTCACTATCCAACCACCATTCATCCACTCATCCATCTACCTATTAGTTCATCCATCCATCCATCCAACCATCTATCCACCCATCCATCTATTCATCCATCATCTATTCACCCACCATCCATCCACCTACTCATCTATCCATCCCCCATCCACCCATCCATCCATCCAATCACCCATTTATAATTCACCCATCTATCTACTCACCTACCCACTTATCCATCCTCGATCCATCCATCCACCCACCCACCTACCCAGCCATTCATCCATCCATCATCTATCGATTCACTCAGTATCCATCCATCTCTCCATCCACCTACCCAGCCACCCATCCATCCATCTAACCCGCCATCCATCTATCCATCCACCCACCCATCCACCCACCCATCTATTCATCCACTCATCCATCTACCCGAGTGTATTATGAGCTTGTACATCTGAGGCCCCACGCTGTGGTACTTCCACTTCTCTCCAGTCTGCCCGTCAGAGCAGACAGCAGTTTAGAAACAATTATAACACAAAGAAGGGCTGATGTCAGTGCTGTATAAGATGACCAGAGTGGAGGAGCAGGAGAGAGTGTTATCTGGAGAAGGTGGCGTTAGCTCTGATGATTGGGGTAGGATAAGGTCAGCGGATGTGAGTGCACCGAAAAGAAAATGGGAGATAAAATGAGTTTGGTTAGCAGCTGTCATGAGAGTTCATTTTGATTGGAGATTTGTAGAGTGCATGTGTGGATGTGTTCATGACAGTGTTTCTAGAGATTATTAAGAGGAGAAGATGTACTGTGAATGGGGGGGGGGCATGTATCCCAGAGGCAAGGGGATAAGATGAGAAAAGAAAAAAGTTGTCCCCTTACAGGTATCCTGCCCACCACAATGTGAGCTGCTCGCTGCGCCCTCCCGACCACAATGGACTAAAATAAACCTTTCTTCTCTTTAAGTTACTTCAGTCAGGTATTTGGTCATAGTGGGAAGAAAAAGACTATAAATAAGCCCAATGTGGTGGCTCATGCATGTAATCCTAGCTATTCAGGAGGTCACGGACAGTGCCCAGGCTGTGACTTCAAGCCCTAGTACTGGTATACACACACACACACACACACACACACACACACACACACACACACACACACACATCATACCTATCTTCCCACCCTGGGATGGTGGCTTTGGTCCTAAGGGCTAGGACATCTCTCAGAAGGGCTGATGGGCCTCTAGTCTTCTCTATTTTCCTAAGAATGGAAACAAGAAAGCTCTGGAGGCTTTTGACCCACTAGGCCCCAGGAGCTGCTTGAGGCAGGCTGACTCGGTGCAGATTCTGGGTCTCTTGCTTCTTATGAAGATTCTAGCAGCTGGCTGCTAGCTGGCTGCTCTCTTCCTGTCAAGGATTTAAAGCAGGAGCTGTAGTAGCATGCTTGGGCCTGGCCTACCACTCAGAATGTCCCCTGAAAGGGGAGGGACTTAGTGAATTCTGGAAGACCAGGAACTTCCCAGTGGCTTCTCAGCCCTGCACTTCATCTCCTGCTTGTTAGAGACCCTAGATCCAGTCCCTGTTCTTGCTAACTCCAAAAGAATAGCGCCTCGTGTGGGATGGCTTCAGGATGGCCTCTGCCCCCAACCCTGATCCTCCTTCCCATCTGTGGGTTGACTTTAAAAGACTTCCTTCCCGGGAAGGGGATTCGGGAAAGAGCAGAGTACGGGTTCCAGGACGATTCCACGACCTGCTTGCCTGGTGGCCTTGGGAAGATGAAGAGGAACAAAAACCTGTTTAAACCTTAATTTCCTTACCTGTAAAATGGGACTACAAGAACCACTGGGATTTTTTTTTAAATAGAGTATATAAAGCCCAAACACAGAAAAGCACGTGGTATTTAATTTTAGGGTCTTTGTGGACAAAGAGGAGGAAGAGGGTGCTGCTGGGAGAACGGGGCGGGACACAGAGGGAAGGCCTCTGAAGTGGATGGGCACCTGGTACAGGCTTCAGCCAGCCTGTCTGTACCTTCAAGTCATCAGGTACATTGGGCCTTATTGTCACCTCAAATGACGAAGGACAGGGATCTCGATGGGCACAAGGATGATTCATGTTCCTGTCTTTGGATCCTAGCAGCTGGGCAAAGCTTAGGAAATGCAGGGAGAGTCTCCCCCTGCTGGTACACTTTGCAAACTGTCTTTCCTCAAAATGGAGTCGTCGTTTTGGGATCCTTTCTTTCTGAGAAAAATCCAGCCCAGGGTACAGATTTATGCGAAGCTTCATATCCTCTTTATCCACACCCTGCCTCCTCCCTCCCTCCTTCCTTTCCTCCCCCAAGGACAAGTGTCCGGCCTAAGGACTTGAACTCAGGCCAGTGCTGCTTAGCTACAAGCCATAGAGAGAGATAGCATGGTTCCCATGGCCTTTTGCTTATGGAAATGTCTTGCTCCAGGGTTACTGCAGTCTGTGCCGTGGGGGTGGGCGTGGGGGATGGTGAGAAGCCTGCAGCCAGTGCGTCCAGTCGGAAGGGGGCAGCGGCTGGCAGCTACCAGCTGGTGTTGCCGTGGAGATCTGCAGGCTTCGGGTTGCTAGATCTTCAGCGCTTTTAAAAATAGCTTGAAATGTGGACGTTTGTGTGAAAATTTTCCAATTGTGTAGGCGACTCCCTCCTTCCCCCCTTCTGGAATCCCTCTGCTTTCTCTGCTTGCACCAGGCAGAGGGCCTTAAGCCCCACGAAAGTGAGTTCTTACAGAGGAAGAGAGAGCCATCTTGGATTTACCCTGTCATTCCTCCCTTGCTGGACTTCAGAAAGTGATTCCTTGGGAAGATGTTTTATCCAGAACCTTCTGTAGCATGGGCTTTGTGAACCAATGGATGTGGAGGGAGGAGGGAGGATGGGAGATGGATAAGATGCATACAGCATTGCTTTGGAGGTTCATAGACCCACGGAGGGAGAAGGGCAGGGAGAAGAATCTGTGGACCGGGGGCCAAATGGCAGGCACCCAGTACACACTGTTCCATCCACTTTCATCCTCTGAGGTCTGTCAAAGCCATGTTGCTACACAATGGCAGTAGCTGGATTTGTCACCTCATGGCAATCACCCTCTCTCAGCTCTGTGTGTGTGTGTGTGTGTGTGTGTGTGTGTGTGTGTGTGTGTGATGGGGCTTGAACTCAGTGCCTAAGTGCTATTTCTGAATTCTTGCTCAAGGCCAGAACTCTACTATTTTGAGCTCCATTGCCACTTCTGGTCTGGTGGTTAACTGGAGATGAGTCCCACAGACTTTTCTGCCTGGGCTGACTTCAAGCAGGATGCTCAGATTTCAGCCTCCTGAGTAGCTAGGATGACAGGTAGAAGCCACCAGCACCTGCCTTTTGGATTGTATCTTCCCCCCAAGCTTCCTCCTTGTCCCTTGAAGTGTCAGCTTCCCTGGGAAGCCTTCCTGGGCCATGGTATTGAGAGCAGCATCTTAACTCCAATCATGCCTGATCTTCTTGTAGTATTTATGGTGTATCGTGAGCTGGCTCCGCGCCTGCCCTCTTCTGGCCCAGTGACATGGGGTGAAGATGACCCTGGCTTTGGTCTGTGTGCTGCTGTTTGAAGTCGTGGTTCAGAACTTGGTGATTTCACATTTAGCAGATGCACTGCGGCACTGTGGTGATGAAAATCTACACTGGGAACTTTAGATGGATGAATTTTAGATTAATTAATGTTTGCCAATATTGGGGCTTGAACTCAGGGCTTTAGGCTCTTATTTAGCCCCTTCCTTCCTTCCTTCCTTCCTTCCTTCCTTCCTTCTTTCTTTCCTTCCTTCCTTCTTTCCTTCCTTCATTGCTTTTTTCTGCAGGCTGGTACTCTACCACTTGAGCAATACCTCCACTTCTGGCTTTTTAGTGGTTTACTGGAGACAAGAGTCTTAAGGATTTGTGTGCATGGGCTGGCTTTGAACTGAGATCCTCAGACCTCAGCCTTCTGAGTAGCTTGGATTATAGGTGTGAGCCCAGGTCTAAACCAGAGGCTTTTAAACAATGTTACACAGGTCTCTGAGAGCTCTTCTTGTTCTAGGAGTCTATCATGGCAGAGTCTTGCTGTTACCCTTTGGGGACCCTATAAACCTCCAATCTGTTTTTAGGAAGCAGTCTCAGCACAAGGGTAATGTACCCTGGAATCCATTTACCTTTCTCACTTAAAAAATGGGCACAGTGAACTGAGAGCTGTGGCTCATACCTGTAATCCCAGCTACTTAGGCGGCAGAAATCAGGAAAATCTCCTAACCTCTTGCAAAACTTAGTGAGACCCTTATGTCAACTGCTGACCTGACATGATGGTGAGACCCTGCTGGCCTAGCTATGTAAAAATATAAACAGGAAGCTCACGGTGCAGGCTCGGCTGGGCAGAAACAAGAGACCCTATCTCCCAAATGGCTAAAGTTAAAAAGGTCTGGAGGCGTGGCTCAAGTGGTAGAGTATCTGTGCAGTAAGCCTGTGGCCCTGAGTTCAACTCTAGTACCAACCCCCAACCCCAAAGAGTAACACTCCCCCCAATCCAACAATGAAAACCAAATAAAACAACAACCCCACAGGGCTGTGAAGATGGCAGGTGGGGCTGGGAGGTTGTCAACCACATCCTGTCTGTGTGTCACTGGTTCCTGGCTGACAGTTGGAAGCCTTTCACTTTTTGGAAGAGGAGGAAAGCTTGTTTCTGGCTCTGGCTTCCCTCAGCATGGCAGAAGAGCTGAGTGACCCAACATGCGCTCTGCCTCTGGGAGAAGATGACGCAGGAGAAGAGAAGGCACCGATACTGGGGAAGAAGCTCAGAGCCTGAGAGGCTCTATCTCACTGGCCTAACCCTGCCTTGTGCTCCAATTTCCCTTCTGGGTTGGGGTAGGAGAGATGTCAGATTGGAGGTGGGGCTTGGCAGAAGCAGCTCTGTGTGTGTGTGTGTGTGTGTGTGTGTGTGTGTGTGTAGAGGGCTGTGAATGGCAGACAAACACTCTACCACTGAGTTATGTATCCCCTCTGCAACTCAAACTCAGAACTCTTTGGATCTTGATTTTTTCATCTGTGAAATGGGGACAGCAGCACCTGAATTGCATTGTCATGGCGGATAAGGGACAGCCACAGTGGCAGCCCTGTGTAACTGGCACACAGACGCTCCTTACCCACTGGTGGGTACTGCTGTGGTTGATGCTGGTGTGAGCTCGTGGAACTCAGGGCCTGGGCACTGTCCTTTAGCTTCACTTCCAATTTTTCAGTGGTTACTTGGAGATAAGAGTTTCATGGAATTTCCTGCCTGGCTGGCCTGCAATGGTGACCCTCAGATCTCAGCCTCCTGAGCAGTGAGGATTACAGGTGCAAGCCACCAGCGCTGGTATATGTGAACTTCTTTTATTTATTTATTTCCCAGTGCTGGGGCTTGATGAACTCAGGGCCTGGGCTTCTTTTGCTCAAGGCTAGCATTCTACCACTTGAGGTACAGCGCTACTTCTGGCTTTTTCTGTTTATGTGGTATTGAGGAACGAAACCCAGGCCTTCATGCATGCTAGGCAAGCACTCTACCACTAAGCCACATTCCCAGGTCCTGTATAAACTTTTTCAGGAGAGGGGATTTGTCTTTTCAGTCTGTATCTCTAGTGCACAGTACGGCGTGGGCACTGAACAACTGTTTGTCAGATGAATGAACAAGAATTTGACAGGGATAAATGTCAGTTCCTGGACTCAGATCCAAAGACGTTTGTGTGTGTGTATGCGCCTGTGTGTGTGTGTGTGTGTGTGTGTGTGTGTGTGTGTGTCGGGGGGGGGGTGAGTGTGGTTAAGGGTGGGCTCAGTCCCAGCCCATGGGAGGAAAGCAGAGGTATTTACACTGGTGGAAATTCTGATCAGCCTGAGATGACTTCAAAAACAGCTAGGGCCAGCTTGGGTGATATTACCAGAGGTCACAGGATAGAGGCCACAAGGTCTCAGGTGAGCTGCAAGACTCACAGATGAACCAGGGAATGAGACCCAAGACATACTTGTCACGGCATGGGGAAAGAAACCAGGCTGCTGGGCCTGCGGAAGAGAAGTTTATGGGGTCCATGTTGAACTCAGGGGCCCCAGCAGCTCAGTCTCCAGTACTTATTCAGAACAAACTGTTAAGAACCCTAAGCCTCAGTTTCCTTACCAGAGACACGTGCAAGACAGATGCTGGGAAGAGGTGGAAATGGAGTCCAAGCCTTACTGAGAGCAACCTCCCCGTACCACCTCGCCCAGTGTCTGGTGGTCCAGGCTGGAGGACAGCTGGTGGCCTGCGGTGCCTTTCTATCTGATGGACTGGACCATGCTTTCAGAGAGGCCCTCTTGCTGTGCTGACCTCCTGGCTGTCTTCCTCTATTCCCAGCCCTGCTCATCAGCTCATTTTCGACTTTCTGAATGTGCAGTGGTACCTGCCAAGGTGAGGGGGGGAGCCGAGTAGGGGGGCTGTTCCTTCACCTCCCCCCAGGCACCTTGGCGTTCTGAGTGTGCCCCCTGGTGGCCGCATTGGAGGCACTGGCCTTGAATCAGACATCTTGGTAAAAATCCTCTGACAACATATAAACAGAAATGGCACAGTCATGCAAGCGGCATGATTCAGCCTTAAGGAAGAAGGCTCGCCCTGGCAATGCCACAGATGTGCCTTGAAAAATGCTGTGAGTTACAGGAGCCAGGCACAGAAGAGAAATGTTGTGTATTTTTTTACTTACAGGAGCCACCGAGGGAGGGGAAATTAAAATATGCAGAAATTAGAATAGAGCTTTTCCTGGGTTGAGAGGGGAGGAAGGGAGTTATTATTGTTCAGTGAGTGTAGAATTATAATAAGAACATAGAAACTTGCTGCTAACAGCGGCTCTCTAATCTAGTCTGCCTCCCTTTTGTTATCTGTCTCCTTTGCTCTGAGCCACACACATACAAGGTCCCCATTTACCATTCCCTAAACGGTCTGGGCTAAAACCCATCGATGTCACATTTACATTGTCATTGGTATTACAAATAGTCTAAAGAAGATTTAAGGAATTTAGGAGGTGATATGTAAGTTTGGGAGGCTTTTTTTTTTTCTTTATCTTTTTGTTTTGGCATTACTGGGATTTGAACTCAGGACCAGTTGCTTGCTAGGCAGGGACTCTACCACTGGAGCCATGCCTCCAGCCCCTTTCTGTGTCGGTTCTTTTCTTTTTATTATCATTATTAAGTAATTGTACAAAGAGATCTCAAGCCAATAAGTTAGGTTATGAGTACAATGTATTTTGATGTTGGTTATTTTCAAAAGTCTTAATGATCAGCAGGGCTTGGACTTTAATCTTCTTATTTGTGTGTGTGTGTACTGTGCAGGAGTGACAAGCCTTGTGCCATCATGCCTAGACGTGTGTGTGTGTGTGTGTGTGTGTGTGTGTTTGCTTTTATTTTTGACTGGAGTTGGCCTCAGATCTCAATCCTTGCTTCTCAAGTATCTAGGATTATCGTTCTGAGCCACCACACTTCCCTGGTCTGTAGATTTAATACAAATAGTCATCCATTTTTATATAAGTGACTTGAACAACCATGGATTTTGGCATCTGAAGTGGACTATCGAGCCAATTCTCCATGGATACCGACGCAGGGCTGTATACCCCCACACAATAAACACAGTTTACAAACTTGGAATCTTAAGTGGTGAGTTATGTAAGTTTTTATTATACTGCTCTTTCACATTTTCTACATCTTCAAAAAAAATTGTTTTGGATGCATTGGGTACCAATGGCTCACACTTACAATCTTAGCTACTAAGAGACCAAGATTGAGGATTGTGGTTCAAAGCCAGCCTGGGCAGGAAAGCTGGTGAGATACTCAGCTCCTATTAGCTACCAAGACAGTTAGAAGTAGGATGTGGCTCCAGTGGTAGAGTGCCAGTCTTGTAGTCTTGAGCAAGAAAAGCCCAGGGACAGAGTTCAGGCCCTGAGTTCAAGCCCCGGGACTAGTGTGTGTGTTCACATACACATGCACACACGCACACATGCACATAGACATATATGGGACAAAAGAAAAAGCTAAGAAAAAAGCCTCACTTAAGTCTGAATAAAAACATTCCCCTCTCTTCTCCTATAAAGCTTCTATTGAGGTTGGCCCAGGCCTGATTCTGCAGTAGGAACGCATTGTGCCCCACTTACGGGCAGCTGTTTCCTCCCCTTGGGGTGTGAGGGCAGAGGAAAGACGAAAGGAAGGGGAGGCTGCTCTCAGGCTGTGTTTTTGGTGTATAAAGGGGAATCCAAAGAAAAATAAGCTTAGCTGGCACTGTGGACCAAAAGGGAAGAGACTTTCCCTACTTTTTTTCAGCCCTTTCCCTTTAGAACCCTTGCAGTTCCAGTTCTTTCTCTGCCTCTCTGACAGGCAACTATAGCTTCTCAAAAGCAAGCAGCGCCCCAGCTTCTCAGCCCAGGAATGTTTCCTCCAGACCCTGGAAGCGGCCCTTTGAAATTGAACCACCAAGGAAGTTAGCAGCTCTTTTCCTTTTTTCCCCTTTTAGTGCTGTACCTACCGCTTGAATTCAGGCCCTGGGTGCTGAGCTCTTTTGCTCAGGGCTAGTGCTCTACCACTTTCAGCCACTACCTCCAGTTTTTGAATGGTTTATTGGAGATGAAAGTCTCATCGACTTTCCTGCCTTTGCTGACTTGGAAGCATGATCCTCAGATCTCAGCCTTCTGAGTAGCTAGGATTGCAGGCGTGAGCCACAACACCTGGCAAGAAAGGATGACTTTATCACAGCAAATAGTACATGTCAAAATAGTACAGTGCACCTCCGTGTCATTTAACCTGAGTGAAACTACCAATAGATAAAGACCATTGCGATTTTTTTTTACATTACTGGATGTATTAATACCTTTGGCATTTTTTTAGGGGTGCAAGAAGCAGAAATCTAAGAAATGAAGGCAAACTCATTTCACTTTAGATAAAACTGGAATGCTTCTCAGCAATCAATAGCCTATGTAGACACAGTGTTGTTCAGGGCCATTCTGCGTGATCACAGGACAACTGGCAGAAGAATCAAGTCACTTGTAACGTAAATTGTAAGATGGATAGCTGCCAACCTGCAGGTGTGAAAGTAACTCAGAATAAGCATCAAACCCAATGCAAAAGCTGCGAAGAGTTCTTGGGAGAGCATCAAGAATCGCATCCGACCTGCCTCTTAGTCTCAAGAAGCATCATCTAAGGACTTGTTTGAATCAAAAAATCCCAGCTGAGGACCGGTGGCTCACACCTCTAAGCTACTCACGAGGCTGAGATCTGAGGATGGGGGTTCAAAGTCAGCCCCAGACAGGAAAATCTGTGAGACTTGGACCTCTACTTAACCACCAAGGAAAAAAAAAAGCTGGAAGTGGAGCTGTGGGTCAAGTGGTAGAGTGCTGACCTTAAGAAGAAAGATCAGGACAGAGCCCAGGCCCTGAATTCAAGCCCCAGGATTGGCACACATGCACGCGCGCGCACACACACACACACACACACACACACGCACACACACTCATAAATATGAATCCTGTAAGCTGACTTAATGGACACGATTACCAAAACAATTTCAGAGGAGCTTTGAGCAGCAGATGCCACCTTACAGAAACAACTGGTTAATGGAGCATTCCACTGAGCTCACAAAACACGCTGCTGCCAAATTAAATGCAAATTCTTTTGTATTGACAAAAGGTATTTAAGACATCATATTAAGAAGAAAAAAAAAAGATGTTCTTCTAACCACTTGGCAGATCTCACAAAGTTCACACACTGTGTATATCTGTTAGAGCCCCGTGGCTGGGATCAAGTCTGTCTGGTGGAATCTGACAGGCACCATCTAGTCTCATGGAAAAGAGACAGTACTAGCAACCACATTTAAACGCCACTTGCTCAGAGCCTGTGTTGTAAGCCTCTGTAACTCATCATTAAGAAAGAAAGAAGGAGGGCCGGGCGCCCTGGCTCACACTGTAATCCTAGCTACTCAGTAGGCTGAGATCAGATGAGGCTTGAGGTTCAAAGTCCAGCCCTTGGCAGGAAAGTCCATGAGACACTTATTTCCAGTGACCCACCAGAAAGCCAGAAGTGGAGCTGTGGCTAAAGTAGTAGAGCACTAGCCTTGAGCACAAAAACTCAGGGACAGCACCCAGGTCCTGAGTTCAAGGCCCAGAACAGGACACACACACACACACACACACACACACATACACACACACACACACCTGGGATTCTTCTGCCTGCATGCAGAGTCCATGGGTCATCTCTCAGCAGTCAGGGTGGAGAAGAGGAACTGACCCGGCCTGTGCTGGGTTCCAGGAAGCTGTGTAAATCAGTAGCTTTAAGCTGGTGCCTGGCCTGGCCCCAACTCCTCCGTCGGGCTTTGACTTAAGCTATTCTATCCTGAGTATGAATGCCAAAACAGAAGGCTTTTCATCTTATTTATGCTAGTAAACAATCCCTCTCTCGACACGCTGACAAATAGTGTAATTAAAAGAAAATCAGTGGTCCTCTATGGAACTTTTGTGTGGGGAGCAGAGGACAAAGCTGGGAGAGAGTGAGGAAAGGGGTGGCAGGGTCCAAAATGAAATGTACTCTTTTTTAAGAAAAGTTGCATTTTATTGTCAGGGTAACATACGGAGGGGTTACAGTTACATTCGTCAGGTAGTAGGTTCATTACTTTTTGAACATTGATACCCCTTCTCATGTTTTTCTCCCACTTTCCCTCCCTCTACCTGACTTTTGTAATTTTTCCTGACAACCACAAACAATTAAATCACATGGGTTTACCAAACCCATATCAGACACACCAGGCCCAAGAACTTATCAAAACCACCAGATCTAGGATTGATTTCCCTCTCCTGAATGAGATACAGAGAAACCTTGGTATATGAAGAGATGAAAGCAAACTGACCTCTGATCTGACTTTCCTTGGATGGGCGACTCCGTCCTCTGAGGCTTCTGCTCAGCTCCACCCCTTGCTTGACTTGATCCACTTCAATGACGCTGCCTCAGTTGGGATCCAATCAGCCTGAAAATCAGCTATGTGCCTGGACTGAACTCTGCCTGAAATCAGACTGCTTTTTGGCACAACCAGGCTTCAAGTACTCAGTTACCAGTACTTTCTGTGGCCACCTGCAGCGACTCGCTCTGCATCTTGTACCCTTCTCAGCTCTTTCCCTCAGACAAGGCCTCTTTGAACCCTGTGGTCCTTGCTTTAACCCTTTCCTAGCTCATAGTGGAACCTCTATTTTATTGTGAAGTGTCTCTGTGTGATCTGAGAGACTTTTTGTAGTTAAGATTAGTGTAAAGAGCTTGGTGCTGGCAGCTTACACTTGTAATCTTTCCTTAAAATGTTTTATTTTCGGCCAGGAGTTTAGCCTAGTGGTAGAGTGCTTGCTTAGCAAGCACGAAGACCTAGGTTTGATTTCTCAGTACCACATACATAGAAAAGCCAGAAGTGGTGCTGAGGCTTAAGTGGTAGAGTTCTAGCTTTGAGAAAGTCCAAGGACAGTGCTCAGGCCCTGAGCTCAAGCCCAGGATTGGCAAAAAAAAAAAAGAAAAACAAAGTTTCATTTTCTTTTTGCTATTGTAAGTTGGTATACAGAGAGGTTGAGTACATCTTTTTTTGGACATCTTTTTTTTTCTCTCCCACTTTTTCCCTCCCGTCCCCATCCACAAGTTTCCTCTCCTGTTTCACTGTGACACACCTGTAATTGTAGCTACTCAGGAAACTAAGATCTGGACGACTATGGTCCATTGTCAGCCTGGGCAGAAAAGTCTATGAGATTCCATCTTCAAAGTAAACCACAGAAAGCCAGGGTGGAGGAGTGGCTCAAGTGGTAGAATACCAGTCCAGTGAGCTCCAGGACTTGAGTTCAAACCTGAGGACTGGTTAAAAAAAAAAGATAGGAGTAAAGAACCTATGCTACCATTGGCCTTGGCCTTTAAGTTGCCTCTGAGTATTAATTGCTTCAGTAATTGGTTCTAACAAAATTGCTATAAGTTGTGAGTCTGTTATTATTCAGTGAATTCTGACAATGTGGAAAGATAAGTAAATGACCCTGAAATTCTTATAGAGTTCCCTCAGGACATCAGGACATTTTTGTCTTTAGTCTTCTTTATTTTGTTTCCATTTCCTGAAGTTCTCTCCCCTCCCCCTCCTCCCCTCCCCCTCCCCTCCCCCACCCTTCCTCCCCTCCCCTCCCCTCCCCCTCCCCTCTTCCTCCTCCTCTTCCTCTGCCTTGTCTGGAACTTGAACTCTGGGCCTGCACTTTGTCCCTGAGCTCTTCAGCTCAAGGTTACCATCCTACCACTTTGAGCCACAGTGCCACTTCCATGTTTCTGGTGGTTAATTGGAGATAAGAACCGTATGGGCTTGTGGCCCTGCCTGGCTCTGAACTGCGATCCTCAGGTCTCAGTCTCCTGAGTAGCTAGGATGACAAGGCTGCGTCGGTGGGTGTTCTTGTTTTCTAGGCTCTGTAGGTAAGATTTGGCCACTCACCCACCCTCCCTTCCCCTTATCACTCCAGGTTCCAGCGGGGCAAGGCAGCTTCTCGGGCAGAAGTGCAAGATCCTCCACGAGGGGGCGGTGCAGCAGGGCGTCTGGGACGTGAAGGGTCAGGTCGTCCACGAGGGGGCGGTGCAGCAGGGCGTCTGGGACGTGAAGGACCAAATCGTCCACGAGGGGGCGGTGCAGCACGGCGTCTGGGACGTGAAGGACCAGGTCGTCCACGAGGGGGCGGTGCAGCAGGGCGTCTGGGACGTGAAGGACCAGATCGTCCACGAGGGGGCGGTGCAGCACGGCGTCTGGGACGTGAAGGGCCAGGTCGTCCACGAGGGGGCGGTGCAGCAGGGCGTCTGGGACGTGAAGGACCAGATCGTCCACGAGGGGGCGGTGCAGCAGGGCGTCTGGGACGTGAAGGACCAGATCGTCCACGAGGGGGCGGTGCAGCAGGGCGTCTGGGACGTGAAGGACCAGATCGTCCACGAGGGGGCGGTGCAGCAGGGCGTCTGGGACGTGAAGGACCAAATCGTCCACGAGGGGGCGGTGCAGTACGGCGTCTGGGACGTGAAGGGCCAGGTCGTCCACGAGGGGGCGGTGCAGCAGGGCGTCTGGGACGTGAAGGGCCAGGTCGTCCACGAGGGGGCGGTGCAGCAGGGCGTCTGGGACGTGAAGGGCCAGGTCGTCCACGAGGGGGCGGTGCAGTACGGCGTCTGGGACGTGAAGGACCAGGTCGTCCACGAGGGGGCGGTGCAGCACGGCGTCTGGGATGTGAAGTGCCAGATCGTCCACGAGGGGGCGGTGCAGCACGGCGTCTGGGACGTGAAGGACCAGATCGTCCACGAGGGGGCGGTGCAGCAGGGCGTCTGGGACGTGAAGGACCGGATCGTCCACGAGGGGGCGGTGCAGCAGGGCGTCTGGGACGTGAAGGACCGGATCGACCACGAGGGGGCGGTGCAGCACGGCGTCTGGGACGTGAAGGGCGGTGCAGCAGGGCGTCTGGGATGTGAAGGGCCAGGTCGTCCACGAGGGGGCGGTGCAGCACGGCGTCTGGGACGTGAAGGGCGGTGCAGCAGGGCGTCTGGGATGTGAAGGGCCAGGTCGTCCACGAGGGGGCGGTGCAGCACGGCGTCTGGGACGTGAAGGGCGGTGCAGCAGGGCGTCTGGGATGTGAAGGGCCAGGTCGTCCACGAGGGGGCGGTGCAGCACGGCGTCTGGGACGTGAAGGGCGGTGCAGCAGGGCGTCTGGGATGTGAAGGACCAGATCGTCCACGAGGGGGTGGTGCAGCAGGGAGTCTGGGATGTGAAGGACCAGATCGTCCACGAGGGGGCGGTGCAGCAGGGCGTCTGGGACGTGAAGGACCAGATCGTCCACGGGTGGGCGGTGCAGCACGGCGTCTGGGATGTGAAGGACCAGATCGTCCACGAGGGGGCGGTGCAGCAGGGCGTCTGGGACGTGAAGGGCCAGGTCGTCCACGAGGGGGCGGTGCAGCAGGGCGTCTGGGACGTGAAGGGCCAGGTCGTCCACGAGGGGGCGGTGCAGCAGGGCGTCTGGGACGTGAAGGACCAGATCGTCCACGAGGGGGCGGTGCAGCAGGGCGTCTGGGATGTGAAGGACCAGATCGTCCACGAGGGGGCGGTGCAGCACGGCGTCTGGGACGTGAAGGACCAGGTCGTCCACGAGGGGGCGGTGCAGCACGGCGTCTGGGACAAAGCGCCAGGTCGTCCACGAGGGGGCGGTGCAGCAGGGCGTCTGGGACGTGAAGGACCAGATCGTCCACGAGGGGACGGTGCAGCAGGGCGTCTGGGACGTGAAGGGCCAGGTCGTCCACGAGGGGGCGGTGCAGCAGGGCGTCTGGGACGTGAAGGGCCAGGTCGTCCACGAGGGGGCGGTGCAGCAGGGCGTCTGGGACGTGAAGGGCCAGGTCGTCCACGAGGGGGCGGTGCAGCAGGGCGTCTGGGACGTGAAGGGCCAGGTCGTCCACGAGGGGGCGGTGCAGCAGGGCGTCTGGGACGTGAAGGGCCAGGTCGTCCACGAGGGGGCGGTGCAGCACGGCGTCTCTTCGTTTTTCTCCTGGGTGGCGGAATGAAGAATGGAAACATGGACCTTGGGAAAGAACTGGTAGCTTCTGCCACCAATCCTTCAGTCCGCTGAGGCTTAGTAATTGGAGCCATACATGGACAGATCGTTGAATTAGGCATGGACTTTGGGGTGAGTCAGGCCAAGCCACTGACCGTGAAGCTCACCACCCTTCTTTGCTGGTGGTTTAACAACAAGCAGGGCTTGGAATTTCAGTGTACAGAGCCTCCTTTGCTGGCCTAACGCAATGGTTTGTTCTTTAATTAAATGGTGTGTGTATGTGTCTCGGTCGTGGGGCTTGAATCTGGGCCTGGGTGCTGTCCCTGAGCTCTTCAGCTCAAGGCTACCGCCCTACCCTTGACCCTCACCTCCACTTCCACTTTTCTGGTGGTTACTTGGATATAAGAGCCTCACGGACTTTAGTGCCCCAGCTGGCTTTGGACCTCAATCCCCAGATCGCAGCCTCCTCAGTAGGTAGGATGGCAGGTGTGAGCCAAGGCACCTGGCCCGATTTTTATAATTTTTGTTAGAATGATCTTTAACATCTTTGGTTAGTTTAATTCCTACTTTTTTTATTTTTTGAAGCTATGCAAATGGCATTGTTTTCATGGGTTATTTCCTTTTCTGTTTGTACATTGTTGGCACATAGAAAGGCTACCGATTTTTGTGGGTTGATTTGTTATCCTGCTACTTTGTTGAAGTGCTTGATCAGCTCTAGGATTTCTGGGGTAGAGCTTTTTTGGGTCCTCATTTAGATCATGTCATCTGCAAATGAGCATAGTTTATTTTCTTCTTTCCCCGTATGAATCCCTTTTCTTGACTTATTGCTTTGTCTAACCATCCCAGAACTATATTGAAAAAGAGTGGAGAGAGTAGGCATCCTTGCTTTCAGGGATTTCCCCTGATTTTAGGGGAAATGGTTTCAATTTTTTCCTCACTTAATATGATGTTGGCTGTTGGTGTCTCATATATAGCCTTTTTTGTTTTAAGGAGTGTTGCTTCTATTCCTAGGTTCTCCAAAGCTTTTAACATGAATGGATGTTGTGGATTGGATGGCTTTTTCTGGCTGTGCATGGTGGCTCATGCCTGTAATCCTAGCTACTCAAGAGACTGAGATCTGAGGATCACAGTTCAAAGACAGCCCGGGCAGGAAAGTCTGTGAGACTCTTAGCTCCAATTAACCACCAGAAAACCGGAAGTAGCACCATGGCTCAAGGGGTAGGGTGGTAGCCTTGAGCTGAAGAGCTCAGGGACAACACCCAGGTCCAGGGTTCAAGCTCCACAACCAGCCAAAAAACATTTTAAAAAAAAAGCTTTTTCCACATCTATTGAGATGATCATGTGGTTCTTGATAATGGCTCTGTTGATCCAGTGAATTACATTTATGATTCACATATGTTAAACCTGCTTTGCATCTGTGGGACAAAGTCTATTTAGTCATAATGTGTGACTATTTGTCTCTGGATTCTGTTGGATTGTATTTTATTGAAGAGCATCACATCTGTGTTCATCATAGAAACTGGTCTGTAGTCCTCTTTTTTCTGTTGGATCACTTTTGGCAAAAAAGAATCCATCCATTTCTGCTAAGTTTTCCTTCTTTAGTGAGTGTAGTTGAAAGTAGTCCTTCATAATCATTTGAATTTCTTGTTTTTTTTGTCATAATATTTCCTGTGACATCTCTGCTCTTATTGATTTGAATTTCTGCTCTTTTTTTAAAAATGGGATTAGTTATTTTTTTATTAACATGTAGGCACTCTTTATTTGAAGGACAAACTTTTTTTTGGCTATTTACCCATTTGATTACATCTTAATAGGAAGACATTAATTTTGTATAATTTAAATTATATATATATTTATATTTGCCAGTGCCAGAGCTTGAGCTCAGGGTCTGGGCACTGCCCTTGGGCTTTCTCAAGAATAGTGCTCTACCACTTGAGCCATAGCACCACTTCCAGCTTTTTCTGTGTACGTGATACTGAGGAATCGAATCCAAGTATTTGTGCATGCTAGGCAAGCACTCTACCACTAGGGCACACTCCTGGTCCCTAAATAATATTATTTTTTGTTGTTTTTTCTTCAACAATTTCTTTATTGAGATTAAGTAATTACATATGTTTCATATTTCACATTACTGTGGAATAATTATATTCCACAGTAAAGTCACAATCATTTTTTTTTTGCTTCTTTGGTCAGTCGTAGGGCTTGAACTCTAGGCCTGGACCCTGTCCCCGAGCTCTTCAGCTCAAGGCTAGTGTTCACCACTTGAGTCACACCGCCACTTCTGGTCTTCTGGTGGTTAATCGGAGGTAAAAGTCTCATGGACTTTAGTGCTCAGGCTTTGAACTGCAGTTCTCAGATGTCAGTCTCCTGAGTAACTAGGATTATAGGTGTGAGCCACCAGCACCCAGCCCAAATCACTTTTTATACTTTTTACTTTTTTTTTTTTTTTTTTGCCAGTCCTGGGGTTTACACTCAGGGCCTGAGCACTGTTCTTGGACTTTCTCAAGGCTAAACCTCCACTACCTGAGCCACAGCACTACTTCTGGCTTTTTCTATGTATGTGGTACCATAGCCCCTCCCAATCATCTTGTTTTTCCCTTTCTCTTCCCTATTTCAAAAAAACATATATACAATATACCAGGTAACAAAGTCAGATTCAGTAACAACATGAAATGAACCAAAAAGGGAAAAAAGAGAAAAGAAATAACTTCACATAGTACATTTGAAAACTACAACCATGAAGATAAACCTCTTCCCTATCCTAGACTTCATTTCACTTAGCCTCATCCTATATGGCCATATATACATAGCTTTTGAGCTACTGCGATCCTCTGCTAGGAGAATCCTAGATGCATACTAATAATTACAAATGAGGGAAATTATGGAGCCTATGTTTCTTTGGGTCTGGCTTATTTCATTAAATACAATTTTTTTCCAAGTCTTTCCATTTCCTTATGAATGGGGCGATGTCATTCTTTCTAATGGCAGCATAGGATTCCATTGTGTATAAGTACTACATCTTCTTGATACATTCATCTATTGAGGGCATCTGGGTTGGTTCCATATCTTCGCTAGGGTAAATAATGCTGCAATGAACATCATTGTGCTAGAGGCTTTAGTATGTCCTTGTTTCTGGACGATTGGGTAAATGCCAAGGAGTGGGATTGCTGGGTCACAGGGAGCTCTATGTTTAGTCTTTTGAGGCACTGCCACACTGCTTTCCATAGTGATTGAACGAGTTTACACTCCCACGAACAGTGTAGTAGTGATCCTTCCTGGCCACATCCCCGCCAGCATCTGTTGTTATTAGATTTCTTGATAATGACCATTCTAACAGGGATGAGGTGGAATCTCAAAGTTGATTTGATTTGCATTTCTTTTATGGCCAGGGTTGTCGAGCATTTCTTCATGTGTCTATAGACCATTTTTATTTCCTCTTCAGAGAAGACTCTCTTTAAGTCTTTAGCCCACCTTTTAATGAGATGGTTGTTTCTTTGAGGATTTGTTTTTGAGAGATTCAATTCTTTGAACTGTAAGTATAGTTTAGATATGAGGCCCTTGTCTGTCGTATGGCTAGTGAAAATCTTCTCCCACTCTGTGGACTTTCTATTTAACTTGCTAGCTATGTCCTTTGCCCTACAGAAGCTCTGGAATTTAATGCAGTCCTGTTTGTCCCAACTTTCTTTAATTTGTTGTGTGTCTGCGTCTTTATTAAGAAAGTTTCGACCTGTGCCAAGGAGTCCTAGTGTATCTCCTATTCCTTCCTGTGAAGATTTCAGGGTCTCTGCTTTTACCTCCAGATCTTTGATCCATTTGGAATTAATTCTAGAGCAAGGTGACATAGAAGGATCCAACTTTAGTTTTCTACAGGTGCTTAACCAATTCTTCGAGCATCATTTGTTGAAGAGGCTTTTTTACATCCTATTTTTTAGTATGCCCTTGTTTCTGGACATTTAGGTAAATTCCAAGGAATGAGATTGCTGGGTCTTTGTTCCATCCTATTTTTTTGGCTCCCTTATCAAAGATTATGTGGCCATAGGTCTCTGGGTTGATTTCTGAGTTTTCAGTTCAATTCCATTTGTCCTCAGGCCTGTTCTTGTGCCAGTACCAAGCTGTTTTTTTTTTTTAATTATTATAGCTCTGTAATAGAGTCTGAGGTTTGGTGCTGATATTCCTCCAGTGCTGTTCTTTCTGCTAAGGATTGTTTTTGCTATGCAGGGTCTTTTATTATTCCATATGAATTTTTGCATTGCTTCCCCTATTTCATTGAAGAATGACGTTGGGATAATGATGGGTATTGCATTGAATTTGTAGATAGCCCTTGGCAGGATTGCCATTTTCACAATGTGAATTCTTCCAATCCAGGAGCATGGGAGGTTTTTCCACTTCCTTAGTTCTTCTTTAATTTCCTTTTTGAGGTTTTTAAAGTTTCCATCATGAAGGTCCTTTACTTCCATAGTTAATTCCTAAGTACATATGAAGAGCCAAAAGAAGTTCAGTATGTCTAGAAGGTGGATTGCTTGGGGACAAGGGGCGGCAGGAGGTTGTAAAGAGAGGCAGAGGTCAACTACTCATGGTTCATGTTAAGGAACAGTTTTATAAGGTTTGATTATCAAGGTGCTCTTTTACCATGTACAGACACAAGGAGACTCTCATGACGCTGCAGGCGGAGTCTACAAACCAAACCACTCCAAGAATTATGCTCATAAAGACAAGAAAATGCCAGAACTGCAAGCCAATACTTCTCCATTTTTTTAATTCATCTACATTTGTGGTAATTTGTTATTGCAACTCTGGAAACTTTAAATACAGAGAGCCTGGAAGATTTTAGGTTCATATGGAGTGGGGACAGATGATAGGTTATGGTGGGAAGAAGAGGGTCAGGATATACCTAAAGGTGGAAAAGGACCTCTAGCATTCGTGTGGAAATTAGAACAAAAGTAGAATCAAGAAACTAGGGATTGCAGAGACTCAGGCACACACAGGAGTAAGCAATCAGGGTGGTAAAGGATAGTTAGGTTCCAGATAGATTTCAAGATGGATAATGAGAACTGGGATGTAGGATGTAAGGAAAATGAGAATTCAGAAATGGTGCAATCCTTCTGAATTTGAGTTGCTGCTCTGGAGTTTTCACTGTGGACATGGAGAAGCTCGTAGGAGGAAGAGGTATTGGAGTTTGGGAGTAGAATTGGAAGTGTTGAGTGTTTCAGAGGACCCTCACATATCGAAATGCACATTTTATTTGGCCCTTAGTTTCATGCTCCTGGATTAGGCCATTTTAAGACACAGACACAAAATTTCAAGTAATCAGGAAACCAGATTAAGAAGTGTGATTTTTTTTTCTGTCTTTCTTTTTCTTTTTGTGCTTGTCCTGGGGCTTGAACTCAGGGCCTGGGCACTGTCCTTGCATTTCTTTTGCTCAAGGCTAGCACTCTACCATTTGAGCCACAGCTCCATTTCCAGCTGTTTATTGGAGATAAGAGTCTTCCATATTTTCCTGCTCCAGCTGGCTTTAAACTGTGATCCACATATCTCAGCCTCTTGAGTAGCTAGGATTAGAGGTATGAGCCACCACGTCCAGTAGAAGTGTGATTTCTAACTGTGAAATATATTGGAATAACAACTCCTGTTTTTTTTTTTCACATGCACAATATTTTATCACCTTTTATTGTGTGTGGTGCTGTAATGCCCAGATTTTGGGGTGGGGGGCAGAGACCACCAAGGAGCTGACCGATGTAATGCATGTGAGAGTTTTATTACAAGCTCGAGCCTGGAGGGGTTTTTATATGTTTACAAAGTTAGGTCTAGGGGGTTTCCAGCTAAGTTACTAGTAGCTGCTACGGGCTGATTGGTTACAAATTGTACAGTTACATATGTGCTTCTATTGATTGGATGCCTCCACCTGGCCTGTTATTGAAAACTGACGATTTTGGGAACTGTTTTGTAAGTCTTTTCATGGTCAGGTTGGTATGAATAAGTTTTGTTTTGGTTTTCTTTTTCCAGCAAGGTCAGTTTGTACTTTTACATACATAACAGAATGGCTGTTCAAAATAAGATGGAGTTACACAGGCTAAGATGGTTACTCAAACTAAACACTGCTCCCTACAATGCTACCCTGGGGTTTCAACTCTGTCCTTGAGCTTTTTTGTTCAAGCAATCTAGCACCTGAGCCACATCTCCAGTTCCAGCTTTTAGGCAGTTAATTGGAGAGATGAGTCCCACAGACTTTCCTAATTAGGCTGACTTTGAACCATAGTCCTCAGACCTTGAGTGGCTGGGATTACAAATATGAGTCCCTGGTGCTCAGCTTTTCCTTACATTGTCTGTCCACATTGTTTTACCTGCCTTCTCTTGTCTTATAAAGTTAGATTTATCCTTTCTCATCGGACACAAGGTTCGTGTCTGTAGTGAAACTTTTTGTGACTTGTCATCCATCCAAGTAGCATTTACCTATTTTAATTTCCATCGCCATGGCACATGGTGAATTTTCCCTAAATCACTCACATGTCTATGATTCCCTCCCCACTGGCTGTGACATTTGTAAGGACTATGACCTTGTTCTGCAGGTCATTCTGCCCCAGTCCTCAACTGGTCATTTGAATAACTAAGAGCTCATGTCTTCTCACCAGCCAAGTCATTCATTTATCAGTCTTTCCTGGTAAGTCTTCTAGTCTGGTTTTGCAATTTCTAGAACCTTAGAAAAGTTAGCAATGAGTTTGGCACTGAGGCAATGACTGTGCTTCTTCAACCCATCCTTTATTCTGCAATTTGTGATTGTGATGTTGTGTTAAACAAAACGAAGTTGTGCTTTGTGGGTGTGGGTCTGGCTAGCTATCACTAAAGGAAGTAGGCTGTTTCGTAAGAACCACTCTAGCAGGGCCTGTTCATATAGTAGCTGAGTTCCTTCCTTCCTTCCTTCCTTCCTTCCTTCCTTCCTTCCTTCCTTCCTTCCTTCCTTCCTTTATTTTTTGCTGGCTCTGGGGATTGAACTCTGGGCCTGGGCACTGTCCCTGAGCTTCTTTTTGCTTAAAACTACTACCTGAACCACAGCCCTACCACTTGAATGCCTTACCACTTGAACCACAGCTCCACTGCCAGCTTGGGTGCGTGTGTGTGTGTGTGTGTGTGTGTGAGATTTATTGAAGATGAGAATCTCACAGACTTTCCTGGCTAGGCTAGCATCAAACCTTGATCCTCACAGCTCAGCCTCCTGACTAGCTAGGATTATAAGTGGGCCCAACCTGAAGTTCTTTTTTAAAGCCATGACAGACCTGTTTACATTTTTCCAACACGTAGGAACGGGTATTATTGTCCACTTCAGTGCCAGGTACTGGAGATGTTTCTCTTTCTTAGTCAAGTCCTAAGCTTCCGTGCTGGCTCTGCGTGCTCACAGGCTCTCACTAGTGCAGCCCAGCTTCTAGGTCTCCACTGAATGCTTACCCAACTTCACTAATTTCCTGTTTCCTTTTTTTCTCCTGAGGCCTTTTGTGGTAGCAGCTTCTCAAAGCTGCTTTTTTTTTTTCTTCTATCATAGGATTTGGACTCTCTGATCCTTGCATGTATTCTATCACTTGAGTCACACCACCAGCTGTTGTTTTTGTAGGTCATGGGGCTTGAACTCAGGGCCTGGGCACTGTCCCTGAACCTCTATTTGAGCCTTGAGCCTTGAGCCACTTCCCCCCAGCCTTTTTTTTTGTAATCATTTTCCCAATAGAGTCTTGCATTATACCTGGCCTGGACCACAATCCTCCTATTTATACTTCTCACACAGCTGAGATGACAGGAGTATACCACCATACTCCATTTATATTGATTGAGATGGGGTCTTGCAAACTTTTTTCCTGAGTTGGATTGAACCACAATCCTTCCACATCTCTGTTTCTGAATTTGCTAGGATTACAAACAGGAAACATGGTGTCCAGTTCAATGATTTTTCTTCCTTTTTTATTTAAAAAATTTCTCTTTTTAACTTTTCAGTTATTTATTGACAACTCTTAACCTAGCAATTATTCACAATGATTAGATCTGGACCCTATAAAGACTAAGAAATGCTCATTGAACATTGAACTTTATGCTGTACTTGTTTTTCAAAGCTTTCAGAACCAAGTGACTGACTTGCTCTATTTATTTGAGTGGAAAATTGTTTTGCTATGGTCTTCAAACACTTGTACAAGAGGGTTTAAATCTATTTATATGTGTAATAAGTGAAAGGAATTTTGCTCTAGCTGGGCACAGAGGCTCATGCCACCCGTGAGGCTGAGATCCCAAGATCAGTGATTTGAAGCCAGCCTGGGGCAGGGAAGTCTCTGAGACCACCAATAAGCCAGACGTGGAGCTGTGACTTTCGTGGTAGAGCACTCTTCTTGAGCTCCAAGAGCATGAATTCACGTACATACACAGAAACACACACAAAGAATATATACAAAATTCATTGTTACTGTAGCAGTAGGGTACTTTGTATATCAATACACTGTGAATATGTACATATAAAACCACAAACTTGTATTCATATTCTCTTCTGTGATATAGCATGTATTAAAAAGCGAAGTGGCTTTTGCATCAAATTTTGTGAGTTCACTATATAATCACTCTCTCTTTTTCTTTCTCTTACTGGGGCTTGAACTCAGGGCCTCAGGAACTTGCTCAGAGTTTTGCTCACAGCTTGTATTCTATCACTTGAGCCAAATCTCCAGTTCGTACAATTCTTTTTTTTTTTTTTTATCAGTTTTGGGGCTTGAACTCTGGGCCTGGGCGCTGTCCCTGAACTCTATTGCTCTACCACTTGGGCAACAGTGCCATTTGTGGTTTTTTTGGTGGTTAATTGGGATGAGAGTGTCATGGACTTTTCCTCCTGGCTGGCTTTGAACTGTGATCCTCAGATCTTGACCTCCTGAGTAGCTAGGATTACAGGTGTGAGCCACCAGCACCCAGCTAATTCTATTTTTTTTTTTTACTTTTATGAGAGCCATTTTTTTTCAGATTTCCCATGAATGAGATCATGTATTATTTGTCTTTCTGTGCTTACCATAATGTCCTTTAGGTTCATTATGTCATCATAAATACAGGATTTCTTTATGATTTATAGACAAATAGTATTCCATTGTATAAACATGCCACATTTTTATTAGTGTATATGAATTGCACAAAGTAATTGCTTTCATTATGACATTTTCAGACATGACTTACTTTACTTAACATAATTATCTTTCGTTACACCCACTTTCTTACATACTGCATGATTGCATTCTTCTTTATGTCTGAATAACATTTCATTGAATACATATGCCAAAGTTTCTTTGCTGCTCATCTATATGTGGCTGGTAAATCAACTGTCCATAAATAAATGAGCAATAAATAATCAGCATCATGGTTATTATAAACAGTTCTGATATGAATATGAGAGTACAGAAATCTATCTGACATGCTAATTTTATTTCTTCTCAATAGATACCAAGTAATGACATTGTTAGATCATTTGAATAATAATAATATTTGTTTTCTCAAAACACCTATGCCCTTACTGCTTTCTTGATGATTTTGGAGCAATTTTTGAAATAATTATTTTTACAAAACAAGCATTTGTTTTATGGGAATTAAGCATCAATTATTTCGGGAAAATTGGTATATTTTATTTCATGAATGTAGGTGGCATTTATTTCTCCACTTATACACTTGGCTAGTTTTACATGTAGAAGGATACCATCTTGATTTTTCCTCTTTATTTTGGTCTTCTTTGGACCAGCTCTTGGGAATTCTTTAAAACCGTGTTATTTTCACAGAAGTATTGTCCTTTATTTTTCTTGAACTATTTGTCCTGTGAAAGAAAAAAAAAAACCTCAAAGAAAAAGATATCAATTAAGCTCCAGTATCTTGCATGCCTGTGGACACTCAGATGCCCTGTCTGCTTGCTTTGCCATACAAAACTTCAGGGCATGAAACCTGGGCATGCTGAGAGAGATGGGATTGACTGTTTCTTCTTGCACCATTGCCATTTTAGACATTGGTGTTGGGAAGAAATCAAAGAGAGAATGGAAAATTTAAGGATTAATTTTTTTCCCTCATTTAAAATTGTGTGTGTGTGTGTGTGTGTGTGTGTGCATGCATGTGTGTGTGCCAGTCCTGGGGCTTGAACTCATGGCCTGGACACTGTCCCTGAGCTTCTGTGTTCAGAGCTAGTGCTCTACCACATGAGCCACATGTCCACTTCTGATTTGTGGTGGTTCATTGGAGATAATAGATTTAAGGATTTTTCTGACCATGGCTTCCAGCCATGATGATTCTCAGATTTCAGCCTCCTGAGTAATTAGGACGACAGGTGTGAGCCACCAGTACCCAGTTTAAAGGTTGTTTTTATGTTTCCCAAATGATTCGTACCCACAAATTCCATTGCCTATGGCAGAAATTTTGGTTAAATCTCATAGGATCCTGTTATTGAGGGGCATGTTTTATCTTTACAAGGAGGAGCCTTTGTTTGTTTGTTTGGCTAGTTTAAGTCCCACAATTTTTCTTTGCCTGAAGAAATAACCAGGATTGTATCTACACGATAAACTCATACCTTTACCCATAGTATATTGCGTACTCACTGGGTAATAAAACCAGGGATATGAGAATAAGACAGTTAAGTTTTGGCATATCTATAAGAAAATATAAGAAATGTATGTTTCTTTTTTTTTTTCTCTTTTTGTCACTTGCTGGGCTTGAACTCAGGGCCTGGATTCTGTCCTGAGCTCTTTTGCTAAAGCCTAGCCCTCTACCACTTTAAGCCGCAGCACCACTTCCAGTTTTTGAGTGGTTAATTGGAAATAAGAATCTCATGGGGCCTTTCTTCCCAGGCTGGCTTTGCTCTTCAGATCTCAGCCTCTTGAGTCGGTGGGGTTACAAGTGTGAGCCACCTGCACCTGGCAAATGTGGCATTCTTGTAAAAACACATTTATAAACCATTACATCTGACCTTTCTACCACTACACTTACAATGTGTAAGACAGCCTGTGTCAACTTGATGAGACTGATTTGGGAAAAGGAAAGAGAAGGAGGGAGAATGACGGAGGGGTGACGTTAATCAAGATGCGCCATAGTACAACAGATCGTGTTAATTAAAAAAAACTGGCAGCCTGTGTGATCTAGAGAGCCTTGCAGGAGTTTTAAAATTCAAGAATTCAATGTATTAGCCTACAAAATTAAGAAGAGTGAGGGAATGGGTGTAAATATTGAAAGGGGTGACATTGATGAAGATGCATTATATTCATAAGCTACCTTGTTAAAGGGCAACTTCTTTGTAGAACTACTTAAAGAGAATAATAATAATAATATATAAACAAATTTGTGGATAGGGATGAGGTTGCCCTTGAATAAAGGATTTTTATAAAAGCAGGACTGCCCTCGTGTGAGCCTAGATGGGGAGAGAGCTCGAAATGGCCGTTTGTTTTTCATCACAGATACAGGACACAGCTACCCCTCATCAGGTGACCACCGGAATGTTTACTTACTCATTTTCCACATCCTGGATAGTGTTAGGAAGAGGCCGGTTGCCAGTTTCTGGAAGGCCGAGGACAGGAACCACAGAAAGGATGGAGATGGCTCCATAGAGAATCCAGGGCAGGTGGGGAGAATACACTGCTAAGATCATAAAGAGAGGCGCCATCACCCCCCCTAGTCTGCTGGAAAATGTACTGATTCCTCCAATTGTTGACCTGAGATTATGAAGAAAATTGTAAAGAAAATATGTTAAAAATTGTACGCATGCATTTCTTTCCTTCCTTTCTTCCTTCCTTCCTTCCTTCCTTCCTTCCTTCCTTCCTTCCTTCCTTCCTTCCTTTCTTTCTTTCTTTCTTTCTTTCTTTCTTTCTTTCTTTCTTTCTTTCTTTCTTTCTTTCTTTCTTTCTTTCTTTCTTTCTTTCTTTCTTTCTGGCAAGGATGAGCTATCCTGACTTGGTCTCCCAAGTGCTAAGATTTCAGGTATCTGACATCATTTCATTTTGTAAACAATACAATAGAGCTATTAAGCACATAGGCTTTGACAACAAGCTGTCAATTGTCACATTTACTGCTATGGATTTATAACCTTACAACCAACAGGTTTTTTTGTTTTTGTTTTTGTTTTTGCCAGTCCTGGGGCTTAAACTCAGGGCCTGGGCACTGTCCTTGGGCTTTCTTAAGTCTAGCGCTCTAGCTCTTCAGCCACAAGCACCACTTCTAGCTTTTGTGTATGTGGTTCTGAGGAACCAGACCCAGGGCTTTGTACATGGTAGTGGGCACTCTACTGCTAGGCCCCCTCCAGGCCCCCAACAGTTAGTAAAATTCAGATATATTTGTGCCAGTCCTAGGGTTTGAACTCAGGGGCTGGACACTGTCCCAGAGCTTTATCTCTCAAGGCTAGTGTTCAGCCACTTGAGCCATAGCTCTAGTTCCAGCTTTTTGGTAGTTGCTTGGAGATTAGACTCTCATGGACTTTCTAGCCTCCACTGGTTTCAAATTATGACCCTCAGATTTGAGCCTCCCAAGTAATTAGGTTTACAGGCATGAGCTACTAACACTCGGCATAAAATTAATTTTTATGTCTAGCATTGTGCCATGTCCTTTAATAAAGTCATACTCTTTCCTTTTTTATTAGTGTACATTGTAAAAAGGGATTTGTGTTGTGATATTTATTATAACATTATGTAATGTATACATAATATACTTTAGTTTACCTTTTAACTCATTCTTATCTTCCCTCTCTCCTTTTTAAAGCAATGCACTCTCATAAAGTACTTTAACCATAATCACCCCATCTCCATCTCATTTTATATCTCCTATATTTGCTCATTAATTATTCATGAATTATTAATTGGATTGTTTGTTCTCTAATTGTTTAATTCTTTGAGATTTTCATATGCACTGCACATTAATCTTTTATCTGATTAACAGTATGAAATACTTTCTTCCATTCTGTTGTCTCTCTGGTCACTTGGTAATCATTTATTTCACAGTTCAGAAGTTTTTTTTTAATATTTGTGGGAAATAGAGACCATTTGTCAATTATTGATGGTATCGGTTGAGCAATTAGAGTCTTATTCAGAAAAGATGTCACCTCTGAACACAGCTTTGGTCTTTTGCCTTTCGTTTTCTCAGTTAGTTTCACAGTTTTAGGCCATACATTAAGACCTTGATGCATTTTGAATTGAACTGGTTTTTGTAGGAAGTGAGAGATGTACTTTGAATTGTATATATGTGGAGATTATGTGTTCCCAGCCATTTGTTAAAGAGGTTATCCCCTTCTTGGATGTAAATTTTTGTAAAAATCAGATGGCTGTAAGCTGTTTCGTTTCTTTCTTTTTCTTTTTCCCTGTGTCTTCTATTCTTTTCTATCAGTCCAGATGCCTGGTGTTTGTGTGTGGTATCATGCTGTTTTTGTTTCTGTGTCTGTGTTGTGTAATCTGATACTGGGAAGTAGGACATCTCTAGAAGTGTCCTGTTAGCTCAGGATTGTGTTGGCTAGTTAAGATCTTACGTTATGTCATGAACTTTAGAATTTATGTTTTTCTATACCTATAAAATGACATTGGAATTTTGGAACAGATTGTAGTAGAACCGGATTCCCTTCATTAGTACACCCATTTTCACATGATTAATTCTGCTTTGTTCTCGTAACTCCATGTTGCTTCCCCCTCAGCCCATTTTATGTATCCAAAGATCCTATATGAAGGGCTGGCTCTCCCCTCCAGCCCATCCTTTCTATTTATACAAAGATGCAATACGAAGAATTGACTCCCACCTGTTGCTTACAGACACCAGGCAAACCACCAAGATAAGTGCAGACTGCCTGACTTCAGCAAGGCAATGGACCTAAGCCAGGCTCTAAATATCCCATCTGTTGTTGTACAACTCTTTTCTTTCTCACCCTCATTGTTATCAGTAACTAGAAAGATGACTTTCTTTCTTTTTTTCTTTCTTCCTCCTTCCTTCCTTCTTTTCTTTCTCTTTCTATCTCTGTTTCTCTCTTTGTCATGGGGCTTGAACTCAAGATCTCTGTTACTCAAGGTTAGTGTTCTACCACTTTGAGCCACAACGCCACTTCCAGTTTTTCTAGTGACTAATTGCAGATAAAAGCCTCACAGATTTTCTTTCTCCTCCTCCTCCTCCTCCTCCTCCTCCTCCTCCTCCTCCTCCTCCTCCTCCTCCTCCTCCTCCTCTTCTCCTTCTCCTTCTCCTTCTCCTTCTCCTTCTCCTTCTTCTTCTTCTTCTCCTTCTTCTCCTTCTGCCAGTCCTGGGCTTGAGCGCTGTCCTTGGACTTTCTCAAGGCTAGAGCTCTACCACTTGAACCTCAGCACCACTTCCAGCTTTTTTTCTATGTATGTGGTACCAAGGAATAGAACCTGGGTCTTTGTGCATGCTAGGCAAGTACTCTATCAGTAGACCAAACCCCCAGCCCCAACAATTGATTTTTATATGTTGATTTTGTAAGCTGCTAAACTTACAAAAATGTTTATCAAATATAACCGTGTTGCTGGGATTTTTAGCTCAGGGTTACACCATCTGTAAATAGAAATAACTTGACTTCTTCCTTCCCTATTTATATGTGTTTTATTTTTTGCTCTTACCTTATTATTCTGGCTAGGAATTCCAGCATTATATTGAATAAGAGTGGACAGTCTTATCTGATCCTTGACTTTATAAAAAATGGCTTTAATTCTTCCTTCTTAGTAAACTGTTGGCTATTAGTTTAGCATATAACCTCTATTATGTAGAGATCTGCTCCTTCTACATATCTCATTTAAATATTTAAATATCTTATTGACAATATTTTTTAACAGGAAGTTTTAGTTTTATCCCCACAATAAATGTCATTGCTTCAGATAGCCCTCTCCAGAAACCAAACGGGCTTTGTTTTGTTTTTTTCAAGGTCATGTAGGCCAGGATGACTTAAACTTGAGACAGTACCTCAGTATGGTAGGGGAGAACTCAAGGCTATGAACTGAAAAGACTGTGGCGCCAGCAGTAACAGCACTAATTCCCAAAGTTGCTAAAGTCATGCGCAGAGTCTGCTGTGTTTCTGTAAAGACAAAAAAAACATCAGAGGCAGGAACTTGACTGGAGAAGGCTGTCCACACACAATTTCAAAAAGCTTCTACTGGAGGGATTTGCAAGCAAGAAACCTGTATTAACCAAACTAAGCCTCGCAGAAAGTGTGGGATGGATGAGCTACTGAAAGCAGTCTCTAGAATGCCTGGGCTTACGCACCGAATGAAGGAATTGAAAGCATTCGCTTCCACTCTCCCTGCCCATTTGAGTTTTCTCAGTTCTGGCCGGGCTAGAGAAAGTAAGGAAATACTCATTTTGTTTGCCATACTGCAGTAGGGGTCTGAGATCAAGTAACTTGTTTTTTTGTTTTTTGGGTTTTTTTTTTTTTTTCCAGTCCTGGGCTTGAGTTCAGGGCCCGAGCCCTGTTCTTGGACTTTCTCAAGGCTAGAGCTCTACCACTTGAGCCTCAGCACCACTTCTGGCTTTTTTCTATGTATGTGGTACTGAGGAATCAAACACCGGTCTTCGTGCATGCTAGGCAAGCACTTTACCACTAGGCCAAACTCCCGGCCCTCAGGTAACTTCTTGTAGCCACGCTGGTGCCTCTTGCTGGGTGGAGGGAATTCTTCACCCAGTGCTGAAAAGCCTAGAGGTAAATGCAGATGCCTAGGTCAAGGTGAGCTAGGAGAACTCTTGCTTCAGAGAAACGCAGATGTCATAGCCTTAGGAAAGCTTTGCATCTAGAGAATGCTCTGATTCTGCTTTGATTAACTCCCTCAACTGCTCGAATCACCAGCCTCTGAATAGCCTCTTACTTATATGCTGTATGTGGGAGGTTAAGGGCAACTTTCCCTAGATGGAAAAGTTCTGCTGGTACCTGAGTGTGTCCATTTAAGGTCTTGCATCTTGTCTTCATGGTAGAGGAGGGTAAAGCCTCCCCCTTACCCTCTTTTAGGTGATAGGCATCCCTGAATCCCTGGAGATAGGGGTGTACACTAAGTCTGTCACTCCAGTGCTTGGCACTGGGAGTTTTCCTGTCCCCCTGCCCTCTGACCTATTTAGGTGCAGACCAGCTCAGGCACGGGGATGCCATGTCCTGGGTCTCTGTTCCTGTGCTATCTCCTGTCTGTTCTCTAGTCAGCTGGAGCTGACTGGCTTGTTGGTATTGTTTTTGTTCTTTCTTTCCGCTCAGGCCTGTTTCCTTTGTTTCCTAACTATTCTAAGAGTATTTGTGGGCTACAGGCCTTCGTAACATTTGGCTGCCTATATTTGACCTCTCAAAATATGACTTCTTCTATTTTCCCCCTTAAAACAGCACCTAATATTTTCTGGGTACCAACTGCAAAATCTTGAGGGACTACGTGGATAAAATCTGAGAAGTTAATGACCCATGCTTTAGAAATAAGAGGAGGAGAATAATTCTTGATGCAGGCCATGTTTTCCACCATATCTATTAGCAAAAGAATTGGATTTATTTGGGAATGGACATTGTGAAGAAATGCAAGTTGTAGATCACAATCCAGGATTTAAACATCTTAACATTAGGACTCCTATTTGAAAACCAGTAATATGCTGGGAAACATTGACAGAGAAAACAGGAAAAATATATTTTGAAACTCTAGTAAAAGTAATAAAAAATAATTTAAAAAATGAGGTACTGGGGTTGGGATTTAGCTCAGCAGAAGAGCCCTTGCCTGGCAAGTATAAGGCCTTGAGTTTGGTCCTCAGCTCTGGAAAAAAAAAAATGAGGTACTAAGCCAGGGGCAGTGGCTCAGGCTTGTAATCCTAGCTACTCAGGAGGCTGAGATCTGAGGATCAAGGTTCAAAGACAGCCCGAACACAAAAGGACCTGAGACTCTTATCTCTAATTAACTTCCATAAAAACGGGAAGTGGGGCTTGGCTCAAGTGTGGGGCAGTAGCCTTGAGCTGAAGAGTTCAGGGATGGTGCCCAGGCCAAGTTCAAGCCCCATGACCCACACACAAAAAAAGAGATACTTCAAGAAGACAGCAGAGTGGGAAAGAATAGAGTCCACAAGTCTAGAATCCTTCAAGCCACATTCCTGTTCCATGTTCCATGGAAACATGATGAAGGCGAGAACCACTAACGTTCGCACAATCATCACCTAACGTCCTTCAACTAATTAGTAACGTGTGCAGGGTTAGCGTCTTTATATATTTCCTATTTAGGAGTAAGTTTACAAAACAAAAACTGAGATCGAGCCACTGAAGGAGTGAAAAGAAGAAATGTCCTCTTTACCTGACTTATGCAGCTGTAACCGTTCTGTACATCACCTATATTTATAATAAAAACTTAAACATAGTTAAGTTAGAGTCTGGCCTTTAGCCTATTGTATTTTTTCTCACAGGCAAGTATGGATTAACAGGTGGAGAAAGACCAAGTTAGAGAGACTAAAAATTGGGGGAGACAATTGCAGGGTGAGGGCTGTATGTCTTCCCGGGGATACAATTATAAGATCTTTTTCTCTGTGACTGGCACTAAAAGTGTGATAACCCCATGCATACAGTTAGGTATCACTGGTACTGCTGTTCAGATTTATCTTAGATTTGATGAGGACAGCTTTGGGTCTAGAGCATTCATTAAGACCACTGGCCTAGTAAGAGCCCAAGTCTTGCCAACAACTGTTGGAAAACAGGTTCTAAGCCTTCACATTTACTTCATGTGATCCTTTGGTTTTTCATGGTAATGTCATTCTTTAGGCTCAGATGAATAACCCAAGGAAATTTCTGGCAGACAGGACTCAATACTTTCTTTCCCCCAAATTCCATTCTCACCTGGAGACAAGAAGGTGTTGACCAGAATCAGAAGTCCTGCCAGGACCAAGAACAATATTTCACTTTGTTTACGGCCCAGATAATTCAAGACCCAGTAGGCCAGAAATCTGCTGATAAGTGTGACAAGGCCAAAGAGAATCTGGAACAGGAAGATATTACTCCCCAGTTTCTGCAGGTTGAGTATCAGGCCGAAGAAGTTCATGGAAAATGCCATTCTAACATTAAAAGAATAAAAGCACATTTAAAATGTAAAGGAAATCATTTTTTTAAAGGATGAGCAAATTGTTTACTTTCCCTTGGGGGAAAAACACACATAGGTACACACAGATGTATCATTTGACATTAGAATTTGGTTCAAATCTTAGCTACTCACATTTTACTGATAGGCAATATTTTTGTAATAATTCTTCATAAACTTTAAAAGACTGTGTCTTCATCATTAACTGACTAGATGAAAAAATAAGATTAATCTGTGTTCAAGCCAGCATGATGGCTCATGCCTGCAATCCTAGCTACTCAGGAGGCTGAGATCTGAGGATCAGGGTTCAAAGCCAGCCCAGACACAAAAGGACCTGAGACTCTTATCTCCAATTAACCTCTAGAAAACAGGAAGTGGGGCTTATCTCAAGGGCAGGGTGGTAGCCTGGAGGTGAAGAGCTCAGGGACAGCACCCAGGCCGAGTTCAAGGCATCTTTCTCTTTTCCATTTCACTTCTGCATTTTAATGTCTATTCCAATTACTGTATACTTTTGGTCTAATAATATGTGATGTGTTCAAAAATTTAGGCAGAGACGTACACATATTCAAAACATATAGAGCGATTTTTTAAACATATGCCATGTCTTATCTATCTGATATATTTATAATACAGCTTGGAAACAATAAATATGTACAATTGAGTTCCAAGTTAAACCTATAGAGTGGATTCAAGTGCACTTTCACAAGCAGGAAAAGGATTTTGTTGTTATGTTTGCTTGCCAGTCTTGGGCTTATTGGAGCTAAGAGTCTCATGCACTGTGCTACCTTGGGCTGGCTTCTCACTGTGATCTTCAGATCTCAGCGTCCTGAGTAGCTAGGATGAGCTGCTGCTAGTATATATATATCTATATTTTTTTGTCAGTCATGGAGCTTGAACTCTGGGCTAGGGCGCTATCCCAAAGCTCTTCAGCTCAAGGCTATCGCTCCACCGCTTGAGCCACAAGACCATTTCTGGTTTTCTCATGATTAATTAGAGATAAGTGTCACATAGACTTTCGTGAACCACGATCTTCGGGTCTCAGCCTCCTGAGTAGCTAGGATTTTAGGGGTGAGCTTCCAGCGCCTGGCATGCTGGTATTGTTGGTTTTTTTTGTTTTGTTTTTGTTTCTGTTTTTGTTTTTTTGCCAGTCCTGGGCTTGAGCTCAGGGCCTGAGCACTGTCCTTGGACTTTCTCAAGGCTAGAGCTCTACCACTTGAGCCTCAGCACCACTTCCGGCTTTTTTCTATGTATGTGGTACTGAGGAATCGAACCCGGGCCCTCATGCATGCTAGGCAAGCACTTTAACCACTAGGCCAAACTCCCAGCCGCTGGTATTGTTTTTGAAAAACAACTGTAGCTGCCTCTGAAACATTTTATTGGAGTTGAAATTTACTGATATCTTTTTTCAAGTTACTTTTTTTTTTTTTTTTTTTTTTTGCCAGTCCTGGGCTTGAGCTCAGGGCCTGAGCACTGTCCTTGGACTTTCTCAAAGCTAGAGCTCTACCACTTGAGCCTCAGCACCATTTCCAGCTTTTTTTTTTCTATGTCTGTGGTACCGAGGAATCGAACCTGGGTCTTTGTGCATGCTAGGCAAGCACTCTACCACTAGGCTAAACTCCCGGCCCCAAGTTACTTCTTTTTAAAAAATTTAAAAATTAAAAGAATTGAATTTTATTGTCTGTGTTGTACAGAGGGGTTATAGTTACATATGTGAGGTCCTGAGTACATTTCTTCTCGAATATTGTTACTCGCTCACTCATTTTTCCCCACTTTCCCTCCCATCCCCTACCCTCCATCCCTCACCCCAAATATTTATTTTAAAGGAACATACCTGACAGAACACATGCAACAGATTCTCATACGCAGCTTGGGGATATAGAACAATTGAAAAACGGATGTTTTCTTCTTGGCTTCATCAATGTCTTCCTGCAGGCTGGATTTCACAAACTAGCACAAGTCATAAACATTCATGAGATGCCGGTCATATACCTGTTATATTGCTAAATACTAGAAGATGCAATAGATACGCTGTTTCCTATCCTGAAGGAAATCTACCTAGGTGGGACTTGGGAACTGAAATCCATCTCATGTCGGGAAAACCACAAAGGATATAGGAAGAAGTGGAAACGTGGAGGAATTATATGGGAATAAAGCCTGTTTAATACTTAGGCAATGACAAGTAAAGAGCCTTGAGATAAGGCATAAGCAATTGACTCAAAGTGGCAGAGTGATAGCCTTGAGGGGAAAAAAATCTCAGGAGCAGGGCTCAGGAAGGGAGTTCAAGGCTCAGGACTAACTACAACAAAATACTCCCACAAAAACCTCACTTAGAAGATACCGATTTTAGGCCGAGAGTTTGGCCTAGTGGTTAAAGTGCTTGCCTAGCATGCACGAAGACCTGGGTTCGATTCCTCGGTACCACATACATACAAAAAAAAAGTCGGAAGTGGTGCTGAGGCTCAAGTGGTAGAGCTCTAGCCTTGAGAAAGTCCAAGGACAGTGCTCAGGCCCTGAGCTCAAGCCCAGGACTGGCAAAAAAAAAAAAAAAAAAAAAAAGAAGATACCGATTTTAGGCATGCCTGAGGGACCCAGAATAATCGGGTTGTAGGGTCATTTCATTCATTCCCAGTTGATTAGACCTCTTCTCAGATCACCTCAATGGTCAGGGTCTCCCCAGCATTCTTCTTTCCATTTATCCGTGCAACTCTTCTAAGTTCCTCCAAGCCCTTTTCTAGCTGATTGCTAAAAATTAGCCACCGAGCAGACTCCACCACCAGCAGCCTGACAAAAGAAGACAACACAGTAAACATTTAATTGCTCATTTTACACATAATTTTCATCTGGAATATCTTTTCCTTTCCATTTCATATACACTTTATAAATTATAGTAGTCATTCTGAAACAATCTGCCCTCCCAGTGAATTATAGGGAAGCAATCTTTCTGTTTAACAGTAGTTCTAAACAACAAGGAGTAATGAACTAATAGTACAAATATCCAGTGACAATGCAATGGTTAATATCCTTATTATCTATGTGCCACAAAATTAATCTTTGTAGAGGAATTAATTATGTGATTTTATATGAAATAAATTTCTACAAGGTGGTGACTCAGACCTGAAATCAAAGTGAGTACCTTGAGATGCTGAGATCTAAGCATCAAGATTTGAAGCCAGCATGGGCAGGAAAGTCCATGTGAATTTTATTCCAATTAATGATGAAATCAAACAAACAAAAACTAGAAGTAAAGGTATTGGCTCAAGTGTAGAGTAAGCTCATTTTGATCATTTTTGCTCAACACTTAAGAGTCTAAAACATTAAAGAAAAGATTGAAGATGACAGCCAAAGATGGAAAGACCTCCTGTGTTTACATACTACTGAAACTTTCAACAGATTCAATGCAATCCTCATTAAAATTCTAGTGACATGCCTTATATAAATAGAAAAGTCAATCCTAAAACTGATAAGGAAGTGCCAAAGACTATCTAGTCCAAGCAATCCTGGACAAAAAAAAAAAAGCAGGGCTAGAGGTACCACAATATTTGGTTTCACATTGTGCTATAGAGCCATAGTGACAAATCAGCATGGTACTGGGGAAAGAAAGATTCATATTGCAGTGGAATAGAACATAAGCCCCAGAAGTAGGCCCTCAGAGTGGAATATTACTTAGTCCAAACAGTCCCACAACATTGTTGTTTATAGGAAAATGGATGGAACTGGAGGTCATCGTGTTAAGTGAAAAAAGCCAGACTTGGAGATACACACACACACACACACACACACACACACACACACACACACATATATATATCATGAGCTTAGAGTTATGTGCATATCTAGACCTAAATACGTATTTATGTAGCATAGCACATACATGTTATGAATGTGCAAGGGGCCTGTTTGCAGAGGAGCCATAGGAACAGAGGGAGAGGAAATGAGTAGTTGATGGTGTGGGTGTGTGTGTATGTATATAAGATCTTTCCAAATGCAACAGCACAGTTCAGCCTGCTAAACCAATTAAAATGTTTTCAACAAGGACAGGATGATGATATATGAAAGGCAAATAGAAAGAGTGAATATGTTCAAAGCTCACTATTTACTTGTGTGGAAATAGCACAGTGAGACCCCTCTTATAGCGAGTCTCATATAGGACTTTTGGATTATTCTGTATCTACAATACAAAAGTGCAAACTCCAGAGCTGCAGCCTCCTGGCAGAGTACTGTTCAGATCTCCTTTGTGTCTCAGTAAAACAAGGGCAACTGTGGGTGAGCTTGGCTTAGGATCACCCAGTGACACACACCCCAAGTGTGAGAACCTCCCTCTCACCCCACCTCCCTTCCCCCTTCATTACAGTTAAAGGCCACAGAGATGGGCCATACCTTGAGAACAAGCAGCAGACCAACAAAGGTATGGATAAAATCAGCTGCAGTGTGATCCAGTTGTGAAAGGAGAAAGCTAATCCTCCCAGCAGCATCTGCCCCATACCGTAGGCAGTAAATAATGCTATCACAACTTGGGACTGAGATCTTGTCCACTCAATAACTGGAAGGAAACACAGTTGCAATTATGGTTACATGGTTGTGACTATTATTTCCAAAGGATGATTACAAACTCAATTCAGGTCATGAAGGAACTTAAAATAGCAAATGACTTACTGAGGGCAAAAGCGGTGGACAAAATAGCCATGATAGATAAGCCAGCTAAGAAGCGCAGGGCACAGTACACAAAGAAGGTGGGCGCGAAGACCACACAGGTGTCACTGACAGCCATTTGGAATAAACACCAGGTGAAGATCGATTTCCGCCCAAACCTAAGAAACATAGGACCTTGGGAGATTATTCAAGAACAAAACAATATCACCAAAAATAACCAACAGCAGCACATGTCGAAACTTAACATCCATATTGAATCCTAATTCTATAAAGGTTAAGTATTAGTGAAAGATTTCATTCTATAAATAAATATTAATGCATGTTAAGTATTTATTATCTCAACGTGACACTTGAGATATGGTGGTTATTATATTAGACAAGATCTGAAATTACAAAAGCCTAGGAATTAGCCAATGAGTGTGGTATCCACACTTTCTCAGTAAAGCCTCACGAGGTCACCAGAAGGACTCTTATGCCTTGTAAGCTATATAAAAAGAAGATAAAATATGAGACATTGGCAGAAGTGGTGGGATGATAGGTTTGTGTGTGGTGCTTAGAGAACTTAGAACTGAGATTGCCAGAGTTCATTCTTTCTTAGTGAAAATACCATATGTGGTTTGGTAGAAAGAAATATTATTATTGCAGGGCATGGTGGCTCACGCCTGTAATCCTAGTTATTCAGGAGTTGGAGGAGGATCATGGTTCAAAGTCAGCCCAGGCATTAAACACTATGAAACTCTTATCTCCAATTAATCGCCAGAAAACCAGAAGTGGCGCTGTGGCTCAAGAGGTAGGATGGAAGTCTTGATTTGAAGAGCTCAGGGACAGTGCCCAGGCCCAGAGTTCAAGTCCCACAACCAAAATGAAAGAAAGAAAGAAAGAAAGAAAGAAAGAAAGAAAGAAAGAAAGAAAGAAAGAAAGAAGAAGAAGAAAGAAAGAAAGAAAGAAAGAAAGAAAGAAAGAAAGAAAGGAAGGAAGGAAGGAAAGAAAGGAAGGAAGGAAGGAAAGAAAGGAAGGAAGGAAGAAAAAGAAAGAAAGAAAGGAAGGAAGGAAGGAAGAAAAAGAAAGAAAGAAAAGAAAGACAGACTATTGAATCTGAAGCCTGTGAAAATGAGGGAAAAAACCAACAGAAAACTGACTTAAATCCAAGATCTGGGTGCCAGTAGGTGAGGCCTGAGTTCCTAGAATCTCTGAGGCTGAGCCAGCCCAGGCAGGAAAGCCACTGAGATCCTCATCTCCAATTACCTAGAAAATGCTGCAAGTGGAATTGTGGCTCAAGTGGTAGAGCGTCAGCCTTGAATGGAAAACCTAGAGGAAGGGACAACACCCTTTCCTTGAGCTTTTTCAAATCCCATTAATGGAGTGCACACCCATGCACACCCCCAAGACACACAGACACAAGCACAAAATAGAACCCAGACTCAGAAAGACAACTATCCCATGCTTTGTCTGGCCTCCTTCCCACCCTCCCTCGTGCCCATTCCCCCTCCTTTCCATCAGCTTTCCTACCCGCCCTCCATTCCTCCTCCTCCCTTTCCACCTTAGGCCACCCCTTCCCTTCTCTTCCCTACCTTTCCCCGTCTCTCCCCTTGCCATTCCCCTCCCCTCCCCACCTACCTCCCCTCCCCTTCATTTTTTTCTTTTTCTTTCTTGCCAAGAAGGCTTAGAATACCATTGATCCTCAGCTCTCAATCTCCTGAGTAGCCGGGAGTGTGGACCACCATACCTGATGTCTTTCTCTCAGGTTTTATAGCTTTCACTGCACAGCTCTTTCACGTCCTTGGTCAAGTTTAATCCTAAGTATTTTAGTTTTTAAAAGCCACTGTGAATGCAAGTGTTCTCCTGGCTTTTTTCTTAGACTGTTTATTGTTGGCACATAGAAAAGACACTCATTTTTGTATATTGATTGTATATACCTCATTTTATGAGAACCCACTATAGTCTGGAGGTTTGTTCAATACAAATTAAAATGAAATTTTATTCTAAAAGATATTTTCCTGCTAAGTGCTAGAGTACTATGTAAGTGCCAAGTTAGAGCTCAGCCTAGATTATTTTTTTAAGATTTTATTAACATTGATTTTTTTACATCATATTTCAAATGTCAAGTTTAACAAATAAGTATTCAAGAATATGATCTCTATATGCAATCACTGGCACATAAATTTAACAACAAAATTAAAATTAAGCTGAGTCTGTATGTCATAGATACATATTGATCTATATATCATTATGTCTATAGAGTATACATCCCATCATAGACTTGTATTTCTATATAGTTATATTTATATCTCCAAGCTCATGTCAATGACCTTGAGTACTCGAGTACTGAGTCATCGCTCTTGTAATGCTTGGATCTAATATCCATATATCAAGGAGACCATGTGCCTTTTGTTCCTATGGTCTTGACTTATCTCACTCAACATGATTTGCTCTAGTTTCATCCACTTCCCAATGAATGCCGTATTTGATCTTGTCTGTTAGCTGTGTAGAATCCCATTGTATATATGTACCACATTTTTGTATCCATTCATCTGTAGTGGGGCATCTGGGTTGTTTCCATTGCTTGGCTATTATGAATATTGCAGTGATAAATATGGTTGTGCAAGTGTCTTTATGATGCTCAGGGTAGATGCCCAGGGCAGGTCATAGGGAAGGTTTAGTTTAGTTTAGTTTTTTTTTTTCCAGTCCTGGGCTTGAGCTCGGGGCCTGAGCACTGTCCTTGGACTTTCTCAAGGCTAGAGCTCTACCACTTGAGCCTCAGCACCACTTCTGGCTTTTTTCATGTATGTGGTACCGAGGAATCGAACCCAGGTCTTTGTGCATGGCTAGGTAAGCACTGTACCACTAGGCCAAACTCCTGGCCCTAGTTTTAGTTTTTTGAGGAACCTCCAAACTGCCCTCCAGAACGGTTATACTAGTTTACATTCCAACCAGCAGTGTAGTAGGGTTCCTCTTTTTTTCACAACCCTGCCGGCATTTGTCATTGTCTGAGGTCAGAATATTGGCCATTCTGATTGGGGTAAGGTAGTATCTTAGGGCTGTTTTCATTTGCATTTCCTTTATGACCATGGATGATGAGCATTTTCTCATGTGTTTCTTTGCCATTTTAACCTCTTCTTTTGATAAGTCTCTCTTTAGTTCCCTTGCACATTTAGTGATTGGTTTGTTGGGTTTGTGAGGATTCGTTTCTTGAGTTCCCTGTAGATACTGCATTTGTCTGAGGTATTATTGGTAAGTATCTTTTCCCAGTTGGTTGGCTGCCTTTCTACTTTAGTAGCTATGTCTTTGACTGTGAAGAAACTTTTGTTTTTAGGTAGTCCTATTTGTCTGAGTCTCTCTCCAATCTCTTGTGACTCTGGGACCCTGTTCAAGAAGTTTTTGCCTGTGTCTATGAGTTCCAGTGTCTCTCCTACTCTGTCATGTAGCAGTTTCAGGGTTTCAGGCCTTCTATTGCGTTCTTTGCTCCATTTGAAGTTAATGTTTGTGCATGGCGACAGTTAGCCGAGATTTCTTAAAGAAAGAAAAGACTAGGGGCCAGAAGTTCTTGCCTTGCATGGATGAAGCTCTTGTTTGATTCATTGATAGCACATCCAGTGAAAAAGCTATGGCTCAAGATGTAAGGCTGTAGCCTTGGGAAAGCTCAAAGGACAGTACCAAGCCCTGGCATTTTAGAAAAAGAAAAAAAAAAGACTGTATTATGTGATCAAAATGCACAGAAAAAGTGAAATGACACCTACCTGTCTGAAAGATAGCCAAAGACCAGACCTCCCAGCAGTGACCCAATCATGTACACGACTTGAACGACAGATCTGGATGACTGGTACTCACAGACTAGGTCCCACTGGAAGAGAAAGCGAGAAACAGCAGTGTCAGGAAAGTTGAAGCCTTCATTGAAAACAGACTGTAAGCCCCTTCCTGCGAGGGAAAATGGCGTGTGGTGTGTGGATCCCGCTTCCTGCCCTGTTTCCTCTGCTGCCATTCTCCTCTGCCAGTCCACACACCTACAAATGCTCAACTCCTTTCAACCCTTCAAGGGCTGTCTCTGTCTTACAACCTTCCACCACCTCATCTCTTTATTATTGCCCTTCAGATCGCAAATTTATGGCATGCATTAGGTTCAACTCACATTCTGTGTGTGTGTGTGTGTGTGTGTGTGTGTGTGTGTGTGTGTGTGTGCGCGCGCATGTGGGCACGGGTGTTTGTCCTAGAATTTTAACTTAGGCCTGGATGCTGTCCCTGAGGTTTTTTGTTTTCTTTTTCTCAATACTAGTACTTTACCACTTTCATTTTTTTTCTTTTTAATTGGTCATGGAGCTTGAACTCTGGGTCTGGGTGCTGTCCCTGAGCTCAAGGCTACCACCCTACCCGTGGGTCTGTGCATTGTCCCTGAGCTCTTCAGCTCTAGGCTACCATCCTACCCCTTGACACATATCACCACTTCTGGTTTTGTGGTGGTTAATTGGAGATAAGAGTCTCATAGTGCTTAGTGCCGGGCTGGATTTGAACCGTGATCCTCAGATCTCGGTCTCTTGAGTAGCTAGGATTACAGGCTTGAGCCACCATACCTGGCAACTCATCTTTTCTATGAGTGCTTATTGGAGGTAAGAATCTCAGGGAATTTCCTGCCCTGGCTGGCTTCAAACCAGAATCCTAAGATCTCAGGGTCCTGCATAGATAGGATTATAGGCATGAGCCACCAGTACCCACTTCTACACAATCTTTAAAATAATTATTTCTTCAGTATTTATTTATGTGTATATATGTATATATATAAGTTGGGAGCCAGAGTGGAATCAAACTGTACCTTGATTTGCATCAGACAATGGCTTTATTGTCTTATTGTTTTCTGGCCTTATTCTGTTTAAATGACCTGAGATTTACCATATGAATGTAACCCCTGGAAGTCCCTGGGTCTCAAGAAGGGAAGAAGCTGGAGTGGAAAATAAACGCAGCAGTCTTTACCTGGACTGCAGACATCCCGGACCCGGTGTGTCTGTCTCTCTTCTATTTCTTCCTAGTCCTTGCCCCCTATTTCAGGAACCCCAATCTGCGAACCCTGGTTTGCTGCCGGCTGGCCCCGGCACATATATATATATATAATATATATATATATAATGTGTGTATGTATGTATATGTATCTTGATCGTTTAGGGCCTGGACGCTCTCCCTAAGCCCTTTTGCTCAAGGCTAGCACTCTATGACTTTGAGCCACAGCACCACTTCTGGTCTCTGGTGGTTAACTGGGGATAAGAGTTTCATGGACTTTCCAATCCAGGCTGGTTTTGAGCCATGATCTCACCCTCCTGAGTAGCTAGGATTTCAGGTGTGAGCCAACAGTGCTTGGCCTCTACAAATATTCTTCAGCTACCATAATTGTTGCCTAGAAAGTTATAATTTTAAGAAAATTTAGTTACCATAATGGGGAGTATGTGACAAGTCTTTTTTTTTTTCTTGGAGAAAATGTTTTCTTTATAGTGTGTCTAGTACAAACTCTCTTGGCTTCTCTTAGCAGTCAGTATTTCAGCTGACATAATAAATCTCACCTTAGGCACACATTGATTCAATTAAAAAGTATCAAAATGCTGAGACCTAGATTTATGGCCCACTGACTAACTTGCTCTGGCCAATAATTTATAGTAAGTATTGAGAATCACTGACCTAGCATAATATTTTCCTTCATAGTATTTCAGTTGCTCTTTAAATTTTAAATTGAAGGAGCTGGGAGGGTGACCCCATGGTAGAATGCTTGCCTAGCATACACAAAGCCCTGAGCTTGATTCCTTGGTACCACGTACATAGAAAAAAATCTGGCAGTAGGGCCAGGAATTTGGCCTAGTGTTTGCCTAGCATGCACAAAGACCTGGGTTCAATTCCTTAGTACCACATACATTGAAAAAGCCAGAAGTGGTGCTGAAGCTCAAGTGGTAGAGCTCTAGCCTTGAGGAAAAGTCCAAGAACAGTGCTCAGGCCCTGAGCTAAAGCCCAGGACTGGCAAAAAAAAAAAAAAATCTGGTAGTAGTACTGTGTCTGTAGTTGTAGAGTACTAGCCTTGAGAAAACCTAAGGACAATGCCTAAGCCCTAAGGTCAAGCCTCAGGACTGGAAAAAAAAAATTAAATGCCTTCTTCTTTTTAGATTAAATTATTTAATTATAGGTTTCTTTTTAGCTTGTTTTTCATTAACCTCAGATTATCTATTGAAATTCACGGTGGTATAAACAAGCAGTTGCTACATCCTGAAGGAATAGAGAAATACATGGCTGATTGCAATGTACCCTGAGGGGTGGAATATTTAAAGCAAGTCTCTTTTCTGTGTCAGTCCTCAGACCTTTGAGATTTACATGGGTTCTCCTACCTTGGTCACGATGGTGGAATGGAAGTAGGTCTTGTCATACACCCAGCCGTCCACGCAGGGCTCTGTTTCAGCCTCACTCACGTTCCCCGAGGTCTTATTCATCTGGAGGAGCTGCCACTGGGGGTGGACGAAGCGGCGGCACCTCTCTGGCCTGAGGTTGGAGTCCAGCGGGATGGAGATTCTCAGCAGGTCCTGTTGGCTGAGGATGCCAGTGCCATTGTCAGACACAGTGTCGTTGTCGAGGACGTGCACCCAGCAGCGGTGCTCAGGGGTGGCGGCCGTGAAGTTCTCTAACAGAATATGAGTGTATGATATAATGCAAGTGATATAAAGGAAAACTAGCTGAAGGATCTGGAATCTTCCCAGGGCTCCAACATGCTCCAGTAGCACCTCGAAACTCATTGGGACGGGACAGGCAGTCTCTCCCAGGGGGAGTGCGAATGTGGCTCTGCAGATGTATTCAGAGGGGACCAAGTTTCCTTCCACCAGGCCCAGCAGGGCTGCACTTGTCCAGACTCTCTGTGTTCTCACTGGGCTCTGTCTCACCACTGCCTGCTTGGGGAAGGAACTTGCCCTAATCTCCTGGGTTTGGGCAGCTAGGTGGTTTTAATAACTACTGGAGAGACTTGTAGTTGCTGGTTGGAAAGAATGACTGTGATCTTTGCACTTCTTGAGGAGTTGATTGTTTTCACAACCTAAAAGGCACGTGTCCAAATGGTCTTTTCTTCTTTATCCTTTTTTCAGGAAAGGGACATTGGGCACTGAGAAATTAACTACTTGGTTACATTTCCGTGGAAAGAACAGAGCGGGGTTTTTCCTTGGTTAGAGTTAAATTTTCCCTCAAGTTAATGAAAGTGTATATAGTTAAAATAAAGCAGCCAGGTGCAGTGGCTCATGCCTGTAATCTTAGCTATTCCAGAGGCTGACATCTGAGGACTGCGTTTCAAAGCCAGCCCAGGCACTAAAGAATATGGGACTCTTATCTTCAATTAACCACTAAAAAGCGGGAAGTGGTGCTGTGACTCAAGCAGTAGGCTGGTAGCCTTGAGCTGAAGAGCTCAGGGACAACACCCAGGCCCAGAGTTCCAACCCCAAGACCACCACCAACAACAAAAAGTGAAGCAAAGTGAAATGTTGAATGACAATGGTAATTTTTGGTGAGTGTTTAAATTGTATTAGTGATTATGTTTTTATGACTTTTTTTTTTTGCCAGTCCTAGGCCATGAGTTCAGGGCCTGAACACTGTCCTTGGGCTTTCAAAGGCTAGAACTCTACCACTTGAGCCACAGCACCACTTCTGGCTTTTTTTTTCTTCTGTGTATGTGGTATCGAGGAATCAAACCTGGGTCTTCATGCATGCTAGGCAAGCACTCTACCACTAGGCCAAACTCCGGTCCCATGACTTTTGAAATAGGGACATAGGATAGGGAACAGAAAAAAGAAATAATGTATGTATTGAAATGAGGTAACTGAGTCACAACCGTTTCAGCTCCTGGCCTAGTGCTAGAGGCTGTTGGTTTTGCAGATACCCTGGTGACTAGTCAGGAGGCGGGGGTGGGGAGAAAACTGTCCACCCAGCCCCAAGTGTTAGGGTCCAGTCCCCTAATATTAGAGTCTGTGATCAAAGGATCGAGTCTGACACAAAAGCACAAGTTAAACAGAGTTTTATTCCGAGCCTAGCATTGAAAGAATCATACTGACTTGTCAGGGCCATCTCTAAGATGAGAGAGCGACCCTGCCTAATCTTTTTTTTTTTTTTTTTTTTTTTTTTTTGCCAGTCCTGGGCTTCAGCTCAGGGCCTGAGCACTGTCCTTGGACTTTCCCAAGGTTAGAGCTCTACCACTTGAGCCTCAGCACCACTTCTGGCTTTTTTCTATGTATGTGGTACCGAGGAATTGAACCCGGGTCTTCATGCATGCTAGGCAAGCACTTTAACCACTAGGCCAAACTCCCGGCCCCCCTGCCTAATCTTACAGGCTATTTTTATAGGCCATCAGCCATGTGGTTGGGCTTGGCATACACAGGTGGCCAATGGAATCTCACATACTTGAGTGATGGCTGGGGCAACCACTGAAACCTTTGCTGTTTGAGCTGACCTGTCGTCTCGGTGGGCTTCTGGGGCACTGCTCTGATGACAAAGGAAAGGGGAAGGAGTTTCCTGGCAGGTGAAGGGGGTAGGGTAGGGAAGGAATTCTGGTAACTCCACCTGGTTAAGCTGTTCTGGTAATCTGAGCTCTGTCATCAGGGAATTTACAGCCCCCAGCTTGAGTCAAGTATTCCTTTGACATGAAGATGGGAAATGCCTATAGGAGATGGAAGAGAGGTCTCAGGGGTCTCTGTTTTAAAGGGAAATTTAGAGAGGGGTCCCTTCATTCCCCCCTTGTTTTGGAAAATGAGTCAAATCTTTGACACTTTCTCCAGCCCCATGTCCTCCTGTCATATGGGCCACATTGAGTCTGCAGCACTGGCATTTTAACTACTCCAATTCTCTTTTGTACAGATGACATTAGGGTGTTTACAATGCAGGGGCCAAAAGCAACATTAGTAAAACTAAGGGATTCTGCAATTGCAGATATTCAGGATGTCATCCATGGAGACCAGCTGGATAAGCTTTTACATCATCCCTGGGACCCCTGCTTCTCTCTTGCTAGAGTCTCCTTTTTTTTTTTTTGCCAGTCCTGGGCTTGAGCTCAGGGCCTGAGCACTGTCCTTGGGCTTTCCTCAAGGCTACTGTTCTACCCTGAGCCACTGCACCACTTCTGAGCCACTGCACCACTTCTGGCTTTTTCTATGTATGTGGTACCAAGGAATCGAACCCGGGTCTTCGTGCATGCTAGGCAGGCACTCTTACCACTAGGCCAAACTCCCGGCCCTAAAGTCTCCTTTTATAGCTGCCAGGTTATCTTTCATTACTCCATCATGGTTTGCCCAAAGAGACATTCTTCTCATGCTGTCTCCATCTGGGAGTGATGAAGCCAGTAGCTCTTTCCCGCTCCTTTCATAGTGGTTGGAGTGCTGGGAATCACAGTGCAGGTACACTTGAGTGCCAGGATGTTAGAAACTAGACGATGGACATGACCCCAAATCAACCTGTAAGGCCTGTAAGAACTTGGTTGAATCATGGTTAACATTATCAGCTAGTTCAACTTCCTCAAGTTTTAGGGGAAGGTCTCCCTCTAAAGGGGAGAACTTTACATGTGGAGAGTTCCCATTCTGAAGACATGCCTCATACCATCTGTACGTACTCAGACTCTCTGGGATCTGTCTTCCTCCCTTTTTAGAACATTTAAGATAATTCCTTTCAGGTCCTTTCTTTTCCAGAAGAAATCTTTTTTTTTTTTCAATTCCTTTCCCTAGGCTTCTATACTAACCTTTCTCTCTTTTCATTTAACCATAGTCCTCATTCATATTTAGCACCTCTCACCCCTAGACTTCTCAGCACTGGAAGGAGAATTCCCTTCACCCAGCCAGAAGGCACCATGATAGCTGCAAAAAGCTAGGGGACTTTGAACTTTGCACAGATAGAATGTCCTACCACCAAGGGTTTAGTTCCAGGCCTCTCAAGAAGCAGCTGTTGCGTTGTAGAATCAGGCAGGACAGGATGTGTAGCTGCAGCCTCATCTCTCTGCAGCACCAATGGACCATCACACCTCCTGCTGAGTTGCCTCCCAAAGCCTGCAGACTGGTTAAAGAAGCAGGACTGGTTAAGTCCTGACTTTGGCGAATTCTCCCAATGATTTCCTGGTTGCTTTTCCTGAGCACGCTCATTTTTGCAGGCTGGCACTCCATTAGTTTTCAGGACATTATAGGGCTGAGATTCCAAAGTAATACTGGGGTGACAACTTTTAGTAACCAGATTTCCTTTAAATGAGGTTAGAATTCTCTAGACAGATATAGAAGACTTGAATCTGTAGTCATTCCCCACAAGTGCAGTCTCCACTCTTGCACAACTGTTACTACTCTTTCCCATGCCTTTAATTTATCCTGTCTCACTTTCCAAAAATGACTCTGGTCCCTTCATCTTAAGGGGAGTTGATGGGCAAAGATCCATCTTCTGTAACTTCTTCAAGCTGACTCAGGGGCATTGTCTCTATACTTGGCCAGAGACCCTAAAAAGCTTAGCCTATTTTACTAGGGGGTTACCAGGATTAGATATCAGGAACAATTATTTGCTCCAAACCAGAGATCATATACAACATTTAACAATGGCACAAACCTTTTCTTTGGTTACAACAGTGTGTTGGAGTCCTTCTCGGACGTCTAGGAGGTGGGGGGGGGGGGTGGGAATGGCGATGGAGCCTATGAGTAATCCTGGGAACACAGACTCCAGAGACCAGACTTGGGGTGCAGATCTAACTTTATTTTAGTAAACATGCTCGCTAAATACAGATCGAGTGGTGGCTGCCACATCAGCAAATGGGGACCTCCCTGAAGACGACCGTCAGCCAATGGTGTCCTGAGACACGCCCCACTCACCAGGAGCTTCCCGGAGCTCCTGCTCGAGGTGGGATGGGCCAGGCGCACTCTGGCTCCGGACTGCTTGCATCACTGAGTGTGCTCAGGAGCATATGTGCCTAATGGCACGGAGTCACGGAAGCACAGATAGCAAGCAGCCTGGGCTACTACGCCACTAGCTAGGAAGCCTCACAACAGTTTAGCTTATTAGCACTGATTTACAAAGGCATTTTCTTGATTGTCTGGGAAACTTAATCTCTGCGACCTTAACAATGCCTCAGTTACCTATGTAGGCCTCTATACAGGTCAATGGGGACACAGCCTTAGGTCCACAGACTTCTTTCCTGAATTTGTCGTTGGTGTCAACCCAAACTTCGCTCAGTTAGAGCTTTGAGCAAATGCGAGGGGGTGATTATGAACTACTCACTATTACAGATGATTGACAAGTTCCTGCCCAGTCATGTAAGACACCGGCATTAGTAAGGCATGCTTACAAACTATTCTATGACTTCCCAGTTCTGATTAATTTTGAATGGCCAAGTATGAGTGATTCTAGGATCTGACACCATCTCTGCCATCCAAGCAGTGCCTTACTGCATTTGTATGCTTCATTGCTTTTGTCCCAGGAGTGTCTCTTCATTTCACTTGGTTGGTTGCTGGACTTGAAATCAGGGCCTGAGCGCTGCCCCTCAGCTCTCCAGCTCAAGGCTAGCACTCTGCCACTTTGAGCTCCAAAGCAACTCTGCCTCACTACCACTCTGATGCTAGATTAGACACCACAATCTCACAGAGACTTTGGTTTGCCCGGGCTGGCTTAGAACTGCAGTTTTCAAATCAATGAGTCCTACAAAAGGCCACTTTACTCCAATTAGAAGCAACAAGGTCGTCAACACAGAAATAGTCTCTAAGCATGATCTTACCTGAAACTTGGTAAGGGCCAAAATTATATCTGAATAAGGTTTACAGTCCTGCTCCATGGGCCAACTGGAAATTGCTATAAAGAAACTTACAAGAACAAGCTGAAATAACAATTAAGCAATCATTTCGGTAGTCCTAATTTTCCTTTTTTCTCTTCTTTGAAACAAACATTTAGAACAACTTCACTTCCAAATTTTGTTCAGAAACCCATTTCTAATTTTTTAAGCTTTTACTTATATTTGCTTAAACACTTAACACTTTAGCCTTTATTTGCATTTGAAGAACCCTTATGGGCTCCAGGCACTCCCTTTTGCCTCCAGGACTCCTTTTAGAAGAGTCTTTTTTTTTTTTCCTGCTGTTACAAACCTTTAAATATTCCTTTTAAAACCCTTTTCCCCAATTTAATATATTTTAGGGGACAGCTTAAGAAATACTAATTGCATCACCCACATTTTATCATCAGATTTCCAGTGTCAGTCTGCAAGGAAAAAGCTTTTTCTCTTTAGAACCTTTAAAATGTTGCAAGACCAAGTCTAGGGGAAGATCCTCTGTGGATGCTGCTTGGCCCATCTCTTTATGTGCACCAAACACAAGACTTTGGGGAGGGACAGATAAGGAGGGGAGTTCAAGTTCTCTGTGTCAGGCTCCTCCTTCTCTTCCTTTTCTGGTTTTGGAGATGTGACTTGCCTTAGAGGGAGAGAAACAGTTTTGTTAGCAGGGGAAGGTCCCTCCAGTGGTCATCCTGTTAAAAAAAAAAGTAGGCCATTCCAGCTGGCAGAACATTTTAAGTTTTACTGGGTAAACTTTGTCACCTGACTGGGCAGCCTTGCCCTGCAAATCCTTTAAATGTTGAAGGATAAAGTTTAGGGGTGTTGCCAGCTCCTTACTCCCTGTATGACCCATTTTCCTGACAGGCAGTGAAAAACACTCAATAAGGGGAAAGACACAGACTGTCAACACTCAAAGACAGCGGCCCCTGCTGGATAAGGAATCAACTCTAAGACACACACATACAAAACCAGGACAAACACAACTGTACAAGCACAAAACTAGGACAAACACAACCATCATACCTTGGAGACTCTTGCTCCCTAATCTCCAGATGTCATGACCAGGAGACTCAAACTCCCTAACCTTCAATGACCCAGTGTTGCTGTGCCCAGGAAACTAAAACTCCCTATCCTACAATGACCCAGTGTTGCCGTGCCCGGGAGACCACGCCATACTCCCTAATCTGGAATGATGAGGCATCCCCGCATCCACTCAGGCCCTGGGGAGCTATACCGCATCCAGTTTCTCCCAAGTGGCCCACTCCCCTGGAGCTCCCCAATAGAACAGGCCTGGTGTTTCACAAACACAAAGAACAAAAGGCTCCACAAACATAAAGACCAAAGAAAATTAACACTAAAGATCTTACCTCTGGAGGTTTAGTTCAAAATTCTGATGCTGGCTCAGTCCTCGTCTTTTGATCCCAGACGAGCCCCCAAGTGTTAGGGGTCCAGTGCCCCAATATTAGAGTCCGTGATCAAAGGAACAAGTCTGACACAAAAGCAGAAGTTAAACAGAGTTTTATTCCGTGCCTAGCATTGAGAGAATCATATTGACCTGTCAAGGCCATCTCTAAGATGTGAGGGAGAAAGCTACCCTGCCTAATCTTACAGGCTACTTTTATAGGCCATCAGCCATGTGGTTGGGCTTGGCATACACAGGTGGCCAATGGAATCTCACATACTTGAGTGATGGCTGGGGCAACCACTGAAACCTTTGCTGTTTGAGCTGACCTGTCGTCTCGGTGGGCTTCTGGGGCACTGCTCTGATGACAAAGGAAAGGGGAAGGAGTTTCCTGGCAGGTGGAGGGGGTAGGGTAGGGAAGGAATTCTGGTAACTCCACCTGGTTAAGCTGTTCTGGTAATCTGAGCTCTGTCATCAGGGAATTTACAGCCCCCAGCTTGAGTCAAGTATTCCTTTGACATGAAGATGGGAAATGCCTATAGGAGATGGAAGAGAGGTCTCAAGGGGTCTCTCTATTTTAAAGGGAAATCTAGAGAGGGGTCCCTAAACCAAGGCATAGAGGTGAGACAAGCCAAGCTTTGAATTTCAGATACCTGGCTCAATGGGGAGCAGGAGAGCCCTGCTGTAAGGAATGTGTTGTTTAGCCCTGCTGCTTCTACTCTGTTTATGCTTAAAGCCTTGCTGCTTGGTTGTCACCTGATGTATAGCTTCATTTTTAAGCATTTTGTGCAACCTTTGCTTGAGTCTGCAGGTCTTAATTGGCTGGCCTGTAGACCATTGGCACTCATAGGCTCCAAAATTCAACCTCTCAGAATGTGGCTTCTCTATTTTCTTGTGAGTGAATTTTTATCTGATTTAAGATATAATTTAACCTTATGATAGAATGTATGCTGGTCCTAGGACTTGATCTCAAGGCCTGGGAACTGTCCCTGAGCTTGTTTTTTGCTCAAGGCTAGCATTGTACCACTTCAGCCACAGCTTTTAATGGTTAATTGGGAATAAGAATATGACAGACTCTTCTGGTAGCCGGCATTTATCTGTGATCCTTAGATCTCAGCCTCCTGAAAAGCTATGATTACAAGTAGAAGCCACTCTTGACTCTTTTTTGTGTGTATGTGTGAGTCATGGGGCTTGAACTCAGGGCCTGTTTTTTTCTTTTTTCTTTAAAGAATAGTAAATATACCTCTTATTAGATTTCTTTGGGGTTTTTTATGTTATCCTTAATTTCCTTTGTAGGTCTAAGATTTGGAATTTCAAATTTAAAATAGTCTAGCCAATACCTTGCTAGACTACTACTTGTACTCTCACCTAATTTACAAACTTGCCTACTTTTCCTTGTAGCCATGTAGTTGAGTGGTTATTCTTGGTTGGTAAGAACACGGAAATGTGGTACCCTACCATCTGCTAATGAAGAGAGTATTTTCAATGCTCCCACCACAAAGATGTAATAGTGATGGATATACCAATTCCCTTTATTTTATTATTATTTGTGTGTGCCTGTGAATCTGAGCCTCTGCATTATACATATATATACAGTTGTTTATTGATCAAAACAGCATAAAATATAGAAGAAAACTGGAATGTTCATGTTAGTTTTGCAAAGCATATACTTGAATTGTGGAATGCTTTTCTTGATTAACAGTGTGAAATTACACACACACACACACACACACACCTACACACACACATCTCAAAATTCTGAAAGCTAGCATAAGAAAGGTTCTGAAAAATATTATAAAAATGAATGATTAAGATTGGGAAAATGAACTCTGATATAAATATAGCCTTTCTTCATTATTTTTGCATTATTTTTTGTTGGAAGTGAGCTATGGCTCAAAGTAATAGAGCACTAGCTTTGAGGGAAAAAAAAGATCTCATGGATAGTGTTCAAGCCAAGTTCAAGTTCAAGCCCCAGGACTAACCAAAAAATATATATATTGTCAGTTCCTGTTAGGAATGAAATTGAAACATAAAGGCAGTTACCAACAGATCTGAACAAATTCCACGTTGTGTTAAATAATAACATATAATTACAGTAGAAACTTGATTTGTTAATTATTTTCTTTCTGTAATACTTCCAATTTCTATAATATTTAATTGATTTTTGTTTAGAGAACATGTGTGGGCCAGAGTCCAAAGGTAAGTTCCAAAGCCACTAGAGACAAACACATCCAGAGAATTTAGTCAGCATCTACAGAGGTACTGGATGCGTTCCATCTCACCATTCCTCATTTTTAGTCTTTGAACTGTTAGTCTGATTCATAAAGTCATGGACTCTGTTTATATCTTTAGGAGTTCCTTCTAGTTGTTCCAAAATTTCACGGCAAAGTAGGAAAAAGCTTCAGATCGTTTTGAATTATTATTATCATTACTATTTTTAGTACCAGTCCTAGAGCTTAAATCCAAGGCCTGAGCATTGTCCCTGAACTTTTGTGCTTAAGGCTAGCATTCTACCACTTTGAACCTTAGCTTCTCCTCTGGTTTTAGAGTAGTTAATTGGAGATAAGAGTCTCATGAGGACTTTTCACCCTGGGATGGCTTTGAACCACAATCCTCAGATCTCAATCCCCTGAGTAGCTTGGATTACAGTATATGCCACTAGTAACTGATCTTATTTTTTGAACATAAACAAATAAGGAAAACCTTGAAAGTAAATAGTAAGCCTGGATAGCAAACCTGAAGAGAAGTGGCTTCTCATTCTTTTTTTTTAAAATTTTTTTATTGTAATTAGTAAAAGGGTTACATGATATTTGCCAGATAGAAGGTGCATTAATTCACATACATTGATACCCTTTCACATGTCTTGGTACCCATTTCCCTCCCCCCCCACACCCCCTGGCTTCTCATTCTTAAGGGGTTCTATTCTTCACAAATATCTGAAGTGGTCAGTCAAAAAGTGCCAAGTAATGCCTACTCTCTCTCAAAAAACAACCAGAGCTGGGTATGGTGGTTCACGCCTGTAGTCCTAGCTACTCAGGAGGCTGAGATCTGAGGATCACGTTCAAAGCCAGTTGGGGCACAAAAGGACCTGAGACTCTTATCTCCAGTTAACCTCTAGGGGTTTGGCTGGAAGGCAGGGTGGCAGCTGAGCTGAAGAGCTTAAAGACAACACCCAGGCCCAGGTGTAGGGCAGTAGCCTTGAGCTGAAAAGCTCACAGACATCATCTAAGCTGAGTTCAAGCCCCATGACCCACAAAAACAAACAAACCAGAGGATTTATAACAAACTCATAAAGTAGTATTGCTAAAGGATAGAAAAGTCAAAGCCAGGTGCCAGTGACTCATGCCTGCAATTCTAGTTACTCAGCAGTCTGAGATCTCATGATTTTGATTTGAAGTCAGCTTAGGCAAAAAAAGTTCATTAAGTTCAATTAATCATCAAAGGACTAGAAGTGGTAGACAATATACATATTGGGACTGAACAACTTCTGGGGCCATGAGCTTGGCTGAGAGTGTCTGGACAAATACAGTATGCTGATCAAGCAATTAATTAGGTGTTCTGCTGCTCCTGGGCATGAGAAAAGACAGCACAGCCAAGATAAGCAGCTACCTCTTGAAAAAATCAAGGGAGGAGGTAGCAGGCCGTGTGTGTGCATCATAGTGCAGTTAAAAGACAAGCTTCACCAAACTACAACAAACCCCAGAGAAGAGACTCACTTCTCCATATGCTGCCTTTGATAAGGCTAATTCAGAAGGCGTTGTGTGCCCATCAATGCCAAAAATGGCAATCCTGCAGATTATATTAAAGCTTATCATGACATTAGCTCCTCTGTTTATAATTCTAATCTGTTGGCTGCAGCCACAACCGCACTCTAAAAAGTACAAAATGTTTTGAATATGGAAGAATAGGGCACATGAAGAGCAACTGTTGAGAAAATAAAAACAAGCAAATTCCGAGCCCTGTGTAAGTTAAGTCATGTTCTTGGTGTAGGAAGGGATTGCTAGACCCTTCTGTAGGCTTCTGCTACCTTTGTAAAGTAATCTAGGAGTGTGGCACCCCCTTTTCCCAGATCTTTTGCAGGCCCTGGAGACTGAGGCCTACCTAGGAAATGGCCAAAGGGCAATTCAGGAGCTGTGCTTGGTTATAAAAACTTTGCGTTTTGTATTTTGGGCTGTTTAGTCTTCGTTTTTCTGGCATTGACCGCATGACCCCAGCATTTTGGGCCCTGCGCCCGGCCCAGAGACCATCTTTGAAGTCACAACCATCAGCACGTGTGATGAAGGTCGTCTTCATCATCAGAGCCACTCGGCTCCTTCCATGCGATTATTATTATTTGCAATGATATTGACTGCAAACGTGAAAGCAGATGCAACATGGTCTCTGCCTGGCTCCGCTGTGGCGGGCGCCCCAGCATGGGGTGGAAGTGCTGGTCCAGGGCGGGCTTTCCGGGCCGCTTCCTGTCCTCAGGCTGCACCCAGTGCATAGGTGTGTGCTGGGCGCTGGGTGGACTCAGCCCGCAGCACCCGGCCGCCAGATTCCACCTCCCCCCCCCCCCTGCCCGCCATGTCCCGCCTGCCCGGCTGCTCCGCCCACCCAGCCGCGGGTGGTGCCAGACTCCGCCCAGCCCCTCTCGCCCCGCCCACCCACTCGCCCCGCCCACCCGGCTCCAGGCGGCGCCAGACTCCGCCCCGCCCCCACCCACTTGCCCCGCCCACCCAACATTTCAATTCTCCATACTTCAATGTGTTTGCATACACGTGCATGTGACCCCCATATGTGTCTACTTTATAATTATAAATCAGACCTAGCTCACATATATGAAAAATAATAGGCATCCTTTGTTTCTGTGGGCCTGACTTCACACAGCATAATTTTTTCCAGGTCCATTCGTTTGTTGCAAATGATGTAATATCATTCTTTCTAATGGATGAGTAAGGTGTGTGTGTGTGTATGTGTGTGTACCACATTTTTCTTGATCCATTCATCCACCAAAGGGCTACAATGAATAAGGTAGCAGTGAACATGGCTGTGTATGTTGCTTTGAGGCATCCATATTTGTAATCTTTTGGATAAATGCCTAAGAGTGATACCACTGGATCACAGGGTGATTCTATGTGTAAGTTTTTGAAGAATCTCCAAACTGCGTTCCAGCATGGGTATACCAGTTTACATTGCTACCAACAATGGATTAAGCTTCCTTCCCTCCCCTCCCTCCCCCCTCCATTCCAGCATTTGGTGTTATCTGTGTTCTTGATGATGGCCATTCTAACTGGGATAGAATGGAAATTCAATGTTGTCTTGGTTGTATTTCTCAACAGAGAAGAATTGTACCTTGAGATTGTTTCTAATAAAATTCAGTCCATTTTCTTCCATTTAAAAATTTTCTTCCATTTAAAAATTTTTAAATTAATTAAAAATTTTAAAACACTTCACGTTTGACTCTTCCGAATTGTGTATTTTATAAAAGACTCCCTCACTAATGCAACCCTGATACTCACTTGACACTATGTTGGATATGAACCTTGTAACTTGGCGAGGGTGGGGGAGTATGGGGTGGTGAGGAAAGTAGGGAAAGATAAGTAGGAGAAAATGAGGGATGGTGTAACAGTGTTTAAAAACAAATGTACTCTTTACCTTACTTATGTGACTGTAACTACCATGCCCTTTTCAATAGAAATTAAATTTAAAAAAGACTACATCTCAATAGCAGATCTGTTCTGGTTTGCTAACAGGGAACATAGAAATCAATGTCCACTGACCAATATGAAACATTGCCAAGCACACAATTATTTTCTACAAAGTAGATCTTTAACAGATAGTGACAGAAAGCCAACCAGTAGAATACTTCTCTCTGTGACTTTGAAGAAATAGCTGGCCCCAAATCATAGGAGGATATTACTTCTTCTATTGCCTGCTACAGAAGTGAAGAGAAGTTGGTTCAGTATCGGCCTCTTTTCATGTATCCTATGAAATGTCACTTAATTTTCCATAAGCATTCTAGATTTTATAGTTTTGCCTCCCATTGGAGATATTTATTTAGTCTCAATGGCTTTTCAGGAAATCCTGGATCAAGCTGGCAGCCTGGGAAGATTCCAGATCCTTCAACTGTCTTTCCTTATGATCTGTAACTTCTTGGTATACATTCATATTCCCATGGAGAACTTCACATCAGCTATCCCTGAGCACCGCTGCTGGGTGCACGTCCTCGACAATGACACTGTGTCTGACAATGGCACTGGCATCCTCAGCCAACAGGACCTGCTGAGAATCTCCATCCCGCTGGACTCCAACCTCAGGCCAGAGAGGTGCCGCCGCTTCGTCCACCCCCAGTGGCAGCTCCTCCAGATGAATAAGACCTCGGGGAACGTGAGTGAGGCCGAAACAGAGCCCTGCATGGACGGCTGGGTGTATGACCACAGCTCTTTCCTCTCCACCACCGTGACCAAGGTAGGAAACTTCATTTTCCTCTTGCCAGGTCAGGATTTGGGGGTTTAGAAATAACTCAAGTCCTTCCCACACTGCCAATTCTTTCTTTTTTTCTTTCAGCCAATATCGACTGCATTTTATTAAATATAAGACACATATTCCATGAGTCAAATGCATTGGACAGCAGATAGAACTCTACTAGCATAGGGCTTATATTCTTGGAAACCAAAAGTTTTTAAGCAAGCAACTCATATGTTTCACTATGAAGGTTAGGTCCAGTCCATGTTACACAAACTCAGTTACACATTAACAAGTTTCTGGAGGCTGAGCAAATCCACAGTGCTCAGGGTTCTTGTATCATCTGGACCATCTATTGTGACAGGATTCAGAAAGTATCTCGAGGTCCTCCAATGACTTCAGCATGGGTTAAAAGAGATCATTTCCATCATAAACCTGTAGATTTAGAGGAAGTTTGCTGAAGAAAGTTAGGTTTTAACCTAAATGAAAGAAGTCTTGTTAGGCTAACAAGGGAAAGTGATGTAATAAAACACACAGGTCACGTGAAGGGGTTTTGTTCACACGATGCTGAGAAAGTATAAGCTCATTTTCTTCTCTTCCAGTGGGGCCTGGTATGTGAATTTCAGGCACTAAATTCAGTAAATAAATTCCTATTGACGGCTGGGATGTTGTTGGGAAACTTTCTGTGTGGCCATTTAACAGACAGGTGAGTAATCTGGTTCACAGTGTGTCTGCTAGCGGGTATAAAGATCTTAAATGCGACCCTGGTGCTGGTGGCTCAAGCCTGTAATCCTAGCTGCTCAGGAGGCTGAGACCTAAGGACATTGGTTCAAAGCCAGACTGGTCAGGAAAGTCCATGAGACTTTTTTTTTTTAACAGTCCAGGGGACTGAACTCAGGGCCTGAGCACTATCTTTGGACTTTCCTCAAGGCTAATACTCTACCACTTGAGTCACAGCACCACTTTCGGCTTTTCTATGTTTATAGTACCAAGGAATAGAACCCAGGTCTTCATGCATGCTAGGCAAGCACTCTACCACTGGGCCAAACTCCCTGCCCCCTTAGACTCTTATCTCCAATAAACGAGTCAGAAAAATCCAGAAGTGGTGCTGTGTGATTCAAGTGATAGAGCACTAGCCTTGAGAAGAATCTCAGAGACAGCACAGAGGCCCTGAGTTCAAGCCCCAGGACCAACACCACCAAAAAAGATAGGTATAAATAGTGACAGCTTAAGGATATGCCAATTTGTTCTTGTGTGTGGATCATGGGGCTTGAACTTGGCCTGGGCACTGTCTCTGGGCTCTTCAGCTCCAGATGACTGCCCTACCCTTGAGCCAAGCCCCACTTCCCATTTTTGAGAGGTTAATAGGAGATAAGAGTCTCAGATCCTTTTGTGCCCGGGCTGGCTTTGAACTGTGATCCTCAGATCTCAGCCTCCTGAGTAGCTAGGATTACAAGCAAGAGCCACCTTGCCTGGTAGGATATGCCAGTTTTGAATAAAATAATCCAGGCCTGCCAGTAATATCTGTCCTTAGCCAGCAGAATGTAATGAGTCATCCCCATGGCTTGGTTCAAAGTTACCCGAGGCAGGCAGGTCTGTGACACACTTACCTCTAACAAACCATCAAAATGTCAGAAGTGAAGATGCGACTCAAGTAACTGAGCATTAGCCGTGACCAACAAGAAAACAATTGCTGTCTGTTATTTGTGTTGGTTTATGCCATGGATGCTCTTGTTCCCGCCCTCTGAGGTTTGGAAGGAGGCTCATTCTCCTCGGCTGCTTTCTGATGCTGGCCATTGCTGACACATGCGCAGCCTTGGTCCCCACCTTCCTCCTGTACTGTGCCCTGCGCTTCCTGGCCGGAATGTCCGCCATAGGCATCTTGACCAACAGCACTGTGCTCAGTAAGTGAGGCTTCCCCTCATTCTCCTAGCCTTGAACGTGAAGTGAATCCTCTACCTTGATGTGGGATGAAAACTCAGCTTGTGCTGTCTTTCAGTTGTAGAGTGGACAAAACCCAAATCCCAAGCCTTGGTGATGATCTGCTTACTCTGTTCCGCTGGCGCAGGACAAATATTATTGGGAGGCCTGGCTTATTTTGTTCGGAATTGGCGCCATCTTCAGCTGGCACTGTCTATACCCATCTTTTTCTTACTTCTATTTACAAGGTATGAGCTTTCTTCCTCTTTTCGTTTAAGAGGCCCTGGGATGAGAGACACAAGAAATTCATTTGGATTCTTGATCAGCTTCTGCTATTGTAGCCTCCTTATTCATAGCCATGTGTGACTTGAGCAGTGGAACAAAAAGTATTGTTAGATAAAATGGAGGAGACTGAATTATATTCCAGTTTACCATATCTGCATATTATAAGAGATACAGTTATGCCGAAAGCTATTCATGTGATGAAATTCCTGCTTAAAGGAGGGTTCTGGGCCTGGGATTTTGGCTTAGTGGTGCAGTGCTTGCCTAGTATGCATGAGGCCCTGGGTTCAATTCCTTACTACCATATAAGCAAAATAAAAATAATTAAAAAATAAGAGAGGGTTCTATACTAGGCAAAATAAATCTTACAATTCAAATTACAGACTAAAGTTCTGAGTGTAATCACATACAAAATTCAGTATTGATATAAAAATAGTATATGCTATTTGAATTTCAAATTTAAATTTGTATACTCTAATTACTAAAATAAGCAACTGCATGAACAGAAAGTGGCTATGAATCCTTTCCTGAATGTTACACATCGTTTTGGCTATCCTTGTCAGTAGACTTAATAGGTAAGATGGGGCCTGGGAGTTTGTCCTAGTGGTAGAGTGCTTGCCTGGCATGCACAAAGACCTGGGTTCGATTCCTCAGTACCACATACATAGAAAAAAGCCAGAAGTGGTGCTGCAGCTAAAGTGGTAGAGTTCTAGCCTTGAGAAAGTCCAAGGACAGTGCTCAGGCCCTGAGTTCAAGACCAGAACTGGCAAAAAAAATAGGTAAGATGGTAATAGAACTTTTGCAAATCTATTTTCCTTCATGGAGAAAAATATTTGAGGATGATATTACATCACCTATGGTTTGCATTTGTATGTGTAGTTTGGAAAGAAAAATACCATGGAAATTTGAACCTCTATCACTGTTCACCTAAGGAGCAATATGGATTCCCCAGATGAAAATCACAGGAAGAATGAATGACTTTGTTTTTGGATCCCCTTCATTTCCTCTCCTTGAAGTGGACTATGGTATTTGTTAAGGACAGAAAGCCTATTGAGTTAGGAGGGAGTCTCAGAAGTGGCTACAGATTTCATTAATCTAGGGAGAGAAATCCTCATAAATGACATGTGTTCTTCAGCAGACATTTTGGCATTTGTCCTCCTCAAATCTTTGTAATTCTCTGCCCTCCTTAAACTAAGGAAGATTTAACTTGCTGGCTGTCCAGAAGTTACTGCAGCTGTGAGAATCAGAAGGGGCTCCAATCTAAATGAGGCATTCAGTAAATAATAAGAATAAATTGGGGACCAGGAGCATGCTCTAGTGGTGGAGTGCTTGCCTAGCATGCACAAAGACCCAGGTTCGATTCCTTGGTACCAAATACATAGAAAAAGCCAGAAGTGGTGCTGTGGCTCAAGTGATAGGGCTCTAGCCTTGAGAAAGCCCAAGGACAGTGCTCAGGATTTTTTGTCTGGGACTGGCAAAAAAATTGGAATATCTATATTTCAGGAACATATGAGCATCCCTTATATACCAGCTCTGTGAGCTGTGTAGCAAGTTTTTACAGGAATAACTGTGGAGTGAGCATGACGCCAGGGCTGCATTCCCAGATGCCGGGAAATACCATGTGCAAAGTCTTTACCTGTTTTCCTAGTTATGATGCCACACATGACAGTATTTCTGGGCCCACCTGAGTAAATGGCTGGGGTGAGAATGAAGGAGAAAGGAATCCGATGGTTAAAGGTGGAGTGGACAGGAGTGTGTGAGGTTGGCTGCACTTCCATCGTCGTCTTTGATCAGGTGGCTGGCAGAGTCTGCTCGGTGGCTGATTCTGACCAACAGACCCCAGGAAGGCTTACAGGAGCTGCGGAGAGCTGCGCGCATAAATGGAATGAAGAATTATAAAGACACACTAACCATGGAGGTGAGCGGGATGGTCACTGGTTGTAAGACACGGGGAAGACATAGGCCAGTGTGGTATCCCTTAGTGACAAAGGTGAACGATGCTAAAAGCATTGGATGTGTATATTATTTGAAAGATTTAAAAAGCACTCCAACTTTTTTTTTTGCCAATCCTGGGGCTTGAACTCAGGGCCTGAGCATTGTCCTTGGACTTTCTCAAGGTCTGAGATCTACCACTTGAGTCACAGAACCAGTTCCAGCTTTTTTCTACATATGTGGTACTGAGGAATCGAACCACTAGGCTGAACTCCTGGCTCAAGCACTCCAACTTTTTATTCCTTTCCCCCTCCCCCCAAATGTAATTTATGAAAGCATTCCATTGAATTTTATTGTTACATTTATTTCATTTACTTCATTTTTTATTTAAGTACATCTGTCTATGGGAGGCTTCATTGTGTTATTTCCCTACTTGCACATGAATAGTTTCACCCCACCACCATAATTCAACATTTAATTGAAAGATAGCCTTGTTTTTTATTGCAACATAAGTATATATGTATACATTTAGCCATTTGAGTGTATTCTATACAAACATATTTAACCATTCCGCCATATGTCTACAGAAACATAAGAGACACATATACATGTGTGGATTATAGAATCATTCAAAGCAGTAAATTAACCCCCAGAAAGCCAGACAGGAAGCTGTGTTTCAAAATGGTAGAGTACTCACTTTGAGAGAAAAAGCTCAGGGACAGTGCACATTATTTAACACACACATACACACACACACACACACACACACACACACAGAGTCTTGGGGAACAGAATAGGAAAGTGGTCTGGGCAGAAAGGATCTGCATCAGAAGGAGGAAACTGAAGAGAAAGAACAAGAAATACTTAAAGCTGGGCTGAATAAACAGAGTTGTAATACGGACAGGGGTCCTAGAGTCTGCATTAGCAAACCCATACTTAGACAATTCTCTCATCTCCTAGGCATTTGGTTACAGCGATCACAACAGCAGAGAGCCAAAACCCTCCATCATTTGCTCTGAGAACACAGCAAGGATTGGGGAGGGACTGGTTTTCCCTTTTGTACTAACTGGGAAGTTTAACATAGCTACAGAAGGAAGTCAGAGAGGTGGGGTACTCTGTGATGGGAAACTGGTCAGAGCTGTACTAGGTGGTGAGAGTTGCTTCCCATCAGGCAGCCCTCTGGGAGGAAGACACAGAGCAGGCTAGAGCTCAGCCCACAGAACCTTCTGCATCTCTGGTATACAGCCCAGCTTCCCTGCAAGCACACCCTCTGGTTGGTGGTTGAACATGAAGGAAAACACAGGAAGCTGAACTGGCGCACATAATGACCTCAGTAGGTAAAGAAATAACAGTTGCGCTGTGGCTCAAATCCTTACAAGGCTGGAAGCCTAACATGTCCTCCATCAAAAATTTCCCTGCTGTTTCTTTCTGCTTTACCTTGATTGCTTACTTGTTTTAAGTGTGTACTGGGGCTTGAATGCAGGGTGCCGTGCCCTGATTTTTTTGACTCAATGCTAGCACTCTCCCACTTGAGCTACAGTTCCTCTTCTGGGTTTTTTTTCTCTTCCTTCCTTTCTTTTTTTGGTGGTTAATTGGAAGTAAGAGGTTCACAGACTTCCCTAACGCTTCTAACGCTGATCCTCAAATCTTAGTTTCCTGAGTTTCTAGAATTATAGGTATGAACCACTGGCATGTGGCTTAATATATGTGTGTGTGTGTGTTATACTGTAAACATAAATATGTATTATGTGTAAATATTTAGAGATATATATCCCACTCTTTCTTTCATGCTGTCCTTCCCTCATTTTCTTTAAATTACATGTTTTTTTTCTCTTTCTTTTTTTTATTGTATTTTATTGCCAGAGTAATGTATTACGGGGTTACAGTTACATTACTGGTACATTACAGGTACGTTACTTCTTGAACTTCTCATATTTTTGTCCCCCTTTGCCTCCCCTCACCCCCTCCCAATCATCTTGTTTCCCCCTTCCCTTCCCTATTTCAAATAAACAAATAAATGTATATACAATATATCAGGTCACAAAGTCAGATACAGTAACCATATGAAATTAACCATAAGGGGGAAAAAAGGAAAAAAGAAATAATTTCACATAGTACATTAAGAACAACAATCACAAAGATAAACTCATTTCTGTGCCTTAGCATTCATTTCATTTAGTTTCATCCTGTATGACTTTATATACATAGCTTTTGAGCTATTATGATCCTCTGATAGGAGAATCCTAGATGTGTGCTAATTATTACAAATGAGAGAAACCATGGAGTTTATGTTCCTTGGGGTCTGGCTTACTTCACTTAATAGGATTTTTTTCTGTCTTTCCATTTCCTTACATATAGGGCAATGTCTAACTGCAGCATAGAATTCCATTGTGTGTAAGTACTACATCTTCTTGATCCATTCATCTACTGAGGGCATCTGGGTTGGTTCCATATCTTTGTTAGGGTAAATAATGCTGCAATGAACGTCATTGTGCTGGGAGCTTATTTATGGACATGTGGGTAAATGCCAAGGAGTGGGATTGCTGGGTCATAGGGGAGCTCTATGTTTAGTGTTTTGAGGAATTTCCATACTGCTTTCCAGAGTGGTTGAATGAGTTTGCACTCCCACCAACAGTGTAGTAGTGATCCCTTCTGGCCACATCCCTGCCAGCATCTGTTGTTATTAGATTTCTTGATAATGACCATTCTAACAGGGATGAGGTGGAATCTCAAAGTTGATTTGATTTGCACTTATTTTATGGCCAGGGTTGTCGAGCATTTCTTCATGTGTCTATAGGCCATTCTTATTTCCCCTTCAGAGAAGACTCTCTTTAAGTCTTTAGCCCACCTTTTAATGAGATGGTTGTTTTTTTGAGGATTTGTTTTTGAGAGATTCAATTCTTTGAGCTGTAAGTATATTTTAGATATGAGGCCCATGTCTGTTGTATGGCTAGTGAAAATCTTCTCCCACTCTGTGGACTTTCTATTTAACTTGCTAGCTATGTCCTTTGCCCTACAGAAGCTCTGGAGTTTAATGCAGTCCTGTTTCTCCCAGCTTTCTTTAATTTGTTGTGTGTCTGCATCTTTATTAAGAAAGTTTCGACCTGTGGGCCGGGAGTTTGGCCTAGTGGTTAAAGTGCTTGCCTAGCATACACAAAGACCCGGGTTCGATTCCTTGGTACCACATACATAGAAAAGAGCCGGAAGTGGTGCTGAGGCTCAAGTGGGAGAGCTCTAGCCTTGAGAAAGTCCAAGGACTGTGCTCAAACCCTGAGCCCAAGCCCAGGACTGGCACAAAAACAAAAACGAAAGTTTCGACCTGTGCCAAGAGGTCCTAGTGTATCTCCTGTTCCTTCCTGTGAAGATTTTAGGGTCTCTCCTTGTCCCTCCAGATCTTTGATCCATTTGGAATTAATTCTGGTGCAGGGAGACATAGAAGGATCCAGCTTTTCTCTCTCTCTCTCTCTCTCTCTCTCTCTCTCTCTCTCTCTCTCTCTCTCTCTCTCTCTCTCTCTCTCTCTCTCTCTCTCTCTCTCTCTCATCATGGGGCTTGAACTCTGGGCCTGGGCACTGTCCCTGAACTCTCAAGGCTACTCCCCTACCCCTTGAGCAAAGTGCCACTTCTGGTTTTCTAGTAGTTAATTGGAGATAAGAGTCAAATGGTCTTTAGTGCCTGGGCTGGCTCTGAACCCAGATCCTCAGGTCTCAGCCTCCTGTGTAACTAGGATAACAGGCGTGAGCCACCTCACCAAGCTCAACTTTAGTTTTCTACAGATGCTTAACCAATTCTGCCAGCACCTTGTTGAAGAGGTTGTCTTTCTTCCATCCTATTTTTTGGGAGCTCTTTTATCGAAGATTAGGTGGCCATAGGTCTCTGGGTCGATTTCCAGGTCCTCAATTCTATTTCATTGGTCCTCAGGCCTATTCTTGTGCCAATACCAAGCTATTTTGATTACTAAAGCTCTGTAATAGAGTATGAGATTTGATATTGATATTCCTCCAGTATTGTTCTTTCTGCTAAGAATTGTTTTTGCTATATGGGATCTTTTATTATTCCATATGAAGTTTTGGATTGCTTCCTCTATAATGATGGGTATTACACTGAATTTGTGGATAGCCCTTGGCAGGATTGCCATTTCCACAATGTTAATTCTTCCAATCCAGGAGCATGGGAGGTTTTTCCACTTCTGTATTTTGGCTTTAATTTCCTTTTTCAGGTTTTTAAAGTTTTTATCATGAATGTTTTCATTATTTCTTTTTTTTTTCTTTTTTGCAAGTCCTGGGGCTTGAGCTTAGGGCCTAAGCACTGTCCTTGGGCTTTTGCAAGGCTGGAGCTCTACCACTTTAGCCACAGCACCACTTCTGGCTTTTTCTATGTATGTGATAACCAGGAATCGAACTCAGGTCTTCGTGCATGCTAGGCAAGCACTCTTACCAGTAGGTCCAATCCTGGCCTGGTTTTCACTATTTAATATTTTACATTTTTATTCCTCATAGCTATGTGTTGTTTGCTAAGTTTTGTTATTCTTTTTTTATTGACACTTTATTCTTATTTAGATTGTCTGTCTTCTGCTTACATTTCCTCCTTCTAAGTACATTTCCCTCATCAGCTGCTTTTTTATTGTTATTGTTGGTTGTGGGTCTTGAACTCAAGGCCCTGGTGCTGTCCCTGAGTTCTTCTGCTCAAGGCTAGCATTCTACCACTTTGAGCCACAGCTCCATTTTTGGATTGTCTGGTGATTAATTGGAGCTAAGAGTCTTACTGCCCATCCTGCCTGGGCTGGCTTTGAACTGTGGTCCTCAGATTTCAGTCTCCTGAGTCGTTCAGGTTACAGGTATGAGTCACTGCCACCTGGCTGTCTTTTGCCATTTATTTCTCAGTATTTTTAATACTACTGAATACTGTAATTCCTCCTCATGTCCTTCTATTCCTACTCCTATTTAGTAACTTTGTAGTTTCAATGTCTTTGCTCTTTTTTTCCTCTAACCTTAGTATAGTTGGTGGTGATTGTTTTTAGTAACTTCTTATTGTATTTCCCTAGTGGGTGTGTCTGTCATTTGTAATTGCTTCAGCAGATAATTCTCTCCCCCTCACTGGAACTGGGCCAAGTTCCTTCACCGCTTGGGGCAGATGTCCAGTGGTGAAATACATTGCCCGAAATCTGCTATTCCTCCATCCTGCCCAGTCATTGAAAATGCATCAACTGAAAAATATGGTGGACATTAAAGCCTCCAACTTAAAACTGAACAAAAACATGCAATTTACAAAGCAGACAAAAATTAGAAACATGAAAAATTGCAACAAGAAGCCTCCAAATGTCAACCAATCCGCAATAAAGGACACCAATGCCGGGAAGTGAGAAATCCAAGACTGAAAATGCACAAGGACGATTATAAAATTCATCAATAAGAGGAAATAGCATCAAAATGAATATCTGGATGAATTAAAAGACTATGAACAAACAACTCCTGAAATAAAAACAAATCATGTATGAAACTGGAAAATAAAAAAGTCGTAAAAATTCTGCAACAGCTTCAAATTTTTAAAAAAAATGAAAAGTTGAATAAGACAAACAAGAAACTTATTCAATAGCCTCAACACAAAATTGGATCAGACGAATACAGAATCCCAGGACTTGTAGATATAGTGGTACCTTAGGACATTGGATAATCATAAAGAAAAACACAGAAGATCAAGACCTCCAAGGTACTATTTAAAGGCCAAACAAATGTACTATGAGCATAGAACAAGAGAAGATGCACAAGCTGAAACCATAGAACACATTTAATGAAACAATACCAAAGGATTTCACCAAGTTTGAGTAGGATGATTTTCAAGGTACAAAGGCATTTTAGGACACCAAACAGACATTACAAGGAAAGAATTTCCCCACATCATATTACACCTAAAGTGTTAGGTGTACAAAACAAGGAAAAAATATTGAAAGCTTCTAAAAGAGAAATGCACATTAAGTGAAGTAATCCAGACCCAAAGGAGCACAGACTCAATGGTTTCCCTCATTTGTAGTAATTAGTACACATCTAGGACTCTCCTAGCAGAGGGTTACAATAGCTCAAAACCTAGATACATAAGGTCATATAGGATGGGACTAAATGAAAAGATCTCCAGGAAACAGAAACAAGAGCTTTATCTTGTGTGATTGTTGTTCTTAATGTACTAGGTTATTTCTCTTCTCCTTTGTTGCCCTTTGGTTAATCTCATATTGTTACTGTATCTGACTTTGTTACCTAGTATATTGTATATGTGTTTATTTGTTTATTTGAAATAGGAAAGGGAAGACAGGAAAACAAGATAATTGGGAGGGGTGGGGGGAAGGGAAATGGGAACAAAACCTAAGAAGGGGTATCAATGTGTGAGAAGTAATGCACCCACTATCTGGCAAATGTAACTGTAACCCCTCTATAAATTGCCTCCATAATAAAAAATAAAATGATGGGCCAGGAGTTTAGACTAGTGGTAGAGTGCTTGCCTAGCATGCTAGAAGACCTGGGTTTGATTCCTCGGTGCCACATACATAGAAAAAAGCCGGAAGTCAAGTGTTAGAGCTCTAGCCTTGAGAAAGCCCAAGGACAGTGCTTAGGCCTACTTCCAGGCCCAGGACTGGCAAAAATATATATAAATACATAATAAAATGAAAAACAAAAAACTTTCAGATTAAAACAAGTATAAACCAATGATAAATTTTAGGAAATACATCTCACTCTCCGTAAAGTATTTTTTAATCCATTTGTTTATTTTTAAAATATAATTTCTGAAAATCAATACTAGGAGATTTTTGAAGGAATGAAAATTATATTCTTTGTCATTGATATGGGTACATACATGAATATGAAAAAGGGTTTTTTTTTTTTGGTGCCAGTCCTAGGGCTTGAACTCAGGGCCTGAGAACTGTCCTTGGGCTTTTTCCTCAAGGCTAGCACTCTGCCATTTGAGCCACAGCACTATTTCTGGCTTTTTCCCATGTATGTGGTGCCGAGGAATCAAACCTGGGTCTTCGTGCATGCTAGGCAAGCACTCTACCACTCGGCCAAACTCTCAGCCCCATGAAAAAGTTTTATACTTCACTCAGAAAGCATGTATATGTGAATACACACATATATGCTAATGTTATGTACATTGGTTTGTGTATGTATGAATATACACATATACATGTATACCTACATATGTTCATATACTCATGTATGTATATAAAGTAACAAATGTAAAAATAGGTAAATAAATATACCAAAAATGTCAACAAAAAAATTAAAGTCCAAGAGTGAATCAATTCACTGCTTAATTCTGTCAGGTCATTAAAGAACTAATACCAATATCCCCAAACTACTTCACAAAATACAAATTACTATCACCTTTAAATTTATTTTACAAATCTAATAATGTTCTGATTCCCAACTGTATAAGGATATTAAAAATTGAAATACTGACCCGGAGTTTGGCCTAGTGGTAGAGTGCTTGCCTAGCATGCACGAAGACCTAGGTTCGATTCCTCGGTACCACATACATAGAAAAAAGCTGGAAGTGGTGCTGAGGCTCAAGTAGTAGAGCTCTAGCCTTGAGAAAGTCCGAGGACAATGCTCAGGCCCTGAGCTCAAGCCCAGGACTGGTAAAAAGAAAGAATTAAAAAATAAAATACTACAGGGAAATTTCCATGGTGAATGTAGATGAAAACTTTTCAATAAAATTCTTCTAGACAAGCACCCATGCCCATGCCTGTCATCCTAGAGCTACTCAGGAGGCTGACATTTAAGGATTGAGGTTCTAAGTCACCCCAGGCAGAAAAGGCTGTGAGGCTGTTAGCACTAATTAGCCACCAGAAAGTTAGAGCTCTAACCTTGAGCTAATGGTAGAGCACTAGACTTGAGCAAAAAAGCTAAAGGGTAGTAGTATCCCTGAGTTCAAACCCCAGTACTAGCACAAAGAAATTCTTACAAACCAAATTCAGAAATGATTTACGACATGATAAATTACAATCCAATAGGCCTCATTTCAAAATGTGAGCATGGCTAGATAAATTTGAGTTGATAACTGTAATATAGGGCATGATAAGATATACTGTACCAATTACATAGATATCTCGATTTAGGAAAAAAAACCTCTGACAAAATCTAATATCCCTTTATGGTAGAATTCCTGAAGAAAGTAGAAATACAATGTTTCTGTTTTGATATAGTAAAAACAATGCATGATAGACCTACAGTCAGTATAATCAAGTCTTCTAAAACCAGGAATGAAATAATTATGACTGCAGCACTGGTGATTCACACCTGTAATCTCTAGGGGGCTGAGATCCAGGCAGGAAAGTCCATGAGATTCCTATCTCCAATGAACTGTACCAGAAAACCAGAAGTGGTCTCAAGGACAGCACCCAGCCCCTGAGTTCAAGCCCCACCCCTGTGGCACCAATGGCTCAACCCTATAATCCTAGCTACTTAGAAGGCTAGGATCTGTGGATCGGGGTTCAAAACCAGCCCAGTCTGTGAGACTTTTATCTATAAGTAACCACCAAAAAGTCAGAAGCAGAGCTATAACTCAAGTGTTGGAGCACTAGCTGTGAACAAACAAGCTCAGAAACAACACCAGGCTGTGAGTTCAAGGGTGCTCTCCTTCCTTCCCTCTCTTCCCACCCCTGTGTCTGTCTCTGTCTCTGTCTGTCTGTCTGTCTGTCTCTCGCACGCACTCTCTCTCTCTCTCTCTCTCACACACACACACACACTCACACACATAGTGAATTAAAGCTCTTAATGTAAATTTGAGACTACTAGAGGAAATTATAGAGAAAATGCTTTAAAATAAATTACAATTCAAATACAATTTCAGACAATTACATTTCAAATAATGGTGTTTCCTTCTAAATTTAGCCAGGCACTGGTGGTTCACACCTACCCATCCCAGCTACTTACGAGGCTGAGATTGAGGATCTTGGTTCAAAACCAGATCATGCTTAAAAGTCCCTGTGAGACTCTTATCTCCAATTAAACACACACACACACACACACACACACACACACACACACACACACACACACACAGCAAAACAAAACAACAAAAAAAACCAAAGTGGTGCTGTGGCTCAAAGTGGTAGAACACTAGTCTTGAGCAAAAGAGTTTAGGGACAACACCCAGGCCCTGAGTTCAAGCCCCATGACAGAACAAAAACAACAACAACAACAAAAAAAGCTAACTTCTTCTAAATTTAGTTGGAATCTATCATCTGAAATACTTTGAATATCCAATTTAAAAAATGTGTTAAACTCCATAAATCCAGCAAAAATGAATAAATACTACAAAATAATCCCAGCACACCTTCATGTGTTGTTCTGTCACTGGATGTGTCTGAAGCCCAGATTGACTGCAGCCAACAAATGGCCCAGGTTTAAGGTCTCCTCGGATCCCATTCTCAAAAGTCTATCATAATGAAACCAGCCAGGGGATTTCAAGATCAGAAGTGGACTATACCATCTTGACTCTCTAATGAGGTTAGGTGTGATATTTTGTGGTAGAGGCTGTTGAGCTGCAAGCTGGAAGTTTTTGGTGTAGTGGGGTTAGAACTCAGCGTATCATTGCTTCCTTGGCATGCTAACATCTTCTGTCTACCACCTGAGCTTCCCTCCAACCTAGTTTTTTTTTTTTTGCCAGTCCTGGAGCTTGAACTCAGGGCTTGGGCACTATGCTTGAGCTTTCTCTAGGCTAGCGCTCTACCACTGGAGCCACAGCACCACATCTGGCTTCTTCTGTGTATGTGGCACCGAGGAATGGAACCCAGGGCTTTGTGCATGCTAGGCAAGCACTCTACCAATAGGCTGCACTCTTGGCCCCCAACCTAGCTTTTTGCTAGGGTCAGTCTCATGGACTTTTCTTCCCAAAATGGCCAGAAATTAGGATCTTGCAAATAAATCTATGATTAATAAGTAGCTAGGATTACTGTGCCCACCTTGAGAGGTCATTCCTGGTCGTGGAAGACCCCAATCTAGGATACTATCTTTTCTTTACATCCTCTCATGTAATTCTCTCAGTGATCTAATTGTTTTATTTGTAGATGTGGGATGACAATACAGCTAATATTTTGTAGCAACTGTTACCTAATAGGAGCCCGGAGCCATAGGAGGAATAGTTTTGACATACACTCAAATCTGCAGTAAAAATCCACAGAAAATTATTCTCCTTCCCCAAACTGATAAAATGATTTCTGCCACAGGAAACAGTAGATAATCACATTTATTTTTCTCATCTTCATAGTTATCAAATGCACATTGAACTTTGGACTATAAAGTTTCATTTTTCCTATTTTTCTCTAACCAACATACTCTTTCTTTCTGTCTCCTGCTTAGTTTTTCCTCACTGGAGAAGTTCCTTGAGCTTCCTTCACCCTCTGTGTTACTCTTCTCACCACTTTTATGCCTGCCATTTCCATGGTGTGTGTGTGTGTGTGTGTGTGTGTGCGTGTGCGTGTGTGTGTGTTGGTCCTGGAACTAGAACTCAGGACCTGACCATTGTCCTTGAGCTCTCTTGCTCAAGACTAAGGCTCTACTACTTTGAGCCACAGCTCTACTTCCAGTTTTTGAGTTATAAATTAAAGAGAAGAGTCTCACAGGGACTCTTCTGCCAGGACTGGCAGAACTGAGATTCTCAGATCTCAGCCTTCTGAGCAGCTAGGATTACAGGTATGAGCTACCAGTGTGCACTTGTCCCTGAGATCTTTTGCTCAATGCCAGCACTCTACCACTTGAGCCACAGCTCCACTCTGTCTTGTTGGTAGTTAATTGGAGATAAGAGTCTCATGGACTTTCCTACTTACACTGGCTTTTATCATGATCCTCAGATCTCAGCTTCCTGAGTAGCTAGGATTACAGATATGAGTCGTGATTGCCTGGCTGCCATTTTGTTTTGATGTCTACATTTTTCCACTGCACAGAAAAGGTTTTCATTAAACTTGTCCTTTGTGAGGATCTGGTATACTCCCCATCATGCCTACTACTTTCTGACATCTGATGTTTTTCTTGTTATTGTTGCTAAAGGTGGTGAGAGCCACCATGAAGGAGGAACTAGAGATGAGAAAGACAAAATCTTCTCTGAGAGACCTGCTCCGTGCCCCCACCCTGAGAAAGCGAATCTGTCTCTTATCCTTTATAAGGTACGCTTCCTGTTCTTCCCATTTCAAGAGGCATGAATTTTATCTCTTATGTTCAATGGCTCAATATTTGGTAGTGGGAGATTTAGAGCGAGAAGGCAGGGGTGACATACACAAAAGTGGTATGTCTAGGTGTATGCAAAGTTATACTAATGCATATCACATATCACATGCCATGCTTGTGATATGCCAAAGATCAATGCCACCAATGATACACCAACGCATGTCATAGGCTAAAGATTGATGCGGAGAAATTTAATCATATCCAGATTTTCATCCTGAATTTCTCTGCTGTTTTGTTTTCATTACTAAAGGTTAATTTTTAAACAGTTAAGTGAGTATATATCCAGATAGAGACATACGGATAGATAGCTATCTTAGCAAATATCTGTATGCTTAAAGGTAAACCATTCATTTAGAACAAGACATAGGAAAAACTCTAAAACCTTAGAAAGACCCATCGTGTCCCTTTGACCTCCAAAAGGCTTAAACACAATAAAGGCTCCATCAGCAAGCAATGATGATCAAAAAAATAATAATAATCACCTGTGGCCAGGCACCTGAAACTCAGCATCCTAACAACTCAGGAGGCTGAGATCTGAGGATGACAGTTCAAAATCAGCCTGAGCAGAAAAGTCCATGAGACTTTCATCTTCAATTAACCACCAAAAAGCCAGAAGTGGATCTGTGACTCAAGTGGTAAAGCTCTAGCCTTGAGAGGAAGGAAGGAAGGAAGGAAGGAAGGAAGAAGGAAAGAAAGAAAGAAAGAAAGAAAGAAAGAAAGAAGAAAGAAAGAAAGAAAGATTCAACGACAGTGTCCCAGTCCTGAGTTCAAGAACCCGAACTAGCACAAAATAATGATAATGATAGCCACTTGCAAGGAAATACTTGAAACACAAATATGCCTTTATTTGGTATTTTCAAAAGCTTACTACTTGGGCCAATGTAACCTGTACACTTTATGATACGTGTTTTACTCTCTGTTCACTACAGGTTTACAACTTTTGTGTCTGGTTATGGCCTAATTCTCAACCTCCAGCATTTGGGAACTAATATTTTTCTGCTGCAAATTCTCTCTGGTGTCCTGAGCATCCTAATTAGCTGTGCAGCCCTTTGGGCACTGAATCACCTGGGCCGTCGAATAAGTCAATTTCTTTTCGTGTTATTTATGGGGATCTCCATTCTGGCTACCATATTCGTGCCTCAAGGTGAGGAAAACACACAGGATAGAAGAGAAATGTTTACCCCATTTTCTCAAGGGTCCATAGACAACACATTTCTGAAATTGTAAGAGTTGGGTTCCAACAAGTCCCCAAGACCAGTCTGGGCATTTAGGTGACATCCTGACATTTACATGCAGGGAGAAGAGCCAAGAGTCAGTGAAGTTTTGTTCTGCTATGATTTCCTTCATTACATTTGATAAGCATGTGAGTACAGATGTCATTTGTTCCAGCTTCCCTGTAGATCAGCAATAGATAGCTCAGGTCTAGATCTTGTATTTGAGTCCTACCAAAGCCACATTACACTGTCTCTTCCTCTGTCCAGCTCTGTCGTCATCATCACTGACTACTTCCTCCTCCTCCTCCTCCTCCTCCTCCTCCTCCTCCTTGTCCTCGTCCTCCTCCTCTTCCTCCTCCTCCTCCTCCTTCTCTTCTTCTTCTTCTTCTTCTTCTTCTTCTTCTTCTTCTTCTTCTTCTTCTTCTTCTTCTTCTTCTTCTTCTTCGCTGAGCTTGAGCTCAGAGCCACTGGCCTTGGGCTTTGTCACAGCTAGTTCTCTACCACTTGATCTACAGCACCACTTCCAGCTTTTTCTATGTATATGGTATCAAGGAATAGAGCCCAGGTCTTGTGCATGTTAGGCAAGCACTCTACCACTAGGCCACACTCTCAGTCCCAGCTCTGTCTTTCTTACTTGCTCTTCATTGACAATTTATATTTCCTGAACTCTGTATAGCCACTCAGGAATCTCACCATAGGGTACCATGTAAGAAAATTCAGTTTGGAGAATTATCTTGTGAGAAAATAGATATTCCTTATCTTCAAATGAAGAAATACACACAAATCACAGTTTGGATCTCTTTAGACTATCTTAGAGTTGATTTTACAACATTAAGTGGGCATATGTAATGAGCAGGGACAGTGCAGGTGGTCACCATGTTTTTCTGCATTCTCAGTATAGTAATGTGTTTTGTAAAATCCCAAACTGATGGGCTCAGATCCTCTTAAATATCAGCCAGGATGTCAGTGTGCTGCTTTACCTCAATGTTGACTCCAGTGTATGATGCTCTCCTATTGCAGAGAAAAATGGAAAATTCCTTCCATGGCTTTTCCTTCCTTCTTTCCCTTCCTTCCTTCCTTCCTTCCTTCCTTCCTTCCTTCCTTCCTTCTTTCTTTCCTTCCTTCCTAACTTTCTCCTTTTCATTCTTTCTTTTTCTTTCTTTCCAGTCCTGGGGCTTGAACTCAGGGCCTGGGCACTGTTTTTGAGCTTTCTCAAGGCTAGCCTTGAGCCTCAGCACCAATTCCAGCTTTTCTGTATATGTTGTTCTGTGAAATCAAACCCAGGGCTTCATGCATGCTAAACAAGCACTCTACCGCTAGGCCATACTCCAAGCCCTCCTTCCATTTTTTTCTAAGATCTGTAATTCTTACTAAAAGAAGCACTTATTCAAGATTCTTTTTTAGTTGTTTTGGTTTTTCGCCAGTTCTAGGGCTTGAACTCAGGGTCTGGCCACTGTCCTTGGGCTTTCTCAAGACTAGGGCTCTACCACTTGAGCCACAGCACCACTTCCAGCTTTTTCTATGTATGTGGTACTGAGGAATCAAACCTAGGGCTTTGTGTGTGAAAGACAAGCACTCTGCCACTAGGCCAAACTCCCAGCCCCCTTATTCAAGATTCTTGACACATTATTGTCAATCTCGCTTTTATCCATGTAGGACTCACGTAGCACTAACCCTGTGTTGTAGGGCACACGAATTATAGCTGTAAACCCCCTGAAGACTGAGATGCATCTTAAACACACCGGCAGCAGTTTCTCACATGACATTTCTACATTCTGCTTCAAGGACAGAGGAGACCCTGGGCAGAAAAGAGGAAAATGAACTCCTCTTGAATTCATCAGCCTGCCGTCCCTCTTTAGCAAATGGCAAAGATCCAAGGAAATGGAGCAGCCATTCAGAATCATCAACCCATTCTAAACCAAACAATGTAGAAAAGGCACATTTCTCACTTATTAACCACTACAAGAACTCCGCCTCTATTTAGTTCCCCTGGGATATAGTTTAACCCTGTATACAATTCTAATCAAGGTGTTTGGGATTTGTGATGCAGCCAGGGAATGCTAATTCCGGCAGCGGGGGCTTCTTCCTCTTTACAGACATGGAGACCCTCCGCCTGGTCCAGTCAAGTCTGGGAGGAGGACTGGTCTTCGCTGCCCTTTCCAGTGGGCTGACACATGCGAATGAACTGCTTCCCACCGTAGTCAGGTAGAAAACTTCATGTGATTCCTGTTAGGAGCAGACCTTTGCTTTGTTTTAAAACAAAATGTATTTTATTATCGGAGTGATATTTATTGAGGGGTTGTAGTTACATTCATTAGGTAGTGGTTTCATTATTTCTTGAAGATTGGTGCTCTTTCCCATGAGGATGGGACCTTTTTCAACACCTTAATTCATCAAACTGATTTTTTAAAAAGACCAAAAGGGAAGTGCTGCTATGGCTCCAAGTGGTAGAGCCCTGCCTTGAGCTGAAGAGCTCAGGGACCATGCCCAGGCCCAGAGTTCAAGCCCCATGTCCAACAAAAAAAAGAAAAAAATGGACCGGATATTTCTCAAAGGCAAATAATCACAATGAAACAAACAGCCATTGTTTAATGAAAGCTCACTTTTCCCAAGGTACTGTTAAATCCTCTGAATATATCATCTAGTCCTCATGCAATCTTTTTGTTATTGTTTTGGGGGGCATTGTTTTTGTTGGTTGTAGGGTTTGAATTCAGGGCCTGGAGACTGTCCCTGAGCTTCTTTTTGCTCAAGGTGAGGGCCCTAACTGCCTGAGCCACAGTGCCACTTCCAGTTTTTGAGTGGCTAGTTGGAGACAAGAGTCTCACAGGGACTTTTCTGTCCGGGCTGGCTTCAAGCCACAGTCCTCAGATCTCAGCCTCCTGAGTAGCCAGGGTTTCAGGCATGAGCCACCAGTGCTCAACTCCCACAACTTTTTGAATCACTTAAAAGCAGATGCCATGAGGAACAGATGTCTATGTATTCTGTGAACTGGAGAAAATGCTAGCAAAGCAACAGAAATTTCAAAGGCTAGAGTCAGTCCACAATGGTTTTATCTAAATACACTTCTTCATCAATCCCATAACTAATGGCAGATAAGCCACAAGTGCCAAACTCCATGTATTTCTAACGTTTTCTTTCTGTCTTGTGTTTTGTGGTCTAAGGGCCACAGCTCTAGGCATCGTTGGAACTGCAGGTAGCGTGGGGTCCTCGCTGGCTCCCCTGTTGATGATTCTAGCGATATATTCTGTTCCCTTGCCCTGGATCATCTACGGAGCCTGCTCTATTCTCGGTGGCCTTGGGGTCCTCCTCCTTCCTGAAACCAGGAACCAGCCTCTGCCTGACTCCGTGGAAGATGTGGAAAATGAGTGAGTGAAACTTCTGGCTGTTCCAGGGAAATGGCATGCTATGCGTCTGGGAAAAGGAAGGCAAAACACCACTCAGGGCCATGGTCTCCCAGCAGATTGAGCCAGGTTCTTTCCAAGCAGGCGGTGTCTTTGGTTTAGGAAAGGTCATATCCACTTCTGGGTTTTGTGGCTTTGGTTATCCCAGGAGGCTTTCTAAAATTACACAGAACAGCAGGCAAAGTGGTAAATAAGGAAAACTTCCTTCTTCCTCCTCTATGTCCCAATATGATACTATACGTGCTAGTGTAGGCAACACAGCAACCCTCCAGAGTCAGGAAATGAACAGACACCCAAGCAATATAGGAGACATACGGAAGGGTGATCTGCCACTCTCCCCAGAGGTAGGCCAGCACTCTGGGCAGTTTTTATCCTAAGCCACAGGGTGATGCTGTCCCTTCTTCTCCTTGTTGCTAAAGAGTCAGGCTCATCTTTTCTTTATAGTTGGTTACCAGGGTGATGGGGGTACTACAAGACAGGAAACACTCTGTGAAACATCAGTGAAAGGTCGCTACTGGGGGTGGACTGTCCTTTTGGAAGCAAAGATACACATGGTTCTCATCACAGCTGGCTGGAAATGGGGCTGGGAGGGGTCTAATGGTGATGGCCCCAGTTGGAGGCAGCTGGTGAAGTCCCTGGAAAGTTCCCACTCAAGGGACGATGTTCTAATCTTCACACCACTGGTAAGGGCTCATACTTGGATATTGCTGGCTGGTTACAAGAGATGGTATTTACAGCTGAAGTCAAGAAGCAAATAATTCCAGAGAATATCAGTGTACAATGGTGACTCTACAAGAAAGAGACATTTTAGTTGGGCAGAAAAGATGGCTTTTTCCCACACTGAGTATGATACAAATGTGCAGAGATGAACATTAGCAACATATAAAACCTTCTAGACCCCAGGACCCCTCAGCCCAGGGAATGGCCATAAAATGCTGGCCGGTGATCATTTCCTGTGGCTTCAGGTCTTCTCTGTCACTTGAGGACTCATAGAAAGCACTACAGAACCTCTGGCAAATGGCTGGAGCTATGGGGAAAGTTCTCGTGGTGTTTTCTGTGGGATTCATTGTGAATAATGAGAAGAAGGGAGGGGAAAATAAAGGGCTTATTTTTCTTTTTTTTTTTTCTTTTGTCACCGTGATTGAACTCAGCGTCTTGGCACTGTCCACGAACTCTTTAGCTCAAGGCTAGTGCTCCACTACTTTGAGCCACAGTGATAAGAGTCTCAACAACTTCCCTGCCCAGGTTAGCTTTGAATTACAATCCTCAGATCTCAGCTTCCAGAGTAGCTAGGATTACAGGTGTGAGGTGCCAGTGCCCAGCTAGAAAAGGACTTTTAAAATGAAGAACAAGGAGCTGGTTTTGATTTTGGTATATATCCTTTTTTTTCCCCAACACACTCCATTCCTTATACAGAATGTATAAGATTTGCATTAGAAATGACTAGAACTATTTCCTAACTACTTCCAGAGAGACTGTTTTGGGATCTTTAAGTAAAGCATTGGTTACAGCCAAAGCTGAGGCATGAAAAGAAGGCAGGAGTTATAAGTTTTCTCCGTGTCCTTTCATTGACGTATTGCCTTACTCTTTCTGTTGCATCTTTTCCAGGAGGAAAGGCTCAAGACAAGCAAAGCAAGAAGATACTCTCATCAAAGTAACACAGTTTTAATTCTGGTAATTGACCTCTACTGAAAGAGCAAGATAAAAGAAAAACAAAATTAGTATTCTTCCTATATATCAATACATGTTTTTGAATAAATTGACATATTAGGAAACATGGATCACATTTAAGTTTTTGACACTAAATTACACTACACACACACACACACTATCTAGCTTAATCATAATCAGACAGTTGAAGGAAACTGGAATACCTTGAAAGGAATGTAGATATATATTATATTTCTAGATGAAGTGCTGTTTATTCAACTTTCCACAGCTGTGATAAAATACCTAAGAAAACCCATTGAAAAGGGACAAAGGGGTTTCAGTCCATAGAGTGCTTGGTTATATTGTTTCTGAGCTTGTGGTGAGTATGTACCTCATGGCACAAGGTGTCCTGGAGAAAAGCTACTCGAATCATGGTGTGCAGGAAGGCTAGAGGGAAAGAGAGGAGGGAGGGAGAGGGAGAGGGAGACAGAGACAGAGAGACAGAGACAGATATAGAGAAGAAGGGAGGAATGGAGGGAGAGGGGGGAAGAAAAAGAAGAAGAGGAAGAAGAAGGAGGAGGAGGATGAGAGGAGGAGGAGGAAGAAGAGGAGCAGGAGGAAGAGGAGGAGGAGGAGGAGGAGGAGGAGGAGGAGGAAAAAGAATCATCGTTCCCTAGACAACATGTCTTTCAAAGACATGCTCCCTAGTGATCTATTTCCTCCAATAAAACTTCACCTTCTAAAGTGTCATTCTTCTCTCAACAGTACCAAGATCTAGAGAACAAGCCTTGACAGATGGGACTGGGGAGGCTATTCCAAACAGCATGAAGATAGGGCAGGTTTTAGTTTGTCGGTTGGTTGATTTGTTTTAATTTACTTTATTATTATTAGTAGCAATGTACAGAGGAATTACAGAGCCGGAAAAGCCAAGCTGTGAGAACTCAAAGGATTGGGACTTTGGAAGGGCCTTTTCCCAACCTACTTCAGAACGCTGCTCATTTCCTGGGAAGGTCAACCAGTCCTGGCGTAACAGGAATTCTGGTCTACCCTGGGTGAGGGCTAATTCCACCCTCAACTGCCCAGAAGCCTGAGGGTAGCCTAAGGAAGCTGTTTACTGTTTAGCTATAGTTCCCTAGAAGAAGAAGTAGTCATATACTGGGAGAGTCCCACAAGCCAAGCTGTGAGACCTGAAAGGGTTAGGAAGACGGAATGAATGCCTCTTCCCTGGACTCTCAGAATGCTGAGAGTCTCCTAAAATGGTGAGTCAGTGGTGGCTTGAAGGACCTCAGATTTCTACCCCAGGTGTAGGCCAAGGCCACACCACACTTTCTGGGGATTTGGGGCTAAGCAAAAATCTATATTAATCATAAGTCACTGCTGCTTGCACGTGCTTCTTAAGATTAAAAAAAAAAGTTTATCACCTGAGTACATCAGATTGTTGATGCTTGTGACTTAAAGATTTCTGTGACCTCGCTCTTTCTGTATGTACACCCCTGGACCCTTCTCAATGAATACTTGTAAAATGGACCCAGGACACGTGGAACTGAAGGAAGCCTTCAGGCTCCTGGTGCCCCAACTTCCCTTGAGTTCTGTGCCTTCCCCAACCCCACTATCCCAAAGATATACATGTGAAGAAAGAAAAGAAATACACCAAGAAAAGAAGGCAAAATCATGCAAAAAAAAGGGGGAGGGGAAATAAGTTTTTTGTATCTAGATCTTGGCATTCATTTCAGTATGTGTATTACTTTAGAAAAATATGGAGAGGTGCTTAGGCATTGCACCTTCATGTTTCTCTCCTAAGAGTATACTCTTTTGGTCTCGATGGGTGTCAATCTCTGGAATCTTGGGTACCTTATCATATCCCAATGCCTTTTAGATCTCACTTGCACATATCGGGGAGAACACCTCTTGTTTCCTGATCATGGCTCACTGCACTTAACATGGTTTGTTCTAGTTCCATTTCTCTGCAAATGACATTATTTTATTCTTTCTAATGGCTGTGTAAAATTCCATTGTGTAAGACAGGTTTTAAAGCAAGCTTTCTTTTCAAATTGATGGAGTAAAGCCAGTCTTTTTTTTAAGTCATGCTTTTGGAACAAATTGAGTAATTCCACATTAATTTAATGATGAGACTAGGTGTTCTAGTCCAGTTTCTGTCACAATGATGAAACACCTAAGATTTTTTTTTTGCCAGTCCTGGGCTTGAACTCAGGGTCTGAGCACTGTCCTTGGACTTTCTCAAGGCTAGAGCTCTACCACTTGAGCCTCAGCACCACTTCCGGCTTTTTTCTATGTATGTGGTACCAAGGAATCGAATCCGGGTCTTCATGCATGCTAGGCAAGCACTTTAACCACTAGGCCAAACTCCCGGCCCCCTAAGATTTTTTTTTACATAGAGAGATGAATGGGCCCCTTATCCCTTGAAGACACCTCCCCCCAACAAGATGGCACAACTTAAGTTTCTACCATGTTCCAGTAGTGCTATCTGTTGGAAGCCAAGCCTGCAGCAGTTCAAGAGACTTTGTGGGACACCCCAGGTGAGAAATTTACCATTCCACCCATGACCCTAACGTTCCTTCTGCCTCCCAAGGCAAAATTCACCCAGTTGATCACTACGAGTTCCCATTTTTCATTTGGCTTACAGCATGGTCAAATGATCAATCGTTGAGCTATACCAAGCTAGGACATGCTGCTTATTAGTCACTTAAATATTGGGATCATCAACATGGGTTGCCCAAATTGTCAAGTTTTCCATGTGACACACACAGTAGTAGAGTTTCGCGCTAACGCTATCTGAATTAACTTTAGATCACGCGTTTCCTAACTCCACTCCCTAGGCAGCTGGGATCTCAAGCATAGACAACTGGACCCTGATTTCTTTTTTCTTTTTTCCTGTTTTTAAAAATGGAACATTAAGCACAAAATTAACAAGCAGTGTGTGTGGGTTAACACAAGTAGCTCTGTAATAGTGATCTTACAAGAACAGTTTCCCCGCTCTATTGGAGCATGTTGTGAAAACACTTGCTCATGGTGACAGTGAAATTTCTTCAGGTTTATGATTAATGAAGAATCATTGTCCTTGAGCTCTGGAGAAAATAGATTTGAATGAACAGGACTGAATAAAGTCTACTTGAGTGTTCAGCAAAGGAGCATAGAGAGTTCTTGCCAAAGTAAAATACACACACACACACACACACACACACACACACACACACAGCACAAACTTTATAAAAATAACTCAATTCCAGGTCAGATACACATGAAGGAGATTTTTAGTTCTATATCCATCCTCTTCTCAATCTCAACACCATCATTTTATTTCAGTGGATTTTCAGAAGGGTTCCTTTAAGAAGCCTTCTATTTGTGATCTTAAAGGCCCCTGAGAACATATGAGATCTTCTCGCCTCTGAATAAACAGATTGTATTGGCTGGCTAATACTCTTTATAGTGGAAGAGAATAGTTGATACTGTGTGATTCTTTTCTTAATGGATCACTAGCACAACAATACAAGGAAGGAAAAACCAATAGTCTTCATCATGGATGATTTCAGTGGAGTTCGGCATTTCATATTACTTTTTTTTTTTTCAAAAGCTAACACTTACAGGGTACCTAGAGTCTATGAGTAGAATAACAGGCTCTAGTATTCAACCTCAACAGAAAGAGAGGACTCCAGTCAGTGTAATTACTGAGAGAGCTGAGCAAAAGGAACCCTGTTTCAAATAAGTATTCTGGAAATTTCTAACCAGAGAACTGTTGATGATGGCATTCCTATCTTAGACCATCCTGTCTCTTGCTGCACCTCTGAGATCCACATATGTTTGGTTGTAAAAGACCTGCAGAAATAATCACCCAAACTAATTAATTTGCATTCCTACCAATCCAGAGCGGGGCAAGTCCAAACTAAAGTTTTGTTGCTGGTAGAAAATAAAATTATCATGTCACACACCCTCACACATTATATAATACCTCTATTTGCTATATTTTTCTTGTGTTGTTTCACTCCTCATATAGAACAATTGCTCACTGAATTACAAAAAGATTCAAATTTTTTTTATAATAACACCATTTTGTGTTTCCAATAGCTTATAGCCTTTATCTTTTGGTAATCTCAACATCAGATAATCAATGTTTGTTTTATTGCCTTCTCATAACCCTCTCACTGCTGCCTTCTCATTGATAATTAGCACACTTAGTTTTCTGGAAAATACAAGTGATTACATTCCAGCTTACTATGGAGCTTTAATTTTTAATGAATTTGTATGGTTTTTCTCAATCATGGGTCTGTTGTCTCTGTAAACTTCATGTTCTTGCCTTTTGTCTATTTCATCAGTGAATTGTAAATACATTTTCATGTTTATTATGATAGTACCTCTTTGCTGAGATCAAATTCCATATTAGCTAATCGTCAGCATAAATCACCTGACAAGCTAGCACTTTGTACTGTCTCACAGAGTTTCTGAAAATTGGGAACTGTGGAGCAGCTTAGACGGATATCTTAGATTCAAGTTCTCCTAGGAAGCTTTTAGCAGAAAGTGGTTATATACAAGCTTGACTAATGCCACAGCATTATTTCCTGCACAGAGCTCTCATTGGCTAGTATATTGACTGATAGCAGTCTAACATCAAAGCCAGGCAAGGGGGCTGGCTCACGCCTGTAATCCTAAACTACTCAGGAGGCTAAGATCTGAGAATCACAGTTCAAAGCCAGCATTGGCACTAAAGAACATAAAACTCTTATCTCCAATTAATCTCTAGAAAACCAGAAGTGACGCTTGGCTCAAGGGGTAGGGTGGTAGTCTGAAGCTGAAGAGCTCAGGGACAAGCACCCAAACCCAGAGTTGAAGCCCCATGACCACCACCACCAACAACAAAAAAGTCTAACATCAAGTATTACCACAGTTAATGAAAAGAGAACAGTTCAATGATACAGATTTTTACAAAACTAGCCATATGGAAAGTTAAATTTGAAATTTAAAGTTGAAATTCAAATATAACTGCAGTATAAATTCAATATGGCTCCCGGCAATAGATCTGAGTTGGCAGGACACGAATCAGTGAATGTGGCCATATTATGTGACCACAGATTATGAAAAAGTAGGGAGAAATAGTGAAGAAAAATGTATATACTACCTGAGACGATCACAGACTTCACTATGAAAAATGCATTTTCCCTAAAATTACCAGAGATAGAAGAATAGTCCCACTCCATATCCCATGTGGACTTGAAATGAAGATTCTGGTCAAGGGATACAGGCAAGCAAAAGAATATAACAGGTTTTCAGATAAGCAAAAGCCAATGAGATTGTATTGATTCACAAAGGACACCACAGTGCCTGTAGAAATCTAATGATCCAATGAAGTCTATTATAAATAATGCACACATGTAATATTATATATGCATATGTACACATATATAACCACATGGCTCTCCAACATGTAAATGCACATAGATTCAGATATATGCAAAAACCACAGCAGAAGAGTGTAATTATTGGTGCACTTCTTTCTCACTGCCATAGAAACTCCTTAAAACATGTCTTAAGCCAGGCACGGATGGCTCATGCCTATAATCCTAGCTACTCGAGATTGAGATCTGAGATCATGGTTCAAAGCCAGGCAGGGCATAAGAGTCCATGCAACTATCATCTCCATTGAACAACCAGGAAACCAGCTGAGGCTCCAAGTATAAGATGCTGGCCTTGAGCAAAAGCACTCAAGGGCAACACCTAGACTGAGCCCAAGCCTCACGACCAACAACAACAGTCTACGCCAGGCTCACACCTACAGTTCTAACTACTCAGGTTCAGCCTTCTGAGGAGCTAGGATTACAGGTGTGTGGAGCTAATAGATTGCACTATTCTATCTCCAACATACCAGCAAAAGGCCAGACTGACTATCTTGGTGAAATCTTAGAACACCCAAAAAGCCAAACAATGGCATGAAGCCCTGAGTTCAAGCTGTGATACCTGCATATCATACACACACACACACACACACACACACACACACACACAGCATTGTAAGCTGACTGCATTTTTGCTACTGAAACAGTCAGAGCCTCACAATTTCTATCAGTAAAAAAAACAAAAATAAGTTCTGTGTGAGGCTGGCACTTAGTTCTCTGTTCTTTATCAAACGACAGTAGTCATGCACGCTCAGTGACACAGTTTAATGGGAATGTTTGCTATAATTCAGCCAGCAACAGAAACTCCAGTATAAACTGGAAGAGAGAGGAGCACTTCCATCTACTCAACTTGAGATTATTCTCATGGACTCCTTTGATAAAGTTCAGAACTTATAGGCAAAATGCTTATTCTCAACTTCCTTGAAGGCATAATTATTAACAGATGTTTTAGTCTTCATCAATGTGACATTTGCTGCCATATTTTATTTTCAGTTCTTTCATTCCATACTGTATTGTAGTGATGTACAATATATCCTTGCAGATATGTAAGCATATATACACATATATAAACCTACGTATATAGCGAAGATATGGAACCAACCCAGATGCCCCTCAGTTGATGAGTGGATCCACAAGATGTGGTATTTATATGCAATGGAATTCTATGCTGTTGTCAGAAAGAATGACATTGCCCCATTTGTAAAGAACTGGAAAGACTTAGAAAAAATCCTTTTTTTTTTTTTTGCCAGTCCTGGGCTTGAGCTCAGGGCCTGAGCCCTGTCCTTGGACTTTCTCAAGGCTGGAGCTCTACCACTTGAGCCTCAGCACCACTTCTGGCTTTTTTCTATGTATGTGGTACCAAGGAATCGAACCCGGGTCTTCGTGCATGCTAGGCAAGCACTTTAACCACTAGGCCAAACTCCCGGCCCGAAAAAATCCTTTTAAGTGAAGTAAGCCAGACTCAAAGGAACATAAGCTCAGTGGTTTCCCTCATTTGTCATAATCAGTAGAAACCTTGGGCTCTCCTAGCAGAAATTTACAACAGAACAAAACCTAGATACATAAGGCCATATAGTATGATGCTAAATGAAAGGACCTCCAGGATATAGAAACAAAAGTCATATAATGAGTGAATGTTGTCCCTAGTGTACTATGTTATCTCTCATCTCTTTTGCTGTCCCTTGGTTATCTCATATTGTTACAGTATTCTACCTTGTTATCTGATATATTGTATATATGCATATTTGGTTATTTGAAGTCAGATAGGGAAGGGGGGAAAACAAGATCAGGGGCGGGGGTGGGGGGAGGAAAATGGCGACCAAGACATGAGGAAGGGTATCAATGTCTGTGAAGTAATGCACCTTCTATCGGGTGAATATAATGTAACCCTTCTATTAATCACAATAAAAATATATGAAAAAATAAATAAACCTACATATATACACCTTTAAATACAAATATATTCAAGATACTTATAATAGAAGAGTAGATTATTTATGTACTTATTTCTTACTCACTGATTTAGAAGCTCCTTAAATAGAAATTGTCCTTTCCACTGAAAAATTCCAATCCTCTGTAGCATCTCTTCTCTGACTTGTTTTCCTCTAACCTAGAGTTCAATGTCCGCTGTTGAATGCGAGACATAACCTGGTATAACATTTAACTGATTTTACAAAAGGCAAATCAGCAGAAAGTTCTGACAAATGGCTTTAAGAACAACAGCAGGCCAGCTGGCACCAAATCACTAGAGCACACTATTTCTACGCCCTGTGTATCTGGTGGAAATGTCACGTTCTTTGCTTTGAGTATACAGATTTGATCATTTTGCCTCCTTTTGGGAATAGTCATTTGTATTCGATGGCTTTTCAGGAAATTCTGGATCAAGTTGGCAGCCTGGGGAGATTCCAGATCCTGCAGATAGCTTTCCTCACCATCTTCTCCAGCATAACGTTCTGTCATATCACACTGGAGAACTTCACGGCCGCCACCCCTGAGCACCGCTGCTGGGTGCACGTCCTCGACAACGACACTGTGTCTGACAATGGCACTGGCATCCTCAGCCAACAGGACCTGCTGAGAATCTCCATCCCGCTGGACTCCAACCTCAGGCCAGAGAGGTGCCGCCGCTTCGTCCACCCCCAGTGGCAGCTCCTCCAGATGAATAAGACCTCGGGGAACGCGAGCGAGGCCGAAACAGAGCCCTGCTTGGACGGCTGGGTGTATGACCACAGCTCTTTCCTCTCCACCACCGTGACCAAGGTAGGAAGCTTCATTTTCCTCTTGCCAGGTCAGGATTTGGGGGTTTAGATTCTCTAGGAATCTGCTTTAAATTCTGAAGTGGAGTTATGGATCAAGTGGTAGAGCATTAGCCTTGAGCAAAAAAAAGCTCAAGGATAGTGCCCAGTCCCTGAGTTCAAGCCCCAAGACTGGCAGCAACAACAAGACTCATTCGTATAACCTACAGAATTCAAAGCAGATTCCTAGAGAAAGTTATGTTCTCGTTAAGACCTGGATGGTAGCAGATGGGTCATGTTGAAAGGAATACTGATAGATGGGGCAAGAGAGTACGCTGATGAAACATGAACCTTGTTGGTCATGTTAGGGAATGTTGCTCAGTTCCGCTGAGAGATTAGTAACTGCTTTTGTGCTCGTTTCCTTCTCTTTCAGTGGGGCCTGGTATGTAACTCGCAATCTCTGAATTCAATAAGTAAATTCTTAACCATGACTGGGATGTTGATAGGAAATTTAGTTTCCGGCTATTTAACAGACAGGTGAGTATCTAGGACACAGTTCTCTCTACTAGTAGGTTTTTTTTTTTAATGAATCTGCCATTTGTTATTAAGTTGTTTTTCACAATTACACTGTCCCAAATGTACTGATAGCTTCAGAGATTTGTAAACATAAATGGGAATTTTCAGTCAGTGTCCTAAGTAGTATTTTTCAAAATAGCATACTGTATACAGGGCACAAATATGTCATTTCTATAATAAGTGAGAATGTTTCTAGAAAAGAATTAGAAAGAAGTTGCTACAACATGAGGTTTTGAAAGATAAGAAAGTTACCTATTGGACTATTTCTGGGTACCAGTGGCTCATGCCTGTAATTCTAAATATTCAGGAGCCTGAGTTCTGAGGATCATTGTTTGAAGTCAGCCTGGGAAGGAAAGTCCATGAGACACTTATCTCCAGCTAACCACCAAAAGGCCAAGTGGTAGAGCACTAGCCTTGAACTAAAAAAGGAAAAAAAAACCTCAGGGCCAGGAATTTGGCCTAATGGTAGAGTGCTTGTCCAGCATGCACAAAGACCAGGGTTCCATTCCTTGGTACTGCATACATAGAAAAAAGCCAGAAGTGCCAAGTGCGGTGACTCACACTTGTAATCACATTCATCCTATTAAAATATACTGAAATGGAAAACAGCATTGTCTCCCTTGGTCAACGGCACCACGCTGAGTTCCTCCTGGCACCACCCTGGTCCCTAGGAGTTGGTCAAGATTAAGCTGTAGTGGCTCAAACATGGAAGGTATAATGCAATATGCTATCATGGAGTACATGGCAATATGTCATTGCTGGTGTGCTGGGAACTTATGTCAGTCACCCTCCTATAAATTTGCTTTTATCAGAGCAGCTTTCTAAATAATACAATGAGAACTTATGGTAAAAGAATTTAGATCCCAAGCTGGGGGGCAGGGGCTCACGCCTATGATCCTAGCTACTCAGGAAGCTGAGATCTGAAGATCAAGGTTCAAAGCCAGCCTGGGCAATACATAAGCCAAGAGATGTTTATCTCCAATTAATCACTGGAAAACAGGAAATGGGGCTATGGCTCAAGGGTAGAATGGTAGCCTTGAGCTGAGGAGCTCATGGACAGCCCCCAGGCCAGAGTTCAAGCCACATGACACCCCTCCCCCCAAAAAATCTATTCCGTAGAATTATCCTTTTTCCTTTAATTCTCTATTTTTGTGTATTTTGAATAATTTTATTGGTAATAATGAAAACTTGACTTTGTGGCATATAAGTTATTTCATTTAATCTCAGCTAAATCTTTAAATTAATGTATTTTTATTATGGCAGTGAAGTTTTGAGACATAGTCTCATAATACAAGCCACATTGCCTTGAATTCATGATTGTCCTCCTTCAGGTTCTTGGGTACTTAGAGTAAAGCTAATGCATTCATTTTAAAATCTCTCTTTAGAATGGCTCCTCCAATCATCCTAGTCTTATAATTTGTTTGTATAGTATGTTTGTTGTTCATTGAGTTTCAGTTAGCCAGTAACATTAGCAAGTTTCAAATATTTATTTCAAATCCTCACTGAAGTTCTACTCTTCACGTGTCAAATGCACGTGCTTGTATTTGCTGTATCATCTCATTTTTATTGGTTTGCTCTTGCATCCCCTCCTGTGTGCTTTCTCTTTTAGTTCTACAGGTATGTATCCTATCATGTGCAAATTGAAGAAAGGCTCATATACCCCTAGAACAAAGCATTTGGGGTGAATATACATAATACATTAGAAGTCCAAAAGATTTGGATTATTAGGACAGTGACAAGTTGTCTGATGGCCCGGGCACTGCTTATAATCCTAGCTGCTCAAGTATCTGGGGCCTGGAGGATTGCAGTTGATCTGGAGACGTAAACTTCCTCTCCAAAAATGTGTGCACACCGCTAGTCTAGGGAATATGGTTCAAGAGGTACAGCACCAGACCAGCAAGCACAAGGCCTCAAGTGAAAACAACAGTGCTACCAAAAAAGACAGTTGTCATATATGTGTATGAAGGGATGAAGTCACACATATGACTAAGTGAAACATGTGTTGAAAAGTCTCTGAGACAAAAAATACTCTGAGACCTTAAGCTAACACATCGGGGTATCTCTAGTTTCAAAAATGGTTTATTCCACAACACACAGGTGGCCCGCCCCCTGTAATCCTGGCTACTTAGGAGGCTGAGGTCTGAGGATTACAGTTCCATGCCAGCCTGGAAAAGTCTGTGAGTCTCCTTTCTCCATTAACCACCAGAAAACCAGAAGTGGTGCTGTGGCTCAGAGTCATAGAGTGCTAGCCTTGAGCGAAAAAGCTCGGGAATAGACCCAGGCCCTAAGTTCAAGCCCCATAATCAACAAGAAAAATATCTTTTTTTCAGTCTTCAAGGAGTGCTTTATTAAAAATCATCACAGAAAAAAAGAACTTCAGGCATTCCGAGAAATATGGGTCAAGAGCTTCCTCTTGAGCAAGTGCCACTATGTCTTTAGGATACATATTTGTGTCTATATTTGTACTTGGGGTTCATATTCAGAGCCAATGTCTGGTGCTCACCACTGGATGGCTTTGCCATGTCACTGAGTTTCTCTTTGGAATTGGACAGCCAAATAGCTACAAATTGCTTGCCAGAAAAAAAAAAGGCAAAAAGTATATAGGATCTTGTCCAGAAGTCTTGTAGAAATAGGAGCTCCAGTTTTCTGTTTGTTTCTTAAGTCTTTTCCCTTTGTATGGCTTCATTCTCCATCTTTCTTGGCTCATTCAGTTGAGAACTTTCTACAAGTTCTATTTCAACTAGGTCTTTTTTACATCCTGTACTTGAAAGTGGTGTGCTAGCCAACGCATGGAATCTAAATCCAGCCGTGGGTGCTTCTTACAGCACCCATCAGCAAATTCTCCATATTGTTTCCCCAGTGTCCCCATTGCTTTGGTTAAGAAATGTACAGTCTTAGAGCCCCAGCATCTGATTTTGAAACTTTTTTTTTTCGATCAGTTCTAGATCCAACTCAAGGCCTGGTCTCTGAGCTCTTTTGCTCAAGGCTAGTGCTCTACCACTTTGAGCCATCCTCTGCTTCTGGTTTTTAAGTGGTTAATTGGAGATAAGAGTCTCATGGACTTTCCTTCCCAGGCTTACTTCAAACCATGATCCTCAGATCTCAGCCTCCTGACTAGCTAGAATTACAGGTGTGAGCTACTAACACTTGGCTTTATACTTTATATATTATGTAGACTCTCTGCTAGGCTATCTTTGTTTATTTAAATACATTTATTAAATATACTAAAAGTTCCAGAATTGAAACTTGTCTTCCATAGTTTGAATTTGGAACAAAACTACCAGTTAATAATGGGAGAAACATCTGTGGTATACACAGGTCTATAAACATGGAGAATGGCTTTTGAGACTATCTGCTGTTGATTATTTCGAACTATTTGTAGTTTTGAGACACTTCCTCTGTGTTGGTTTATGTGACGGTTGCTCTTGTTCCCGCCCTCTGAGGTTTGGAAGGAGGCTCATTCTCCTCGGCTGCTTTCTGATGCTGGCCATTGCTGACACATGCGCAGCCTTGGTCCCCACCTTCCTCCTGTACTGTGCCCTGCGCTTCCTGGCCGGAATGTCCACCACAGGCATCTTGACCAACAGCACTGTGCTCAGTAAGTGAGGCTTCCCCTCATTCTCCTAGCCTTGAACGTGACGTGAATCCTCTACCTTGGTGTGGGATGAAAACTCAGCTTGTGCTGTCTTTCAGTTGTAGAGTGGACAAAACCCAAATTCCAAGCCATGGCGATGACGCTTTCATTCTGTTCTGCTAGCGTAGGACAAATATTATTGGGAGGCCTGGCTTATTTTGTTCAAAATTGGCGCCATCTTCAGCTGGCACTGTCTATACCCATGTTTTTCTTACTTCTATTTACAAGGTATGAGCTTTCTTCCTCTTTTCTTTTAAGGGATCCTGGGATGAGAGGCACAAGAAATTCATTTGAATTCTTGATCAACATCTGATAATGTATCTTCTGTGTACCTGTATCTAACCTGTTCCTGCTTACCATCCTAGCATCTCAGGAGGCTGAGAAGATTACAGTTTAAAAACCAACATAGAGGGCTGGGAGTTTGGCCTAGTGGTAGAGTGCTTGCCTAGCATGCACAAAGACCTGGGTTCGATTCCTCGGTACCCCATACATAGAAAAAAAGCTGGAAGTGGTGCTGAGGCTCAAGTGGTAGAGCTCTAGCTTTGAGAAAGTCCAAGGACAGTGCTCAGGCCCTGAGTTCAAGCCCAGGACTGGCAAAAAAAAAAAAAAAAAAAAAAAAAAACCTAGACAGGAAAGTCTGTGAGATTCTCATCTCCAATTAGCCACCAAAAAGCCAGAAATAGAGTTCTGGCTCAAGTGGTAGTATTAGCCTTGAACAAAAAAAGCTCTGAGACAGTGCCCAGGTGCTGAGTTGAAACACAGAACCAGCACTGTAAATAAACAAGTAAGGAAGGAAGGAAAATAAATAAGAAAGACTCAAGGCCTATCAAGGGCCATGGTGTTAGGACAGAAGGGCCTGTTAGGAATTACCTTCATAGGTGATTATAGACTAAATTAGTATAGTAAGAAGAATCCAAACAGCAAGTACCTCTAGTTTACTCATCCATTGTGGCATTTACATGCACCACATCTACAAGTTTTGTCATTTTCTACCCTCATTGAAACTGAGGCACATTTAGCTAGTTTGTGTGGCCAGAAACCATCAGAGCTGCTAAGATCAGGAGTGGTTACAATCCCACATGAGATACTTAGGGGAAAAAATTATTTGGGGATCCTCATTTTAAGAAAAAGAACACGCTATGAATAAATATGTCTCATGTCCTTACCACTGATTACATCTGTAAGTAATAACATGAAGGAGAAAGAATCCAAGGGTTAAAGGTGGAGTGGACAGGAGTGTGTGAGGTTGGCTGCACTTCCATCGTCGTCTTTGATCAGGTGGCTGGCAGAGTCTGCGCGGTGGCTGATTCTGACCAACAGATACCAGGAAGGCTTACAGGAGCTGCAGAGAGCTGCGCGCATAAATGGAGTGAAGAATTATAAAGACACACTAACCATGGAGGTGAGCGGGATGGACAGCAGTGCTTATGAGGCAGAGGGAGGAGTTGCCTTAAGCTGACCTAAATACACTGTGTGTGTGTGTGTGTGTGTGTGTGTGTGTGCGCGTGCGCTATATATGTATTTATAGGTGTTGGTGTCTAAAAGTGAAATATGCTAAACGCATTGGACACCTATCATTATCCATTGACTTACTTTCCCCTTTTCCCCCTTGAATTTATTTCATAAAAGTTCCTCCATAGAATTTTATCCCTGTGTTTATTTAACTTGTTTTTGTTAAAGTTTGAATTTATATACGTTTGTTGGAGGAGGAGGTTTCATTGCAGTATCTCCATGTATGCAGAGTGTACTCTGAGCAACTCCACCCCCTCCACTATAATTCACGTGTGTGTGTGTGTGTGTGCGTGTGTGTTTGTGTGTATGTGTACCTGTGCAAGGACTGGAACTCAGGTCCTGGGAACTGTCCCTGAACTTTTCTGTTCATAGATAGCATTCTATCTGAACCACAGCTCCAACCTCCAGCTATTTTTGGAGTGGTTAATTGAAGATAATAATGTCATAGACTCTCCTTCCCAGGCTATCTTCAAAACAACAATCCCCAGCTCTCAAACTCTTAGGTAGCTAAGATTATAAGCATGAGCCACTGCCACTGGTTCCCAATTCTCTTTACAGTCCATTATATGTGGCTCAGAATTTTCTTTCTTTCTTATTTTTTTGGGGGGGTCATGGGGCTTGAACTTGACCTAGGCACTATCCCTGAGCTCTTCAGCTCAAGGCTACCCCCCTACCCCTGGGCCTGGGCACTGTCCCTGAGCTCTTCAGCTCAAGGCTACTGCCCTACCCTTGAGCCAGGCCCCACTTCCTATTTTCTACAGGTTAACTGGAGATAAGTTTCAGGTCCTTCTGTGCCTGGGCTGGCTTTGAACCTTGACCCTCAGATCTCAGCCTTCTTAGTAGCTAGGATTACAGGCATGAGCCACTGAGCCTGGCAGAATTTTCCTTTTAATTGAAAGAAGCTTTGTATTTTGGGGGGTTGGTTGTTGGACTTGAACTCTAGGCCTGGGCACTGTCCCTGAGCTCTTCAACTCAAGGCTATCACTCTACCACATTGAGCTACTTCCAGTTTTCTGGTGGATAATTGGAGATAAGAGACTCATGGACTTCCATGCCCAGGGAGGGTGAGATCTGAGGATCACGATTCAAAGCCAGCCCAATGTGCCTGGCACATTGTATGTTTTTATTAACACAGTATGTTTTGGAATATATATTTTGCCATTGCAAATATATGCATATATCTAGATATATAATTTCACCATGCACATATATATGCCATTATATATAAGTGTATAATAGAATGGCTTGAGCTAGATAATTAACAAATGCATTATTCACATATCTTTTTATTCTATATTTCTTACAAATATAGCGTGTTATCATTGGTGATACTCATTATAAAACAGATTTCTTGAAATTTATTTCTCTTATCTTCCTATCATTATGTATACTTTGACTGGTCTGCCTTTCTCTTTTCCTCTCCTTAACACTCACCATAATCTGTGAAACAGCACAATACTCTCTGATGCTTTTGTCTGTGTTGTGTCGGTACCAAGCCTTGAACTCAAGGTCTCTCTCTTGCTTGGTTTTTTTCATTCATGACTGATGTTTCCACCATTAGATAAGAGTCTCCCAAGTTTCTATGGCCGGTTGGCATTGAACTTCAATTCTTAGTATCAGCTAAGTTTATGTCATGAGCAGTGAAGACTGGCAATAGTCTTTACTTCTTACGGATCAGTCTTTGGGGGGGTACCATGGATGAATGAGTTTGTGTGGTATTTGTCTTTCTGTACTGGGTTCATTTTACCCAGGCTAATCCATCTTGTTAGAAGTGACAGAATCTCATTCTTTCATGTAGATAAATACTACCGCATTTTGGGTATATATTTAATACACATAATCAGCCAAACACCACAGCTTAGGAACACATTAAAATATCAGTTGTTTGTGCTCAATAGTTCAAGGCCGTCTGGACGTCCACTGCCACCTCCACAAATGCTGACAGAATATGACACAGGCTTCCAGAAGAAGGTGGAGGGCTAGAGAGCTGGCAATACCAGAGCTTTGTTTGCTCCTCCAGAAATACAAAGCTTTAACCTAGAAATAAAGCTCAGGTGGCTAGCAGAGCAAGGCAAGCCGTCAGAGCCTAGTGCCAACCAGAAAATATCAAAACTTATAACTCAGGAAGAGGAGAAAAATCAGCAGCAACAAATAACAAGTCCACCTAGCCAGGTCCCAGTCCAGCCTACAGCTCTGTAGGGACCACAGCCTTGGGCAGCCGTCTACACAGTAAAGAATCCCATTCGGGACAAAACCACACTCAGTGCTCTTTGCCTGACTTCTGCAGCTGAACCCCTTCGTACATCACCTGTAATTACACTTCGGGACACTTGTTGCCATGAGCAGCTCACAGAGGGCAGTAGGCTCCACTTTGAGCAGCTCTCCCAGCAACTCTGAGGCCAAGCTACACCGAGAAAACCTCTCAGACGAAACCCAGAAAGAACACCAAACACCAGGAACAAGTCACAGCCAAGGATCAAAATTCAAGAGCAATCAAGACAACATGCCATTCTCAAAACCACTCAGGGAAGGACTCTAGTGGGAGAATAAAGAATCATTAAAGAGGGCCGGGAGTTTGGCCTAGTGGTAGAGTGCTTGCCTAGCATGCACGAAGACCCTGGTTCAATTCCTTGGTACCACATATACATAGAAAAAGGCAGAAGTAGTGCTGACGTTCAAGTGGTAGAGCTCTAGCCTTGAGAAAGCCTAAGGACAGTGCTCAGGCCCTGAATTCAAGGCCCAGGACTGCCAAAAAAAAAAAAGAATCATTAAAGCAATGATGGGAGAATTGACAGATAAAATAAAAGAGCAGATCCAAAAATAAGTAGAAGAATACAGACAAAAAATGATGAAGAAAATGCAAAGCATACAACATGAAGGAAATGTTACATACCTCAATGAAGCCAATGAAAAGCAAAAGGAGTGCCCTGAGAACTGACATCAACAAAGAGCCAGGAGATAGGAAAGGCTCTATATTCCTATTGCAAAGTACAGTTGAAAGCATAGGCTCTAGAAGAAGTGCAGTAGAAAACAGGAATATCAAGAGGGTATTTGAGGATAAAGCAGAGGAATTAGAACAAAAAAAAATCAAAGCATGGAAAAAAAAATATTCAACACATGCCAAAGGGACATCCAAGAACTGGCAGTGTCAGCCAAAAGAAAAAAAAATCTATGCATCCTTGGGATAAATGAGGGCGACTTATTCAACACTAAAAGCACTGAAAACATATTTAACAAAGTAAAAACAGAAAACATCCTCAGTCTCAAGAGAGAGAATCTTACCCACCTGACAGAGGTACGTTGAACTCCTAGCAAAAAAGTCCTGAGAAGAAATGCCTCTAGATACATTTTTGTGAAAACTTTAACTTAGGGGGGAAAAAAAGGAATTAGGAAATGGGAGGGAGTAAACGAAGGGGTGACAGTGTCCATAAAGAAATGTACTTGTTAGACTATATTGAATTTTACCAGAAAATCATAGAGACATCCAGGCACAAAGAACAAAAGAAAGGTTTATTGCCAGCAAAAGAACCATCAGGGACAACTCCCAGGCCCAGAGTTCAAGCTTCATGATCCACAAAAAAAAACTGTACATAAAATCAATGAAGCAAAAAGCTTGTTCTTAGGGGAAAAATGACAGACAACTAGCTAAACTGATGAAAAAAAGACTCAGATCAACATAGTTAGAGATGCCAAAGCAAACACGAGAAAACATCCAAGAAATTCAAAACGTTAGAAAGGACGACTTTCAAAACCTATACTCAAATAAGATGGAACATCTAGTAGACATGGAAAAATTCCTAGAGACATACAAAGTGCACAAGCTGAATCAAGAACATATCACATAACATAATTCAATGAGATTAAGGAAGTCATCGGGTTCCAGTGGATACCCACTTGACTTCTTTAAGATTTTTTTTTCTTGTTGTTGTTATTGTTGAAGGTGGTGAGAGCCACCATGAAGGAAGAGCTAGAAGTGACAAAGACAAAACCTTCTCTGAGAGACCTGTTCCGGGCTCCCACTCTGCGTGTACGGATCTGCCTCCTGGCCTTTGTGAGGTAGGATTCCCATTGTCCCCATTTCAAGAAGTATGATTCTTATGGGTTATTTCCAATGGTTAAATATTTGGGAGTGGTAGATCTAGAGGTAAAAGACAGCATAGACATGCACATGTATCCAGACATGTATCCAGAGGGTTTTGAAAACACTGATACAGTGTTGATATTTATCACACACCCCAGCCAGACTCTTCATCAGAGACTCAACACTGAGAATTTGCATCATGGTACAGATTTGGGCTCTATGTGTCTCCATTTGTTTATTTCTATTACCAGAAGTAAATATTCAAACACTAAAGCTCATGAAAAGATGTAGCTTCAGTCTGGTAATGTGGCTTAGTGGTAGAGTGCTTGCCTAGCATGGGATCAATTCCTCAGAACCACATACCCAGAAAAAGCCAGAAGTGATGCTGTGGCTCAAGTGGTAGAAAGCTAGCCTTGAGTAAAAGAAGCTCAGGCACAGTGCCCAGACTGCTCCTGAGTTCAAGCTAAATAAATAAATAAATGAGAGATGTAGCTTCATATGCAGAAACTAGATCTAAAATAGCCCCAGGGGAAATGATAAATTATACAGGAAGGACTCTGGGCATTGACACACCGGGAGGCCAAAGGCAGATACCGTAAGGTGCAATGCCTATGTGCTTCTGATCATATAAAATAATATTTATTGAAATGAACACTAGGAAATGGGCACAAGAGGGTTTTTTTTTCTTCTTTGCTGTTGTTTTCGTTTTCTTTTTGTCACGTCTTTTCATTTGTCTGTCTTTGGGAAGGTAAGGAGAAATGCAGGGACAGAGAGAGAACCAATGCAGCAGTGGCTCTCATTAGACATTATGGTGAAAATGAACTATACAGTTTGTGGGAGGGGATGGGAAGGGTGATATGTAACTACTCTTCCATTATCTTTATAATAACAATAAAGAAGAGATGCGGCTTAACAAATCACTATCTACATAAAGTTAAATCTTTCACTTAGAAGGTCTAGGAAAAACTAAAACCCTAAAAAGAATAGCTCATTATGTGTCTTCAGCACTACTCTTTGCCCTCCAAAATGGTCAGAAGTATTAGTGGGCTTACTTTATAATGATTTTAATATAATCAATTATAAGAGAATACTATGGAAAGCAAGTGTCCCTTCCTATTTTAATGACTAAACTACCTGCGCCAATGATGCTGTAATCTGTAGAACTCTCTAACCCTTACAACATGTGTTTTTCCTCTCTGTTCACTACAGATGTACAACATGGATATCCACTTTCGGGCTATTACTCAACATCCAGTACCTGAGCAGTAATATTTTTCTGCTTCAGGTTCTCCTCGGTGTACTGGTCATTCCAGCCAATTGTACATCATTGCTTACACTGAATTATCTGGGCCGTCGAATAAGTCAATTGATTTTCATGTCCTTGGTGGGCATCTCCATTCTGGCTACCATCTTTGTGCCTCAGGGTGAGGAAGAACACACAGAGTGGAAAATAAATACCTTTTTTTTCTGACAGTTCCCTGAGGCCAATCTGGGCCTTGAGGATACATTCTGACATTAAGGTACTTGGAGAAAAGCCCAAAGTCAGGATTTTTTGTTGTTGTTGTTCAGAGATGTGATTGTATTCGTTACGCTTGAAAAGCATGCCCTCTATTTCCAAGCCACTCTAGGAAAGCAGTGGATCATATGCTCATTGCCAACCACATTGTATAGCAAGCATGTTGAGCCTAGCCCTTGTGTTTGTGTCCTATTCAGATCAGACTATGCTGTCATTTGCTCTTTTCAGCTTTGTCCTCAGTGGCTATAGTTCCTGAGCGCTAAACATCCACTTATGAATCACATATTAGGTTATGACAAATGCAAATTTGCAGGACAATAAGCATTCCAAGCAGGGTGCTGAAGGTTCGTGCCTGTAATCCTAGCTACTTAAGAGGCTGGGGTTCAAAGCCAGCCCAGGCAGGAAAATCCATAAGACTCTTATCTCCTATTAACCACCAGAAAGCAGAATGGTGCTATGGCTCGACGTGATAGAATGCTAGACTTTAACAAAAAGAGCTCAGGGGCAGTACCCAGGCCCTGAGTTTAAGTCCCACACTGACGAGAGAGAGAGAGAGAGAGAGAGAGAGAGGAAAAGAAAAACATATTCTTTGTTGTTAGATGAAGAAGAATGCAGAAGTCATAATATATTAATCACTAAGACTCTTAGAATCAGTCCCACAAAATGCAATAGACCTATGTTTATGTCTATGGGGACAGCACATGCTTTTCTAAATTTGCAGTATAATTGTGTGTTTGCAATATACCAAATTGAGGGGCTCAAGTCTTTTTGTCAGCAGGGACATCTTCTTCTTTACTTCAGAGTCTATTCCAGTATTTTAAACTCTCTTGTGACTTTTTTTTTTTTGCCAGTCCTGGGCTTGAACTCAAGGCCTGAACACTCTCCTTGGGCTTTCTCAAGGCTAGTGCTCTATCACTTGAGCCACAGCACCACTTCAAGCTTTTTCTGTGTATGTGTTACCAAGGAATCGAACCCCGGTCTTCATGCATGCTAGGCAAGCACTCTACCACTAGGCCTAACTCCTGGCCCTTAAGACTTTTTTTAAATTAAACAGAAAACGGACTCTATGAATTTCCCTTCAGTTGTTTACAAAATCTGACATTGTTTCCTAAAAGAGGAATTCTTATTCTTAGGTTTTGAGACTCAATCTTGAGGTTTCTCTCAATTGCCCATATGTGTCAGATTCCTCTAATATTAGCCCTGTGGTAATAATGTACTTCGACCATGGCTTTAAAATCCTAGAGTATTTGGATACAGCTTAGTAATTTCCCATGATGCTTCTACATTCTGCTTGAAGGGGCAATGCAGGACAGAAAAAAAAAATCAAAGTGAACTCCTGAATTCGCCACACTTTCCTTCCTTTGACAAATGTCAGAGATAGAAGAAGAATGAATAGAATTATTCAGAGTCCTTTATTCATTAAAACCCAAAATGTATTGTTAAGTCGTGTTTCTGCCTCTTTTCCGTTTCTTTACTATGTATGTCGCATGTGTCCACCATTCCATGAAGGTCGTTTTCCATTAGGGGTGTGGAGAATGCTGAGCACAACATCTCAGACTTCCTGACTCTCCCTGGTCTTCCTCTCCAGAAATGCAGACCCTCCGCCTGCTTCTGTCAACGTTGGGAGGAGGACTGGGGTTTGCTTCTGTGAATGGGGCTCTGACCCACGCAAACGAACTTATCCCCACCATAATCAGGTATAAAACTGTCGGGGTTTTTAGTCCTTGGTCCCTCAGGAGGGATAGAGAGAACACGCCGCGACCAGGATGAACCGAGAAAGGAGAGGGTGGACTAACCACCTGCACCCAGCCCTCCCTGGCTGGAGGACAATCAGACGCGTCAGGGAGACCCGTCAAGGCAGGAACTCATTTATTGAGGAAGTCCATTCAGCTAATCTAGGGTGCAGGAGCCTATCAGCCCATAGGTGGGCAGGGTAGGGTGGTCCACGTGTTTACTCTCACTATAGGTCTCAGCAGAGAGTGATAAAGCAATAACACATTCGTACCCAATGGTAATCAAGTCTCAGCAGAAAGTGATTCACAATACGGACCCTATAGCTCAAAGTTAGGCATGGCGCTCATACATGACAGCTCATTTCTTTTTTTTCATATATTTTTATTGTAATTAATAGAAGGGTTACATTATATTTGCCAGCTAGAAGGTACATGAATTCATGTACATTGATACCCTTTCTCATGTCTTGGTCCCCATTTCCCTCTCCCCCACCCCCACCCCTCATCTTGTTTCTCCCCCTTCCCTATCTAATTTCAAATAACCAAATACAAATATATCCAATATATCAGATAACAAAGTAAGATGCTGTAACAATATGAGATAATCAAGGGATAGCAAAAGAGATGAGAGATAACATAGTACGTTAAGGACAACAATCACTCATTATATGGCTTTTGTTTCTATATCCTAGAGGTCCTTTCATTTATGACAGCTCATTTCTTTGTGTGGTTATCCTACTCAGTGATGCAGATTCATGGGCCAGTCTGACCCTGCACTCAGCTCGAACACAAAGCTACATGCACTCCCTGTCAGATCCAACAGCCTGTTCTCAGCTGGAATAAGGAAAGAGGAATAAAAGGACTGAATAGTTATAAATATCCATCCATGTTGATGAAAACAACTGTTACAACTGAAGTTTAGTGACAACTAGGTTTTTCTACAGTACTATTAAAAACCATTATGTCACTAATCTATGCAATCTTTGGACTCACCCAAATGCAAGCACCAAAAATAATATTGTTAAATGCCATCCAAATGTCTGTGTATTTTGTGAACTTAAAAATGATAACCTTAAAAAGCGAAACAAAATAGATCCCAAAATTCAAAAGAATCAGTCTGCAATCTCCATGCATTGCTGTATCCTATAAGTAATGCAAGATGGTAAGTCACATATTTCAAATGCCATGAGGGAAGTTTTAACATTTTCTTTCTGTCTTGTGTTTTGTGGTCTAAGGGCCACAGCTCTAGGCATCATTGGAACTGCAGGTAGCGTGGGGTCCTCGCTGGCTCCCCTGTTCATGATTCTAGCGGTATATTCTGCTCCCTTGCCCTGGATCATCTACGGAGCCTGCTCTATTCTCGGTGGCCTTGGGGTCCTTCTCCTTCCTGAAACCAGGAACCAGCCTCTGCCTGACTCCGTGGAAGATGTGGAAAATGAGTGAGTGAAACTTCTGGCTGTTCCCGGGGAGTTGTATGCTATGGATCTCTAATGAGAAAGGCGAAACACCACCCAGGACCACGGTCTCCCAGGCTGGCAATGGAAAGTTCTTTTCTAGTGGTCAATGTCTCTGGTTTAGGAAGTGTCATATCCATTTCGTCAGTGATTTCCGGTTTCCCATCCATGACATTTTCTAAATTCCACACCAGAACCTGAAGGTGTTACACAAACGTGGATAACACTCTCCAGTCACAAGTATTCCTCAGCTCAGGAGGTGCTGTGAAGATGCCTGGAGCTCCCAATTTCTGTAGATTTTCAGGGCTGCCCTGGAACTGAAGAACTTGGGAGAGACTGGATCCAGGTCGTTGAGGGCCTTCAACAGATGACACTGTAACTGATGGGAAAGACCCCTATTCTGTTGCCTGTGATATTCACTGTGAATGAGGATATTTTCAAAAGATAACAAAGGAGTGGTAAGGAAGGTGCTGTGGCTCAGGATGTAGGGTGGTAGCCTTGAGCTGAAGGGCTCAGGGATAGCGCCTGGGCCCAGAGTTCAAGTCCCAAGACCCATAAAAAAAAGAGTGATAAATAATGGTATTTCAATATGAAAAGGAGGACGGGGAGTTTGGCCTAGTGGTAGAGTGCTTGCCTAGCATGCACTAAGACCCGGGTTCCATTCCTCGGTACCACATACATAGAAAAAAGCCAGAAGTGGTGCTGAGGCTCAAGTGGTAGAGCTCTAGCCTTGAGAAAGTCCAAGGACAGTGCTCAGGCCCTGAGCTCAAGCCCAGGACTGGCAAAAAATAAATAAATAAATAATATGAAGAGGAATTGGGAGGATTTTAAAACTTTGGTATATCTTCCTTTTCCCAAAACAAACCCCTTTAGAGAATGCCATGATGTATAAAAGATTGCAGTAAATAACTACATGTGTGTATGTGTGTGATACAAATATACATATAAGTAATATAGAAAAGTTGTATAGTTTAGCATATGAATATATTTATCAAGACTGCCTTCCTAAAGACATTCAGAGAGATGATTGGTCTCACATCTTTACACAGGGGTCATGGTTTTGGTCAAAGCAGGCAGGATGAGAGAACAAAAGTTTGCTCTAAAGAATTCAAAAGATGGCTGGGGTATCACATACTCAGAAAAAGCAGGAAGTGGTGCTGTGGCTCTAGTGGCAGGGCTGTTCCATTGAGCAAAAAGTGCCCAAGGACAATGCCCAAGCCCTGAGTTCAAGCATCAGGACTGGCATTTAAAAAAAAGAATGCAAGGGCTGGGAGTTTGGCCTAGTGGTAGAGTGCTTGCCTAGCATGCACTAAGACCCGGGTTCGATTCCTCAGTACCCCACATACATAGCAAAAAGCCGGAAGTGATGCTGAGGCTCAAGTGGTAGAGCTCTAGCCTTGAGAAAGTCCAAGGACAGTGCTCAGGCCCTGAGCTCAAGCCCAGGACTGGCAAAAAAAAAAAAAAAATACAAAAGATATATGCTTTTTGTGTGCCCTTTAATTGATATGTTTCTTTGTTGTTTCTGTTGTATTCTTTTCAGGAGGAAAGGCTCAAGACAAGCAAAGCAGGAAGATATTGCCATCAAAGTAACACAATTTTAAGGAATTCCACTAACTGACCTCTACTGAAAGAACAACATAGGAAAAAATATCAGGACCATATCTAGACATTCATTCTTTTTTTTTTTGTGGATCATGGTACTTGAACTCAGCCTGGTCTGAGCTCTTCAGCTCCAGGCTACCACCCTACCCTTGAGCCAAGCCCTACTTCCTGTTTTCTAGAGGTTAACTGGAGATAAGAGTCTCAGGTCCTTTGGGGCCCAGGCTGGCTTTGAACCTTGATTCTCAGAGCTCAGCCTCCTGAGTAGCTAGGATTACAGGCATGAGCTATCATGCCCAACTCATTCATTTGTGTGAGTGTGTGTGTACGTGTGTGTGTGTATCACACTGAGTCTGTGATACTTCAGCCACAATCAACAAAGTCAAGGAGTATAGATTGAAACCTCTGAAATCCTAAGACTAAAAATAAAGAACAACAAACATGAAGTTGTTGTCATGACTAAATCTAACTGTGCTGATTAGTTGCCTTCCTCCCATGGAGAAAATTGGAAGGGTTTGGGAAATGTCATCTACAGAATCCCTAGAATGTTATAAAATCAGCTTAATGAGCTACCTGGTGGATAGCCAGAAGACCAGAATCCTAATATAAATGCAAAGGGTCTGCTTATGAGATTTCAGATTAGAAGAAGGATTCTATTGGGAATTTGGGCAGTGGTCATTTGTGTTACAGCCTGGCAAAGAATTCGTCTAATTCCTGACACTCTGGGAGAGGCAGATTTTAAAGGTGATGTTGTCATTAATCTAGTACAGGAAATTTCAAGACACCCCACAATTTAGGCTGTGGCATGGTCGCTGTGGCATGGTCTCTGTGGCATGGTCACAGACTGCTTTTCATCAGGCTTATAATGAAAATCAGGAACAAAATGAAGACAGACTTGAAAAAAATTGACAGAGTGTTAGGACTCCTGTACAGTTGGGACTAAGGAAAGCATGGTTTCTGAAAAGAATACTGCCTCTGTGTCCAAGACGCATTATACTCATAAACTGACATGTTGAAAGCCAGGCTCATGCCTGAAATCCCAGCTGCAAAGGAGGCTGAGAACTGCAGATCACGGTTCAAAGCCACCCCTGACACAAAAGTCCATAGACTCTTATCTCTAATTAACAACCCGAAAACTAGAAGTGGAGCTGTGACTTGAATTATAAAGCACTAGCCTTGAGCTGAAATGCTCAAAGACAGTGCCCAGGCCCAGAATTCAAGCCCCATGACCTACAAAAACAGTTTAAAAAGAAAACTTTGTGCTGCTAAAGTCTACACCAATGGAACTAGAGGAGTGCTATGCACTTACTTTTAAAAATAAACTAGTTTTCACTAAGAAAAAACAAAACAAAACCCTCTGCCTCGTGTACTGACATGATGGTGTGTTTTGCCTCACCCTGGCAGGAAGCCAATAAAAACAAGGGTTATGCCCCAAAACTTCTGCAACTATCTCTCAAAACAAATACTTTGTGCCTTTCATTTGTTTATCTGGTATCTTCTTTTTCACCATGATGGGAACCCCTAACTTACTCTGTATTCTATCATTACATCCCATTCAGTGTGTACATCCCATTCAGTGTGTTTTCCTCGGAAAACCTATGCTTAGTAAAATGACAAAGATTTCAGAAATCTTAGAAAAAAGACATCTACTCAGGGTCAAAAGGCTTGAAGGTATCCAAATGAGCATAATTATAAAGAACCCCCATGTCACATCATAGACAAAACATCGACTGTATGACCAATAAAAGAGTATGGAAAGTTGCATGAGAGAAGTGCCAGGTCACAGCCCGCTCAGACTACCAGCAGACTTTTTAAATCTATATCAGCAGTGCATGCAATGATGTACCTTAAGTCCGGAAAGAAAAGAATTGCTAATCTCAAGCAGTAGAGTGCACAAAGACCCGGTTTGATTCCTCAGTATCACATACATAGAAAAAAGCCAGAAATGGTGCTGTAGCTCAAATGATAAAGCTCTAGCCTTGAGAAAGCCCAAGGACAGTGAGCAGGCCCTGAATTCAATCCCCAGGGCTGGCAAATACATACATACATAAATAAATAAATAAATAAATAAATAAATAAACAAACAAACACAAACTGAAGAAGTCATGACCATGTTTCCAGCACTGTAGAAACCCACACATGAAAGAAAAGAATAAACAACTATGAGACCATAGCAAAGAATATCATGGAAATGTATGTAATCGAAGCATCCAGGAAGAATAAAGCATTACAAGAAAATAAAAGTGACAGGAATTATTACACCCCTTTCAGGAATAATACTGTGTGAGACACAGACCAACAACTTAGATGAAAAGGAAGACTGAAGTTGGGAGAGATGAAGAATGATGAGTGGAATGACATTAATCAAAAGGCATTGTGCTCGTGTGCTGAATCGCCGTCCTTGTGAAGAGCTACTTGACGTTGTGAAACTGAAAAAAAGAAGGCTAAATTGTTGCTGTCTGTAAGAAACACATTACTGGCTAAGACATGAACAGATTAGGTGAAATTATGAAATTACATAATGTAAGCAACTGAATCCCTTAAGAAAGCAAGAAGAACTAGTCACACCCACCAAAACTAACTTCAAACCAAAATTAGACAAAAAAAGGAATTTCTTCATTTTCATAAAGGGAAGAATCAAGAGGATAGATAAATAGATAGATTATATAATCTCTATGTATCATATACATACATATATATTATATAATAGAGGTATATATTCAGGTTCAAATGGCTTATAGTTTCCCAAAGAAACATTAAGCAGAAAAGAATCTCCTATGTGACATAATATATACAGATATATATATATGGAGAGAGAGATAAACTACATAGATAGATAGATAGATAGATAGATAGATAGATAGATAGATAGATAGATCATCTATAATATATTTTACAAGCAGTACCAGGGTACTGGCTGGACGTCTTCATGTAAGAGAATGAACTAACTACATCCCTATCTCAAAAACCAAACAAAACTCAACTCAAAATACTTAAAAGATCTTAGCCCAAGATTAGAAGCATTAAGGAAAAGCTAAGTGAAACATTTCAAGACACAGGTACATGCAATGACTTCCCGAATAGCTAAGGACACAATAGCCAAGAACTGAGACAAGGGATCGCATCAAGTTAAGAAGCTCCCATACAACAATGGAAACAAGTTACTAGAATGAACAGAATGGAGGAGGAGAGAGGAGACCTGGCCTCCTTTGTCCAATGGACAAATTAATATTCAGAATATATAACAAACCCAAACACTAAGCACCAAAGAACTAGACACTAAATGGGAAAAAATGAACAAACAGATACTTTTCAATGAAGAAATGCCAACTGGGATTCAGTATGTGAAAAAATTCTACATTTCTAGCCATCAGGCAATGTATCAAAGACATTCAAGTTGCATCTGGCCCCAGTCAAGTAGCTACTGTTGGCTTTGTTGTTCAGTTAGACCTGAGGACAATGACCTTGACCTGATGGACTACAGTGTGACTCAGCACTACCACTTACTTCTATGAGTATATCCTAAAGAATCGAGTAGCAATTTTACACTAGGTTGATTACAAAAAATGTTTACCTCAAAGTCCACCACCCACCAAGGTTCACTGCAACTGCACCGGACTCAATAGATCTTTTCTTTTCAAAAAGTAAATCTTTAACAGATTTCATCACATAAAGTAGTCACAAAAACAAAACCTTGTTTTTTTCTTTGTAACTCTAAAGTGAAAAGTCACTTCCCTAACTCCAAAACTGTCTAGGGAAACAAGATCCTGAATCTGTTGGGCTACCTGTGAAATTGTGGGGCCAGGATCAAACACTGTTCCTGAGCCTCAAAGAAGAGAAACTTCTTTTTCCTCAGTCTTATCTTCCCACATTTTGCCTCCCCTTAGAAACAGTCATTCATATTCAATGGCCTGTCGTGACCTTCTGGATCAAGTTGGCAGCCTGGGAAGATTCCAGGTCCTGTAGAGAGTGTTTCTCATGACCTGTTGTTTCTTGGCATTTTCTCAGATTCTGTTAGAGAACTTCAGGCCACCACCCCTGAGCACCGCTGCTGGGTGCACGTCCTCGACAACGACACCGTGTCTGACAATGGCACTGGCATCCTCAGCCAACAGGACCTGCTGAGAATCTCCATCCCGCTGGACTCCAACCTCAGGCCAGAGAGGTGCCGCCGCTTCGTCCACCCCCAGTGGCAGCTCCTCCAGATGAATAAGACCTCGGGGAACAGGGACGGCTGGGTGTATGACCACAGCTCTTTCCTTTCCTCCACCGTGACCACGGTAGGAAGCTTCATTTTTCTCTTGCCAGGTCAGTTGTTGAGAAATTACACAAGTAATAAACACACTTCAAATCTTTCAGCACAGTGTAGATGCTTATTTTTTATTCTTGTACTTCTATATTAAATACCAGACAGTGAGATATTTAACAAGTCTGATAAATTCTTGGATGAGGCCCTAATCACATAGCACTCTCATTCTTCAGAGAAATATAACTTAAATAATTTGTTCATAGGCTTTGATAGAAAGATTACATGAAGCCAATAATAAACCTTGGTTTAAAATTAGAAATATCAAGGATGATATTTCTAGTTTCTGACTGTCAAAACTTCAGAGGGAGAAGAAGGATTTTTTTTTTGCCAGTCCTGGGATTTGAGCACTGTCTTTTGTCTTTTTCCTTAAGGCTAGTGCTCTGCCACTTGAGCCATAGCACCACTCCCGGCTTTTCTATGTATGTGGTACCAAGGAATTGAACCTGAGTCTTCGTACATGCTAGGCAAGCACTCTACCACTAGGCCAAACTCCCAGACCAAGAAGGATTTTTTTTTCCCAGTCCTGGTTTTGAGCTCAGGGCCTGAGCACTGTCCTTGAGCTTTCTCTAGCCTAGAGCTCCACCACTTGAACCACAGCACCACTTCCAGCTTTTTCTATGTACAAGGTACCAAGGAATTGAACCTGGGTCTTCATGCATGCTAGGTAAGCGTTCTACCACTAGGCCAAACTCCAGGCTCATGATTTGTAGATTTTTAAACTCTTCATATGGTGGCCATGTATGACCACATTTGAAAACTCCCCATTGGGAGTTAAGTGACCATCTACCTGGCACTGGTTTTCAATGCCTGTAATCCTATCTACTCAGGCTTGCAGTTCAAGACCAACAAGGCAGAAAGGTTCACAAGGCTCTATCTGAATCAATAACCAGCTTAAAAATAATCCACAGAGCTAGATGTGTGACTCAAGTAATAGAACACGAGCCTAGCAAGCAAACCCTGGTACCACTGAGGTAGAAATCAGATAATGGTGGAAAGGGAAGCTGCAGAAGAAGGTAGAAGCCAGATATAATGGGACTCCCAGGTTTATGAAATTCCTAGGGTATGTTTAGAGCTTTTGATCAGGTACGCTGAAGGGTCAGAAACTGTCCTGTGTTGCTTTCTGGCTCTTTCAGTGGGACCTGGCACGTAACTCTCAGTCACTGACTTCATTGCCTAAATTCCTACTGATGGCTGGACTGCTAACAGGAAACATACTCTGTGGCCATTTATCAGACAAGTGAGTGTATCTCTCTCTGAGTGGGTATTTGCACCAGCCTGTGAGTGACTTGTTCATTTCCTGGGAGCTGTTGCCAATTATCCTTCCATGGCAGTGTGTACCTTTGCCTTTGAGGAATGACAAACACATGGAAATATTCATGGCCAGAGCCATGAGGGCTATTTTCAGATGACTGAGTCATATGTTGTTGGGAGCCAGAGTGTGGAGTCAGACTGTCCCTTGAATCTGCATCACTGAGTCAGATAACCACACAAAGAAGTGAGCTGCCATGTGTGACGCCATGCCTCTAAATTTTGAGCTATACTGTCAGTATTGTGAACTTCCTGACTTTATTGAGTTATTGCTTTATCTTTCTGTTGAGACTTGATTACCATTTGGTACAAATGTGTTATTGCTTTATCACCTCTGCTTAATTGATCTGAGACCTGATTACCATTTGGTGCTAATGTATCCCTGGAAGTTCCCTGGTTTCAAGAAAGTATACAAGACTGAATCTAAAAATAAATGGAGCTACGGTCTTAAGCTCACAGCCTTCTTGGGCTACTGATTGGGCTGTAGTCCTCCTGACCCCATCTGTTTGCCTCTTGTCTATTTCTTTTCTCAGTCTTCACCCCCCAAGTCAAGAATCCCGGTTCACTGCCTGCTGGCTCCAGCAAGTGGCACCCGAACAGGGACCCTGAAAACCTGGGCCGAGATAGAAGACCCCCGCAGTGGAGAGTCTCATAAGAGACTGTGAGAGCGGGTGAATGTATACTTGGGAGTAAATAATAATGGGAGAAGGTAATAGCCGAAGGCTTTATGTGCAGGCCCTGAGAGGAACACTCCAAGCCTGAGAAAAGTGGGTAGGGCAGGGGCAGCTTGAGTGCTTCCTACAGTTTATTGAGGAAGTGTGCAGGGGTTTCCAGAGGAGGGGACCCTAAATTTAGAAACCAGGCAAAGGGTAGGGAAAGGAATTCAGGATCATTATGGTGTAAATGGCCCTGAAAAGACCCCTGCAGATGCTCTTACCCTGTGGAATTTAGTAAAAGATTGTTTAGATTTTCGACATGAGAATGCCAAACTTGATCTTGAATTAAAGAAACTTTCTGAGGAAAAACCAGAGGCTGGGGCATATGCCGCAGCCCGAGTTTAAATGAGATTGTAAAAAGGAAACAACAGCCAGTAGATATTGAGCATAAGAATTCAGATTTGGATAACAAGGAGGAAAGTTATGATGAGCTGTCGGAGGACTGGCTGGCTATGGTGGAGGAGATGCTTAAAGAAATTTAACACAAACTATTTAAGATGGGGATAGAGCAGAGAGCCCCCCCCCCCAAACGTAGGAAATAAATATGACCCTCCGGCCACTGTCTTGGCAGGTTTTGATCCCTATCCCCCATCCCCCACCCCCACTGCCTCCAGTTATTGCAGCCTTACATCCCCACACCCCTTCTCAACCTTTATGCATGCCTAAAGGTCCTAGCAATAAGTTTCTCCCAACAGGCACAACAACCAGGCACAGTGCACTGCAACTAAGCCTGGCTCAGGCTGCTGAAAAGGGAGGAAGATGTTTCAGGGTTTCTATTCTTCCCCATTTTAATTGATCAAGACCAACAGAAACACCACCAACCATTCCTTTTAAACAAATACAGGACTTAAAGAGTGCCTGCTCCCAATATGGACCAACTGCCCCCTTTACTCAAGTAGTATTGGAGGCCATGTGGAGGAATCACAGACTATATTAGAGTGTGTGCTGACATAGGACCCTCCCATACACAAGGCCTCACATTAGCCGCTGCTCTTCAAGGAAAGACTGTTACTGAATTTCTGAAATATAGGGGCCAGCAGCATCCTCAGGCTACTGGACCCCCAGGGAGTTGCTTTTCTTGTGGACGTATGGGACATCATGTGGCGCAATGCCCACATCAGGCCAGGCTAGGGAAAACTCAAGCTGGCAAATGTCCACGTTGTGGTAAAGGAAAGCACTGGGCTAGAGATTGCAAGTCAGTAACAGACAGCAATGGCCACCCGTTTTCAGGAAACTGGAAAAGGGGCCAGCCCCTGGCCCCGCAAAATTATGGGGCAGTCCCTCCCTCTTCTCGGCCACAAGCTTATCCTCTAACAGCTCTCCAAAATCAGTCTCCCACCTCTTCCGTGCCACCCCAGGCAGTGCAGGATTGGACCTCTGTTCCTCCACCTACACAGTATTGACCCCAGAGATGGGGATACAAGCTCTCCCCACCGGGGTCTTTGGCCCCCTCCCCCCAGGAGCGGTTGTATTGCTGCTAGGGCATAGCAGCTTGGCCCTTAAAGACATACAAATTATACCTGGCATAATCGACCAGGACTATACTGGCGAAATCAAGGTCATGGCCTCTGCTCCAAGGCATGTGATAGCAATCCCAGCAGGACAAAGAATTGCACAACTAGTGCTAGTGCCTTTACTACCCATGGGGACTGCTAATTCCTCTGCCCCATGTGGACAAAGAGGATTTGGATCCTCTGATCTCTATTGGGTGCAAAGCATAAAACAAGAGAGGCCTGAGATGACTATATTTATATAAGAACAGCCCTTTAAAGGAGTATTAGACACAGGAGCAGATGTGTCTGTGATATCTAAGAAGCACTGGCCAGCCCAATGGCCCCTGACAACCTCTATGACTTCCCTACAGGGGATGGGGTATGCAACTGACCCACAGCAGAGCAGTGCGATCCTTGTTTGGAGAGATGAGGACGGGCACTCTGGTCATTTTCAACCATTTGTCCTGGATCATTTGCCAATTAATTTATGGGGTCGTGATATCATGGAAAAAATGGGAGTGTATATGTTTAGTCCTAGGGCTGCGGTCACTAAGCAGTTACTTGATCAAGGCCTCCTCCCTTCCGGGGGACTGGGCCGAGCAGCACAGAGAGGGCCAGAGCCGCTCCAACCCCAGTCTCGCCCACCGAGACAGGGATTAGGGTATTTTTAACGGGGGCTGCTGTTTGTCCTGCCCCTCACGCCAGTCCCATAAATTGGCTCTCTGAGGAACCGGTGTGGGTGGAGCAGTGGCCCCTCCCCCTAGAAAAGATCATTGCAGCTCAACAGCTGATGCAGGAACAGCTGGATTTGGGGCACCTAACCCCTTCCAACTCTCCATGGAATTCTCCAATTTTTGTCGTAAAGAAAAAAATCAGGTAAATGGAGGCTGTTACAAGATCTAAAAAAAGTAAATGCAACTATGGAACTGATGGGGGCATTACAGCCCGGCTTGCCTTCCCCCATGGCAATCCCAAAGGATATTCATAAAATTATTATAGATTTAAAAGATTGCTTCTATACTATACCTCTGGCACCTCAAGACTGTAAGCGTTTTGCCTTCAGCGTCCCCTTCGTTAATTTTAAAGAACCCATGAAACGGTATCATTGGCTTGTGCTCCCACAGGGCATGGCAAATAGCCCAACTTTATGTCAAAGTTTTGTAGCCAGAGCCATTTCTTCTGTTTATATTGTTCATTATATAGATGATATTTTGTTGGCTTATTCTGACCCTATTGTCGTGCAACAAGCTTTTGGACAACTAAAGCAAAATCTGAGCCTTTTTGGCCTCATAATAGCAGCTGAAAAGGTTCAGGAACCCCCCCCCACCCCGTTTATATATTTGGGCCATATATTGGGCCCTCACTATTTTAAAAGTCAACAAATACACTTAAAAACTTCACACTTAAGTACTCTGCATGATTTTCAATAATTCTTGGGAGATGTAAACTGGCTCTGGCCTTATCTAAAACTATCTGCTGCAGAGTTGAAACCCCTCTTTGAGCTCTTGAAGGGAAATACAGACCCTACATCCTCACGCCATTTGACTCCTGGCGCCAGGAGGGCCATTCAAATGGTAGAGGGGGCACTTTCCCAGCAGCATATAAACTATTGTGATTATTCATTACCCTGGGGAGCTTACATTTTATCTACTTCTTACTCCCTAACTGCTATATTGTGGCAGAATGGCCCTCTTTCATGGCTCTCTCTGCCATCAACACCTAGCAAAGTATTGACTCCTTATTATGAATTAGTAGCCGCTCTAGTGCACACACGCACTGCAAATATTTAGGCCAGGAACCTCCTTTTATTTGTGTTCCTTATAATTTACAACAACAAGTTGCTATTCGCCCATGGTGATTCTTGGACTATTGCTTGGGCTAATTATACAGGAAAAAATTTGCATCACTACCCATCTAACAAACTTCTCCAATTTGCTGCATCCCATACGTTTCTTTTTCCCTCCATAGTACAGGCCTCACCTTTGCCTTCTGCCGCATTAGTTTTTACCATTAATGGAAAAACTCAATCTTGGTCTACAGGTTTTTCCTCTGCCCAAAAAGTGGAATTAGAGGCTGTTTTACAGGCACTTGTCCTATTACAAGGTGAGCCCTTTAACTTATACTCAGATAGCCAATATGTAATTCATGCTCTTCAAGGCATAGAAACTGTTCCTTTTATTGGAACTACTAACTCCAACATTCAGACCCAATTCTGCCGAGTACAGACTGCTTTGTTCCCGTAATCACCCCTGTTTTGGCTTTGTTCAAGCTCACACTAACTTTCCTGGCCCTTTGAGTGGGGGCAATGCGGTTGCTGATTCCGCCACCAGAGTTTATTTAACCCAGATTAAACTTACAAAGCAGTCACATGCCATCCATCTCAAAATAGTAGAGCCTTGCACCGGCAGTTTAAATTATCTCGAGAAGAAGCACGATAAATAGTTAAAACTTGCTCCAACTGTGTCCCTTTCTCACCAGCCCCCCATACAGGTGTAAATCCATGGGGTCTGCTATCTAATCGCATGTTGCAGATGGATATCACACACATTCCTTCATTTGGCCAGTTAAAATATGTTCATGTTCCAGTAGACACCTATTCTAATTTCATCTTGACCACCCCCCTTGCTGGGGAAGCTACTACATTGTATTTCCCACTGCCTTCGCTGTTTTGCTGTAATGGGGATTCCCTCACAAATTAAAACAGATAATGGCCCTGGTTATGTAGATCGCACATTTCACTCCTTTTGCCAATCTTATAACATCACTCATATTACAGGCATTCCTTACAATCCTCAGGTCAGGGTACTGTGGAGTGAGCTAATGGATTATTAAAACATCAAATTTTTAAAATAAAGAAGGGGGAGTTGTATCCTGCTACCCCTGTGAATATACTTAATCATGCTCTATTTGTTTTAATTTTTTTAAATTTGGACTCAAATAATTTATCTGCGGCTCAACAATTTTGGAAAAAAAGAGCAACGTACTTTTGCCCTAGTAAAGTGGAAGGATCCCCTAACCAGTGCTTGGCACGGACCCGATCCAGTTCTGACATGGGGTCGAGGACATGTATGTGTTTTTTTCTCAGGAAGAAAATGACGCCTGCTGGCTGCCTGAACGCTGTGTTCAGATTGTGGAGAGTGATGGTGGCCATCCAAGCAGTGACTCACTGGGCCGACATCCCCCACCCTCCAGTGGTGCATCCAGAGGGACCTGAGTTATTCGTGCATGTCGACTGATCAGCATATGGGACTTCTCCTGAGCCACTTATTCAACATATTCAAACGGGTAGCTTCTCTGCTTCTGGGGTCAGCACCCCACTGTGATTCAAACTTCAGGACAATGACTCTATCCCAGGATGTGCTGAGATGCAGTCTATCAATCACTGGATATGAATGCCAGATCAAAAGCAACCTTATACACTGAGAATGACCACCCTGCCAGCAGGAAGTCCCCTTTCTGCCAGTTGAACCCTTGTTATATGATTCCCCGGTGTGCCAATACAACTCAAGTGGTGGAATCCACAGGCGGACTCCACCCTATGAAGTGCAGACATGATCAACCTTTTATTACCAATATTACTGGGACTTCCTCACAGCTACTAGGCTGGTCAGGGGCCAACTCTACCCAGCGTTTTAATCCTGGACTGTGGTGGATGAATGGTCGTCCTCAACATCAAGCATGGATGGTTGCAGCGGCCCTTGGTAATATAACCTGGCCCAGCTCCGCTGACCAAAAGAACATTATGAGCTGTGTTTCTCCTCCTTTTGCTCTTATGTATGGGCCTTTTAACGTATCCATTGATTCTACACAATTTAATGTAACATGTGATAATTGTTCTTTTACAAATTGTATATATAGTGGATTAGTTACCTCTGTTATTATTGTTAAACAACCACCTTTTATTATGTTACCTGTGAATGAATATGTCTAGACCCTGGCGTAAAGATTCTGGTATCTTAGTTTTACAACAATTGAAAGACCTAATGCGCCCTAGGGGGTTTATTGGATTAATAGTAGCAGGTATTCTAGCTTTTATTTCCTTAGCAGCTACTGCTGCAGCTGCCACTGTTGCTTTGACACAGGTACTCACACTGCCCAATATGTGAACCACTTAGCCCATAACACTACCAAGGCTTTGCAACTGCAGGGCAGGGTGGATGATAAAGTGGAACAAAGACTTGAGGCATTATATGAGACTGTAATCCTCCTTGGGGAACGGGTTCACACGCTGCACTCTTCAAAGAGTCCATTGCCATGCTGGGTTTGATTTCATTTGTATTACACCTCACTTATATAATGGATCCGCCTATTCCTGGGATCATATGGTAGCCCACTTAAATGGAATTTGGCATCATACAAACTTATCTCTGGATTTGTTTCAGCTTCATAGACAAATCATTGGGCTTGAGCAGGCGCCGTCACTTGACACTGAGATAACATAGACCGCCAAGGAGTTGTTTTAGCAGTCTCAGCACTATGTTCCCTCCTTGAACAACTTAAAAGGCTTACTGATGACCTTTGTTGGTCCAGGAATGTTGCTTATAACAATAATTATTTGCCTACCTTGTGTGGCAAAGATCTTGCAAAATTCATTACTAAACCTTGCAGGTAAACTCCACAAAATCAAGCTCCAAATGAATGAGTTCCCCCACCACCACCCCGGCCCGAGAGAATTGCAGCCAGGGACGGGTAAGCGGGGATGCGCTCTGACGAACCTAAGACAGGGCCTTCAGCTGGATCTGAAGAAGTTCCCCATGACAGGTAAGGCAGAGTCAGCGATCCACCCAACCTAAGACAGGTGGGTTCACTTCTTTTAAAATAAAGACGGGGGAGATGTTGGGAGCCACAGTATGGAGTCAGACTGTCCCTTGAATCTGCATCACTGAGTCAGATAACCACACAAAGAAGTGAGCTGTCATGTGTGACGCCATGCCTCTAAATTTTGAGCTATACTGTCAGTATTGTGAACTTCCTGACTTTATTGAGTTATTGCTTTATCTTTCTGTTGAGACTTGATTACCATTTGGTACAAATGTGTTATTGCTTTATCACCTTCTGCTTAATTGATCTGAGACCTGATTACCATTTGGTGCTAATGTAACCCCTGGAAGTTCCCTGGTTTCAAGAATGGTGGACACTGAAGGGAGCATCAGGCACACACCGAGGACAAGACTGGTGACTATTATTTCTGTCCAGTGGGACAGACAGACATTGAAGAGGCATACGAATTGGGTAAAATGTGAACACAATTTGGTCACAAAGCAATATAACCAGGAGACAAGAGAGAAGAAAAGAGTATGTATGTAGGCTTGTTTGTCTTGCTCAAAAGAAAATGCCAGCAGGCACTTGTGGCTCACACCTGTAAGCCTAGCTGATCAGGAGGCTGAAATCTGAGAATGGTGGTTCAAAAGCCAGCCCAGACAAGAAAGTCCATGAGATTCTTATCTCCAGTGAACCAGAAAACTGGGAGGATCTGTGTCTCAAAACAGTAGAGCATTAGCCTTGAGCAAAAAAGTTCAAGGACAGTGCCCAGGCTCAGAGTTCAAGCCCCAGGATCAACTGTTAAAAAAAAGTCCCTTCCTGTGGTCAATTTTTTTGGGGGGGTGAGTCATGGGGCTTGAACTCAACCTGGGTGCTGTCCATGAGCTCTTCAGCTCAAGGCTACCATCCTACCCTTGAGATAAGCCCCATTTCCCGTTTTCTAGAGTTTAATTAAAGAATCTCAGGCCCATTTGTGCCCTGGCTGTGAACCTTCATCCTCAAATCTCAGCCTCCTGAGTAGCTAGGATTACAGGCGTGAGCCACCACACCCGGCTTCATTTATTTTTGCCAGTCCTGGGGCCTGAGCTCAGGGCCTGAACACTGTCCTTGGGCTTTCTCAAGGCTAGAGCTCTACCACTTGACCCACAGAACCACTTTCAGCTTTTTCTATGTATGTGGTTCCGAGGACTCAAACCTAGGTCTTCATGCATGCTAGGCAAGCACTCTACTACTAGGTCAAACTCCCAGCCCCCTGTGGTCATTCTTCACACCCCATCATGACAATGTGTGGCCCACAGGGAGAAATAATCACTTCAAGAAGGGAATTGGGGGATTAAATAAAATTTCAAGTCATTAATTTCTGAGTGTTGAATTAACCAGACATATTGCCCATGTCTGTTTACAGGATCACAGAAAACACCTAGCCATTTTTTTTTCCACACAGCAGCATACCCAGAAGATGGAAGATATTTTACCCAAATGTTTAAGTGCCAGAATCTAATAAAGCATTAAGATCTTAGATTGTTCACCATACACAGAGGGCACACTGTCATAACTACACAGTCAGAAGCTGCTTCTGAATTACTTTGCACAAAATTTCCAATTTAAGCATATTTTCCCTTATCTGTGGAAGATAGTCCTAAATGATAGAACTAGATACATGTTCATAGACATGTATATATACATGTCTATGAACATGTATCTACACATAATATATACACAGAAGTATACCCTAATATATGGATATATAGATATATACACATCTACATGGATACACGTGTGTATATATGTATATTTACACACACCTATACATATATAGAACATGCTCATAATTGTGGACTATTTGAGGGCATTAGCATGGTGAGGAAGGTGAAGAGGAATAGTAAAGTAAATAAAATAAAATACGTATTGGTATTTTGTGTGAAGCTGTTGAACTAGAGGGTAAAGGAGAGAAGACAGAGGACAGAGGAGTCATGAGGTTGACAGATACAAGTTTGAAATACCGTGAGGGAACGTCTTTGAGCAACCAATAGACACTCAGAACGCAATGAGAGGAATGTAGATCCGTGGCTTAGGGTGGGCACGGTGGGAAGAGGCTGAGGGATGAAGGAGAGGGAGTGTGTTTGAAGCTCGTTCTGTATACATGCATGAGAATGGGGCAGTGAGGCCTCTTGAGTTGTTTGAAGAAGTGGGGTGTTGAGTGTGATGACGTGAGCATGGTTGGTGGCACACAATGCATGCTGGAAAGTGACAGTGAAGCCCTTGTGTGGAACTAATGTATGCTGATAAAAATGGGAAAATTAAGGGCTGGAAGTTTGGCCTAGTGGTAGAGTGCTTGCCTAGCATACACGAAGACCTGGGTTTGATTCCTGGGTACCACATGCATAGAAAAAGCCGGAAGCAATGCTGTGGCTTAAGTGGTAGAGCGGTAGTCTTGAGAAAGTCCAAGGACAGTGCTCAGGGCCCGAGTTCAAGCCCCAGGACTGGCAAAAAAAAAAAAAGAAAAGAAAAGAAAAGAAAGGCTAAAGTTATGCCAGCGGTGGCAGCAAGCACATGCCTTCTGGCTGCGTGACAGGAATGATGTTAAGTGAAACATGCCACACGATGTCACACTCTCACACGAAATCTAAAAATTCTGATTTCATGGGGGTAGAATACACTGGTAGTTGTTGCCAAAGCCTGGGGTCCAGAAGGTAGTGGTTGCCAAAGCCTGGGGTCCAGAAGGTAGTGGGAGAGTGCTGGAGAGAACTTGGTCAAAGGATGCATAATTAGAGTGAGATAGGAAGAATACGTCCCAAAAGGGCCACTGTGGTCATGTGACCTTCGCCCATGGTAACTCCCTGTTGTCTTAGAATATAAAAGGAACATGAAAAGCATATGGGAGGTGATGAATTCGATAATCAGCTAGATTTGACCTGTGTGTGTGTGTGTGTGTGTGTGTGTGTGTGTGTGTGTGTGTGTGTGTGTGTGTGCGTGCGCGTGTCTATGTGTGTGTGTCAGGTTAAGTCCTCCCTCTGCCTCATAAGCACTGCTGTCCATCCCGCTCACCTCCATGGTTAGTGTGTCTTTATAATTCTTCACTCTATTTATGCGCGCAGCTCTCTGCAGCTCCTGTAAGCCTTCCTGGGGTCTGTTGGTCAGAATCAGCCACCGCGCAGACTCTGCCAGCCACCTGATCAAAGACGACGATGGAAGTGCAGCCAACCTCACACTCTCCTGCCCACTCCACCTTTAACCCTCGGATTTCATTCCGCTTTAATATCATACCCATCACATTCCCAGTTACATCAAGAAATATCATTTTATGTTGTCTATTACCATAACTAGGAAATGGGAAATAACCTTTCTCCACAGTCCTGGAAACCAGATCCACAATGGTCTTGGCTCCTATGTGAGTTGGATAACAATGAAGTATGGAGATCAGAGTCCTGGAGTCTGAAGGACATATACTGGTCTAGACCTTTACCCACTGCTGTTTCTAGCAGTTGTGATGGAAACTGGCGACACAAGCAAGTGCGTTTTCCTGTTCCTGTGATGCGATAGAGAGGTCACAAAGTTGGCAGATTTGTCATGAGGATTAAATACATACTAGATTACTGATTCTATCAACGGTGCATTGTTTGTCCAAATTCAACTCACTATATTATATCTGTAACTGTTTCTCTGGAAGGTGTTTTGTTTTTTCTTGTGACTTGTGGGGAGTGAACTCAGGGCTGGGTGCTGTCCCTGATCTCTTCTACTCAAGGCTAGTTCTCTTTGAGCCACACAGCTCCACTTCTTTTTTTCTGATGGTTCATTGGAAATCAGGGTCTCATGGATTTCCTTGCCTGGGCTGACACTGAATTGCAATCCTGAGATCTCAGCTCCCTGAGTAGCTAGGATTACAGGTGTCTGCCACCAGTGCCTGGCTTTCTGAAAGTTATTTCTAAGCAATGACTTGATCTCATTGAAGTATAATATATTCCTTCTTGAGGAACAGAAGGGAGGATCTATGCAATAAATGATGCAAACTGTCCAGTTTGACTCGTTCTATTATGGTCAGTCTTGGGGCTTGAACTCGTGGCCTGTTCCTGAGCTTCTTTTGCTCCATGAAGGAGGATCTGGAGGCTGCACAGATGAAACCTGCTCTGAGTGATTTGTTCTACAACCTCAACCTGTGCAAACAGATGTGTCTCCTGAGCTTTAAAAGGTGGGCCTGGCGCAGTTCCTATGAAAACAGCAGCGGGGAAGTAACTCTATGTCTCACTTCAAAGGGTACAGCGTGTAGGGTGACTGGGAAATAAAAGGTAAGGAAGGCAGCTGCACAGTCGCTTGGGTTAGCAGTGCTGAGAGTTTGGAAGCACTGACACAGAAGTCACTATGCTGAGTTCTCTGGATCACCAGCCATTGATTCTAAGAACTATGATGAGAGCTTTAGGGTCGGAGTCAACTGTGATGAAGGTAAAATAGCAAAGAGAAAGTAAGGATGGCTCAACAAATGCCTACAAATATAAATAACCATCAATAGGACCAAAATCAGATCAAATGTGCCCTCCACAATACCTGTTTTCCTCCCTCAAAACAATCAAACCATAACAATGCGAAGCTCATTATCATATAACCATGTGTGACAAACTTAAAGAGTATCACTACTTCCAGCTTTTTGGTAGTTAGCTGGAGATTAGAGTCTCACAGACTTTCCTGCCTGGACTGGCTTAGGACAGTGATCCTCAGATCTCTGCCTCCTGCCAATCTAGGATTACAGGGGTGAGCCACCAGCTCCCAGGATCCATTTCTATTTTAACAGAAACAACTAGCTCTCAGGACTAATGCTATGATCAGCTGTATAACTCTAAACTTCTTTCCTCTCTGTTCATGCCAGATTTGCAATATATGTGTCCCTTTTTGGCCTGTTTCTCAACCTCCAGCACCTGGGGAGGAATATTTTCCTCCTGCAGATTGTCTCTGAGGTACTGAACTTACCAGCCAATTATGCAGCAATCCTTGCACTGAATCACCTGGGCCATAGAATAAGTCAAAACCTTTTCATGTCCTTAGCGGGGATTTCCATTCTGGCCAATATCTTTGTGCCTCAAGGTAAGGAAAACACACAAGGTGATAAAGGAAAAAGCTCCCCCTTTCTCTCTGATCACCTCGATAAGAAGCAGGACTCAGCACCAGTGGCTCACACCTGTACTCCTAGCTCCTCACGAAGCTGAGATCTGAGGATGATAGAGGTTTGAAGTCAACTGGAGTAGATAGGTCCATGAGACTCTAAAAACCCAGATGTGCCACTGTAGCTAAAGTGGTAGAGTACTTGCCTTGAGCAACAGAAGCTCGGGGACAATGCCCAGGCCCAGAGTTTAAGCTCCAAGACAGGCAAAAAAAAAAAAAAAAAAAAAGAAAAAAGAAAAAAAATTTATTTTATAAAGTTCTGAATCCTCCATCTTTGTCACACCTCAGAGCCTCAGATACAATTATTCCAAACCATTGATTTACCATTCTCAAAATCCACAGGTAAGTCACATGTCCCAGCTTATTAGTTACTGCAGGAACTCTGCTTCTGTAATAGCTTCTCTACCATGTATTTTATACTTGCACCCACCTCTGATAAGGATGATGAGAAGGCAGTGCCCGACTCTCCCCGGATCTTCCTCTCTCCAGAAATGCTGACCCTCCACCTGATTCTGTCAGCTCTGCTTCTTTGTTCTCTCGCCTATGCAAATGAACTACTCCCCACTGTAATCAGGTACAAAACTCATGTGTTTCCTGTTAGGATCAAACAGCTCTTTCTCAGATGAGAGAAAACCAGGACTGGGTAGTTAACAAAAGCAAATGATGATGATGATGATGATTACCATTATTATCATAAAGGTGATGTGGAGAGAGTGTACTAAGTCAGGTTAAGAGTGCATTTCTTTTTGGACTATGTCACCCCTTCTCTTGCTCTCTCCCAGTTTACCCTCCCATCCCCACCCACAAGTTACACAGTTCATTTTCAATATAGTATCTAGTGAGGAGTACCGCTGCTAAATTTGTTCACCTTGTGCCTCCCATAATTGTGATTTATTTTTTTTAAATATATCCCATTTTCCAAATGCTCACTTTTCTGGTGCTATAGTAAGTCTGTTGATGTACTACGATACACACCTCATATCATCTTACAAGTCATTAATAAAGTAGGGGCTAGGAGTAATATAGTACTTTTAAGTGACAATTTTCAGCCAGGTGCTGGTGACTCATAGCTGTAATCCTAGCTACTCAGGAGGCTGAAATATGAGAATATGGCTCAAAACAAGCCTGGGCAGGAAAAACCATGAGACTCTCACCTCCAATTAACTACTAAATAAACCACAGGGGAGTTGTAATTCAAGTGGTAGAGTATTAAACTTGAGCAAAAAGCTCAAAAATAGCACCCAGTACTTGAGTTCAAGGCCCAGTACCAGCACAAAAAAAGGGAAAAAAAAAAGGAAGGAAGGAAGGAAGGAAGGAGGAGGAGGAGGAGGAAGAGAGGACTCAATATTCTGTGAACTTGAGAAAATATGCTAGCAAATAAGGAAGCATATTTCAAATGCACAACTGTTCTAAACAATTTTTTTTTTTTGGTCCTCTTTCATGGGGCTTGAACTCTGGGCCTGGGCACTGTCCTTGAGCTCTCCGGCTCAAAGCTAGCACTCTACCAGTTGAGCCACAACTCCACTTTGGACTTTCCTGCCCAAGCTGGCTTTTAACAGAAGAAGCTTCTTGAGTAGCTAGGATTACAGACATATACCACATGTGTCTGACTTGTTTCAGGGCCTCAGCCTCGGGACTCATCGGGGTTAATGGGAGAGCTGGGGCGGCCCTGGCTCCCCTCTTGATGCTGCTGACAGTATATTCTGCATCCCTGCCCTGGTTAATCTATGACTCGTTCTCCATCCTGGCTAGGCTTATGGTCTCCCTCCCTCCTGAGACCAGGAACCAACCTCTGCCTGACTTCATCCAAGACATAGAAAATAAGTGAGTAAAGCCCCTAGTTGCCCCTAAAGAAGTTGTGTGCTAATGCTCTGTGGTGAGAAGGCAAAAAGGAACCTGCAGCCACAGTCTCCCAGGCAGGCCCCAAGCCAGGCTCTCCCCAGCACTCGATACTTTGCCATAGCCTCATCCTTTTTGAACAAGGACCTCACGTATACCCAGAGGTCCACACAGCCTTGCCAGTAAGTCTAGGGATAAACAGGAGGAAATTAGGTCTCCTCTGTCCTGCCTGCCCTAGTGTGACACACACAAACTGTGGGGTATTTAATAAACTTTCACAAATACCAATGTCACGCTCAGCCCCCAGACCCCTGCACCAGTCCGCCCAGCAAACCCATGGTACTGCCAGGTTGTGAAGGTCTGAGAAGCGTCCTGGGATCTCAAGAATCCGGGGACAGGATCCAAACCCTTCCCACAAATGACAGCATGTCTCAGAAGGTGTGTGCTGCCTTCTAGAATGAAAACTGAAGGGGGGCGCAAAAGGGGGGAGGTGTAGTAAATAAACTGATTTTTAAGCTAATAGTGGGAAAGGATTCTGAAAAATTTCTACATCATTTCCTTTTCCAAAGGGCCCTTTGGCCAATGTCCTAGAATCCAGACATAAGAATGAAAAGCAGTAAAGCTGCCATTCCTAATCCTGACCTGTGGGTTATCTTTTCCTGAGTCTTCCTGGCAGAACCCACAGCTTTAACCCAAGCTGGTGGTGTTCTTCAGACTCTAAATTCTGCATGCGTGCATGTATGTTTTCTGTGAATTTTCATGATTGTATTTATTGCTTTGTTAATTTCTTTGTGTTTGCCCCAGGACACAAGTCTCCAGAGAAGCAAAACAGAAAGATGCTTTCATCAAGGTGACACAGTTTTAACCAGTTCCAAAAACAAGCTGCTGATATACATAAATAACAAATAGAATCTTACATAGAGATTGGTAAAGTCTAAAAAACTAATAGATAAAATATATAATGGAAAAGTGGACATTATATATTTCTGATTGGGATACTAATTACTACATGTAAAATCCCTATGAATAAAGCCAGGTGCTAGTGGCTTTTGCCTGTAATCCTAGCTACTCAGGAGCTGAGATCTGAGGATCCTAGTTCTAAGCCAGACCAGGAAGGAAAGTCCATGATACCCTTTTTCAAAAAAGAAAAAAAGCTGGAAGTAGAGCGGTGGCATAAATAGTAGAGTGCTGATTTTGAGCAAAATAAAAGCTCAGGGACAGCACCCAGGCCCTGAGCACAAGCCCCAGGATTGGCAAAAAATAAAAAATGTCTAAAAAACCTAGGAACCTACTGCCATCTCATGTCATTCTCAACAAAGAAGTTGCCACAAACATACACAGGAGAAAGTACATTCTGTAATGTGATAAAACTAGATCTTCACCTGTAAAAGAGTAGCATTAAATCCTATCTCTACCTCATTCAAAAAATCAACTAAAGGGCCAGGCATGGTGGGTCCTAGCTACTCAGGAGCCTGAGATCTGAGGATGAAGGTTCAAAGCCAGCCCAGGCACTAAAGACCGTGAAACTCCAATTAACCACTAGAAAAATGGAAGTGCCACTGTGGCTCCAGGGGTAGGGCGGTAGCCTTGAGCTGAAGAGCTCAGAGACAGTGCCCAGGTCCAGAGTTCAAGCCCCACAAACAACCAAAAAAAAAAAAATCAACTAAAGGGACAAGAGAGTGTGGTCTAGTGGTAGAGTGCTCACCTAGAAAGCACAAAGCCCTGGGTTTGATTCCTTGGTACCACATACATACAAAAATGCCAGAAGTGGTGCTCAGGCTCAAGTGGTGGAGCTCTAGCCTTGAGGAAGTCCAAGGACAGTGCTCAGGCCCTGAGCTCAAGCCCAGGACTGGCAAAAAAAAAAAAAAATACACTGTAGCCAGGTGCTTGTGACTCACGCCTGTAATCCTAACTACTCAGGAGGCTGAGATTCAAGGATCACGGTTCAAAGGCAGCCTGGGCAAGAAATTCCATGAGACTCTTTTCTCCAATAAACTACTCAAAGAAAAAAAAAAGCTAGAAATGGAGCTGTGGCTCAAGTGGTAGAGCACTAGCCTTGAGGCTAAGAGACTGCAGCTAGGACCAGAAGGAAAAAAAATTAAATGGGGGATAAAAGGATAACTCAAGTATAGTCTCAAGTTAGACCAAAAAAAAATGTTCCGAACATCAAGTGTCGGATTTAGAATCCAACCTTCGTATCGAGTTCTGAGTTAAGGAATATCAAGGACTGATTTATAAAAGGATGATGAGTGATATTACTGAGCAACAAATTTTACAGAAGCGGAAAATGTAAAAATTAAAGTCGTATAAGGGAGGGAGGGTAGGAGGGAGGGAGGGGGAAAAGGGAATGAGGGAAAGATGGGAGGAAAGGGAGGGAGGGAGAAAAGGAAGGAAAAGGGAGGGAGGAAGGGAGGAAGGGAGATAATGGTGTTGGTCTCAGAAAATGGTTACTGAGGAAAGAAGAAAATCATCAGGCATTATGAAAACTAAACCTCTAGCTGGGCACCAGTGTCTCACACCTGTAATTCTAGCTCCTCAGGAGGCTGAGATCTGAGGACCATCTGCAAAAGGAGATCTAGGGTATTTAGCAGTGATGTCACATGTTGAAATTTTGACATGGAGCAAGACAGTTAACATCTTAACTGATCTCCCTCCCTCCCTCTCCCTCTCTCCCTCTCTCCCTTTCTCCCTTCCTCTCCCTCGAATTTCTTCACTTATGCACCAACATGGCCACTGTCTTATGTAGCCCCGTGTGGAAGTCATTTAGATCTGTTATCTGAGCGTAACTCTAACAGTGTCCTCTTCGTTGTAAATGCCTCATTGTGGATTTAATGGTTATCCTAATGCAAGCCTTTTGAATGATTAAGCCTACACAGCACGGCATGTTGCTGGGAGGGATATGTCCAAGTGCAACAAGCAAACACTTGACTTTGGGGTCACAAATATTTACCCAAATGTTTGGTTTACTAATCTCTCATTTATCCAGTCATTCAACTGAAGACAGCGTGTCTCAGAGAAGACTAGGAGCCAGTAAAGAACTCTGGTCAGGTTAAGCACAGTCCTCCATGCAGTAGGAAACAAGATTTGAAGAGGTGTATTTATGTAGAGAATGTGAAAATAACAAAAGTTGGCCTCCATCTTGCCTTCCTTATGCATGGATCACCTTAAATTCTTCAGGTGATAAAAAAAATATGTTAAGTTTTAGATAGTTGCTGTGCCACTGTTCAGTTTTCATCATGCATCTGCACATTTTTATTACATTCCTTGGCAGTGCTCTGTTCTGCATGGACATTGCTCACTGTGGTTCTGCAGGGCCCCCGCTCCCTGCAGGCCCAGCCTCACCCATTTGCTTCAAGGACGACATAATAAGAGTTCAGAATCAACACAGCTCACATCTGTCACTCTGAGTCTCCATCCTTACAGGTGGTCTTTAAATAGTGGGCTCAAAATAATGAAAACGGAGTGACTGGAACTAGAACTTGAATTGGACAGTATCCAGGCCCTGAGTTCAAGCCCCGAGACTGGCCAAAACAAAACAAAAAAATCCCTTTCTTGTTGAAGTAGTAAAGCATTTGCCTAGCAAGCATAAGTCCCTGAGTTCAAACCCCAGTAATGCTAATAAGTAAATAAGCAAATTAAGTAATATAGTAAACACCACATTAGGGGACCGGGAGTTTGGCCTAGTGGTAGAGTGCTTGCCTAGCATGCACAAAGACCTGGGTTCAATTCCTCGGTACCACATACTTAGAAAAGGCCAGAAGTGGTGCTAAGGCTCAAGGGCTAGAGTTCCAGCCTTGAGAAAAATCCAAGGACAGTGCTCAGGCCCTGAGCTCAAGCCCAGGGCTGGCAAAAAAAAAAACAAAAAAAAAAACACCACATTTAAAAAATTAGTCCTTCCTCTTGTTCATTCACAACAGAAGTCAAATGATATAAATGTTTGAAGTAATTCATCTGGAATCAGATTAAAAATCTCAACTTTTCTGCTAATTCTCTGCTAGAAAAATTAGAAAAGGGGTCTTATCAATTATACTGTAAAGCTGGAGATTTGTGAGCAATAAAGAATAAAGTTAATGTACTACTTCGGGAAGAAAATATTCCTTGGACAATGAGTTCTCCAGTTAAGGCACAGTTGGCACTGAAGAATGAGCCCCCCTTTCACCCCCCCCCGGACTATACCATGGGCCCAAAGGGGCAGGGTTAAGTGATATGGAAAGAAACTAGAGACATTTTCATTCAGTGAAAAGAACTTGAGCAAAGAGTTCTTCATTATTGGAAATGTTCAAACAGAAGCTCTCCATAGCATTTCTTGAGGTTTTCCACCATGGCAGACTAGAGTTGGCTTAAGAAACAAACAGAGCTCCTTCCTGCAAAGACAGGAAAATTAAATACGTAAAGGAAACACTTAGCATCACGGGCAGTGCTTCATCGATGCTTCTCTTATCACATATTTAGAACATTCTAGAATGTTCCAGAAGCTCACAGCTTTCTGAATGAGGGTCGTTGAGAGAGGAAAGACAGGGAAAGGAGGAGGCATGTTGTCTTTGCAGGGGTCACTAGCTCTTCCTTCATGGGGAGTTAGCCACATTTGGGCAGTTACCGGTTTGGGCTTTATGCCGTCCACCACGGCTGAAATGACAGCACCTGCAGCCTTTGCTCCTTTCCTCAAGACGTGCTCCACCTGAAAGCAGAGCAGGGCACAGGGCCATCAGTGCCCATCCAAGCCAGATGGGCGCCCTTCCCCTAGGAAAGCATCCAGAGCTTCTGGTTCTCTTCCTCAGAGCCTTCAGGACAGGGTCTAAATTACGAGGTGGGGCTCAGAAGCAACCAATCTCCACAAAGGATGAGCTACAGCCACTGCGGTCCTCCCTCAACAACCAGGCAATCTGAGAGGCTGGATGGGAACTCTCTTGGGCAGAACTGCACGGTGAATTAGTCCACAGCTTGGCTCTGAGCTTGGTGCTTGTGACTTCTGGGGCTAGGATTTCGAGAAGCCTTTCCTTGCGCTCCTGGGCTCTTCTCTTCATGTACAAATGTGCCACAAATGAGAGTTCTCTCATACCACAGCCCACCCACCCCTGGAACTGGCAGAAAACATCACAAGAACGGATTGCAGGCAAGCCAAGGATGCAAGGTACAGAGGAGGAGGATGGCAGAGAGCTGAGGAGGAAGATGGAGCCAGACAAGGAGGGAGAGGGAGGCCAGGGAAGGCCTGCCAGTGCTCCTTAAAGGCGAGGAACAACAGAAAAACCAAGAACCTAGCTTGTGCCCACTGTGTTCAGAGAACATAAGAAACACAGGTGAAGCCAGGCGCCAAAGGCTCATGCCTATGATTTTAACTACTTAGGAGTCAGAGATCTGAGGATCATGGTTCATAGCCTGCCTAGGCAGGAAAGTCTGAGAATCTCATTTCCAATTAACTAAAAAAAAGCCAGACATGGACTTGTAGTTCAAGTGGTAGAACGCCAGCATTGAGTAAAAAGAGCCCAGGAACAATACCCAAGTTCAAGCTCCAAGACTGGGATAGAAAAAGGAAGGAAGGAAGGAAAGAAGGAAGGAAGGAAGGAAGGAAGGAAAAAACAATGGAAGAATTATGGTCCACTTTTTTTTTGTCTGTCATAGGGCTTGAACTCTGAATCCGGGCACTGTCCCTGAGCTCTATAGCTCCAAGCTACCACCCTACCCCTTGAGCCACAACACTACTTCTGGTTTTCTAGTGGTTAATTGGAGATAAGAGCTTTAGTGCTGGGCTGGCTTTGAACCTTTTATCCTCAGATCTCAGCTCCTGAGTAGCTAGGATTACAGGAGTGACCCACCGCACATGGTGGCTTTTAATCCTTAGATTTTTTTTCCCATTGTTTTATTTTTTTTTTAATTTTTTTTTTTTTGCCAGTCCTGGGCTTGAGCTCAGGGCCTGAGCACTGTCCTTTCTCAAGGCTAGAGCTCTACCACTTGAGCCTCAGCACCACTTCCGGCTTTTTTCTATGTATGTGGTACCAAGGAATCGAACCCGGACCTTCGTGCATGCTAGGCAAGCACTCTAACCACTAGGCCAAACTCCCGGCCCCTTTCCCATTGTTTTAAAAGGAGATAGGTATTAACAAGAACAGCTCAAAGTGTTAGGTATTTTGTACAGGACGCAGATCCCTAACCTGCAGCGAGATGGGGCGTGGAGGGCACAGAGCTGCATTCGTCATGGGCCAGGAGGGAATGTGCGTAGTGCAGGCAGACAGTTTTGCAGCCCGGCCATCAGGGTTGTGCCTAGAGGCACGGCTTGGCCCTAGAGGGCCAGGATACAGGAATGCTGGCCCACAGGGCTGGTCAGCTGAAGAGGAGCTGGAAATCCAGATCTTTTTATGTAAGGTTTTTTTTTTTTTTTCAATTTAACGAGGAAGTATCTACTTAACAGTCTTGGAAATACAGTAACTTAACCAAGGTCACTCTAGCCCAGTGCTTCTTGTAATCCACCCTGGGGGAAGAGAGGTAAAAATTTCTGCTAAGGGCCAGAAGTGTGGCCTTGTGGTAGAGTGCTTGCCTAGCATGCACGAAACCCCGGATTTCATTCCTTGATACCACATTCATAGAAAAAGCCGGAAGTGGTGCTGAGGCTCAAGTGGTAGAGCTCTAGCCTTGAGAAAGCCCAAGGACAGTGCTCAGGCCCTGAGCTCAAGCCCAGGACTGGCAAAAATTAAAACATACCCCCTAAACTGCACACCCCTATAATAAAGGAAAGCCCTGACAGCACAGCCCAGCGACGGCTGCTTCCATCACCAGGAGGTGGCATCCAGAGCCCCACCTGCTGGCTCCTGGGCACACCGTATCTGAGGTCGTTGACGAAGTGCTCGCAGTTCCCTTCCATCAGGCTGTACTGCACAATCTTGTTGACCATATTTCTAGTGCGCTGCATGATCTTCTCCACAGGGAGAGGCAGGTACGTCCCGTCCAGCTTGTTGTTGATCTTCCAGGGGCAGCCATGGAGCACGTCCTCCAGACGACTGTATTTTACCACTGCACGGTTGCTGAAGATCGAAGTAATGCTGCCGGCCCCAGCTCCTTCAGCTGAAGAGCAAAACACAAGGAAGACCCAAGGCCCAGTGGGGAGTCATTTAGAAACCACTAGATGATTTTTGACTGCCCTCCCTTGAAAAGAAAAAAAAAATGGTAGGAAGTTAGCTGGCCACCTAACCCAGCCACTCAGGATGCTGAGATCTGAGGACTGCAGTGCAAAGCCAGCCAGAACAGAAAAGTCCTTGAGATTCTTTTCTCCAATTAGCCACCAAAAGGAAAAAACAAAACCACAAGTGGAGCCATGGCTCAAGTGGCAGAATACTAACCCTGAACAAAAACTAAAACAAAAGTTCAGGGACAGCATCCAAGTTCAAGCCCCTGGACCAGCGTACACCACACACACACACACACACACACACACACACACACACACACACACACACACACAAATTCACTCAGACTAATTCAAACGCTTACGTCTTCTTATTTGCCCTGTCAATCCTCTTCTGCAATATTTCGTTTCAAGGGACAAAGTGTACCGATGTCTTTTACATTACGAAGTTACAATGCTATGAGTTAAGAAGATTTCTGGAGGGGCCGGGAGTTTGGCCTAGTGGTTAAAGTGCTTGCCCAGCATGCATGAAGACCTGGGTTCGATTCCTCGGTACCACATACATAGAAAAAAGCTGGAAATGGTGCTGAGGCTCAAGTGGTAGAGCTCTAGCCTTGAGAAAATCCAAGGACAGTGCTCAGGCCCTGAGCTCACGCCCAGGACTGGCAAAAAAAAAAAAAAAAAGAAGAAGATTTCTGGACTCTTCTTAAATTTCTGAGATTGGAAGAAACAGTTCCAGAGTGCCCATAGGTGTAGCATGGGGCGGCAGGGAGGGGGAGCCCCACAGGTGCCTTGCATCCCATTATAAACTCTTCCACTGGCACTGCTCTCTCTGGGGAGGTGCTAGCAAGGTGAGAGACCAGCCTGTCTTGGAAGAGAACCACACACAGAGATGAGCTGGGAATCAGTTCTACTCAAAGGCCTTGAGCAGTGCCCTTCTGTAATTCTACTCTGAAACTCAAGATTTGCACAGGGTACAAAATTCAAAAGAAATACCCCAGGCCCAGCTCCTCAGGCAACATCTGTAAGCCATGGCTGCTGATAAGTGATTTTTTTTAATGGTTTAACATCCTGCTCCCCTAAGTAGCACGTGCTCCCCTCACTGCTCCACAAGTATAAGCCTGTGCCACCTGGGCCTTGAGACATGAAATCAGGGCTGTGCCTCCATCTAGGGTGAAGCAGCCTGGAGGCCGCTGTATTGGCAAGGGGGAAAGACTTCCACTTTGGGCAGGATGATGAAGAAGTCGGTAGCAAGATCTGAGGACAACAGGAAACAAGTGAGAGCCAGGTCTTCCCACGCCACCCTCAGAAATATGGAAAGGGAGCCCGGTTGCTGTCAGTATCAACATGGAGGCTCAGAATCCTTAGATTCGTATTAGGCAGGGTTGGGGGGGGGGGGAGGTGCTGGTTCCGGGACTTGAACTCAGAGCTGGGGTGCTGTCTCTCCACGTTTTTGCTCAAGGATCGTGCCCTATAGTACACTACCACTTGAGTCACAGCTCCACTTCTGGCTTTCTTGGTGGTTAATGAGAGCTATGTCTCACAAACTTTCCTGCCCAGGCAATCCTTAGATCTCAGCCTCCTGAGTAGCTAGGATTACAGGTATGAACCATGGGTACCCAGTTAGTTGTTGCTGTTTTTGTTTTTTGCCAGTCCTGGGGACTGAACTAAGAGCCTGGCTGTGTCCCTGAGCTTCTCTGGGCTCAAGGCTAGTAGAGCTCTACCACTTGAGTCACAGCACCACATTCGGCTTTTTCTGTGGCACTGAGGAATCAAACCCAGGGCTTCATGCATGCTAGGCAAGCATTCTGCCACTGGGCCACATTCCCAGCCTATAGAATTGTTTTATTTTGAAGGGTGGCTAAAAGGCCAGGGTGTCTAGGGAACACCACACTTGTGCCACTCTACAGATGGACATTTACCGGTGACTGGTGAACTGAGACCGAGGGCTTCCACCCACACAGGAAATAAAAGTCCAGGAGGGCAGCAGCAGAGGAACACCAAGATTGACTCTGTTCCACTTCCTCTGCTAATAACTTGCCCGTGACTATTTCAGGGGCGTGTCCCCTCTTACTTGGGGGAGCCAGATGGACCACACAGTCATCTTCCATGTAGATGGCCCAGTGCTCATAGCCAATTCGAAAAATCTCAATCAGATCTCCAGGTCTGGGTCTTGGTTTGATCTGCGGTGGAGAAAGAAGAGGAAATAGAGATGAAGAGCACATTTCCAGGGAACTGCAGAGGCTTTATCTGGGGTCAGTCACAGCCCAGAATATGGATCTCGCTAAGGTTCATCACGTGACAGGAGGAGAGGAGCCCGTTTTCTCCTCCCCCCATCCAGAGCTCTGTGCAGTGAGCCATGCATTGCTCCCAGCTCAGGCTACACCAGTATGTGCCAGTGACGAGGGCCTGAACTCCTCTGGGTATTCTCCCTGGACATGGTAGGCCTTCCCGGGGTGGGGCACCAAAGGGCTCTTGCAAGAGGAAGGAGCGGATGCCTTGCAGTTACAACAGGAATGGGAGGTGAGCAGACTGACCCTCAGTGGTGTGGTGTGAAGGTATCTGCCTCAGCACTGCCTTGACCCGGATGTAGCCTGCATGGGCCCTGACAGGGACATCAGGGCCCCAGATCCTCAGATCCTTCTGGTCCCTGATTTCCTCTGCTAGTCTGTGATAGGGTCCACTTGCTGCCTAAAGGCCCCTCCTCCTCTGCACCCCACACACTGAAGAGGGGACCAAGTAGACATAGGGGCCCTCACGACCCAATCATGTGCCAGGTAGGAGGAAAATCAATAAAGGCTACTTCTCTGAGGGACTTCAGGGGCTCTGAGACCCCTCTCTACAGAGCTTTTGATAAACTCACCGCTGTGCTTCACTGCCCCTCTGCCTCTTTATCTAGCAGAGAAATGAATTCATACCCCTAGACTGCATCACTCCTAAAGCCAGGAAGGCTCCACCTTTATGGATCTCCATGTGGCTTGGAAAATTCATTCAATTCATTCCAGAAGCTGATAAGATGGAATCTGGTTTTCTTTTTGCATTTACAGTTTGTTTTCTGCACTCATCTAATAATAACTGACTCACTAAGGGCCCCTGTTCCTCCCTGTGTGTCTCAGCCCTGTACACACTTTCTTCTGGAGACGCCTGGCGATTGCACTGCCCACATTCCCACGTCTGACTGACCTGCTGGTTTCCTCTGCTTCAGACCTTCCCTGACTGTGTGCCACTGAGTCAGCGACAGTGCTGTGTCCGCATGTTCTCTGGTGGGGGCACGCCACTCTACCTCCAGATGAGTCATTCGTTGTCTTCTGTGCTGTCGGTCCTCCAGGTACATCCCACCCAACCCAAGCACCTGAAACACTGGACACTCCGTGGACTTCCTTGAATGACTTCTTGGTAAATTGTAATTCATTTGATTGAATTCCCAGACTCTTCTTTATTTATTTATTTATTTTTGGTGGGTCATGGGGCTAGAACTCTACCTGGGCGCTGACTCTGAGCTCTTCAGCTCAAGGCTACAGCCATACCCCTGGACCTGGACACTGTCTCTGAGCTCTACAGCTCTAGGTTACCACCCTACCCTTGAGCCAAGCTCCACTTCCCACTTTCTACATGTTAATTGGAGATAAGAGTCTCAGGTCCTTTTGTGCCTGGGCTGGCTTTGAACCTTGATACTCAGGTCTCAGCTTCCTGAGTAGCTAGGATTACAGGTGTGAGCCATCACACCTGGCTTTGAATTTCCACTTTTTAAGTGACTGGTTTAGGCAATTCTTGTGAGCTTTATCTTTGCCGTTAGAGGAGATGGTGTGAGGAGATCTGCCCTAATTATGCACATCCTGCTTACTGTGGAAAGTTCTATGGGTACAAAGTTCACAGACGAAATTCAAGCCAAGAGAAATTAAGTTATGATTTCTTCTCCCTGGAGTTTCCCTAACAAATCTCACTATCACTACAATCTTTACCCAAGCAACTCTCTTTCTACCTTAAAAGTGAAATGCAATAGCAGTTGAACATCCACTAGAGGGCGCCCTAGTCCAGGATTCAAAATCCAGAAAGCGAGCTAGCATTCTAGAATTAAAAGTGAACTTCATTTTCTTTTGCCATAGGGCTGGGGAGAGAGACATGGATATGCAACTCCCTGAAACCTGGAAGGCAGTGAGAGTTAAATTCTGTAAGGTTAGAACATAAATGAAGGCACAGGGTGGACATGATCTGATAGGGGCAAATGGCTCTGGGGGAGGGGCAGCAAATAGGTAAAAGAGGAAGCCAATACCAACACCAGTCTCCCATCTCAAGATTAAGGCTTTTTTGACTTTTTCTCTCACTTTGGAAGATGCCATTGCTTCAAAACCTCCTCATCCATCTGCTGTTTATTTCCTTTCCTAGGCTGACAACCCAGCACTGGCCCTTCTCCCAGAAACAGGCACCCACTTGGAACTTGTCTCTCAGCAGGTCTCCTTAGGTAATAATAGACTCTGAAACCATTAATACACCCAACAGACTTGATACAGGGATGTGCAGGTGGCAAAGAAACAGAAGAAAGATCACATGGAGGAGCACTGCCTCCAACTCTTGGGAGAAAAAAGAATGCAACACTGGTAATCTTAGCTATTCAGAGGGCTGAGATCTCAAGATCACAGTCCAAAGCCAGCCAGGACAGGAAAGTCCATGGGACTCTTATTTCCAATTAACTACCAAAAAAGGCAGATGTTGAGCTGTAGCTCAAATGGTAGAGAGCTATCCTTGAGCACAAAAACTCAAGGATGCCCAGGCCCTGGGTTCAACCCTAAGACTGGCACCCCCCCCCCAAAAAAAATATGAAGCTCCCAGACAACAGACCACTTCTAAGATATAAACTGAGTTGTCCCTGACCAGTCAGTGGAGCAGATGTGGGAAGCTTGGAGAGCATCACCTAGCAACTCTGCTTCTAGCTATGTCCCTGGCAGAGCTAGCTCAGGAATGAAGCCAGGACTCAAATACTGACAAGCACAAGTTCAATGTCAGAAGATTATTACTTGCCCTCACACCTCTGTATCGATCTGAAACTGCAATTTGTTTTGTTCCTAATCCTTTAAAGCGAATAGATGATGGTATCATTCACCTCCTCCCCTGAGATGCTTCCTTATGTATTCAGGTGACAAGTATTTATTGAGCACTGGCTGTTTAACCATTGGGAATATAGCAGCAACTAGGGATGAAAAGCGCTCAGCCCTCAGGTTGAAAGGGGTCAGTTCATCAGTAGGTAAAATGGCTACAAAACGTAACAAATGATATTTAGGGAATAAACACAGTTCTGGAATGGATATGATGCTGCTTGGCTAGATAATGTCTATTTTAGAGAGCATTGTGGACAGGAGCCATGTACACGATAATAACGCTTTTGCATTTTCTATCCTTGTGATTCCAGTGGAGATGACACGCACTTGGCCAATCATTGTGCCCCATTCCAAGCTGAGCCAGTGAGAGTCCTGCCCTTGGATGTGTGTGTGTGTTATAAAATGGAGATATATATATATATATATTTATCCTCGAGGAGATGAATATTATATATATATATATATATATATATATATATATATTCTGAAGAAGCAAACACCAAACATCAGACAAGCCTGCAAAGCCTGCAGAAGAAGACAGAGGCCAGACGATGATGGAGGCCCAGACCTTTCTGATGCTGTCTAGACAGGAAAAACAGGAAGCCAGGACAGGCCCTTCTGAAGGCACTGGCTGTGGAGGAGACCGAGGGGTCCATGGGGCCTGGAAAGAGCATGTCCTAGGCGGGAAAGAAAACAGCAGGCTTATGCGCTGGTGCTGAGGCTCTAGCAAGGAGGGAGACATGGAATATGGCAACTAAAGACTAATCAGCAACGAAGGAGTCCTGGCAATAAAAAGCAGGAGGTGTCAAGATAGGAAGCACATTGCTGAGAAGTCAGCCCTGAGACACCAAGTGGGGGGCGGGGGGAGCCCTGCCAAATATTCATGTGTGTATTTGTCGGCCTGTGAACTGACTAGATAGACATTAATGTCCTCCCGGTCCCGGGGGCTGGGAAGTCCAGGGTTAAGGACTGCAGGCCTGGAGGCAGCCACCGACTTGCTGTGTTGTGTGTACATGCGATTTCTGAGTGTCTTCACAAGGGAGGGGCAGAGATAAAGAGAATGAGAGAATTCCTGGGGTCTCTTCTCACCAATCCTCTCTGTCATTCTCACTCAAACTACAGCCACGTAGCGAGGCGGGGCTACCCGCATACAACTCTGGAGAGCCATCTAATCCGTGGCATCATAGATGGGCCAGATTGGAAAAGCCAGGGAAGTGCAGGCTCTTAGGAAGGAAACAGACAAACAGAAAGGAGGCTGTCATGGCTGACACCCAGTGCATCAGGGAATGAATTTGGAAGTGACATATGGATAGAGGGAATAGAAAGGAAAGGAGGGGGGATGTGGGCAGGCTGGGGGTGGACCTCTATTTGTGTTCAGCAATCTCAAAGGCCTCATTTTAGGAAAAAAGCTGGTGTTCCTCGCATGCTAGGAGCTCAAAAGACATTTATTTCATCTTTGCTCTTGGCAGTAATTCATCAGTTATATAAAGCAATAAACAAGTCTCATCTCCTATCAACTACCAGAAAAAGCCTGAAGTGGCGCTGTAGCTCAAGTGGTAGAACAATAGCCTCAAAAAAGCCCAAGGACAGTGCTCAGGTCCTGAGTTCAAGCCCAGGGACTACCAAAAAAAAAAAAATGACAGGTCTAAAATAATGAAAACAGAATTAAACAATATATCCGTGTTACTGCAAGTTTCAAAAGCAGTGCTGCTCATGATGTTTCTTATCCTGTTGGAATGTAAATTTTTTTTTGTTTATTTCTGCAACCATCTGGGAAGACCTTGAAAGCAAGAAAAAGAAAACCTCTTCACACTCTGCTATGCCAAGAAGCAATGCTACACACTCCTTGTTTCATTATTAAATAAAATCCTTACTCTGGCCTGGCACCCAGCTATTCTAGATATTGAGGAAGCTCAGATTTAAGGAGAAACTTCAAAGCCAGCCAGAAATAGAGTTGTGGTTCACCAGCCTTGAGCAAAAAAGCCAAATAAGAGCACAAGGCCCTAAGTTCAAGCCCCAGCAGTTGACATACACACACACACACACACACACACACACACACACACACACACACACACACAATCTTACTCTAGTTTCTTCAATTTTGCAAGTAACTATTGAATTCTACAGGCCTGCTGTTTGCTTATAATGTTATTACAGCTCACCTTTATGCAAGTCTTCATAAACATTTTTAAAGGAGCCGGGCATGGTGGCTCACACTTGTAATCCTAGCTACTCAGGACTCAGATCTGAGGATCATGGTTCAAAGCCAGCCTGGGCACTACAGACCGTGAAACTCTTATCTCCAATTAACCATTAGAAAACCAGAAATGGTGTTGTGGCTCAAGGGGTAGGGTGGTAGCCTAGAGCTGAAGAGCTCAGGGACAACACCCAGGCCCAGAGTCCAAGTCCCACGACCAACAACAACAAAAAAAATTTAAAAACTTGGCCAAGAGTTTGGCCTAGTGGTAGAGTGCTTGCCTAGCACGCACAAAGACCCAGGTTTGATTCCTCAGTACTACATATATATAGAAAAAAGCCAGAAATGGTGCTGTGGCTTCGATGGTAGAGCTCTGTCCTTGAGAAAGCCCAAGGACAGTGTGCAGGCCTGAAGTTCAAGGCCCAGGACTGGCAAAAAAAAAAGTTTTTAAAGGAATTTTATGAAGTATTAAGGGCAGTTATAGAGGTAACAGAAACTTTGTGCATCATAGTACTTGTTCAAAAAAATCTACTTCAAAGGTGTTAAATTGAAAACACAGAAACTGTGACCTTGCTCTGTAGAACAATGTGAAGGCTTTATAAATATTCATAAGTGTTTCCAACTTGCTCTGTGCTCTGTTAATATAAATCAGTCTTTTGGGTCCTGGGAGTTTGGCCTAATGGTAGAATGCTTGCCTAGCATGCACAAAGACCTGGGTTCGATTCCTTGGTGTGTTCAAGTGGTAGGGTTCCAGCCTTGAGGAAAGGCCAAGGACAGTGCTCAGGCCCTGAGTTCAGTCCCCAGGACTGGAAAAAATAATAATAAAAAAAATAAATCAGTCTTATGGAAATACAGTTTGAACTCATGGTCTTGAAACATGCTAGAAATTGTTCCTGTATTCTGTGAAAATATACTTCAACAACAACCTGAAATTCTCATTAGTTGTTGCATTCAATAAGTCATTGGTCAGATAAACATGCTGTAATAACTGACATCTCTAAAATCATAAATAACCTGTCAAGCCAATTGTACACCTTCCTCTTCTATCATGTAGTGAAAAATAAAAACATGATTTTTAAAATTATTAACTCATTAAAGACATAAAGAGTCTTGTTTCAGTTGGGCACTAATAGCTCAGGCCTGTAATCCTAGCTACTCAGGAGGCTGAGAGCTAAGGATTACGGCTCAAAGCCAGCCTGGGCAGAAAAGAATGTGCAACTCTTATCTCCAATGAACTTCCAAAAAGTTAGCCATGGAGCTGTGGCTCAAGTGGGTAGAGCTCTACCCACCTTGAGTAAAAAAGCTCAGGGACAACACCTAGGGCCTGAGTTCAAGCTCCGGTAACTTTTGTGCTTGATAGAGATGCTCATTATTATTCATTATCATGATTGTGGCAATGGTTTCACAGTCACACCCACATATGTGTGTGTGTATGTATAAATATATATGTGTGTGTATGTGTGTGTCACAATGTATCAAATAGCACATTTTAAACATGAAGAACTTAATTACATGCTAATTATTCCTGGACACAATCAATATCCTAGGTCAGTGCGGATATTTTTTTAGACACCATCCAAATAAGGAGAGAAAGTCACCAAGAGGTTAAAACACTCCATCTAATTCTTGCTACACCTACCTCATCTGCTTGCTTTACTAACTTGCCTTCACTGTCAGACTTCAGTGCAGACTTCAGCACTGACTTCAGCTCTGCCCTCTTCTGGTTGAGTGCAGCCTCCAAGGTAATTACCAGCTTCTTTCTAAGGGATTTAGTAATCATCGCATCAATAAACAACACTCTTTCGCAACTTTTGGAAAGTCTGTGCTACAGAGACTTCAGATCTGTGATTTTTTTGAGATCAGACATTGGAGGAACATATAAAGCCTGTGTTTGCTTTATATCAAATGACTGTTGCTTCCTGGTTTTCTGCCAATTATTTAGAAAAATGCTAAGGAGGGGCCGTGAGTTTGGCCTAGTGGTAGAGTGCTTGTTTAGCATGCACAAAGATCCGGGTTCAATTCCTTGGTACCACATACATAGCAAAATCCCGGAAGTGGTGCTGAGGCTCAAGTGGTAGAGCTCTAGCCTTGAGAAAGTCCAAGGATAGTGTCCAAGCCCTGAGCCCAAGCCCAGGACTGGCAAAAAAAAAAAAAAGAAAAGAAAAAAAAGAAAAATGCTAAAGAGTTGTAAAAGGTTGCCACATTCAAAAATAGACATCAGTGGATGTCCACTCCTAAGGAAATGAAGCCAGGGGGAGGACTTGAAGGATGGACTCTTTGTAGACAGATGGTAACAAGGCCTCCTATAATAATTCCTGAAGAGTACAACTTCTCACTAAGATCTTGAAACCTGGCACAGAGAATACTTCTCCAGGGACTCTGAGCACCTGGGCTGGAGCTCCCATTCTTATTTGTTCTTGAACACTCTTATTACTAATCCTGTGGCCAAAGATTTTAGTCCCAAAACAATTTGTGTAATCCTCATTTTGCCTTTACACACTTCCTGTTACCCCTCTCCTCAGAATACATGCATAGATTCTATAACATACCCATTTCAAATTACAATGTCTCCTACTTTATTTCTTTAGCATGTAATTATTTAGAAAGCTGTCCCTCTGTCTTCCTCCCCACTCTGTTTTTATTATTCACAATATTTATCCAAAATGAATAACGGGTACAGTGGCTCATACCTGTAATCCTAGCTACTCAGGAGGCTGAGATCTGAGGATCAAGGTTCAAATCCAGCCCGGGCACAAAAGGACCTGAGACTTTTATCTCCAATTAACCTCTAGAAAACGGGAAGTGGGGCTTGGCTCAAGGGTAGGGTGGTAGCCTTGAGTTGAAGAGCTCAGGCCCAGAGTTCGAGCCCCACAACCAAAAAAGTACACTCAATTTCCTGTGTTGCCCTTCTTCAAAAATTTAGCCCTTCCAATATTTTTTTCCCATGGGCTCTAAGTTAGGGCTTGCTTTCCCTCAAGGCTAGCACTCTACCGCTTTGAGTCACAGCACCACTTCTGGTTTTCTGGTGGTTCCTTGGAGATGAGTCTCACCGACTTTCCTACTTGAACAGTGATCCTCAGATCTCAGCCTCCTGAGTAGCTAGGATGACAAGTGTGAGCCATCCACATTTTTAAAGAAGAGGCAACCATTAGGCTTTGAGAAAATTTCAAGAAAAAAACTGCTATATATATTTTTTTCATTCATTCATTGATTCGTAAGACCAACCAGCAATATTATAAACAGTCTCTTGCTCAATTCGGTTTTCAGGAGTGTGACTGGAAGCACAAGGCATCCGTCCTCCAGGCAGCAGGTTCCACGGCCAGCGCAATCCATTACCAGATGCACACCGCAGGATTTATTTCACAAACTGCCATCCAAGTCCCTTCTTCAAAGACTCCTCCCAAAGACCCAGCCTTAGTGAATGAAGACTCTCACCCCTGGTGGACACTTGGTCTTTGTCCCACGATGATGCTGTGTTTCCGTTTGGGCAGAAGCTGGACCAGTGCTCGGGATCCCGCCGACTCTTCTAATTCAAGAGAGGGAAAGAGCTACTTAATCCACAGCTGCCCTCACAGGTGAACGGGAAGTTTCAGCCCGCACTTTGGGGCTGGAGGCTGTGGTCTAGAACAGCTCCTGGCTCCTGGACTGCTCTTGCTTTAGGGCACCTGTCTCACACCTGTATTCCTGGCTACTCAAGAGACTGAGAGCTTTGGATCAGAGGTCGAGGCCAGCCCGGGCAGGAAAGTTCTTGAGACTCATCTCCAATCAATCACCAAAAAGCAGGAAGTGCAGCTGTGGCTCAAGTGGTAGAGCACCAGCCTGGAGTGCAAAAGGTAAGACAGTACCCAAACACCACGCCCACGCCCAGGACCGACACACACACAACTTACGACTCTTAGATACATTGCATGTATACCTCAACATGTCCAGTGTAGCCTCCTGGTGACACTAATTATTGCCACTTTAAAAAATACATTAACATTACAATAGCTCAAAACCTAGGTCCACAAGGTCATAGAGGATGAGGCTAAACCAAAGACCTCTAGGATATGGAAACGAGAGCTGTGGTTCTTAATGTATTATGTTCTTTCTTTCTTTTTTTTTTTTTTGCCCTTTGGTTAATCTCATATTGTTACTGTATCTGACTTTGCCACTTGGTATATTGTATATACGTTTATTTGTTTATTTGAAACACGAAAGAGAAGGGGGAAAACAAGAGATTGGGAGGGGTGGGGGAGGGAAATGGAGACAAAAGCATGAGAAGGGGTATCAACGTGTGACAAGTAAAGCGCCTGCTCCCTGGTGAATGCAACTGTAACCCCTCTGCACAATAAAAAATAAAACTAAAAAGCTACATTAACACGCGTGGATGAATGGGGGTGCGGGGAGGGCGGAGATCCAGGCAGGGCAGGCTGGGGGGAGGACGGGGTGCCCGGATGCACGCCCGGTGGGTCGGTCGGCCGCCCCCGACCCGCCCACGTGCCTGTTCCGGAGGCCCACACGCTCCTCAGCGCGGGCAGGCGCAGCGCCAGCCAGGGCGGCCTCCGCGCCCGGCGGCCCCGCAGGGTCGGGCCCCGCTCCGGAGGCGGGCCCGGGACCGGCGCGGTTGAACGTCCCGGGGCGGGCGGCCGGTCCTGGGGTCCCGCACTGCCGGCTCTCGAGGCCGGCTCTCTCCGGACGCCCGGGCGCAGGCCCATCCCGCCGCTGACATCCGCCGGTCCCCAGGCCTCCCTAGGCTCGACGTGCCCCGACAGATGGCGGTGGCCCAGAGTCCGCGGAGCCTCGGGGTCTAGGGGCCCTGGGGCCGGCGCTGAGGAACCGCGGAGGGGAGGGGGCGGGGGAGCGGGAGAAGAGGCCGCAAACGGCGGCGCGCGCGGGGCGGGGGCGCGCGGACAGGGCGCGCGGAGGGGGCCTCCTAGGTGCGCGCGGGGTGGGGCGGGGCGCGGGGCGGGGCGCGTGTGTGCGGAGGGAAGGCAGAGCGGAGAGGACAGGGCGCGCGGAGGTTGCCTCCTCGGTGCGCGCGGGGCGGGGCGCGGGCGCGCGGGGCGGGGGCGCGCGCGTCCACGTGCTGACCGACCGCATCCGGGAACTTCTGCAGGGAAAGAGTGTCTGTCAAAGCCTCCCGGGAGGTGCCCCGGCCCCCGCCTCCGGCCTCCGCAGTGAGGCACGCACCGAGCGGGCGGCTCCGCGGAGCCCTGGGACTGGCAAAAAAAAAAAAAAAAAAAAAAGGCAAACGGAGAAAAAAAATTCCTGGACAGTGAGGTAGGGAGGGATGGCACGCCTGTGCCGCAGTGGCCGAGGTGGACCGGAGAACAAGCCAGTTTGAGGCTTGAACTTGACCCTCTCGCTTGGCTTTCTCACTCAAGGCTAATGTGAGGTTCAGGCCCCAAGAGTCTGCGGGGGAGAGCACCGTGCCGGCCTGCACACGAGGGAGGGGCGGGGGAAGGGGGACTGATGCTGGAGACCGACCCTGACCGGTGGGCAGGAGGCAGCCGCAGAGGAACCGCCCACCGCCCCCCAGGTGTCCGGTTACCTGGGTCAGGAGTGTGGGGCAGAGCCTTCCGGGGAAGGGGCCCTGTGTGCACCGAAGGAGAGCAAAGAGAAGGAGCCATTTTTATTTTTGATGGCTAGACCTCACATTTCAGCCTTTTGATAGTTATGAAGGGCGCTGAGTCTCTCTGGCCACTTCCTACTGCAAGGGGCATTGACATGAGGGGTAGAAAACAGCATTAAGAATTCCTTGGTGGTTAATTTCAAGTATAGACGAAATCTGAAAGAAGTCTTAGGAGGCAGGGACTGAGCAATAAGAAAAAAAAAACATTATTAGAGGGCACACAAACAGCAGAAGGAAGGATTCAGGACAGAAAATTAAAAATTTTGGCTAGTTTTGTTGGGTCATATCACTACTTTTTTTTTTTTTTTTTGGCCAGTCCTGGGGCTTGAACTCAGGGCCTGGGCACTGTCCTTGAACATTTTTTGCTCAAGGCTCACACTCTACCTCTTGAGCCACATCGCCATTTCCAGCTTTTCCTGTGTACATGGTACTGGGGAATTAAACCCAGGGCTTCTGCATGGTAGGCGAACACTCTACCACTAAGCCATGTTTTTGGCCTAACTACTTCTGATTACTATCTGGCAGCTTTGTAGGGAAAGTATCCTGATTAAGAACTAGTCAGAAGGGGGGGCTGCATTGGAGTGGTTAAGGGCCAGATGGGGAGTTCTTGAACATTCCTATAATCGGGCTATAGAGTATGGTTGTGAGACCCAGGAAGGTGCCAAGGCAAACTGTCCTGAATCTATGACTCACTATAAGTTCCTGTCTATTTAGAAGAAAGACAGGTAGCCGGGCACGATGGCTCACACCTGTAATCCTAACTACTCACTAGGCTGAGATCTGAAGATCAAGGTTCAAAGCCAGCCTAGGCACTAAAGACCATGAAACTCTTATCTCCAATTAACCCCTAGAAAATGGGAAATGGTGCCATGGTTCAAGGGGTAGGGAGTTAGTCTTGAGCCAAAGAACTCAGGGACAAGGCCCAGGCCTTGTAGAGTTCAAGCCCCATGACCCACCAACAAAAAAAAAGACAGACATGAAAATTAGATAGACAAGCTTATTAACTATTTTCTTTTGATCTCCTGGCTCTGGTTCATTTTGGAAAGGCAGGCACAGAGTGACTTCATTTAGAATGTGACACCATCCCCTCTTATTCCTCTCAATTATCTTTTTTTTTTTTTTTTTTTTTTGCCAGTCCTGGGCTTGGGGCTAGGGCCTGAGCACTGTCCTTGGGTTTTCTCAAGGCCAGCACTCTACCACTTAAGCCATAGCACCACTTCTGGCTTTTTTTCTATGTATGTGGTACCGAAGAATCGAACCCGGGTCTTCGTGCATGCTAGGCAAGCACTCTACCACTAGGCCAAACTCCCAGCCCCCTCTCAATTATGACCAGGCCTAGTTTTGTCCCAGGGGTCTGGGTGATTGTTGCTGGGATAGCTTGTCCCAGTTGGCATTTCTTTTGTTGATCACTGATCTAAAACTCAGGTCCTGAGCACTGTCCCTGAGCTCTTTTGCTCAATGCTAGCACCTTACCGCTTAGAGCCACAGCACCTCTTTCAGTATTCTACTGGTTAATTAGAGATTGGAGTCTCACAGGGACTTTTCTGCCTAGGCGGACTTCAAACTGCAGTCCTCAGATCAAATGAGCCTTTTTGCCATGAGACCCTTTTTGTTTTCAGTTAGAGCAACAAGATGATCAGTAGAAAGAGTTTTTTTGTTTTGTTTTCTTTTCTTTTTTTTTTTTTTTTTTTGCCAGTCCTGGGCTTGAGCTCAGGGCCTGAGCAGTGTCCTTGGACTTTCTCAAGGCTAGAGCTCTACCACTTGAGCCTCAGCACCACTTCCAGCTTTTTTCTATGTATGTGGTACCGAGGAATCGAACCCGGGTCTTCATGCATGCTAGGCAAGCACTTTAACCACTAGGCCAAACCCCCGGCCCCTAGAAAGAGTTTTTAAGCAGGGCTTACCTAGAACTTGTTAAAAATAGAAGTTTGACCAATAAATACTTGCAAAAGTTACTTATTAACTCTGTGGGTCTGACTAAATGCTGCAAAGGATAAAATCTATAATGACTGAACTAAATAATAGATAATGATGAGCTCTTAAACAGTAACTAATTAACTGAATACAGCACTTTGAGATACTACTTAAGATTGAAACAATTGTCAATTTTGTATCTAGGGCAGCTTACAGACTCAGGAAACAGACATTAGAGATGGTTGGTTCTCACCCAAATCTGATAAGCTTCCTTATGGCTTCAGTTTAAAGCTGCCCCTCCCTTGTTTTTCTTTTTTCTTTTTGGCTGTGGAGCCACTTATCAGAAAACGTTTAAAACAGGCCGGGAGTGTGGACAAGTGGTAAAATGCTAGTTTTAAGAAAGCTCAAGGATAGTGCTCACGCTCTGAGTCCAAACCCCAGGACAGGCAATAAAAAAAAAAAAAGGAAAACAAAAAACCTTTAAAACAATTTGGGGAAAAGACACATTAGCCTACAAATGGACCTTTGAACACTTGCTAGAAAGGTGAGGGTCACATGAAAACCCACCATGTGGCCAACATGGTGAATTTCTGGACTTCATGATAGTAAGAAAACTTGGTGGAACTTTACTAAGTAAGTGGTCTGTTTACTAAGTGTTATGGGGTCAAGAGGAGGGGATTCCACGTCCCACCAGAGTCCACCACACAGAGCCAGTCTCATAGAAAAAGGTGACTTTATTGGGGAAGCAGATGGTGAACTGACCGGCCAGGGACACAGTGCAGACTCGGGAGCTGACACTGTGACCCTGAGCAGAGCTCACACTGGGTTTTTAAGGGCAAAACCCATGTGGTCTAACCTGGCCACACAGGTGGCCAATGGCATAGTCACATACACAGAGGGACCACTGCCAGCTCCAGCCACACGCAGGTAGCCAATAGGGTTGCAGCCCAGTGTTTGAATTTACCTATCACCTTAGTTGGAGTTGGCAGGTTGGCAGGGAAATTGGGAAGGTCTCCACACAAAGCAGGCCCACCCCCTCCCAAACAGCTATCCCTCCTCATGGGGGGTGGGGAGAGGTCAAGGTTGCCCCTCCCTAGAAGGGCAAAGGTGGCTGGGCTGTACCAGATATCCCTCCTCATGGCGGGGGAGGGGGGGTCAAGGTGGTTGGGCTGTACCATTGTCAACCTTCCACAATAAGGCGGGGGAACTCTTAGGCATTCTGGATGGCACCAGTCCCTGCTCCCCTTAACACTAAGCAGACAAACAGACAAGCCAAAAGATGGGTATACTCTAGCAGAGTGTGGGTGCTCTGGAGGAGAGACAGAGACAGATAGTTTTAGTTAACAGAATTCAAGCCAGATGGCTAACCTTCAAGAGGGAAGTTAGAAGGGGCCTCCAAGATCTAGCCTATGTCTCACTCTGAAGGACACAAGCAGAGAGGCATAGACAAAGGGATTGTGTGGGGAGAGAGAGAGAGGTGGGAGGGAGGAAGGGAAGGAAAGAGGGAGGGAAGGAGGGAGAGTTACCTTTCTAGAGGATGTGGCTGGGAGGCTTCCGAAACAGTAGAGAAACAGAGGGAAGGATGAACAAGGCGAGATCGAATGTGTAGAACCTCTGGCCATTTGCTATTGTGTTGGCAGAAACTGCTGCAACAATAAAAATAATGTGTTTTGGCTTTATGGAGTCCTTTGGTGAGAACGTAGAGAGAAGTCCCTGAAGACATAGAAAGTAGGCCAAAAGGTGTAGGGGGTCCCTTTGGCATGGTGTTATGTCGAGAGAGAGACCAAAAGAGACAGAGGGCCCATGGGAAGTCATTTACCAGCTGTAGAGGGGTGAGGGTGGGGAGTGGTGTGACACGGATGCAAGGCCAGCAATAGTAAAGGCAAAATATCTGGCATGGGGCGCCTTCAACAGTATTGGTCCAAGGAGGTAGGGCAGTAGGTGAAGTGAACCTCAGAAAGGGAGAGGAGAGGTCCAGAGATCCCTGACATCACCCTCCTGGGTTCCAGCACCTTTCACTGGGAGAAGAGCAGCATATGGTTCAGGCAGAAAAGAATTTTGGAGGACAGGGTGTACTGCCAGCCTATAGAAGATGGAGGCTCACAGAGAAAGGAAGGAAGGAAGAGAGGGAGGGACTTGTGTTGAGACAGGAGGTGAGACCATAGCAGATGGTGAAGTGATCTCAGAGCCTGAGGGAGGCATGATCCAGACAGTTCAGGAAGTGGCCTGAGCAGACACGGAAGTGACCCCAGACTCTGGGGTCCTTTGCTGACTCATAGTCAGGTGATTAACAGACAGATGGTTACTGGTTCCAAGCAGGTGAAGAGAAATGGAGCAGACCTGTCTCTCCCAAATACAAAGACCAGAAGCTGGGTACCTCTGGCTCACACCTGTAAACCTAGCTTCTCAGGAGGCTGTGGTTCAAAGACAGTCCTGGCAGGAAAGTCTGTGACACTCTTATCTCCAATTAATCATAGTAAAAGCCAGAAGTGGGGCTATGGCTCAAGTGGTAGAGTGCTAGCCTTGAACCAAAGGAGCTCAGAGACAGCACCCAGGCCCAGAGTTCAAGCCCCAGCACTGGAAAATGAACAAAGAAAAAAGATCAGGTACAACCAACACAAGGGCAGGAAGTCAGCCCTCTGCAAGCCCAAGAAGACTCAGGAGAATCCAAACCTGCCAGCCTCAATCTCGTACTTTTGCCTCCAGAACAATGAGATAACAGATCTGTGGTTACTGAGGTTAAGGTAGGCCTGTGCCCAAACTCACCCTCCTTCCTTACAGCCGCTGCAGGGTGGGGTCTGATTAGGGGGCTGGGCATCCCAGGCCTTACGCCACAGATCTGCCCAGCTGGGACTGGAAGGGGGCCCAGATCTAATCCCAGTGCAAGCTCCACACCCCTGATCAACTGGTCTTTCCACTTTGGATTTCTCTCCTACCACCCCCACTGAGATTACCCTCCCCAGGCACACACCTTAGATCAAGTTACCCTTCACAAACACCTTCTACCACCAACACCTTCTACCTTCACAAACACCTTCTACCACCAGCTCCATCTACCCATCACAATCTCAACAACCATGACTTAGCAACCAAAGACCTCCCAGTTATGAACAGCCAGTTTCTCACACAGCTGGAGAGCACGTTTAAAGGCAGATTCCTAGTCCTTATCCACGGAGTGCCCTTCTTCCACAGGTAGAGACCCAAATTCATATTTCCTTTTTTGTAATTTTTATTTTGTTATTATTATAAAAGTGATATATAGAGGGGTTACAGTGATATAAGTCAGGTAATGAGAACATTTCTTTTTGGACAATGTCACTCCAAACAAATAAATGCAAGGCATTTATTTTACTAGCATTAATTAGTTGGTGAGTAGAATACAAAGCAAAACATTTAAAAGAAGCACGGCCGGTGATGGTAGCACATGCCTGTAATCCTAGGTACTTAGAAAGTATAACAACGGGAGGCTGGGAGTTTAGTCTAGTGGTAGAGTGCTTGCCTTGCATGCATGAAGACCTGGGTTGATTCCTCTGTACCACATACATAGAAAAAACTCAGAAGTGGTGCTGTGGCTCAAGTGATGGAGCTCTAACCTTAAGAAAACCCAAGGACAGTGCTCAGGCCCTGAACCCAAGCCCAGGACTAGCAAAAAAAAATACGTGTAACAACAAACAGCAAGAGTGACTGAAAGCAAAGGTGTTTACCTATCTTTTCCTAGCTTTAAGTCAGACTCCCTTGCCTTTACCATATAAATATCTCTGACAGCCAAAGAGCTGGGCTTCCCTCCCCTTTGAAAGCATCCACACTCTGTTAGAATGTCTCTGTGTCTCTACTCCCCTTTCTTTCCCAATCCCACCCATATTCTCAAATTACATGTTTCCATTTTCAAATTTTCAAATATATACATTGAATATAATGACTGTATTTGCTCAACAGAGAAACGCCTTTCTGACCCTGGTTAGGTTGTAGGGGTAGAAAAAGGCAGCCATATTGGCAAAGGCCAATATAGCCAGGAATGATGGGATAGTACAAATCACCTTTCTTATTCCTATAGATTCTGACTAAAACTGGTACTATGTGCTTACAAACTAGACACAGAGGATGACAAGACATTTTTTTTTTCCACCAGACTGAACTCAGGGCCTGAGCACTGTCCTTGGGCTTTCTCAAGGCTAGAGCTCTACCACTGGAACCACAGCACCATTTCCAGCTTTTCTATGTATGCGGTACCGAGGAATCAAAACCAGGTCTTCATGCACACTAGGCAAGCACTCTACCATCAGGCCAAACTCCCAGCCCCCAAGGAAGACAAAACTTCTGACTTCTACCCTTGAGTTTGAGGAGATCCAACCAATAGAGAACTTCCTTGTTGCTAACCTCAACCATGCAACAGGGATACCAGGCTGAAGAACTGAGAAATTGGAGAGAGGGATAGGAAAAGTGGGGGCCAGGGGACTCAAAAGCTCATCACTGGCTTCTGAGTCCCAAGATCCCACTTACCAAGCTTTTTATTCAGTTAAACACTGGGGGGGGGGGAAGGGTGGTTTGGCTACAGGTAGATGAACAAATGGGCGTAAACCTATCTTATGGTTTTGACCATTAAGATAAGGTTCAGTTTATACACAGAGATAACTGACTCCCTTATCTTTAGGGAATAGAATGGAGCAATAAATATTCCAAATGGAACACAGACATCCCTCTTAGCTCTAAGCTCTTAAGCTTTCAGTGTCCAAACACTCTAATTTAAGCACACTTCGGGTAGTAACTTACATGTCTGTCTTTCCAGAGCACAGCTCTCAGCCTTCTGAATGTAATTAGAGATGGCTTCCCAACCTCTTAACCTACTCCAGGTCTCACACCTCTGCTCCAGAATCCCTCACATTTCCTCACTCAGATGTGGAAGGCAAACCCTCACTTCCACCCTCCTGTTGCAAGGTAGGAAGAGTCCAATCAGACTCTGTGCTCTGGTTCCCAGGGGGAAGGCACCCAAAGACACTTCTCCCCAAGAATGCAAGGACTAGAAGCCTAATGTCGGACAGGACTAGACAAAGAAACTGAGGGATTTACTGCAAAATCCATTCTCAGAGATCTGTTCCCCTAAGCTCTTCTTTCTTTCCTTATATTTTCAAATAAACTCACCCTGTTTAAACATTTTTCTTTTTTTTTTTTTGTCCTTTAATTGGCAGCAAAAATGGACCTAAACTCTAGAGATCATATCATTTCTCTCTCCATTTGCCCCCTCCCTTCCCTTAACCTTCCCTTCTGACAAATTACATTTCTGCTTCCTTGGCATTGATTTTGTTAAGTTGTTTTTGTAAGCTGTTCAGAGGAGCCTTCCGGATTGGTGAGTCCTGGCTTGGATTCCTCATTCCAGGATCCTCGTACCCTCTCCCAGCCTCAAAGCACCCCAAGCACTGACCATTTGCCCAGCCAAATCTGACACCATGATCAGATCCAGAGACCTCCCAACTCAGGCCAAAGTTGAGAAGTTGTACAACTTTCTTTCTTTTTTTTTTTTTTTGCATTTTTTTATTGTAATTAGTAAAAGGGTTACATGATATTTGCCAGATAGAAGGTGCATTAATTCACGTACATTGATACCCTTTCACATGTCTTGGTACCCATTTCCCTACCCGCCACAACTTTCTTAAAGTAAGAGCCTTAATGGAACTGGAACCAGAGCTGCAAAGACGTTTCCAAGATGCAGATTCTTACCCCACTCTCTGTCACAGACCTTTCCCTGAAGGACATTGCTCTGGCTACCCTCTCAAGGAGCAGAGAAACACAGGAGGCCACGGAGGGAAGCAAACTTGTCCAAGAGTACAAAGTTCATTCAAGCAGAGGCTGAGCATGCAAGCATAGAGCTCTCTTTCCCCTAAAGCCCTGTGTTCCCAATGGGCCTGGCTCGCCTTTTCTGAACCTCAGGGGACTCTCCAACCCTTTTGCCCATTCCAGTTTTCTTGTGATCCCAGCTGGGCCCTGATATTTCCAGGAACAGAAGACAAGGAGCGGAGGGGGTGGGGAGGGAAGAGAAGGAGAAGGGGAGGTGGCAAGGAAATGAGACCAATTAGGACAAAGATTAGGAGGATTCTGGAAGTTGGAGGTGCGATATTGTTTCTCCAGCTCAGACCTATCAGCACCCCCTGCTCTGACCCAGAGAGGGCTCAGGTAAACCCCTGGCTTCCTCCTGCGATGGCCATGTGCTTCAGGCCCAGAGGAGCCAGTTGGATGGCCAGGGCCAGTGACCCGCCCCTGAACACAGAGTTTCTGGCAAGAGAGCCAGTCTACCCAGAGCTGCTGGCCGGACTGTGCACCACACCACTGGCGTCTGTGTGGCCTGAGGTGGAAGCTCGCTTCCCACATCTCCTTCAAATAGCATTAGGAGCCCTCAGGGCACAGATCGGACTCACAGCTGGCAGAGCTGTTCCAGGACAAAGGAGGCTGGCTGGGAAAGAGATGAGTCCAGTGACTCAGAGCTCCTGGAATTGAGATCTGAACGGAGAAACTGAATCGAGTGAGAGTCGCCCCGCCCCCATGTCACCTGGAGAAACTCTGGACCCAATTCCCGACAGCTTCATCCTGCAGCCTCCGGTCTTCCACCCGGTGAGCAGCTGACCTGAACTTCAGCTTCCCAGCTCAGGATGCCTCCCAACTGTGCCCACACCCTCTTGGGGACAGAGACAGTTTGAGTCTTGGACTCTGCTTTCCTAGGACTTGTCTGAGGCTCTAGAAGAGTCTCTTGGGTTTAGCAAAGTGGCTGAGCCACAAATTTCCATTTAGGTGTAGCTGATATTGGACTACCAGGGTTGGAAAGGAAGGAAATCCAGTGTTGTGGGCCCTACAGGGATGGGTAGCTGGGGGTCACTGATGGGGGACACTGCTAACTAAGAAAGGCAGTTTCATCTCCAGCCTGGAAGGGGGTTGGGGGAGCCTTGTGATCAGGGCCCAATCTCCCTCCTTCCTGTTCTAGCGCCTGGGAGATTTTCTGAAACTACAGAGGCTTAACAGAATACTAAACTCCCCGCAGACACTGGAACTAGTGAGCACTGAAGATGGCTTTTCCTCCTCCCAGAGGCTCTATGAGCCCAGCTAATCACATACCCTGCAGGGAGCAGGGGTATCGGAAGGGAAAGCTGTGAGCTGCACTGACAAGTGGAAGCTCCAGCCTTGGGCCCCTGCACAGTTGCCTGAGTAAAGGACTGAAGCATCTGGAACCTTTAAGGTTCATCCTGGAATGTCCCTCACAGGCGGGGAAAGGTGGGTCCATCCAGAGGGGAAAGAGGGTTCCAAGAATCAAGGTGCCTGATTGAAGCTCGCTTGGAAGGGGGTGCTGAGATCCCAGTTCTCTGTAAGTGGTTTTGGGCTTTGGTTTGCCACTGGGGCTTGGCAAACTTATCTTATGATCCTGTCCAAAGTTTATGTGCTATTCTATTTATTTTCCTTCTGCAAACATTTCCACAAAGCCCATGCTGTGCCAAGGAACAGGTGCTGAGCCTCCCAAAGAGGAAAAGTGAAGTTTAATCTTTTTTTATTTTCTTTTAAAAGTTTTCCTTTGTGCTGGTGCTGGGGCTTGAGCTCGAGACCAGAATGCTTTCCCTTAGCATTTTGCTCAAGGCTGCTGCCCTACCACTTACTCGAGCGACAGCTCTACTCCTGGCTTTTTGGTGATTGATGAATGATAAGAGTTTCATGGACTTTTCTGCTCAGGCTGACTTTAAAGCATGATCGTCAGATCTCTGCCTCCTGAGTAGCTGGTTCTAGCTTTGAGGGGCATGTGGTCTCACAGGGAAAATAGCCAGTCAGGGTTTTTTGTTTTTTTTTTTTTCCACCATAACAGCATTTTGTAAGAAATCCTAGCTTAAACTTTATTTTCTTTTTTCTATTTGGAGTAAGGAAGTTGAGCTTTCTTGTTCTTCCCTCTCCACATCCCAAGCAGCTCGACCCCTGGTTTTCTCTCCAACCTGCATGCAAAGGTTTCTATCTTTTTTTGTTCAGGTAATTCCTTATGTCACAACGATTTTTGGCGGTCTGTATGCAGGCAAGATGGTCATGCTACAGGGTGTGGTCCCTCTCCGTGCACACAGGTAAGTGGGATGCTGGAGCTCCACTTTAGAGGCGTTGGACTGAGGGCTAATCTTTGCCTTGGGATCTCTGTGGGCCTCGGAGCAGAGTGGCACATCAAGATGCCGCTCACTGTCACCAGGTTTCAGGTGGACTTTCAGTGTGGCTGCAGCCTCTGTCCCCGGCCAGACATTGCCATTCACTTCAACCCTCGCTTTCACACCACCAAGCCCCATGTCATCTGCAACAGTCTGCATAGTGAACAGTGGCAAACAGAGGTCCGCTGGCCTGGCCTGGACCTGCATAGAGGGGCCAGCTTTGTCATCCTCTTTCTCTTTGAGAATGAGGAGATGAAGGTGAGTAGACATGGTGGATGCTGATTTATCAAGAACTTGTGTCCCTCTTCTCTCCCTTCCCTCAGAAAATTCAGCTTTGTAGGAAGAAAACCAAGGAACTGCCTGCCATACCTTATTCCAGGCTGGCAGCAAGAGCTCTGTGGCCAGATACCAGTGGCTCACCTCGTTAATCCTGGCTACTCAGGAGACTTGCGAGCTGAGGACCATAGTTCAAAACCAGCCTGGGCAAGAAAGTTCACGAGACTCTTAATTTCCAATTCATCAGCAAAAAGCTAGAAGTAGAGCTGTGGCTCAAGTGGTAGAGTGCTAGCCTTGAGCAGAAAAGTTCAGGGACATAACCTGGTGCTGGTGGCTCACACCTATAATCCTAGCTGCACGGGAGGCTGAGTTCTGAGGATTGTAGTTCAAAGCCAGCCTGAGCACTAAAGACTATGAGATGAGACTCTTATCTCCAATTAAGCACCAGGAAACTGGAAGTGGTGCTGTGGCTCAAGGGGTAGGGCGGTAACCTTGAGTTGAAGAACTCAGGGGCAACGCCCAGGCCAAGAGTTCAAGTCCCATGATGGACCAAAAATTTTAAAAAAGGACATGAAGCTAGGTCCCAGTGGCTCATACCTATAATCCCAGAAACTCAGGAGGATGCGATCTGAAGATCCTGGTTCAAAGACAGCCTGGGCAGGGAAGCCCTTGAGACTCTTATCTCCAATTAATCAACAAAAAAGCCAAAAGTGTTGCTGTGGCTCAAGTGGTAGAGCACTAGCCATGAGCAAAAATGCTCAAGCCCCAGAATAACAGAAACAAAGACAACACAGAAGCGCCATGTCTGCCAACCCTGCTACTGTAGGATAGTTCCTGAAGCTCATTGGTATATTTGGTAGGAAGCCACATAAGTAAAAAGCGAGGGAGTCGTGTTTTGTCGATGTGGGGCCTGTGCTAATGGAGCCCAGTGAACACTGGGCTCCATCGGGTCGGGCTCTCTGCCTCTCCAGGTGAGCATAAACGGAAAGCACTTTCTCCACTTCCGCTACCGGCTCCCTCTCTGTCGGGTGAACACTCTAGGTGTATACGGTGACGTCTTGGTGAAAGCAGTTGGATTCCTTAACATCAACGTGAGTTCGCTTGATGCTAATGGCCTTTGACTCCACACCTGATTCCTACATAAGCCTGGGCCCAGTCACCCACCACAGCCCAAGAGACAAAGGAAACCTGGGACACCAGTAATTTAGCCAAGAGGAAGAGCCACAGAGGTGTCAGAAATGGATGGGGTCAGAAGGAAGACAAGGTGACAGCAGAAAGATGTCCAGGAGCCACAAGCAAGAGTCTGTCCTGGCTGCAGGGGGCCTGGACAACTTGAAGAAGCAATGGCCGGCCAGTGAAGAACTTGACTCACTAAAACCTACCTAGCAAGCTAGGCACCAATAGCTCCTGCTTATAATCCTAGCTTCTTAGGAAGCTGAGATTGGAGAATCTCAGTTCAAAGCCACCCTAGGCAGGAAGGTCCATAAGACTCTTATCTCCAATTAACCAGAAGTCGCATTGTGGCTCAACGTGATAGAGCCCTAGCCTTGAGTAAAAGAGCTCAGGGACAGCACCCAGACCCAGAGTCCAAGCTCTGCGATGGTCAAAACAGAGAAAGCCCACATAGCTTCAACAAGCTGGCTGATAAAATGCTTCAAAATTTGGACCTTTGGGTCTGCCCCTGGAGGTTCTGGTTTGGTATGTCAGAGACAAGACAGGAATCCACAATTTTAAAATTCCAGGTTTAGGATCCATTCACAGTGGTGTGAGACAGGAAGGAAAGTCCAGGGTCAAATAAGTGGCTCTTAAGGCTTCCTGTAATCCCGAACATTGCAGTTTTTATTTTATCTTTATTATTTTTCCTCTTCCCAAACAGCCATTTGTAGAGGGCAGCAAAGAATATCCAACTGGACACGTGAGTTTCCTGGCAGCAAGGGTAAATCTTGCTGTTCAAAATTGGACAACCATACTATTGGAACAGGCTGGCCCTTCCGCCACCTCCACTCAGCAGGTTTTCTCACCCTTCTCTCCCTGCTTGTGGTCACGGATATGCCCAGCTCCCTTCAGTCCCTCTGAAGGCATTTGCCTCTCTCTCAGCCCCTGTGTAGAACCAGCTTGGGAAAATAGAGGAGTGTGGCTCCCAGAATCCATGAGTCCCATGAGAAATGCCTTTCAGGTGAAGTTTGTGGTTCTCAGAACAGCCTGTAAACAAGGAGAGAACTGTCCAGTTCTTCCTTATTATGCCCGAAATGCTGGTCTTGGCATTAAGAGTATCCCAGTGGGGCCCCAGTGACTTTCTCACTGCTATGAGAAGCTCAAACCCCAAGGCTCCCCAGTATGCAAGAATGGCCTGAAGCTTTCCCCAAGCGAACACTAATGGCCTCTTTTTATTTCCTTTCCTGACAGCCCTTCCTGCTGTACAGTGCTCGACTGGTAAGAGATATTCCTGTCTTCTTTGGAGGTGTGGTCCCTCCTTGGCTTCCTCTGTTTCCATGGTTTTCCTACTTTTCTTTTTTCCCTCTTTTTTTCCTGTTCCTGAGATTTTGTGGTCAAGGCTACCACTTAAGCCAGTTTCTCGCTTTAAAAAATTTCTTTAGGGGCCGGGAGTTTGGCCTAGTGGTTAAAGTGCTTGCCTAGCATGCACAAAGACCTGGGTTCAATTCCTTGGTACCACTTACATAGAAAAAGGCCAGAAGTGGTGCTGAGGCTCAAGTGGTAGAGCTCTAGCCTAGAGAAAGTCCAAAGACAGTGCTCAGGCCCTGAGCTCAAGCCCAGCATTGGCAAAAAAAAAAAAAAAAAAAAAATTCTTTATACAAAGGATTTGCTATTTAATGAAGCAGTTTATGAATATGATCTATATTAACAATGTCGCTCCTTTCAATATTCTTATCCATTCCTCCCTCACCTACCCCCTGCCTCACTCCTTCCCTCACTCTTCTTACTTTTACATGCTGTATATTAAATTCTTGTTAGCATTCCCCCTGTTCCTCTCCATTCAGTTTCCCTTTGACCATGACCCTCACCTTTCAAATACCTGCTTTCTGGTTTTTCACTTCCAATTTTTTGCTGGTTAATTAGAGATAAGAGCCTCACTGACTTCCCTGTCTGAACTGGCTTCCGAAGATAATCCTCAGATCTCAGCCTCCTGAGCAGCTGGTGTTACAGGAATGAGTCACTGGTGCCCGGCAGTTTCCCTTTCTTTATGAAATGCTACAGCTGCGGGTGGGCTGTACAGCTTCAGGCTCAAGTCCCAGGCTGCCTCAGTTTACCATCTTCCCATATATCCTGTACACAGACCCAGAGCCAGGCATTAGAATAGAGGGACAAGCTAGCCCCAGCTCTCTTGCTGATCCCAGGCTGATGGGAGGATGACCCACTGAATGGTTACTACAATTCAGAGAGCCAATCATGGTGCTCAGAACATGGCATTGAGCTCAGCCTGAACCCGTCAGAGGGAACTTCCAGCAAGCAGGCAGCAGGTGCTTAATAAGAGGGCAGAGAGGGGCCGGGAGTTTGGCCTAGTGGTAGAGTGCTTGCCTAGCATGCACAAAGACCCAGGTTCGATTCCTCGGTGCCACATACATAGAAAAAAGCCTGAAGTGGTGCCGAGGCTCAAGTGGTAGAGCTCTAGCCTTGAGAAAGTCCAGGGACAGTGCTCAGGCCCTGAGCCCAAGCCCAGGACTGGCACCAAAAAAAAAAAAAGAGGGCAGAGGTGAATCTTCTGGCTATAAGCAAACAAGTACAAGCTTGTTGCCCTGGTGCTTGCCATGTCCTCGAGGGCAGTCATGAAGCCTAGATGTGGAGCCCATCCTCAGCACCTGAAATTGCGCTTCTCAGTGATCTCCTACTTTCTTCAGGAGTTGCCCTGCTCACGTGTTCTTCCTCAAGGCCTCTGGCCTGGACAAGTCATCATAGTTCGAGGACTGGTCACACAAGAGCCAAAGGAGTAAGTATCCAAGTAAACATCCCCTTCTTTTCCTTTCCCAGAAAGAAGTACTTTGACTAAAGTCATAGAGCTTATGAAAGCCAGGCTGAGATCGAGATTAGAAGCTACCCCTGGCCAGGCCAACTAGCCCCACATCCCAGATCCCAGGAAAGCCGAGCTTTGCAGGCACAGGGTGTGGCCCACAGAGAGTACAGACTTCCTACCATGCTTAGTTTACGAAACAGCCAGACTGCCCTAAAGAGGAGGGACTGGTACCTGGAAGCCAAGAATTAAAAGGACAGTTACTGAGACCAGGAGTTTGTCCTAGTGGTAGAGTGCTTGCCTAGCATGCACGAAGACCCAGGCAATTCCTCGGCACCACATACATAGAAAAAGCCAGAAGTAGTGCTGTGGCTCAAGTGGTAGAGCACTAGCCTTGAGCAAAGCCCAAGGACAGTTTTCAGGCCCTGAGTTCAAGCCCCAGGACTGGCAAAAAAAAAAAAAATTTAAAAAAAAGGACAGTTACTAGGGGGCACTAAAACCCAAACCTGTGGATGAAATCCCATTAAACTAAGTTGCCCAACTGCCTCCTGCTGCTACTAAAAAAAAAAAAAAAAAAAAAAAAAAAAAAAAAAAAAACTAGTGTATTTTATTTATTTATTTATTTATTTATTTATTTATTTATTTATTTATTTATTTGTTGGTTATGGGGCTTGAACTCTGGGCCTGGGCACTGTCCCTGAGCTCTTCACCTCAAGACTACCACCCTACCCTTTGAGCCACAACACTACTTCCAGTTTTCTAGTGGTTAGAGATAAGAGTCTCACAGTCTTTAGGGTCCAGGCTGGCTTTGAACCTCTATCCTCAGATCTCAGCCTCCTATGTAGCTAGGATTACAGCTGTGAGCCACCTCACCCGGCATTAGTGTATTTTTTTTAAAACAGCTTTTCTAGGCTAAGTTGGTTGAGTTATCAACTGCTCAGGAAAGGTACTCAGCTGGGCAGCATTAAGATAATTACTTTTCTTCTGTGTGCCTCAGTTTCCTTATCTGAAAAAGGAATACTGAGAATACTAACCATGAGGGTGATATGCAGGAGAGTAACTGACACATAGTAAGTACTCCACAATGGATGGTTTCCCAATTATCTCAGAGCAGACAGGAGAGGGGAGAGTGGGAACAATACTCTGTTCTTCCTGGTGTGTGTGTGTGTGTGTGTGTGTGTGTGTGTGTGTGTGTGTGTGTGTGTGTGTGTGGTAGAGGGGGGTCCTGGGCCTTGAACTCCAGGCCTGGGCACTGTTTTTAAGCTCCTTTTGCTAGCACTCTACCACTTGAGCACCATTTCTGGCTTTTCCCTGGTTAAGATAAGAGGCTCATGGACTTTTCTGCTTGGGCTGGCTTTGAACCACGATCCTCAGCTCTCAGCCTCCTGAGTAGCTACGATTACAGGAGTAAGCCACTGGCGCCCAGCATTTTGTTTTGCTTTGTTTACATATTTAAACCATTGATCTCTTTACCTCTCGACTGGTCACACATATGAATTCTGGGGGACAGGCATGGAGCACATACCTGGCAAGCATGAGCCTCCAAAACCAGACATGACTGATTGGATTCTTGACTTGGCCTGTTGTAAACTTTACCTGCCTGAGTAAGTCATTAGACCTCTCTAAAAGTCTATGTTTATTTCTCTGTTGGAAAGAAAATGGGAAAGTAATCCCAATCTGATAAGGGGAAATTGAAAAGGCGCCCAATGATCAAAAGAACACTTCCTTGCCCTTGGCACAGTTCACACAGTGAGAGAGTAACTATGTGAGTGAGAATAAAAACCAGGAAGACCCAGGTTCGATTCCCCAGTACCACATACATAGAAAAAAGCCGGAAGTGGTGCCGTAGCTCAAGTGATAGAGCTCTAGCCTTGAGAAAGTCCAAGGACAGTGCTCAAGCCCTAAGCTCAAGCCCAGGACTGGCAAAAAAAAAAAAAAAAAAAAAAAGAAAGAATATTTCCTTCAGTCAAATTTTCTGGTTATTGTTTGTGCCAGTCCTGGAGCTTGAACTTTTCGGTGGTTCGTTGGAGATAAGAATCTCTCAGACTTTCCTGCCTCTGGAGTTGATTTTGAACAATGATCCTCAGAGCTCAGCCTCGTGAGTAGCTAGGATTACAGGTGTGAGCCACCAGCACTTGGCAATGTTGGAAAGAAAAGTTGAAGCTCAGCTTTTGAATTTGGTGTTCATTTAAGATGCTCCTGTAGGCCAGTTCAGCTGTGGGCCACAACCATGCAGCTACAGCACAATGCCTGGTACTTAGCAAGGCATGAAATGAATGCTGCTATTGTTTTCAGGAACAATAAAGTGGTCTGAGCAAACAAAAGCTGGCCGCTCACTGACAGTGAAAGTCTGTCCCTCCCTCCCCATTCCAGGCTGAGTAGGAAGCATGGCCACAGCTTCCAAGAACTTCAGAGAGCTTTGCAGAACATCTAGAGAGATTCCTTTATCCAGTCCATGCGAGTGAGGTGAGGGAGACACTGGGATCCCGCAGAGTTCTCGGGCCAATGAGAGGACTAAGTCTTATCTGAGATGGATGCTGGTGGGACAGGAAGCTGAGACTGGCCCAGCCACGGTGCAGAGGCTCCACACAGTCCATTCTCAAGCATCCTTGCCTTCCAACCTTCCGCTTTACATGAAAGCCTTACCACCTGTCTCCTTTCCAATGCTGGAAAGCATCCATTGGACACTGGAAAGTCCCCCTCCTCCAGGATGGGCTTGGCCCACTGTCTGCATCCTGTGTTTCCTTCTATCTTCAGATGACTCAAGAAGGTGTCCAGATGCTTCTGAGACACAGGGCTGAGTCTAGGGACCCTGCTTGAGAGGTGGATACAGGCAGTAAAAGATCTCCTTCGGTCTAGTCATAAATCCTGGCTCGCATCCTAGCACAAGTTATTAGGAATAGCAAAATAAATCATTTAACTTCCTACCTTTATTAATCAAATGAAAGGATAAACTTCATGGCACATGAAGTATTCTGTGAGGATTAAAGATCCTGATTTCTATTTTAAAAAACCACCCTTATTTTATTTCCTATATTTCCTATATTTCGTACATATTAACTTCATTCCTATTTTTTCTTGGGGTGGGGGGTGGCTTTATAAAGTACATATGCATTATATTTTAGACACTAGGTAGAATCTGTGTGCTTATTGTGTGCTAGGTATTGTCCTGCTCAATCACTTGTATTAATTCATTTACTACAATCCCCACAAGACAGAAGCAGTACTGTTATTACCCCTCAATGACAGCTGAGGAAACCAACACAGAGAAATTAAGCAATTTTTACCAGAAAGTAGCAGAGGCAGAGTCTGGAATCTGACTCTTAACTTCTAAATGATGTACAAAATAGTTAAAGCAAAGTTATCACTTAGTAAACATTAGCTTAATCCTAGCAGTCCAGAAGCTGAGATAGGAAGATTACAATGAACTACAATGAGAGCGACAGAGACAGAGAGACAGAGAGAGACAGACACAGAGACAGACCAAGAGTGACAAACAGACAGACAGAGAGGAAGGGAGGGAGGGAAGGGAGGACAGAAGAAATAAATGAAGAGAAGGAAGAGAGGATGGAGGAAGGACAGAGGAAGAGAAGAAGGAAGGAAGGAAGGAAGAAAGAAGAGAAGGAGAGAGGGAGGGAGGGAGAAGAGAGGAAAGGAAGAAAGGAGGGGTTAGACAATACTGTCATTATCACAGTTATCTCTTTCTGAAGGAGAAACTGAGGCGTGGGCCAGGAACAGCCCCCACCGTGCTCTTCCAGCCAGTAGACACTTGCTCTTCCCACTCCTCTTAGCTAATGTGTGTCTAAGCGCCTCCCCAGAGTCTGTCATCAGGACTTAACACTTGGAAACTGCCAATCCTCCGGCTGCTGGTCTACCTCCCCTTGGGCTGTGCACGGGCCTGCGGACAATAGAGGCTGATCCTCTTCTCTGACCTGCTTTCTGCAGTTTCACCTTGAGCCTGAGAGATGAGGCTGCCCACATTCCTGTGACACTGAGGGCTTCCTTCGCAGACAAGACTCTGACCTGGATCTCCCACTGGGGGCGCAAGAAGCTCATCTCAGCCCCTTTCCTCTTTTACCCCCAGCGCTTCTTCGAGGTAGAGCACAGTTCCATATTGATCTGGGAGAGCAGGGGGCATATCCGGGCATGGGTAGCAGGGAAGATGGCATGAAGCTGATTGCCCAAGGCATTGGCCCTCAAACTTCCATGCTGATGAAACCCAAGCATAATGAATGAAGTGGGGGCTCAAGCGTCAGCTTCATTAAAAAGCCCCCCAATGCTTCCTCCATGCAGCCACTTTTCAATGGGAAACAACCTTAGTTGCAGATAATGAACTGAGGCCTGGGACTGTGGGCTTGGTGACAGGCTGGACCTGATGGTGTCCTGGAAGGAGGAGGGGGTTGTCCCATGAGCACATATCAGGCAGGCAAAGGGAGATTTGTGTGGAATCCTGTCACCTCCTCAGACTCTCCTCACCAGGTGCTGCTTATGTGCCAGGAAGGAGGGCTGAAGCTAGCGCTCAATGGGCAGGGGCTGGGAGCCACCAGCTTGGACCAGCAAGTCCTAGAGCAATTACGGGAGCTCCGAATCAGTGGAAGCGTCCAGCTCTACTGTGTTCACATCTGAGGAAGATCAGCATATGCCAAAGCTCCACTGTGTAGCTCTTGTCCATTGGCTTCCATGAAACGATCAACCTGAGTTAAGCCTAGTTGACTTCTGGATCGCAATATTGAGTCTTCAGGTTATTGCATGCAAACAGCAGAGGGAAGATAGCAGGTATGAAAGTTGCTCCAACTCTGAATCCTTCCACCAGGAGCCTTGGATTTAGCTGTGCCATCCTTCAGGACCCAGGCTGCATTCACAGGACAGCAGGCTGTGTAGGTGGCAGGTGGTATGTGAAGTAACACCACAATGCTTGCCCTTTGGATAATAAAGAAAGCCTGCCAATAAGCCCCTCGCCAGTGCAGGCTCAAGGACACTAAGTGAATCTGCTGGAATGACTGACCAACTCCCCAGCTGGCCCATAAATTTCATAAAAACCTAGAAAGGACCCCCAAAGAAAGAAACAATGCACTCTTGAGACTTCTCCCTGCTGGGCAAGTTTTTCTTTGCTTTTCTTTCTAAATAAACAAACTGCAATATTTTGCTGACATACTTTATGGCCAGTGAATTTTCATTCATGGAATTCTACACGACAAACGATCCTAGACAACACCTGATGTGAAATGAATCCATTTGAGATAGTTTGAGGCCTTGAAACCAAGGATCAATCATGGATCCAGGAGGCTTGGAACAAATTTGATCCTCTGGAGTGTTGACAGTCAGCCCCCCTGAAGGACAACTCTTACAAGTACTTACTTGTCAAACTTAACTTTTTAATCTTAATGGGCTCTAGGTCGCTCCTCAGGAGCTATTTCTATTGATCTCCATGTAAGTGTCTTACTGATGTAGAGTTCCTGACTATGTCAGCCACTTCCCTCCAACATGGAATCAGACCAGCTGATTCCAGCAACAAGCAAGAATGCCAACATTATCCCAGCAACAAGCAGAGGCCTACCGGGACATGAGTGGGGAAGGAGAAACAGTTAACTGACCTTGTTTAAGTAGCCAGGGGTGAAAAAGGACAGCTGAAGCAAAGGCCAACAACGGGGCATCACTAAACCCCTTACTTGTTCCTGGTGGATCCTGGACTGTGGGTTCCAAGACTAGCACAGATGCTTACAACCAGATACACAGCAGAAGGCAAGCTCTCCCACTTGTGCTCTCCTGTTCTCAGGTGAGAGGGATACAATCAGAAGAGTCCCTTGCTCAGGAGAGCCAATCAGAGTGCTTTACAAAGGCCAAGCAGAAGGCAAGCCATCCCCCTTCCCACCTTCTGCTCTAAGATGAGAAGTGTCCAATCAGAAATGTATACCTCTGGTATAAATAGGAGGGTCCAATCAGAAAACTCTCCAGCAACATGTGACCACTGCTTACCCAATCAAACCAGATACATTCCCCAAGAGGGCGGGTCTATGGACCCAATAGCACAACCAGATTAAAAACTCCTTGGGTTTTTCCCCTAGAAAATTCCCCTTTTCATTCTCAGAAAGTGTGTGTCCCCCAACTTTTCTTTGTGTGTGTGTGGGGGGGGGGGGGTCATGGGACTTGAACTCAGCCTGGATGCTGTCCCTGAGCTCTTCAGATCAAGGCTACCACCCTACCCTTGAGCCAAGCCCCACTTCCCGTTTTCTAGAGGTTAATTGGAGATGAGTCTCAGGTCCTTTTGTGCCTGGATTGGCTTTGAACCTTGATCCTCAGATCTCAGCCTCCTGAGTAGGTAGGATTAGAGGCGAGACTCTTATCTCCAATTAACCACTAGAAAACTGGAAGTGGTGCTGTGACTCAAAGGGTAGGGTGGTAGCCTTGAGCTGAAGAACCCAGAGACAACACCCAGGCCCAGAGTTTAGGTCTCACAAGCGACAAAAAGAAAAAGAAAGAAAAAATGAAAGTGCCCCCAGATAGCATCAACTCATTTGTCCAAAGTACAAAAGATGTTAGTCTCTGCTGAATGAGAGGTGTAATCATTGAGAAATCAGTTTACATTGAATACTGGCCAGAAGTTGGCTACCCCACCCAACAACTTCATTCCCTGGACCATTTCAGAAAACTTCCTTTGCCAAGGAGCTTAGCAGACACACAACACAGAAAATGAAGAGAAACTGCCATAGTTGTAAAAGCTACCCTTATCTCTTGAACTCTAGTTGTAATGGTTTAAAACCCTGCCTCCCACGTGGCTGTAAATTCCTACATATACACACACACACACACACACACACACACACACACACACACACACGTGTGTGCGCATGTGCATGCACTTTTTTTTGTTGTTGTTTAAGGCTAGTACTCTACCGCTTGTGTCATAGTTCTACTTCAACTTGCTTGATGCCTAATTGGAGATGAATCTCAAGCCAGCCCTGCCCAGACTGGCTTTGGACCATGAACCTCAGATCTCAGCCTCCTTAATAGCTAGGCTTACAGACAGGCATGAGCTGTGATTGCTGATCTCGCCACAGCCTACATGACTGCCCTGCACCTGTATCCTCTTAACCTAACCCGCTCCCAACAGCAGCCTATGTGACTGCCCCACGTCTACACCCCCTCCCTATCCTAAATTTGCCTATTAAAGCCCTGTATGTTTTTTCAGTCAACACTCAGCCACTGGGTTCACTGACATCTGGCATGAAATAAACCTGAGTTACTTCTACTATTCTGAATATTTTGCTTTGTTTGTCCACAGTCTGTTCACTTTTCTGTGACACTTTATATTCCACTGGGAAACAGACCTGAGTGCAGTGATTAGCTTATACAGACTGACTGTCAACGGCCTGTGGTTAAACAGGCTTTCAGACTGAGCCAAAACCACAAAGTTTGAAGGCCAGGAACCAGTTAAGCTTTAGGGACTTTGAGCTCACTCGGCCCCCAAAGGCTGCCAATACAGATAGCTGAGATGTTAGAGGCAGTCATCCCACGTGCTGGATCATACAACAGAGGCATCGGTGTACCTCGGTGGGACCCTGAAGGCAAAGGGGTGAAGCAGTGGTCTGTGGCTCCACTCTTTCAAGCTAATAATGGAAAAAAAAAAAAAAGATCAATTGACAGGGTCTGCAAGGCTTTCACTCTATATAGTCTTTACTGTCCAGGGCCTGCCCTCGGCTGTGTGCACTCACTGCTGAGAGAGTTGCCCTGCCACAGATGTAAATCATGAGATCACCATGGCCTGCACCCCGCACGCTATGGTGCCTCATAGATAAATCCAGCACAACAACCCTTGTTATCTAATGGTTTCTTTTTCCGCATATGTGGACTGCCTGTCTTCCTGGTTACCCCGGATACATCTTGACAACCAGAAACTCCCTTGAGCTAGCTGCAGTTAGACTCTGTTTTTGTAAGGCAAAGAACACAAATAAGAGGAAGAGGAAAACTATAAAAGGAGCAGAATCCAGTTCCCTCCACAAACTTCACACCAGGCAGTTTGTGCTCCATGTCCCCCAGCAAAGGCCTCGCTTACTGTGCTTTATTTTATTCGGTGAAAATAAGGCTCATTACAAAATGTAAAGAAGTCTAAACCCCCAAGATCTGAGCAAAAGAAGACTCTCCATCTTCCTGTATCCGATGTCTAAAGATGGCCTTGATGGGATGGCCCTTCATTTATTGCTTTGCTTCTTGATTCTTGAGAACATGAGGCCAATGAGGCTCCCGACTGCCAGACTCACTCCTACCATGCCTGTGACCATGATAACATCTCTGACCTGCAACAGAGAAGGGACTGAGTCATACTCTGTATTGGGAATGTGAGAACATGCTGTACGTTCAGCAGGCTCACTCATCTCCAGATGCCTCCCATGCCCCTTGGCCTCCCCTGGCCAACCTCAGTCAACAAATATTGGCAGGGAAGAATGGAGGAGAAGGCCGATGTGGAAAGAGTCAGAGCATGGTGCCGTCTGGCCTGGAATGTACATGATGCAACCATAATCCAGGGAACTGGATTCACCCTGTGGCTATTTAAAGCACATGAAGCCTCAAAGGGTAACTGTGGAAAGAATGGGACGATGATGCCAGGGTCGTCAAGATCCTGGGCCAGCCAATGGGAAAGTGCTAAGTCAGAGAGAGGTGGTTATTGAGAATTCAATAAGGTATGGCCTCCATGAGAGCAGTGACTCAGCTCCTCACTCTACCACCCTGCCCCACCCTGCCAGGCATAGGAGGGCTCTGTTTGCAATGATTTTGTCTTGTCATTATTTTGTTTGGGGTGGGTTTTTTACTTTGGTGTATATATATATATATATATATATATATATATATATATATATATATTTTTTTTTTTTTTTTTTTTTTTTTTGCCAGTCCTGGGCCTTGAACTCAGGCCTGAGCACTCTCCTTGGGCTTTCTCAAGGCTAGAGCTCTACCACTTGAGCCAAAGCACCACTTCTGGCTTTTTCTATGTATATGGAACAGAGAAATTGAACCCAAGTCTTTGTGCATGCTAGGCAAGCACTCTACCACTAGGCCAAACTCCCAGCCCCTTGTTTTTTGTTTTTGTTTTTGTTTTTTTTCCAATCCCGGGGCTTGAACTCAGGGGCTGGGCACTGTCCTTAGATTTTGCTCAAGGCTAGAGCTCTTCCATTTGAGCCACAGCACCACTTCTGGCTTTTTCTGAGTATGTGCTAGGCAAGCACTCTACCACTAAGCTACACTACCGGCCCCCTTGGTTTTGGTAAATTTTCTTTTGCCAGTCCTGGGGCTTGAACTTAGGGCCTGAGCACTGTCCTTAGGCTTTATCAAAGCTAGTACTCTACTACTTGAGCCACAGCACCATTTCCGGCTCAAACCTGGGTCTTCACTCATGCTAGCACTCTACCACTGGGCTAGGTTTTGGTTTTTAAGGATTTTCTGACACAGAATCTCACTGGGTATCCCAGGCTGACCTCAAACTTTTGCTCTTCCTGCCCTAACCTTCTCAGTACTAGAATTACAGGTATGAACCATCACATGTGGATTTCTCTTGTGCTCCCTTTGTGTTCTTAAAGAAATTACACAAGTGTGAAGAGCACTGATGTTATATTTAAAGTTTTAGAACATCAGGTTTGTGCTGTTTGCGATAGGAAGAAAAAATATTGCCAAAGAGAAAATTTCAAGGTAAAAAATTAATATATGTCATATGCATTTCCTCCTAAAACATAACTAAAATGAATAAGGCATTTGTTTGGGCTGTGCATGTAGATGAGTGGCAGAACCAGATCTGACAATAATGGGGGAAAAAAGCATTTTTTTTTACAGTCTTGGGGCTTGAACTCTGGGCCTGGGTACTGTTCTTGGGATTTCTCAAGTCTAGCACTCTGCCACTGGAGTTACAGCACCACTTTCAGCTTTTTCCTATGCATGTGGTACTGAGGAATCAAACCCCAGTCTTTGTGCTAGGCAAGCACTCTACCACTAGGCCAAACTCCTAGCCCCCAAAAAGCATTTTTTTTCTAGTGACAAAATCCTAAGGCCATGTAGAATAAAGTTGAGGCCCAGTCCCTAATTAAGCAATAGAAACCTTTTTTTTTTTTTTGTCAGTGGTGGGACTTGAATTGTGAGCCTGGGCGTTGTCCCTGAGCTCTTAGCTCAGGGCTACTGCCCAACCCCTTGAACCACAGTGCCACTCCTGGGTTTAAGAGTCTCACAGACTTTAGGACTTTAGTGCCCAGGCTGGCTTTGAACTGAGATCCTCAGATCTCAGCCTCCTGAGTAGCTAGGATTATAGGTGTGAGCCACCACGCCAAGGAACCTTTTCTTTTCTTTTCTCTTTTTGTGGGTCATGGGGCTTGAATTCTAGGCCTGGGCATTATCCCTGAGCTCTTCAGCTCAAAGCTACCACCTACCCCTAGGCCTGGGAATCGTCCCTGAGCTCTTCAGCTCAAGGCTAAAACCCTACAACTTGAGCTACAGCCCCACTTCCCATTTTCTAGTGATTAATTGGACATAAGAGTCTCATGGTCTTTAGGGTCTTTAGTGCCCAAGCTGTCTTTGAACAGCAATCCTCAGATCTCAGCCTCCTGAGTAGCTAGGATTACAGGTGTGAGTCACCACACTTGGCTAAGGAATCTTTTCTTAAGGGTTGCACAAAAGATTTAGATTGATGACCCCAGGTACTTCTGGAACCAGGTCTGGAGCGAGAATTGTAATCTGGTCCTTGAATCTTGTAATCTGATCCTTGAATGAGCCTAGAAAAGGATTTGTACTCCAAACAAGCAGACCCCAAACAAGAGATAGAGTATATGGACATGCTCAATGAGACTCTCAGACTTCCTACCTTTCTCTGTTCACAGAACTTTGCCCTTCCTACAAGAATTTGGAAGACTTTCTAGAGAAACTGTCCATCTCATATACAAACAACAAAAAATACCAATATTGGGCACCTGGATGGTACTACAATAAATTCTCCCCAGAATCAAAGTGCCCACCTTCTACATGCCCTCTTTCCTCATTTCCTCTCTTCTTTAGTTACAAGTTTCATACTGCTAGCTAGCCTTAATCCTCTAAAAGGGAATTAGAAGCAAGGTGAAGTAGCTCAAACTTGAAATCCTAGCTACTCAGGAGACTGAGATCTGAGGATCACAGTTCAAAGCCAGCCCTGGCAGGAAGGTCCATGAGACTCTTAGCTCCAATCAATCACAGCAAGTGGTGCCGAGGCTCAAAGTAGCAGAGTGCTAGCCTTGAGGGGAAGAAGCTCAGAGACAGGGTGTACACCCTGAGCTCAAGTCCCACAACCAACAAAAAAAGAAGGGGAAATTAGAGTTTTGTGGCAGCCATGTTCTGGTGGTGGGTTAACTCACTAGGGAACCTACATGAAATCAGTGTATCCAGTGTTTTCCTTGCTAAGCTCTGTGGCAAAGTGGGAGAGATTGTACAGATAATGGAGGGGAAACAATATGGGCCTAGATCTTTACAGAACTTTACTGCCTGAGAAAGAATGCTGATCCCAGTAGTTCATACAAAAGATACTTTGTCAAGGAAAACAATAATCACCTCATTGTTGGTATCATGCTTTGTGTGAAGTCAAAGAGAACAATTAAATACAAGAAAATGGTATCTAGTTAGTCCTGATGGTGCAAACTCTTGGGGATAAGCAATCTGTCCAAAAGTGGGTGCTAGCTTGGGAATCATCTTGTAACACAACTGATGGGTCCAGGATAACTTCTATGCTGGTATTATAGGAATACAGATAGTGAAAGTGGCTACATTGTGTGCATCATAAATAAAAATATTGTGAAAAGGAGGCCGGGAGTTTGGCCTAGTGGTTAAGGTGTGTGCCTAGCATGCATGAAGACCCGGGTTCGATTCCTCGGTACCACATACATAGAAAAAAGCCGGAAGTGGTGCTGAGGCTCAAGTGGTAGAGCTCTAGCCTTGAGAAAGTCCAAGGACAGTGCTCAGGCCCTGAGCTCAAGCCCAGGACTGGCAAAAAAAAAAAAAAAAAAAAAAAAAATTGTGAAAAGGAGAAAAAAAAAAAGAATCATCCTTCATTAGAAATGCCAAACTAAGCACCAGAGGCTCACACCTGTAATCCTAGCTACTCAAGAGACTGAGATGTGAGGATCACAGTTCCAAGCCAGCTCTGTCTCTACCCTCACCGTGTGTAGCCACTACCATGTGGGGGAATGGGCTGGTTTCTGGAAAAAGGGCATTGAGAACGCACCTGATCACTGCGAGCAATTCCATAGCGCAGCTCATTCACAAAGTGCTCACAGTTCTCGCTGGTCAGACTGTAGAGGACCTCCTGGCCCACCAGCTCCTCTGCCTGCTGGATGATTGCGTAGAGAGGTTGTGGAGTGTACTTGTCATCATGTTTGTTATTGACCTGGAACTTGTCTCTTCCAGCTACATTACACAGCAGTTCCTTCTTTACGATAGCTTTGTTAGTCAGGGCAGACATGATGCTGGCTGCACCAGCTCCTGCTATTTCACCTGTACGTCCACAAAGAAAAAACAAAGGAATTGGTCCAGGGTAGAGCCTGGGGCTCAGAGCTGGTCCCAGCTAGGTAGGCAGCCTGGGTACCATCCACAAGGGATTGCTATGACAGACACACATAGAGGTGTGCTTTGCAAATATTCTAGGCATCTCTCACTCTAATCATGTTGACAAGATTAATCATTTCAAAGATCCAATCTGGTTTTCCTGGCCTATGTGGTCAAGAGTTAGGCTTCCGGGGCCGGGAGTTTGGCCTAGTGGTTAAAGTGCTTGCCTAGCATGCATGAAGACCCGGGTTCGATTCCTCAGTACCACATACATAGAAAAAAGCCGGAAGTGGTGCTGAGGCTCAAGTGGTAGAGCTCTAGCCTTGAGAAAGTCCAAGGACAGTGCTCAGGCCCTGAGCTCAAGCCCAGGACTGGAGAAAAAAAAAAAAAGAGTTAGGCTTCCTAGCTGGAGTGGTGGCTCACGCCTGTAATCCTAGCTACTCTGGAGGCTGAGATTGAGGATTGGTGTTCAAAGCCAGCCCAGGCACAAAAGAACATGAGACTCTTATCTCCAATTAATCCCTAGAAAACAGGAAGTGGGGCTTGACTCAAGGGTAGGGTGGTAGCCTTGAGCTAAAGAGCTCAGGAATAGCACCCAGGCCAAGTTCAAACCAGAAAGAGAAAGAGAGAGAGAGAGAGAGAGAGAGAGAGAGAGAGAGAAAGGTGGAGCGGGGGAGAACATGCTAGGCTTCCTGGTGTCAGGCAAACCTTAGCCTGATCTGGGACTTGCCTTTTTCTAGGTGTATAAGCTTGGAAAATTTAGTCATCTCAATGTACAAATGGACAAATGGCAAGGGATGGATGTTGGGGATTTTCATGCATCTTTATGTCTAACACAGACCCAACTCAGAAATAAACTTGAGCAATAAATATAAGGGAAAAAAATTACTAAAGAGCCAGGTGCTAGTGGCTCACACCTGTAATACTAGCTACTCAGGAGGCTGAGACCTGAGGATCTCAGTTCAAAGCCAGGTTGGGCGCAAAAGTCTGTGAGACTCTTATTCCAGAAAACTAGAAGTGGCGCTGTGGCTCAAGGGTAGGGCAGTAGACTTGAGCTGAAGAGCTCAGGAATAGCTCCCAGGACTAGTTCAAGCCTCGTGATCCACCCCCCCCCCACACACAAAAGACCTGGCAAACAAGAACCTAGGCTCCAAAGCAGGACCAGAATGGAAGCAAAGAAGAGCTGATGTTAGAAGAGAGGCTGAGCCCCCACTCCTAGCCAATCTGCACAGTTAGGGTAGAGCATGGTAGATGGCAAGGCTGGCCCTAGGGTGATTCGAGCAAATTGCCTAAAGTACACATTTAAGGAAGCACCAACTTATAGCATTGTGTGCATGCAGAGTCAACACCAGAGAATAAGAGCTTCCTTAAAGTACACTGGGCCCAGACTGACACTCAGCTCAGGGCTCTCATCCTGGTCTTATCCTTGACTACCTGGGTGATCCATACATGTGGTTCAACCTTGCCACCAATACTTAAAAAATCCACATTTTCTTTCTTTTTCCCTAGTGGTACAGGGTTTGAACTCAGGACTTTGTTCTTGCTAGGTACACATTTTGCCAACTGAGCTGTACCCTTTACTTCTCTTCCAGATAAGTCAGTAAGGGTCCTGAGTGTTTGCCCTGTGTTACTTTGGATCATGATTGTATTACTAAATGGCTGGGATTACAAATAGGATCTCATGCCCAACCAGAAAACACTAAATCCTGAAAATAATAGTAGAAAGGACACATGGATGTTTCAGAGAATTTATGATAACACTGGGAAATGTCAAACTAGACAATAGCACCATAGTTAAAGGTGTAGAATCCATAGTTGGGCTGTAGGGCTTAAGACATGCACACACACACACAACACACACACACACACACACACACACACTTGCTTGTGCATACACACATACATATTAAAAGTTAAGGAAGTTAACCACTAAGTCTCACAGTGGTATGAAACGGAGGGGGGGAGGGAGAGAGAAAGAGAAAGGGAGAAAGGGAGAGAGAGAGAGAGAGAGAGAGAGAGAGAGAGAGAGAGAGAGAGAGAGAGAGTGCTGTGCTGGTCCTGGAGCTTGAACTCAGGTCCTGGGCTTTGTCTCTAAGATTTTTTGCTCAAGATGAGCACTCTGACAGTTGAACCACAGTTCTGCTTCCAGCTTTTTAGTGGTTAACTTGGAAATGAGTTTTGTGGACTTTCCTGCCCAAGCTGGCTTTGAACCTGATCCCCAGATCTCAGCCTCCCAAGTATCTAGAATTATAGACGCCACCACCCACAGCACCAGTTGTTTCTATGTAATTGGAATCTTATCCTATGCATATAGCCTTTTCTTTTCCTTCTGCTGTACTGGGGATCAAATCCAAGACTTCATGGAATTCCACCATTGAGCTATACTTCCAGCCACCTGAGGGAGTTTTAAGGAGAGGGGTGGCAGTATCCAATTTACAATTTAGAACAATCCTACTCAACCAGCAGTCCCAGGGTGGCATCAGGCAGCACAGGGGTCACTTGTCCCAGGCGTGTCACAGTGAGGCTGTGACAATAATCCCACTTGGGGTCTGTTTCAGAAACAAAGCCAACAGGGCTTCCTGATAGATGAGATATGAGGTAACAAGGACTAAGAATGGCTCTTAGGCTTTTGGCCTGAGAAACTGGATGGCATTATCCACTAGAACCTTTCATGGAGGGCATGTAAAGTTCAAGTGCCAAAGACCCAAGTGAAGATGCCAGGTAGTCAAGAAGTGATACAAGCTGGGCACCTACTTGGAATCCTTACTATTCAGAAAGCTGAGATATGAGGATCAAGATTTGAAGCAGTGAGAGCAAAAGAGTCTTTGAGACTCCAATTAACCAGCAAAAGTTTTATACATGTTGCATATATACAAAATATAGTACATAATAATGTAGAAGCAGGCCAGGAACTGGTAGCTCACCCTTGTAATCCTGGCTACTCAGGAAGCTGAGATTCAAGGATCACAGTTCAAAGCCAGCCTAGGCAGGAAAGTCTGTAAGACTCTTATCTCTAACTAACCACCAAAAAAGCCAGAAGTGGAGCTGTGGTTCAAGTGGTAGAGTACCAGCCTTGAGTAAAAATTCTTAGGTACAGTTCCTCTACCCTGATTTCAAGACACACACACACACACACACACACACACACACACACACACACACAACATGTAAAAGCAGAACTATTCCCCCTTGAATGCCCATCTCAATCCTTACAAGAACCCACCTGGGACTCCAAGGAGAAGAATCTGAAAACCATTGCCCCACACCAAATTCTGTTGGTAAAATTTAAGAACAAATTGCCAACCATGCCAAAGGTAGGACTACAGCTTACCATCCCCAACCGCCCACCTCTTCTTAGCCTCTGGGTCCCAAGCAGTGGGGACCCTGTTGCTCTTACTTGGAGGAGCCAAGTGGATCACGTATCCATTGCCAACATAGATGGCCCAGTGACTGTAGAAAGGGCGGAAAATTTCAATCAGGTCTCCAGGCTTGGGCTCTGGCTGCAAGAGCAATAACAACCCTCGTTAGAAGCCGCAGGAGGTTCAGGGGCCAGGGGCAAGACTCTGTTAGGAAACAATCAGCTTGGCAGGACATAGGCACGTGCCCACAAGCCTGTATTTAAAGCCTGCAGGGATCCCAGGCCCATCTCCTGTCATTAGGAATGGCAAAATACAAACCTAAAGAACTTCTTCATTGAATTACTGTCAATCTTTCTAACAATATTATTCATTGAACTCCTAGTCTAGGACAAGCTCACTGCTAAGCAGTTTACAAGGAGGGCTCGATAAACCCACACATCCATCCTGAAGTAGGTCTTATTATGAACCCCAATGCTTCTTCAAATCAGGCTCACAGAGGTGGATGAATTGGCACAAAGCCACACAGCTCATGGGCAGAAGGCCAGCAATCACCATCAGGCTGGCTGGTTCCCAGGCCCAGTGCTTAACTGCACCCTGAGTGTCAACCAAGCAGACCTTACTTCTTCATTTGGCAAGAGCTGCCAACCTGGAAAGTGTTTCACAGGTACCTCCAACCTGGCCTAGCACATAGCAGAGAATTCCTATCAGTGTCTCGCAATAATATGCAACTATTTTCTCAGGACCATAGAACGGGGAGGGAAGGCACCTGTGTGGGAGAAGGTATAGGGGTAAATGGGGCTGAAGAGGACATCCGAAAGTGTATGCTTAAGTGTGAGCCTCCCACATCAGCCTCTTGAGTGCTGGAATTCCAGTGCTGGGTATGTGCATTATTTAATGACAGACATTAGCCAGTTCAGCTGGATCAAAACTAAGGAAGTAGCAGGGTGCTGGTGGCTCACACCTATCATCCTAGCTACTTAGGAGGCTGAGATCTGAGGATCCAAGTTCAAAGCCAGCCTGGGCACTATCTCCAACTAACCACCAGAAAAGCAGAAGTGGGGCTGTGGCTCAAGTAGTAGAGCACTAGCCCTGAGCTGAAGAGCTCAGGGGCAGTGCCCAGGCCCAGAGTTCAAACCCCACAGCTGACAAAAAAAAAAAAGAGGGGTAGGTGTGGGGGGAAGGAAATGGGGATCAAGACATGAGAAAAGATATCAATGTTTGTGAAGTAATGTACCTTCTATCTGGTGAATATAATGTAACCTTTCTATTAATTACAATAAAAATATATGGAGAAAAAAAGCGCCTTGGGTTGGCAGAAGACCTTCCAACCCAGCCCCAGCCCCAGGTTGCCTTCTCCAGAGTGGGACTGGCCCAAGAACCAGAGTTACCACAGTAGCTAACCAAGACTTTCACAAAGCACAGGCAGTAACAACAGCAAGGCTGAAACTTTGTAACCACCGGCCTATGGGTTTCAGGACAAAAACAGCTTTTTCTCTCCCCACAAAGACAAAGTTACAAAAAGCTGTGTGACACCTTTTATTTCTTAGCAAGCAAACTAGGAGGCAATTTCTGGACTCTGAAATTCATACAAGTAAACCACTCAAGCAACTTTAGTGGAAATAATTAAATGAATTAGCCAACATCCATTACACAAGCAGACATGGAAAACATGCTTCTCCCCCCCTCCCCCCCAAAAAAAAGACATTCCTGGGACTGAGAGGTGTTGCTCAGTGGTTAAGATTGCTTTGCCAGCCTGGGGCCCTGGAATTCATCCACAGGCCACTAAAACAAAATAAATAACAGGAAAGCTACGCCACTGGCGCTGGGTTTGTTTTTTGTTTTATTTTGTTTTGTTTTTGTCAACTGTAGGGCTTGAACTCTGGGCCTGGGCAACTGTCCCTGAGCTCTTCAGCTCAAGGCTAGCGCTCTACCCCTTGAGCCACAGCACCATTTCCAGTTTTCATGCCCTGGCTGGCTTTAAACCTCGATCCTCAGATCTCAGCCTCCTGAATAGCTAGGAGGTGTGAGTCACCGGCACCCATGGCACCCGGTATTCTGGTTATCAGTGATTTAAGAGCTGAAGCCCTTCGAGATCCCGGACACTGAAAGCAGCATGAGGACACATGAGGACTAGGGAGTGATGTGTTGCTGGTATGTGCACACAGGAGGACTAGGGTGTGATGCGTTGTGTGTGTATGCACATGAGAATTAGGGTGTTACCCAATGTGTGTGTGCGGCAGACTGAATGCACAGCCCTCACCCAGCCTCACTTCCAGGACAAGTGTCGCTGATGATGATTCTAATTAATAACAATTCCCCTTCCCCCACCCCAACAGGAAGTGAGCAGAGCAGGGGAACCCCTTAGAAGTCCCCTCAACCCGGGGTTGCCCATGGATGGGGCCTATCAGGATGAAGGAACTCAGTTATTTCCCTAGACACTGAGCTGCTTGCCAGCCAAGCACCCTCTGGAACCCTGAGCTGTTTCTGAATAAAACAAAGACCTCTCCCATGTATTCAAGGAGATTTTGTTCACTAGCAAGAAAAAAGACAAATGGTTTAAAAAAAAAAGAAGAACTTAGTAATTGTTGATACTCAGTATATTTTAAAATAAGCTAAAATATTAGAAGACTACCAAACAAAAACAGAAAGAAGAAGATGCCGGTGGTTCATGGCTGTAATCCTAGCTCCTCAGAAAGTTGAAATATGAAGGTTGTGGTTCAAAGCCAGCCTGGCAGGACAGTCCATGAGACTTCTATCTACAATAAACTACTCAGAAAATGCTGGGGGTGGGGCTGTTGTTCAAGTGGCAGGGTACTTGCCTTGAGTCAAAGAAGCTCAAGGACAGTGCCTAGGACTTGAGTTCAAGCCATAGGACCAGCATCAAAGCAAAACAAAACAAAAACAAAAACCAGAAAGAAGAAAAGTTTCCAGTGTTGGGACTGGAGGGGAAGTAAAGTGGAGATGGGATGTAATGTTAAATAGGAGGCACAGAGACATTGGGGGGAGGGGCAGGGGAGGGCCAGAGGACCTGAGAAAGTCTCACTGAGCCTGAAGGAGGTCTGGGAGTGAGGCCTTCAGATGTCTAAGCGGAGAGAAGCAAAGACCCCACTTGGTCAGGGCCAGCAAGGAGGCCAGTGTGGGTGAGGGAAAGAGGACACCGATAGCTTGAAGGATCAAAGGGGTTATATGAGGGTGGTGAGGGACAACTGCTACCCTGTGCAAGGCCTTAGGCTTTGACTTTGACTAACAGGCATGCAAGGTGTCCAGTATAAGGAAGAACGTGATCCTGTGTAGGATTTTATAGGGTCCCTCCAGCTACTGTCTAGAAGAGGTCATGTGGAGGGCATAGAGGGAAGCAGGCTATTAGATAATCAGAGCAAGAGAGGTAATGATGGCTCAGACAAACAGGGAATAGGCAGTGGTGAGAGGTAATGGACGTTGGATCCACTTTGAAGATCTAGCCAGCAGGCTTCACGGATGGAATGAGGAGGGATGGGAGGGCAAGAGGAATCAGATGACCCCAGGGTCCCTGGTCAGAGCAGCTGGGAGGTTAAATTGTAGCTAGCAGCAGATGAGTGGGCCAGGGAGGACCAGACATTCTGGTTTGGACAATCTGGACTGAAAGACACATTAGGCAGTTACATGAAAAGGCCCAGGAGGCACATGAAGGCCCCATTTCAAGAGAGTGGTCTGGGGATGAGTATGGATCCTATTAAATGCTGGAGGCCAAAGCCTGGCTGAAATGAATTTAAGAGAGAATTGGGGGTGGGGGGTGTGGGAGGGGAGGGAAATGGGTACCAAGACATGTGAAAGGGTATCAATGTATGTGAATTAACGCACCTTCTATCTGGCAAATATCATGTAACCCTTTTACTAATTACAATAAAAAATAAAAATAAAAAAAATAAAAAAAAAGAGAGAATTGGGGGCCAGGCATTGACGGGTCACACCTATAATACAAGCTACCCACAAGACTGACATCTCAGGATCAAGGTTGAAAGCCCAGCCCAGACTGAAAAGTCTGTGAGACTCTTATCTCTGCTAGACAGCAAAAAAAGCCAAATGTAGAGAGATGTGTCTCACAGGGTAGAGCATCAGTCCAAAAGCAAAAAAGCTAAGGGAGCGTACCCAGGCCCTGAGTCCAATACCAGCACAATAAATAAATTAGTCTGGTGTGGTGGCTGATGCCTGTAATCCTATCTACTCAGGAGGCTGAGATCTGAGGATCACGGTTCAAAGCCAGACCGAGCACAAAAGTCCCTGTGAGACTCTTATCTCCAATTAATCACTAGAAAAGTGGTGCTATGGCTCCAGGGATAGCCGAGTTCAAACCACACAACTGACAAAAAAAAAATTAAATTAATGAAGGGCAGAGATGGTCTGAATGAAAAGTTAGTCTGTGAGATATGTGCACATGTCTTTTTTCACAGAGAGTGAAACAGGCTAGAGGAGTGGAGGTCACTTGCCCAACGTTAGCTGATTTCTGACTCTCCAGAGAGACCTCTTGCAGAGTTCTTGATTCATGGAATTATGTTGAATTATCAACAGCTATAAAACAGCATGTAAAACTAGGCACTGGTCGCTCACAACTGTAATCCTAGCTACTGAGAAGGCTGAGGATCATAGTTCAAAGTCAACCTGAGCAGGAAAGTCCATGAGACGTTTGTCTTCAGCTAACTACCAGAAACTGAAAGTGGAGGTGTAGCATAGCACTAGCCTTGAGCAAAACAGCTCAGAGACAACACCCAAACCCTGAGTTTGAGCCCCAGTACCAGCAGAAAAGAATATATCAATGATGATAATGAGTTTAAAAATCATCAACAGCTATAAAAAGGCACATAGGAGGCATTTAGCAAAGGAGTGTCGACTTATTCTCCCTTGTTTGTTGTTCGTTTGTTTTGTTTTATTTTGATCATTCATGTGGCTTGAACTCAGGGCCTGAGCACTGTTCCTGAGCTTCTTTTTTTGCTCAAGGCTAGCACTTGAGCCACAGTGCCACTACTGGGACTTCTGACACTTTCTCTGTGTGTGGTATTGAGGAATCCAGCCCAGGGCTTCATGCACACTATAGGCAAACACTCTACCACTGAGCCACATTCCCAGCCCTGTCTTATATTTCTTTATTTGGAAGGGTTGCAGGTGGCTTTGGGGACAGTTGAAGAAACCATAGCTTTTGAAATCCTGACTGAGCCCCATCTCTTTCATGTTCCCCTAAACCTTGTGCTTTAGTGAGCATGCATGCGCTTTCACTTTCCACCTGAGAGGGATCCTGGAGGCCTGTAATAAACACAGTGTGGGTGATGCTGAGAAGGACTTCCCAACCGGGATATTTTTGGCAAGATTCTAGGAGCCAAAAAAAAATTCTTCACAGAACTACAAGCCCCAGAAGCAGATCCAGACCTCAGTCAGCAGCCACCTCCACCTTGTCCCTGTCTGACCTTTAGCAATTACTTAACCTCTCTGAGCTCTTTGGTTGTCTATCTAGCAAGTTTTAAAAGCAGTAATTGAAGAAATGGGGGTGAGTGCTGTCAGAGTTTGCAAGAGAACAAAGAAGAGAACTAACGTCCCCAGACTCTGGCCCTGAGAAAAGTTGAAGAATGGTTGGGCACCGTGGCTCACACCTGTAATCCTAGCTATTCAGGAGGCTGAGATCTGAGGATTGCAGTTCAAAGTCAGCCTGGTCACTAAAAAGTCCCTGAAAGTCTTATCTCCAATTAATCATCAGAAAACTGGAAGTGGTACTGTGGCTCAAGGGTAGGGCAGTAGCCTTGAGCTGAAGAGCTCTGGGAGAGTGCCCAGGTCCAGAGTTCAATCCCATGACCACCACCAACAACAACAAAAAAGTTGAAGAAGGAGTAGACAGGGGCTGGCCTGACATAATACCCTTCCCTTACTGCCCTCGTGCCCAGGCCGGTGCCAGTGGGGAATGAATCAGAGCAGCTCCAGTAGGCACTACACCCAGCCTCAGCAGCCCAGAGGTCCTTGGCATTCTGGGAAAATGAGGCAAAACATTCTACCCTCCCAAGCTCTTGACCACTATATCCTCAAGCCTGTTCTTCTAGAGAGCCCAAGTCACCCCTCATGCATCAGAACTGCGCTGGCTCATGTCCCCCTCACAATACACACACAGACACTCCTGGGGCAAGGGTGAGGGATTCTTACAACAGCTCTGGTTTTCAGACCCAGACACTGAGCTTAGAGGTGGAAATGAATTTACTCATGATCTCAGAGCTCTCTGCCAAAGCAGTATCAGATTTCTGTCATGGATCTGCCTGAATCCTAAGATCTAAAAGCGTCATTGGAATTTTACAGACACATAAAAGAAAAACAAAAAGTGGGGGGGTGAGGGGAGGGTAATGGGTACCAAGACATGTGAAAGGGTATCAATGTATGTGAATTAATGCACCTTCTATCTTGCAAATATCATGTAACCCTTTTACTAATTACAATAAAAAATTAAAAAAAAAAGAAAAACAAAAAGTGAAGCCTGACTCTTTGGGAAATTAAACATGCCTACATACAATTAGCTGAGTGTCAACGGTTCACACCTGTGATTCTAGCTACTTGGGAAGCTGAGATCTGAGGATCACAGTTCAAAGCCAGCCCAGGGAAGAAAGTCTGTGAGACTCTTACATCTAATTAATCACCAAAAAAGCCAGAAGGGAAGCTGTGTTCAAGTGGTAGAGCATTAGCTTTGTGCAAAGGTCAGGGTCAGTAGGCCCTGAGTTCAAGCACTAAGACAGCAACAAAACAAAATATACAATTGTTATCACGGCAGTCCACTGATTTGGAACCCAAAATATGTGGAAGAGGGGCCTTTGTGAGACTGCAGTCCTGAGTGTGGACACTTTTTGCTCAAGGCTAGAGCTCTATCACTTGAGCCATAGTATCACTTCTGGTTTTTTCTGTGTATGTGGTACCAAGGAATGGAACCCATGGCTTCATGCATGCTAGGAGAGCAACTCTACCAGTAGGCCATGCTCCTGGCCCTCCACGCATTTTTTTCTCATATGTCTAAAATGGAATAGCATGCATTAACTAAATATTTGAAAATATGTTAATAAATTTTTTAAAAAGAATCCCAAGGCATTTAGTGTTATCTAATGATAACACAAGGTCATCAGAATTGTGCACACTACATCTTAACAACACAGCTCATTATACAATATGAATAGATGTTTTCTTAGATTCCCAGCAAAGAACATTTATAAAACAACAACAACTGTATAAGATTCTTAATAACTTCTCATTTCACTGGTCATTTCTAGTTGGAGACACTTTGTAGTAGAGTAATATTATCTGCTTTCAGCATGATCTGAGCCAGTTGTTTCCTTGACTTTGTTTTAGAATGAATTTCTTCTGCATCCTCTAACACAAGGTTCATGCATTCATCAAAACCAATGCTGCAGTCTTCTATCCGTATATGCACTTGTTCCTAGAGCCACACCTGGATCCTAGATCTATGTTGTAAATATCTGAAGAGAGGCTAACTGATTGCACCATCACCTTCTGTACCTTTTGGCCCTGGCCACAGTACAGCATGGTGGAATCTTACAAAGGCCACACTGACCAGCAGACCACTGCAGAAGGCAACTTTGGCCTTGAATTCTTGATCCTCCTGCCTCCACCTCCCAAATAGCTGACATTACAGGCACCAAACTCAGCTTCGTTTTTTAAATTTTTACTGGCATGACTGCATGTATTAAGTTCACTGTCTACATTTCATTTCTGGACATATTTACTATTCATTCCATGATTACTGCTAAGAACAAAGCTACCAGATGGAAGAGGGGTATATTGAAAAATGGTCACTCTTGCTGGGAGCTGGCAACTCATGCCTGTAATCCCAGCTACTCAGGAGGCTAGATCTGAGGATTTCAGTTCAAAAGCAGCTGGAACAGAAAGTCCATGAGACTTTTATCTCTAATTAGCCACCAAAAAGCCAGAAGTGGAGCTATGGCTCAAGTGGTAAGTGTGCAGCCTTGAGTAAAAAAGCTCAAGACAGTGTGCCCAGGTCCTACCTTCAAACCCTAAATACTAGCACAAAAATAAACAAACAAAAAGGAAGAAAAAAATGGCCACTCCTGACTGCAAGTTAAGCCGCAAAGGCCCAACTAATACCAGGCACTGTGTGATATGCTCTTTCAGGGACCGCAATTATAGCAAGGAAAAACCCAGTATTGTTCTAAGCACTTTCTACATTTTTTAAGTGGTCTAATCTTCATTCTGGAGAAGAGCATGAACTTGAACTTGATCCCACATGGAGATGATCCGTGGGAACACAATCTCAGTGAGCCTACCTCAATATCCTATACTGGAACCATTCTTCTGTGGTCCTGGCAGGCCAGGATGGGAGCAGTTGCCTAGCTCTCATGATGATTTCTGATCCTCACTCTAGGTTAGAATGCGAAGCCAGAGCTAGGAATTTGCTGGTAGGGCTGGTCAGGCGGTGAATCAGTTGACCCCAGAAAAGACCACACACAGCAAGTCTGGCTTCAGACATTTGTGCCCCGGGCGCCGTATCCTGTATTCTGGTTTGACTCTGGAGGGTAATATTCTATGGCAAGACCTCTGCCTATGACTGTCTCTCTCTTCCTGAGAGTCGGAAACTGAGCCTGGGTGAGACAGATTTGCCCATCTTCCCGGCCGGCCCAAGCAAAGTTGAGCAGTGAGACAACTCCAACAGGTGGCAAGGACCCACAGCAGCCGTTGGAGGCGTGGCGCCCACCCCTCTCCCCACAGAGGCTCTAAGACAAGAGTCACCATTAAAACAGGACCCCACCCCTGACCCACCTCTCCCCACACTCACATAGGGCATATGCATCTTCTCTAGAGATGGGGTCCTGGGTGACAAACGGGCTGAGTCTCACTTTATCCGTGGTGTGAATGCCTGAAGCAGGTGGGAAACAGAAAGAGCATTCTTAAGACACCAAGATTTCTTAAGACACCGAGAGCATTCTTAAGTCTCCAAGAACCACCACCTCCAAATTTCGCGCCGGTCCCCTCCTGGCAAGGATGTCTCACCCGATGCTTCAGCAGTGCACTGGCACTCAGGACCGGCTTCCTGGAAAGTCAGGGTCGCGGTGGTGGGGGGGGTGGCATCAGCACTCCCCTGGCTCCTCCTCTGTCCCCTCCCCAGTGCCTGGCAGAGGGCGGAACGCAGAGGGGGGGGAGCCCAGAGCGGCTTGCCAAGCAGGTTTACCTCCACCTCCTCCCCCAGCATCCACCCCCTGCAGCCCTCCGGAGGGCAGAGGCACCCCCCGAGGCCCACCTGTCCTTAGGTCCCAGGAAGAACCTCTGCGCCCACTCGGCGCCCTCGAGACCGGCGGGCCACCTCCGCTCTGGGGACTAGCTTAATGGCCGCAGAGTCCCAGCCAGCGCCAGGTCGCCCCGCCCCGCCCCTGCCCTGTGTGACTGGCTGCACGCCCGGCCACTGGGGGATGGCTGGGTGCCTCCTGCTCTGCCCGGCCCTGCTCCACGCTGGCGCTCTGGCTTCTGCCCTCCTCCTTCACCCACTCGGGGAGATCAGGTGGTACCTAATATTTAAGAAGTCTGTGGTGCTAATTACATTTGATTTTTGCATACACATCACAAAGCTTGTGATTTCCTTCTCTCAAGAGTGAGCTGAGCCAGGCATGGGGCCGAGTGGCTCACACCTGAAATCCTAGCTACTCAGGAGGCTGAGACCTGAGGATCAAGGTTCAAAGCCACCCCCCAGCACAAAAGGACCAGAGACTCTTATCTCCAATTAACCTCTAGAAAACTGGCAGTGGGGCTGAGACTCAAGGGGTAGGGTGGTAGCTTTGAGCTGAAGAGCTCAGGGACAATGCCCAGGCTGAGTTCAAGCCCCATGACCCACAAAAAACAAAAAACACCACCCTAGCATTTTGATAATGAATTAAATAGTATATATACCACTGTGGCGGTTTTTTGATAGTGGTCCTTGAAAATCACCGGGTGCAAAGCATTCTGGTCTTGTTTCTTCAAAACAAGAATGAAAACTCCCACCAGAAAGTCTCACTGTCCCCCTAAGCAGAAGGGCCTGGGCTTGTCCTTTGTATGCTTTTTTCCTGTTGGTTTTATTTAATGTCAATTGATTTGCCAAGCCCAATCAGGACCCTATGATGGCATCTTGTGTGTCTCTACAAAACTAGACTAATGTTAAGGGGAGCAGGGAGTGTTAAGGGGAGCAAGGAGTGTTAAGGGGAGCAGGGATTGGTGCCATCTGGAATGCCTAAGAGTTCCCCCGCCCCATTGGGAAGGTTGACAATGGTACAGCCCAGCCACCTAGACCTCCCCACCCCCCCCCCCATGAGGAGAGATATCTGGTACAGCTCAGCCACCTTTGCCCTTCTAGGGAGGGGCAACCTTGACCTTCTCCCCACCCCCATGAGGAGGGATATCTGCTTGGGTGGGGGTGGGCCTGCTTTGTGTGGAAACCTTCCTAATTTCCCGGCCAACTCCAACTAAGGTGATAGATAAATTCAAACACTGGGCTGCAACCCTATTGGCTACCTGCGTGTGGCTGGAGCTGGCAATGGTCCCTCTGTGTATGTGACTATGCCATTGGCCACCTGTGTGGCCAGGTTAGACCACATGGGTTTTGCCCTTAAAAACCCAGTGTGAGCTCTGCTCAGGGTCACAGTGTCAGCTCCCAAGTCTGCACTGTGTCCCTGGCCGGTCAGTTCACCATCTGCTTCCCCAATAAAGTCACCTTTTTCTATGAGACTGGCTCTGTGTGGTGGACTCTGGTGGGACGTGGAATCCCCACCTGGAGGGATGTGGAATCCCCTCCTCTTGACCCCATAACACTAAAACACTTAAAAGTGGTTCAAAGTGGGAAAATGATTAAAGGAGTGGCATTAAGATGTACTGTACTCACAAGCTGACATGCTGAAAACAAATATCTTTGTACAACTACTTAAACATTTTTAAAAATAATTAATTTTTTTTTAAGTCATTCAAAAGCAAGGAAGAAGCAAGGTATAGGGATTCAAGCTTGTAGTCCCAGCCACTCACTTGGCTGAGTGAAGCAGGAAAGTAAGTCACTTGAGCCCAAGCCAGCCTGGGAAACACAGAGACCCAAGTTCAAAGCAGAAAAGCAAGTCAGAAAAGGGCCATGTTCCAGTGGCTCACATTTCTCATTCTAGCTATTCAAGAGGCTGAAATCTGGAGGAGCATGGTTAGAAACTAGTCCAGGCAGAAAAGTCTACAAGACTCCATCTCCAATCAGCCAGCAGAAAGCCAACGTAGAGGAGATGTGGCTCAAGTGGTAAAGTGACAGCCCTGGGTCAAACCCTTGGAACCAATAAAAAGAAAGGCAAGTACTTCCAATTATTTTTAAAAAGTACTTTTAGAAAGTACTTTAAACCAATACCTTCCAGCACACCAGGCACATAGTAGGCCTCCTATAATGAATGAACAACCAAACACAGGCCCTTGGCCTGTACTGGGCTCTGATTCTGAGAAGTAGGAACCAACTCTTGTTCCTACCTCTATTCCTACCACTCTATGCCAGCGCTGAGCCTTGGAATCAGAATGCTTGCTAGCTACGTTTCCTCTTCCAAGCCTCAATTTTCTTATCTTTAAAATGGGTAATAGTGGTATCAGACGATATACAGGAATACACATTCCCCAAAGGGAGAGTAACGCACAAAATAATGCTAATAAAAGGCTGAGCCCAACATCTGGCCCAATTAGGATGTGTGGGCTGTTAATAACATAAGAGGCATGAAATCATCATCACATATACACTCACCAGCTTCCGGAAGAGTCAGAGGCAATGTACATACCAGAGTTTTACATACACCATTACTGAACCAATCCATTGCTGAGCTCACTGAGCTAGCAACTGTCAGTAAGGTCATCTAAATCCAAAATGGAAGGTCCATTCTTGTGCTGGGGCTGGTACTGTACAAGTGATCTACCACTGAACTACATCCGGAGGCCAAGAGGTTCTAGTCCGAGAGCAGAGTGAATTCTGCTTCCCTTTACCCTCTGCTTTCAAATGGGCTCATGTGTTTGTTCTCTTACTTTTCCTTAATGCTCTACCAGATAAAAGCCAAACAAAACCGAAAGCATTATTAGAGGGAGGAGCACAGTATACAAGCCACCACACATTTTTACTTTCACAATGATTTCTTTGAAGAGGGGTTCTGTAGGAAAGACCCCAGCATGTAGAATACCATCCCTGAAGCTGGGCATGGTGGCTCACACCTGTAATCCTAGCTACTCAGGAGGCTGAGACCTGAGGATTGTGGTTCAAAGGCAGCCCAGGCACTAAAAAGTCTGAGAGTCATCTCCAATTAATCACCAGAAAATCAGAAGTGGCACTGTGACTCAAGGAGTAGGGTGGTGGCCTTGAGTTGAAGAGCTCAGGGACAAAGCCCAGGATGAGTTCAAGCCCCATTACTAGTGCCCCTCCCCACCCCCCCACTCCCCGCCACAAAAAAAATGAGGAGGCCAGGAACTCGGCCTAGTGGTGCATGAAGACCTGGGTTTGATTCCTTGGTAACACATAGAAAAAAGCCAGAAGTGGGGCTGTGGCTCAAGTGGTAGAGCTCTAGCCTTAAGAAAGCCCAAGGACAGTGCTCAGGCCCTGAGTCCAAGCCCAGGATTGGCAAAAATAAATAAATAAATAAATAAAATAAAAAATCCCTGTCTTTGTTTTCTGTTGCTTTTAACAAACAACTAAGATTGAGTTTTTTGGTTTTTTTTTTTTTTTTTTTTTTTTTTTTTTTTTTTTTTTTTTTGTCAGCAGTGGGATTGAACTCTGGGCTTGGGCACTGTCCCTGAGCTCTTCAGCTTGAGGATACTGCCCTACCCCTTGAGCCACAGTGCCACTTCCAGTTTTCTAGTGGTTAATTGGAAATAAGAGTTTCACAGACTTTGGTGCCTGGACTGGCTTTGAGCCACAATCCTCAGAGATATAAGAGTTTCACAGACTTTGGTGCCTGGACTGGCTTTGAGCCACAATCCTCAGAGATATAAGAGTTTCACAGACTTTGGTGCCTGCTTAGATAGAGTAATTTATATAGGAAAAACTTAATAGGTTCATGGTTCTGGAGACTGGAGAGACTAAGAGCATCACCCTGGCTTAGCATCTGGTGACATGGCAATGGAATCACATGGCAGGATAAATATTCTAGAGAATACTTATAATCCTAGCTACTCAGGAAGTTGGAATCTGAGGATCAGGGTTTGAAGCCAGCCCAGGTAAAAAAAAGTCCAATTAAAGACCCCAAAAAAGCTGGAAGTGAAGCTGTGGTTCAAGTAAATGGTAGAGCATTAGCCTTAAGCACAAAAGTTGAAGGATAGCACCCAGGCCCTGAGTTCAAAACCCAGGACTGCACCAAAAGTTCCTACTTTGCAAATACCATTAAGATCTAAGTTTGGGGTTACTTTTGGTTTTCTGTTGGTTAATTGGAGTTAAGTCTCATGGACTTTCCTGCCCAGGCTAGCTTTGAACCACATCCTCAGATCTCAGCTTCCTGAATAGGTAGGATTACAGGTGTGAGCCATCAGCACCCAGCTCTTCCCTCTTCCTTGAGGAAGAATCCATTGCTTTGCTGAGCAAGGAAGGAGTAACTGAGCAAGTGGGAATGAGGCTCATGGCTAAAGGTCTGTGCAAACTTTAGAGATCCTGTGGGGAATTTGAGCAGGTTGGTGGGAAAGGGGAGATGGTGGCCAGGGCGAGAGATGGGGAGAGAGGAAAGACAGGAAGGAGAACTGTGGTTAAGAGAGTCCATGGGGGCTAGAATCGTAGCCTAGTTGTAGAGTGCTCGCCTCATATGCACAAAGCCCTGGGTTTGATTGATTCCTCAGTACCATATACATAGAAAAAGCTGTGGCTCAAGTGGTAGAGCACTAGCCTTGAGCAAAAAGTGTCCAAGGACAGTGCCCAGGCCCTGAGATCAAGCTCCACGACTTGGGGGGGGGGGGGGAAAGAGTCCATGGTGCTTCTTTACACCAAAAGAACAGAGCACAGATTCCATGATGGCATGAAGACTCTTGCCTAAAGGCAACTCAGGATGGATGCATTCCTTGAGCGAAGTGTTCATTCACCAACTGTACTCAGAGTTTTCACATGTTCAGGCCATTGCTCTGAATTTTTTTCTTTTTTTTGGTGGGTCATGGAGCTTGAACTCGGCCTGGGCGCTGTCCCTGAGCTCTTCCACTCAAGGCTACTGGCCTACCCCTGGAGCCACAGCTCCACTTCCCGTTTTCCTGTGATTAATTGGAGATAAGTCTCCTTCTTTAGTGCCTGAGCTGGCTTTGAACCAGGATCCTCAGATTTCAGCCTCCTGAGTAGCTAGGATTACAGGCGTGAGCCACCATACCTGACCACCCACAATGAACTGCAGGGCAGCACCCAGAGTAGCCTGACACATGATCAGCATCAGGGTTGATGCGTGAAGGCTGCTGACCATGCCCAGTGAGTCTGAACATGGGAAGAAATCTTCCTACTTCAGGGACAGTGCAACTTCTCCTACTCTCTAAAGTCACCAATGAAAAAGAACTTTCAGCAGAGCTCTACCTCCTCCCCACATCTAGAGAGTTAACAGTTGACTAGCTAGTTCTAGATAGGTCACCAAATGAAAGCACTACAAATCCAAATGTCCTCCAAGTCAATCTTCAAGTTTCTATCCACTCTGAAACAACCCCAACAGCACAGCCTTCTCCAGCACTGTGTGAACTCTCTCAGTACTGTTACATGCAACAAAACTGGCTGATGATGAACTACACTGCCTTGCCAAAACCCATTGTTTCATCTACCTTTTCAGGGGCCAGTATCTGTGCCTATAATCCTAGCTATTCAGGAGGCCAAGATCTGAGGATCACACGGTTCAAAGCCAGCCTGGGGAAGAAGAAAGTCCAGGAGCTTCTTCTTCAATTAACCACAAAAAGCCAGAAATAGAGCTGAAGTTCAAGTGATAAAGTGCTAGCCTTGAGCAAAACAGCTCAGGGATAGCACCCAGATGATGAATTTAAGCCCCCAAACACACACACACACATACTAGCAAGGGTGAAGACATTGCAATAAAACCTCTGAAATTGTGTTAGGAAGGGAGAGTAGGATAGGAACAGTAATGGCATTGGCTGGAATCCATCGCCTATGTCACCATGAAATCCCTCTTTGTAGAGCTAATAACAGAAAAACCCACAGGTGACATGGTATTGTGATCTTTATTTCATTTACATGATGTTACAATCAGGACTGGTACAGAAACATGCTTTTAATATACTTATAGTATCATCCCATTGCACTTTTAAAAAATCTATTTTAAAGTCATTCAAAGGCCAGGGTCTAGCAGAGAGCAACTCTTAACCAATCATTTTAGAAAAGAAAATGAAAGGACACAGAGGAAAAACTCTATACATTCAAGAATTAACTCCTATAAGGTTCCAGCCTTTAGTTACCTGTATTAGAAAGGTTTAGGAATCAATTCACCCTTCTCTTGGCCAGAGAAGTACTAAATTTAAGCTTGACATCTGCTACATGAAATCCTTTAAAAAAATGTTTTTTCAAACCTTTCTGTTTCTAGAGCTATCTTGAAAAGTTTCTGTTAGGAGGTATGTAAGATCACAGATCAAGTTATAATCCTACCCTTAAGTTTTTTGTTTTTTAAAATCATTACTGGTATCTATTATTTAAGGCATTTGCATGTGAAAGATTTAGGGATTCAAGTCAGTGTTAAATTTGCCTTTTCAAAAAAATAGCTATCAAAATTGCTTTTTAAAAAAATCTAATTATGTATTTGCTATTAGGACACTTGCTAGTCATTCTTTCAGAAAAGGCACTATGACAATTTGGAAAAGTAGTTTGAAAGTGCTTAGACAATCCTCTGGATTAAAAGAACCCTCTGACTCTGAATGTAGTAAAGTTGGAGACTGTACCTAGCAGGAAACCACCTACTCTAAACCTCAGGCAAAGCTCTCCCAGTCTGCAAACAATACTCACTGGCAGTTTCATCTCATGGGGCAGTCTCCCCTCGTATCTGAATCCTCTACAACATGAGTTATAGAAGTGATGATTCCACAGTCACTGCCCAGATCAACTGAGGCAATCCCTGGGTATAATGCTGGAATCTGATCACTTTCTAAACAACCTCCTTAGGCTGTTCTATATATTTAAAGGTAGCTAAGGCCACTGCCCCAAATACAGCTATAGTAAGGAAAACGATTTCATTGCAAATGTCCACTATTATAAACTTAATATCACTTTTTAAAAACCAATCACAAGGAGGGGAGGGGGGACGGAAATGGGGACCATGACATGAGAAAGGGTATCAATATTTGTGAAATAATGTACCTTCTATCTGGTGAATATAGTGTAATTTTTCTATTAATTACAATAAAAATATATTAAAAAATCAATCACAAGGGCTGGAAATGTGGCCAAGTGATAGAGTGCTTGCCTAGTATGCATGAAGCCCTGGGTTCAATTCCTTAGTACCACATACACAGAAAAAGCTTAATGTGGCACTGTGGCTTAAGTGGTAGAGTGCTAGCCTTCAGCAAAAGAAACTCAAGGACATTGCCCAGGCCCTGAGTTCAAGCCCCAGAACCAGCAAAAAAAAAAAAACAAAAAAACTCACAATCACAAATAATCTTTACACTCATAACAACTGATATTTGTCCTTATTATGCCCCTTGTTGTTGTACCCAAATGTATGCTAGAATAACACAGCCCATATTGACTACCTTTAATGAAAACATCAAATCTTCCTGATTATGCTCCAAAGTTTTACAAAAAAGTTCTATGAATACTTTCATGTAAGTTACACGTAATTTTTTTTGGAAAATATTCAAAAAAACAAAACCCAAACCAAACCAAACAAACCATCTTGGTATTCTATTGCTTTTGCCTGGGCTGAAATCAACATGCTTTCTCTAGTACTCATCCACCATTACACACTCATCCAAGGCACCATTTTATAAAGTACAATACTGTGTGGAACATGTTAACAAAACTGACTACAAGTACAAAGCAGTGTCTGTTCCCGTTTGTCCAAAGTAAGTAAATTATAAGTAGATAATATTTGTGTTAACACAAACTTTGGGCTGAGAGTGCAGCTCAGTGCAAGACCACTTGTCTAGCACACACAAAGTCCTGGGTTCCATTACTAGCACAAGCAACAACAAACTCTAAACTTGCATGGGACAGATATATATATATATATATATGTGTGTGTGTGTGTGTGTGTGTGTGTGTGTGTGTGTGTGTGTGTATACCTAAAAAAAGAGGATGACTCTAAAGATGTTTTATCAACATACATGATAGATTGCTCTCACAGCATACAAAACAATCTAGAAAGATTTTTGATTCCATTACTTTAACTGTAAGAAGCAAATGTAGAAGTATTTCCCAATTTGGCTTTATTTAACTACTTGTAAAATGAGTTATTAAATAGAAGGTTTGGGGAAGTATGTTAACAGGAATGTGCTCTGCATACTGTCTGGAATGTGCAAATGAGCAGTGAGGTGGGAGGGGCGAAGTTGAGCAGAAAGCTGACTCCCACACGTGTCCCTGATTCACAGACAAGTCTGGAGAAAGTAACAAATAAGAGATATCCTTTGAAACCTGGTCACAAATAGTCACTGGGGATTATTTATAGCCAGCACTAAAAGGCATCTTTCATTGAAAAAAAAAAAAAAACAACTGACCTAAGATCACCAATTTACTGTTGAGAGAGAAAAGAAGCCAGAGAAAATGGAGAACCCACAAAGAAAATTTGAGGCTTCTTCAGAGTAATTAAACCAAAGTGATTCCTTTGTAAAATATAAAATAGCAAGTGAATTTAAATAGTAACAAAATCCTAACACTTTAATAACTCATACAAAAAAGAGACAGTCAGAGTCAGAGATACAGAGAGACCTCACCATGAAAAGCACAGTCACTTTGGACAGTTATACTGGAATCTATGTATCCACTTGTAGAATGCATTAAAAGCTAAGCATCTCTGTGTCAGTAAGGCTTGTGAGAAGGGTTGAACCCACAGAAAGCAAAAGAGGCCACCTAAAAATACACCAAAATTTTGGAAACCAGCCTTCTATATTAGTCAAAGCCTGGCATCAATTATAAGCAAGTGAATTGTTTATGAAGCAAGCTAGAATTTTTCTAAAATATAATGAAGGAAATAAAATATCAAGGACTTAAAAGACAAGATGGTACAAAAAAACATGTAAAATGCTTGGAGTTAATTCAAGACTTGGCAAAATATTTTAGTAAAGTATTAAACAAAAGAGAATTCTCTGATCTGAGGATCAAGATTCAAAGCCAGCCTGGGCACAAAAGGAACTGAGACTCTTATCTCCAATTAACTTCAAGAAAACGGGAAATGGGGCCTTGCTCAAGGGTAGGGCAGTAGCCTTGAGCTGAAGAGCTCAGGGACAGCACCCAGGTCAAATTCAAGTTAAATGACCCCCCCCCCCAAAAGAAAAAAGGAAAAGAGTTCTCTGATAAAGACATTAAATGCAAGAAAAGATTTCCTTTCTTTCTTCCATTCATACTTCACACGTATAAAACTTACATTTAGGCTGGGAGTTTGGCCTAGTGGTAGAGTGCTTGCCTAGCATGCAGGAAGACCCAGGTTCAATTCCTCGGTACCACATATGTAGCAAAAAGCCAGAAGTGGTGCTGTGGCTCAAGTGGTAGAGCCCTAGCCTTGAGAAAAAAATCCAGGGACAGTGCTCAAGCGCTGAGCCCAAGCCCAGGACTGGCAAAAAAAAACAAAAAACAAAACAAAAAAAACCTTACATTTAGATGTTACCTAAACTCTACTTCCCTCCAAAATCAAATTATTTCAAATATTAAGGCTGATACACCTGAATGTATATATAAATACTTGTAGGCACATTTTAAATTTCAAAATCCATGGTAACTCACCATTATGAATCAAAGGAAAAGGCAACTATCAGATAAAACTTTTCCATAACATAATCAAAAGTTAAAAGAAAGGAATTTTTAAGAAATTGTAGATAGAGTCTATATTTGGGTAAGACCAAGTTATGTAAAGCGACCCAATTAGCCAAATGGAAAATTAAATAAAGAGTAAATAAAATGAGCAATTTTAGCTTTGTTATAAACATTAAACAATGCATAGAATATAAATAGTTGGCATAAAGACCCTAAATCAGCTGTTTAACTATCACTGATAAGCCATACAAAATAGAACACAAATTAAAGATAGCAATATTTAAGAATGTCATTAATCCTTAATGAAGCTGTAGAAATGCAAAATCTCAAAGAATAATCTGTGAGAGGGTGAGAGCTGTGTAACATATGTGGTATATAAACCTGTGTGTAAACCTGTACATAAATCTGACCATGACACGAGTTCCAGTGACTTCTCAAAGGCCACATGGTTCATTTAAACTCAGCTTTTTCCTTATGCTCAAATCTTTTCCTATAAGCCATATCTGCTTCTTTTCTAAAAAGAAGCTATAAGAACGTAAAAAAATTAAAAAGCCAGGCACTGGTGGTTCATGCCTGCAATCCTAGTTATTCAGAAGACAGATCTGAGGGTGTGGTTCAAAACCAGCCAGGGCAAGAAAGTCCAGGAGACTCTTATCTCCAATTAACCACCAAAAAACTAGAAGTGGAATTGTAACTCAAGTGGTAGAGTGCTATCAGGGATAGCACACAGGTGAGACCAAGAGAGAAAAAGGAAGGAAGGGAGAAAGAGAGGGAAAGAGGGAGGGGGGAAAGAGAGGGAGGGAGGGAGGGAGGGAGGGAAAAAAGAAAAAGTTCAACAAAACTGCTGGCCTGTCAGATAAAAGACCCTACATTCTAGAACATGACATATTAAATTGCATAATTTTTCTAAGTTGTACAGCAAATAATTCAAATGTTATAAAATTTCAATAGCATGTATTTTTCAGTTGTTCTTCAGTTTTGAAGCTTTCACAAATTTTGTAAACTTTAAAAACAAAGAATCTTTCTGAGAAGTAACAGTATAAACAGTGGTGACTCATGCCTATAATACCAGCTACTCAAGAAGCTGAGATTTGAGGATCAAAGCTTGAAGCCAGCCTGTAAGGAAGATTCTTATCTCCAATTAACCACCACAGGGATAGACATGGAGCTGTGACTAAACTGATAAGAGTATTAACCTGTGCAAAACGTCTCAGGGATAGCACTCAGGCCCTGAGTTCAAGCCCTAGGACCAGCATTTAAGCGGGGTGGGGAGCGCGCGCGGAGAGGAGCAAGATATAGTTTTACCCCAAAAGGGCCTCTACTGTACTTCTTCCCCTTCATGTCTGTAAAAGCATAGATTCAAGCTTAAAAGGCACTAAGTGGCATGTAGAAGCCTTACAAGCTACATTTCCATTTTTTCCTGTAGCTTTTCCCTATAAAGTGCACAAAGCAGAAAGTGATAAGCAATAAACATAGATGTGGAAGTGCTTCCAAGAAGAATGGAAGTGTACTTAAGCATTTGAAAACACAGGAGAGATCACATCATTTATTTCTGTGTCCTGTTTCAGCTCTTCCCAGACAGTCCAAGATCTGCCATTCCTGGGGATCTTGACCCATGGTGGCAGCAGCAGAAATTAGACATCTAGGGGCCAGCTGGGCTCTTGAATCTTCTAGTTAAGATGCTATTGAGATTTTTTATCCACAGGTGGTCTCCCAACAACTGCGTCCCGCACAGCAGCCTGAGTAGAATTACCAATATGAGCAGAAGCCTGCAAAAGTCCATTTATTCAACATGTCAGCTAATAATACAACAAAAGTACCAAGAAAGCAAGTGCTTGGTGATAAATCCTCAAGTATCCCCTCCATCAACATCAGCGCACTGCAGAAGCAGGAGAGTGAGGAGGAGGGCTGCAGGGGAGCTGTGATCGCAGATGACTTCTAAAAGTTGGTAGGACATCTGCTCCATAACTGGGATGGAAGCTCACTGGCTTTGCTCACTGCCTTAATCTTTTCACAGAAAAAGAAACAAACCAGTCTCAAAACTATAAGACAGGGGATCATATCCACGTTAAAAGCCATTAGCTTTGTAAAAGATTTAAAATGGAGATGGAACACTTCATTGAGTTTACATTCTTTTCAAGCTCTTGTCGTTCAGGGAAGCAATAATCAAGAGGCTGTAGATAGGGAGACTCATCAATATTCAACGTAAGAGTGTTTAATAAAAAATTTCTCATGAGGAAGACTTCTAAGCTGGAATCTCTCTTACATTAAAAGGGTCATTTTTAGGAGCCGGGAGTTTGGCCTAGTGGTAGAGTGCTTGCCTAGCATGCATAAAGGCCTGGATTCGATTCCTCGGTACCACATGCATAGAAAAAAACTGGAAGTAATGCTGTGGCTCAAGTGGTAGAGCTCTAGCCTTGAGAAAAGTCCACACCACGACTAGCAAAAAAAAAAAAAAAAGAGAGAGGGGGGTGTCATTTTTAGGGATGTTAAGATATTAGGAACAAATATATTAATAGTCTAAATAAAATGTAAAGGTCATCATGATAAAAAATAAACAATGCAAGTTTCTCCAGCCTTCATAAGTATCTGTCCATCATCCAACCAACCTCCTAAACCAGGACCACTTACCTGTTCTAATACATACGCTGCACCAGAATCAATAGCTCCACCCAGCTCACGATATTGACCGGAATATCTGATGTACCCCCAGGTGAGGAGGGCTATTAACAGCAGGCCAACCATAAAGTTGAACAGCTGGGCCACAGACTCCAAACCAATGAAGCCAGTAAGGCCTGAGGCTATATACAAAGCTGCAATGCCTGTGAACAGTACTGCTGGGGTTTGGAAGGTGCTGAAAACGTTCTTGCTACTATTGTGCTTGCAGAAATTCTCATAGAGCTCCTTGATTTCCTCCTCCAGCTCCTGCTGATAACGAAAGCTGAAATCCTTCCCACCCATCTTTTTGGTCTTCTTAAATTGGTCCAAAGCAAGTTGCCTAAATTCACAGTGCTTCTGATCTAAGATGTCTGGAGACAAATAAGGTTTCTCTCCTCCACAAACCTAAAAATAATGAAGACATGTTTATGCTATGTTGAACATTCCTTTCAAGTGTCAGATGGCATAAGTAAAAAAATACAGAAAAGGTTAGGATGTTTTAAGATATTAGACATTAACTAGAGCAAGTGTGGACTGTGATCACAGAAAGGTTGTGTCAAATACAAACATACACACACACACACACACACACACACACACACACACACCATACACAATTCAAAGATGGCCAAGTCCAATGAAGTCAGACTTCATACTTAAATAACAAGTGTAACAATCAGCAAAGCAGGAATATGCTAAGAAAGCCTGGTTAGAAATGGTAATCATTAGAGACTGCAATAGTAAGATAATCTAAAAACACACTGTTGCCATATCATCTTCAGTATAGTAAAGAGGTTCAATTTCAGGCTTTTGAAGGCAGTAGCAATACTCAGGTCTACAGAGAGAGAAAAGGCAGATGACTCATACCTCTTCCATGTTGTTATAATAAATGTCCTTTGCAGAGGCTGCAGCTGCTAAATTGTTGGCTTCAGCGGTAGCCTTAAAAAAAAAAAGAAGTGGTAACCTCTCTCTCTCTCTCTTTTTGTGGGTAATGGGGCTTGACCTCGGCTTGGACACTGTCCTTGAGCTCTTCAGCTCAAGGCTACCACCCTACCCTTGAGCCACTTCCCGCTTACTAGAGATTAATTGGAGATAAGAGTCTCAGGTCCTTTTGTGTCTGGGCTGGCTTTGAACCTTGATCTTCAGATCTCAGCCTCCTGAGTGGCTAAGATTATAGGCGTGAGCCACTGGTGCCCAGATTAAAACATCTGCTTTTTTTTTTTTTTTTTTTTGCCAGTCATAGGGTTTGAATCAGGGCCTGGGCACTGTCCTTGGGCTTTCTCAAGGCTGGTGCTCTACCACTTGGAGCTGCAGTGCCAGTTTTGGCATTTTCTGTGTATATGGGTACCAAGGAATTGAATGTAAGCCTTTGTGCATGCTAGGCAAGCATTTGCTCCCAGACCAAAACATCAGTCCTCAAACCTCAGAAACTTTAGCATAAATTAAGTTTCCAAAACGTAAGAAAAAGACAATTTCCTTGCTTCAATTTTAAATTCATGAAATATATGCAAAGCTTTGGTTAGGGATGTAGCTCAGTGGTAGAATAGACTGCTTACTTAACATGTGCCAAGCCTTGGATTCAGTGCCAAGCCTTGGGTTCAATGCCAATTAGAAGAAAATAAAAAAACCTGGCTGCCAGTGGTTCACACCTATAATCCTAAGTACTCAGGAGGCTGAGATCTAAGGACTGCAGTTTGAAGCCAGCTTGGACAAAAAAGTCTTTGAGACTCTCATCTGCAATAAACTATTCAAAAAAGCTAGAAGTGGAGTTGTGGCTCAAGTGATAGAGTGCTAGTCTTGAGATACAAGGTCAGAGAAAGCATCCAGGCCCCAAGTTCAAGCCCCAAGACTGGCAAAAACAAACAAATAAATAAAAGCAGGGACTGGGAATGTGGCTTAGTGGCAGAGTGCTTGCCTAGCATACATGAAGCCCTCGATTCAATTTTATCACCACATAAACAAAATAAATTTAAAAATACAAATAAAAGCCAGGTGCAGTGGCTCAGGCCTATAATCCTAGCAAGCCCAGGCACTAGTCTATGAGACTCTTATCTCTGATTAACTACCAGGAAGCTAGAAGTGGTATTGTGACTCAAGGGGTAGGGCAGTAGCCTTGAGCTGAAGAGCTCAAGGACAGCGCCAAGGCCATGACCAACAACAACAACAAACAGAATTTGATATTTTGGCAATAGATATTCTCATATTCAGCAAGTCAGAAAGTATGTTTTAATTGAAAATAAAAAATCTGAGCAGTGAATCTAAATAGACTTGCACTACTAAAGTGAAGTACAGATGAATGGAAGCTACCTGGATAAATTTCACCTAGATAATGGAAGTAGTGTTTTCCAAAGTGTATCTGGAGGGAAGAACAGGCCCAGAGAGGAGAAGTTGCTCTACAACCCCACTGTGAGAGGGTGCACCGCTGCCATCAAACGTGCTAAAACGCAACAGACATCTGCATAATGGGCAAGGAGAGTAATCAGTCTTTCTTTTTCTTTCTTTCTTTTTTTTTTTTGGTAGGTCATGGGGTTTGAACTCAGGAACTCGGCACTGTCCCTCAGCTCTTTAGCTCAAGGATGGCGCTCTACCACTTTGAACCACAGTGCCACTTCCAGTTTTCTGGTGGTTAACTGGAGTTTATTAAGAAGAGTCTCATGGACTTTTGTGCCTGGGCTGGCTAAGATCCTCTGATCACAGCCTCCTGAGTAGCTAGGATTATAGGCATGAGTTGCCAGTGCCCAGCATACTGTCTTCTTACAGTACATGGCTTTATCATATATAGGGTCAACTCCATTAAAAAGGATTGTCATTTAGAATATCAAAGAACTGATTACCTGAAGCATGGATTTGGGGTGAGGCAGATCTTCTCCTTGGTAAATTTTAATATATGCCTTAAAATATAAACATAAAAATCGTGAGAAATGCCATTCTAAAATACTTTAAGTTTTGAAAACAGTGATCATACAATTATATTTTCCAAAGGACCTAGAATTGGGAATTAGCAGAAACACAACACACCTTTAAAATGTGCACGTTAGCATTTCTAGTTATCTAAAACATTCTCAAGCAGCACAAGCCTCCTAAGGCTAGGATTCCCATCAGACTCCCCATGCACACTGGCCTCACCACGACCTGTGGGGCAGAGGCTGCCCACCTGGGATAGTTGTGTCACATCTAGATGCCATTTCTTACTCACAGCAACTTCCTAACCACCTCCTGTCCACACCATCTTCCTTGAGGACCAATCTTCCTTTAGGCACAGTAACCACTACTCTAAGAGAGTGCAAAAAAAGAGCCATTTGCTTCTTAGGCACATACTGCCACCCAGTGGCCTATGCTTGGAAGTACATGACGATCTCAAAATGCCTCAAAATTTCCCCCAGGAGACTTGAATATTGACATTCAGAATGGTTTATAATCTTTGTTAGTTTTACCAAAAACCAAACTATTGGAAATTAAAACTCATATTTACCTTAAAATACTCCAGCAGTCCCCGGCAGGTGACTTTTGAACCATTGATCTCCTTTTCCATTAACTTAGATGGGTTTAATACATATGGTATCAGTACCTGCAACTGCTCTTTGAATTCACCAGCAATATCTGTCCACAAGATGAAGGAGGAAACAAGAAGCCATACAGCTTTATTCAACCAAGGTCAGCATAAAAATCAATGCTCATAGTCTATCCAATTATAACATTTGTCTGTGTAAAGGAGGGATAGGGAAGAGGATAGTGCTAGACTGTTTGGTACTTTCTAACTCTGACCAGGTTACTGACACATCTCTGTCCTGAAGTGCCTTTGTCTCTTTTGCTCTTATCATCTCTAGGTAAGAAAAGAATGTACAGAGCATCTTATCCTGGTTTTCATTTTGAGATATTTAATCCATTCCCTAGTCTTTTGCTTTTTGTTTTGCCAATCCTGAACTCTTAGCCTGAGTACTACCCTTGGGCTTTCTCAAGGCTATTGCTCTGCTTGAGCCACAGCGCCATTTCCAGCTTTTTCTGAGTATGTGGTACCAAGGATTAGAACCCAGGGCTTTGTGCATGTTAGGCAAGCACTCTACCACTAGACAACCTCCCAACCCTATTCCCTAGTCTAAAGAAATATCAATTCTGTTATCTGGGTACTGGTGGCTCATACCTGTAATCCTAATTACTCAGGAAGGTGAGATCAGGAGGTTGCTGTTAGTCCCAGCAGATAAATCTACTAGATTCAATTTCTAAAATAACCAGCAAAAAGTAGAGTTGAAAATGTGGCTCAAATGGTAATCAGCTGAGTAAGCAAGAAAAGTGAATGCAAAGCCCTAAGTTCAAACCCCAGGAGCATCAGCAAGAAAAAAGAAATTTCAGTGCTGTGTTTTGGGAGACAGAATTGGTTTTGTTGGGGAAAGGGTTGTTGTTGTTATTGACTTGTTTCTTTGTTGTTTTGTGACCGAGTCTCACTATACAGCCCAGGCTGTCCTTGAAACTAAGTCTCCTGCCTGTGCATTCCAAGGAAATTTCACTTTTCAGAGAGTAAGGTCTTCAAAACAATGTCATAGGACTAGGCAAGACTCTTATATCATCCTTTCAAATCAACTTGAACTTGAAAACCATTCATTTGCTCTGTGTGTGTGTGTGTGTGTGTATGTACACACACACACACACACACACACACACACACACACACACACACACACGCACTCATGCTGCTCCTGGGGCTTGAACTCAGGGCCTGCCTGGGCTCTGTTCCTGAGCCTCTCTGTGTTCAAGGCTAGCACTCTACTGCTTGAGCCACAGTGTCACTTTCAGCTTTTTCTGAGTAATTTATTGAGGATTAGAGTCTCATGAATTTCCTGCCTAGGCTAGCTTTCAACAGTGACTCTCAGATATCAGCCTCCTAGGATTACAGAGGTGAGCCACTGGCACCTGGCTCGCTCTATTTTTACTAATAGTTTAATGCTAAAAGAAGTAGAGGAACCTGTTCCCCCATGGTATTATTTCTTGGTAACTCCTCAGAGGCCTCAAGATAAAGATGATCATGATGATAGAAAAAGCGACAAGTTCTAAGCAGGTTCCACAAAAGTTTGAGAGAATTATCATGTAAGAACTCTTTCTGCGGCCGGGAGTTTGGCCTAGTGGTTAAAGTGCTTGCCTAGCATGCACGAAGACCCGGCTTCGATTCCTTGGTACCACATACATACAAAAAAGCCGGAAGTGGTGCTGAGACTCAAGTGGTAGAGCTCTAGCCTTGAGAAAGTCCAAGGACAGTGCTCAGGCCCTGAGCTCAAGCCCAGGACTGGGGGAAAAAAAAAAAAAAATCTTTCTGCAAAGTAAGAATGAGCAAGTCCAACACAGAATTAAAATACTTGAGCCTTGAGCTAAAGAGCTGAGGGACAACACCTAGGCCCAGAGTTCAAGTCCCATGACTAACAACAAAAAAAGAATTAAAATACCTAGAAGCTGATTTGTGTATTATCTTTCTAGAAAAGTTCTTACTCCTATCAAAGTAAAACTCTTTAAACTCCATAAACCTACTTGAATGTGAAAAAGATTAAACTAAAAAAAAAAAAAAAAAAAAAAAAGGGGGAGGGAAGGGATTTGTAGGGCTTGAACTCTGAGCCTGGGCCCTGTCCCTGAGCACTTCAGCTCAAGGTTATCACCCTACCCCTGGAGCCAAAGCGCTACTTCCTGTTTTCTAGTAGTTAATTGGAGATAAGAGTCTCTAGGACTTTAGTGCCTCCAGCTAGCTTTGAAGGTGATCCTCAGATCTCAGCCTCCCGAGTAGCTAGGATTATAGGCATGAGCCACAGATCCTGCCTGGCTATCTCATTACTTTCAATGGTTTTGTTTGTTTAGATATGGTCTCCAGATGCTGGTTTAGAACTGAAGATCTTCCTGGGTGCAGGGATTGTAAATGTGCTCAACCACACCTTGTAATGACTCCATTTTATCCCTTTGGGCATGCTAATTTAGACAGTTCCTCATAAACACATTTGGGGGCCATGAGTTTGGCCTAGTGGTAAGTGTGCCTGCCTAGCCTGCACGAAGACCCAGGTTCAATTTCTTGGTACCACATACATATAAAAAGTGGTGTTATGACTCAAATGGCAGAGCTCTAGCCTTGAGAAAGCCCAAGGACAATGCTCAGATCCTGAGTTCAAGCCCTGGGACTGGGAAAAATAAACAATCACATTTGGACTATTTCCGCTTATTCTATATTTAACAACACCCAAGTACATATCCTTATACATATATATATATATATATATTTTTTTTTTGCCAGTCCTGGGCTTGAGCTCAGGGCCTGAGCACTGTCCTTGGACTTTCTCAAGGCTAGAGCTCTACCACTTGAGCCTCAGCACCACTTCCGGCTTTTTTTTTTTTCTATGTATGTGGTACCGAGGAATCGAACCCGGGTCTTCATGCATGCTAGGCAAGCACTTTAACCACTAGGCCAAACTCCTGGCCCCCTTATACATATATTTTTATCCAGTTATTCAGACAGTTCCTTAGATAAAATACTAAAAGCAAAAGCAAAATACTGGATCAAAGAATACAAATAATATAAATTCTGATACTGCAGCATTTTTTGTGAAAAAAGACTTACACTGATATATTTGTGCCTTTTTGGTTATTAACTGCCGCACACATTTTCAGTAATATATGCAGAGCTTTTTGTTTGGTTTGACTGGTTTTGTATTATTAGAAACTGACTCCAGAGCCATGAGAATTCTAGGCAAGCATTCTACCACTGAGCTTTATACCACAAATCTGTAATCGTTTTTGGATTTGCCTCTTCATGTAAGAAAGAAAGAATTAAACCTTAGAAATGTATTTTAGCCAGGCTTGGTGGCTCACGCCTGTAATCCTGGCTACTCAGGAGGTTGAGATCTAAGGATTGCGATTCAAAGCCAGCCTGGGCACTAAAGAACGAGAGACTCTTATCTCCAATGAACCACTAAAAAACAAGAAGTAGGGCTGAGGCTCAAGGGGTAGAGCGGTAGCCTTGAAGAGCTCAGGGACAGTGCCCAGGCCCAGAGTTCAAGCCTTATTACACCCCCCCCCCAAAAGAAAGAAAAAGAAATGTATTTTATAGTTCCATCTTAGACAAGGGTACCAAACAGTACATAGGGAAGAGACTAACTGATATAAGCAAGAAACAGCATAATCCATACTTGGTGATTAAACCATTCACAATCTGTATATATGTATAGACATTTAAACAGTGCCTAGCCCCCCCCCCCCCAAACATATATCCATCTAGAGGCTCAGATTGTGATCTCATTTGGAAATAGTCTCTGCAAATGTACTTAGCTAAATAAAGTAAGGTCTTGCTGGATTAGAGTGGCCTCACATTCCAAGACTAGTGAGTGAGCCCATATGAAGAAGGGAGAAGACAAAGAAGGCAACTCCATGACAATGAAACAAGATTGGAGTGACAGCCATAAGCCAAAAATGCAAAGGTTTGCTAGCAACTACCAGAGCCTAGGAGGGAGGCATGACATTCACTCTCAGAAAAACAGCCTCAGTTTTGGGCCTTCTGAACTATGAGGGAATAAATTTCTATTGTCTGGGGCACCTGATTTGTGGTAACAGTCTGAAAAAAAACCCTATTTCCTGGGAAAAACAAATAATGGAATTGCCATTTTTATAGGTTTTTACCTGATAACCTGAGACCATAAGGCAAGGACATGAAAAAAAAAAAAATTCACTCTAATCCATTCTCTCCTAAACATTGCAACTTAAAAATTCCACTGGACAAGTCAATGTAGGTTGGTAAAAGTAAAGCTAACAATAGAGCACTGCTAACACTCAAAGAACATATTACCTACTCACATATATAGGCAAATGTATACTCTCTTATGAAAAGCTGAAAATTCCCTCACAACTGCTTTTTATGTAAGAGATTCTAACTTCACTATTTGCCAAAGCAGATTTCTCTCCCCAAATCAGACCTCAGTCTTGTATTTTTCAATCACCATATAACAAGCTGAAAGTATCCTCCTCAAGAAAGCTATCAGACACCAAAAGATATACTAAGGACATATAGAAGATAAAAGTTAAATCTCTCAAATTCCATTTGTTTTGCAATACTAAGACCAGAGAGAATTTGAATCTTAAATCAGATGAGTAATTTTCTTGAATCAACTGAATCAAAGTAAAAATGATGCACTGCATATTTAATGAGACTAAGAAAAACTTCCCCTTTGAAACTTAAGATCCTCAGGTTACAGAATAGTACACATCTTCTAAAAGACTTCCTCCAAACAACAAAGGAACATTTCAGCAGTGTGCCTTTAGGGCACCACAATCTAGACATGAATTTCTTTACTTTTAACCCAACACTTTAGAGTGGGTTACTTAACCTTCTGCATTTTTGAGGTTCCTCATCTGTAAGATAAAGGAATGATATCAACTTTACAGAGATTACCAGGAGCAGCTTACACAAAACTGGGAACTCAGCTAGGCCTATAAAAGTAGTAGATGCTTATTATCTCCACACTATTGGGAAACTGAGAAACTCAAATAAGCTTATACACAAAGTGCTCAGCTTAACATACATACCCAGGACCTGCCATCAAATGACTCAAGGATGAGGAACCTAAGAGTCCCAGCTGATTGATCCCTCCAAATTGAACATCCTTAGCACTTCCTGACATTAACACATGACCCAGCATCAGGTTTGCTACAATCACAAGTATGGTGGAAATAACAGCTAGGCCACACTTCATGATACCTTCCTTATAAAGCTAATTTTACTTGATAAATACTAGCTAAGTTTGGTCTTCCTTTATTTAGCAGTTTTATTCTTATAAATCAACAACTATAGAATGACTCTCAGAAAGATCATAGTGCCTATTACACATTTTCAGATGGAGAAACAAGTAAGCTAGTTGGTATAAGCAAGTCAGAGAAAACCCTAAACGAGAAACTAAACTATTATTCTAACAGAACACACAACTTCTCTTAAGCATTCAATTGATTTGTAATTGATATTTACTGGTCATTATTTAGTTTCAAAGATCAACATATGTAACACACCTTTCAATTTCCCATTAAACTCAGGGCTTGTGGCCACCTGGAGTCCTGGATGTGGTAAGAGAAAACAGGTGACATCGGAGAAACATGAGTGAATATGATTTCGAACATTCTGAATTTCTTCATGTTGATGTTCCTTCACCTGCCAATGAAGACCAACATTTTACAAACCAAAAACTATTTGGTTTTCTTCACCAGAAATCACTAGTATGAGGACAGAAGAAAAACTTCCCAACTCTGATGGGTCACAATGGCCAATGAGAAAACTCAGAACTCAAGAAATGAATGCAGGCCGGGAGTTTGGCCTAGTGGTTAAAGTGCTTGCCTAGCATGCATGAAGACCTGGGTTCGATTCTTCGGTACCACATAGAAAAAAGCCAGAAGTGATGCTGAGGCTCAAGTGGTAGAGCTCTAGCCTTGAGAAAGTCCAAGGACAGTGCTCAGGCCCTGAGCTCAAGCCCATGACTGGCAAAAAAAAAAAATAAATGAATGCATGGTGTGACTATCCATGCATGCCTTCCATAGCTAAATGAACAGGTACTAAAGAATGTGTTTAAAATGAGTATTGCACAATGTTTAAGAACAAGAGGAGGTTTGTGGATTGGAAAGAAAATCTACCCAGTGAGTGGTGACTAACAAAGGACTCTTATATGAGGCCACATAAACTGGCCTAGCCTGTTTGTATTCATGCCAAAGAAAGTAAATAAGAATACGGAATAGAAATAGAACTAAAATTCTGAATGTAGTCTTCCTAAAAGCACACATAGAACCTGGCTCAAAAACGTGAAATGAAAATTATAACCATTCTTAGGCTTCCGCCCAGAATTCTCCAAAGTCCAAGTACTTTATATTTCCAGGTTTTTAAATTTTAAAATAATAATATTGTAAGTTTATCCTTAAGATTCATACAAATTTAATATATTGAGTGCCATCATCAATATTCTGACTTAAATTCCACTGCCAAAGGCAAATGAGGAATTTTCGCTAGTTTAGAAAATTCCTAAGGGATTATTTTCCCACTTACCTGTAAGCGTTTCTCCAAAAATGCCATTCCTCCTTTTAGTCCATAGTTGTATTCATAAGGGAAACTCCAGTCTCGAATTAGAAACATCAGTGTCTATTTCAGCAAAGAGTAAGACATGTTAAAATACAGCATAAATACATTTAAAAGTAACAACTGAAATACTTCTTTGCATAACACCAAATTTGTCAAAGGAAATAAGCATGTGTTCAAGTCAAGGGTGAAGTTATCAAGCCCAAGTAAACAGGAATAGAAGAGACTGTTTAGAAAAAAAAATTCAAGGAGTTGGGTGAGGTTGGGAGAGGTAGGGGAGGACAATGGAAAGGGTGACATTCATCAGTACAACATTCATCAGCATATTGTACTCATAAACTGGTATGCTGAATTAGAAATCCCTTTGACCAACTACTTAAAGGTAATGTTTAATTTAAAAAATTAAAACGCATACTAAATACAGGGTTCTATCCTAAAAACAAACAGGAGGAATAGTCAGGGAGAAAACATGACACTGCCAAACCATAACATCACATCTGTTATAGAAAACAGAAGATACAGGGGCCGGGAGTTTAGCCTATGGGAGAATGCTGGCCTAGCATGCATGAAGACTGGGGTTCAATTCTTCGGTACCACATACAAAGAAAAAGGCTCAAGTGGTAGAGCTCTAAACTTGAGAAAAACTCAAGGACGGTGCTCAGGCCCTGAGCTGGCCAAAAAAAAAAAGAAAAAGAAAAGAAAACAGAAGATGTAGTCAAGCTTAGAATACAGAATAGTCCCAGAATAAAAAAATAATAGGGAAGCGGGCCTGGTGGCTCACGCCTGTAATCCTAGCTACTCAAGAGGCTGAGATCTGAGAACAGAGGTTCAAAGCCAGGTCTAGCAAAAAAAAAGTCCACGAGACTCTTATCTTCAATTAAGCAGCAGAAAACCAGAAGTGGCACTGTGGCTCAAGTGGTAGAGCGCTAGCCTTGAGCTGAAGAGCTCAGGGGCAGCCACCAGGCCCAGACTTCAAGACCCAGGACAGACCAAAACAAACAAACAAAATAATACTTGGGCTAGGAGTTTGGTCTCATGGTAGAGTTCTTGCCTAGCATGCATGAAGATTCGGGTTCAATTCCTCTATACCATATACATAGAAAAGCCAGAAATGGTGCTGTGGCTCAAGTGGTAGAGCTCTAATGAAGAGAAAGCCCAAGAACAGCACTCCCTGGCACTGGCCCAAAAAAAAAAAAAGGTAAAAAAAACCACTTAACTTTCAAGCCATATAAAAATAGGTAGCAGTCAGATGCTGGTGGTTATTGCTTGTAATACTACTACTCAGGAGGCTGAGGTCTGAGGATCTCAGTTCAAAGCCAACCAGGGCACGAAAGTCTGTGAGACTCTTAACTCTAATTAACCACCAGAAAAATAGAAGCGGTGCTGTAGCTCAAGTGGTAGAGCACTAGCAGAAAGCTGAAGAGCTCAGGACAGTGCCCAGGCCCAGAGTTCAAGCCCCATGGCTGACCAAAAAAAAAAAAAGGAAGCAGGCCAGATCTGACCTGTGAGCTGTGATCTGTGAACCAAAACCAAGACATGCATTATATTCATAGTTAATATATTACCTGGAAGGGTTTTTGGAAAATTTCATCCATTGCCAGACGACCATATTCTGTAAAGAGCTATAAAAAAAAACAAGAGTTATCTTTTGTAAGGCAAATTTACTTCTGTGCTATTCTTTAACAAAATACTAATTTAGCAGATTGGATATTCGTATTGAAACTCCAGTTCTTTTTTTTTTGGGGGGGGGGGCGGGTCATGGGGCTTGAACTCTGGCCTGGGTGCTGTCCCTGAACTCTTCAACTCAAGGCTACCACCCTACCCTTGAGCCACAGCCCCACTTCCATTTTCTAGTGATTAATTGGAGATAAGAGTCTCTCCGCTTTGTAGGCTTTGTATTGTTGGGGTTGGCTTTGAACCTTGATACTCAGATCTCAGCCTCCTGAGTAGCTAGGATTACAGGCCTGAGCTACTGCACCTGGCTTGAAATTCCAGTTCTATAGTTTAAAAAGCCCACAGGAAAACCTTAAAATGATCTTGATTATTTCTCTATTTTCTACATCCCAATTTATCACCAAATCCAGAATCCAACCATTCATCAATTCCATATAGCCTGGAATACTCCTAAATGTCCTCATCCCAGCCCTTGCCTCCCCAGACTATTCTCAAGACAGCTGCCACTATGGCTCTGTTACAAAAACATGGTCACTGAAGAACAGCACACTTCTGCTCAAACACTGTACCCTCATTCACTCTCCAGGCACTACAGATAGCTGTGCCTCAAACAAGTGGACACAGGGCTGCCCGAGGGCCTTTGTTCTAACTTCTCTTTTGGCCTATAGTGTTCTTCTCACAAACAGCCTTGGAATCAGCTCCCTCATTTTCTCACATCTTTATTCAAATAGCTCCTTCTCAATGAACTCTCCCAATACCATCTATCTAAAAGGATTACAATTTTCTAGACAGTATTTCCTACCTCCATCACTTTCTTACCCCCCCCCCCCAGTCCTGGGGCTTGAACTCAGGGCCTGAGTGCTGTCCTTGAACTTTCTCAAGGCTAACGCTATACCCATTGAGCCACAGCACCACTTCTGGCTTTCTCTGTATATGTGGTATATGGTACCGAGGAATCAACCCAGGGCTTTGTACATGCTAGTTGAGCATTCTATCACTCCCAGCCTCCATCACTTTTTTTTTTTTTTTTTTTTTTTTTTTTGCCAACTGGGCTTGAGCTCAGGGCCCAGGCATTGTCTTTGGGCTTTCCCAAGGCTAGAACCCTACCAGTTGAGCCACAGCACTACTTCTGGCTTGTTCTATGTATGTGGTACCGACTTGTTCTATGTATGTGGTACCGAGGAATCAAACCTGGGTCTTCATGCATAATAGGCAAACACTCTACCACTAAGCCAAACTCCCAGCCCCACCTCCATTACTTTTTAAAAGAATTATTAGCATCAATTAGTTGCATGAGGGGAATTAATTTTGATATGTTCATTTATGCATATATATATATATATATATATATATATATATATATATATATATCTTGGCCAGACTCACCACCTCAACCCTAATATACTCCTAATATACTTCCCTCCTTTACTGGTCTGAACTAGTGTCCATCTTCTCTATGAGCATTTAAGTCCCATAGGACAAACACATTTGCCTTTTTATTCACTCTGCTTTTCTAGCAACAACAACAACAATGACAAAAAGCAGTGGACCCACAATAGTTGCCCCATCCAAATACCAAAATGGATTCATTAAGATTATAATGTACATGTATATTTACCTTTTTCTTCTTGAAACCTCACAAAAAGTAAAAACAAAGCTTAAGGTTACATACTCCAAGGACAAACCAGAAAGAGTAGCCACAAATGCTATGAAAGGAAAATAAACAGGAAAGAAATATCAACAAACAAGTAGATTCACTATCAGGCATCCTATGATACATACCTATAATCCCAGCACTCAGGAGGCTAGAGCATTAAGATGACAGAGGCCAGTCTAGACAACAAAGTGATATACTGCCTCAAAGAAAGACAGAGAGAGAGACAGAGACAGAGAGAGAGACGGAGAGAGAGACAGGCAGAGAGAGAGAGACAGACAGACAGAGAGAGAGAGGGAGGGAGGGAGAGGCAGAGAGACAGATGAAAAGTAGAAGTGATAGGATAGGATAGGACAGGACAGGACAGGACAGGACATTCTCTCAGCAGAACCCCTAAAAGAAGTCGAGGAAATAATAAATGTACAATACTCTGTACCATGGTTGTGCAAATGGGGTTAATAACTAAAAGTAATGTTTGAACTCTCTGGGAAGACCACCTACACCTCCAGGTTCCTAACCTCTCAGCCCTAGTCTCTTGTTGCTCTCAAAGAAATGTTAAGTATAATGTCTGAAAAGGCTAAAGAATAAAAAAAAAAATCTAAAGTAGGGTATCAATGGCTTGGGTTTATAATCTGAACTAATTGGGAGGCTGCGATAGGAAAGATTGAGGTTGTAGGTCAATCCAGTCAGAAAAGTTTAAAAGACTCCATCTCCACAGAGGGAGGCTAGACATGACATACCCCTGCCCTGTCATCTCAGCAATAAAAAGTACACAACTGGAAATAAGTGACACCCTAACTTAAAAACAAATAAACAACAAAAGAAAAATAGTGAGCTTGGCAATGGTGCTTCATATCTACAATCCTAGCTATTCTGAGAAGCCCAGTTCTAACCTCCAATTAACGAGCAAAAGAGCCAGAAGTGCCAGGCACTGGCGGCTTATAACTACAATCCTAGCTACTCAGGAGGCAGAGATCTGAGGAATGTGATGTGAAGCCCGCCCAGGCAGGGAAAGCCATAAGAATTAACCATGAAGCAAACCAAAAAAGTGGCTCAACCAAAAGTGGCTCAGGGTACCCAAGCCCTGGGTTCAAGCTCCAGGCCCAGCACGCACTCAAAGTCATAAGTATAGGTGAGGCTCAAGTAGAAGAAAGCCAGACAAAAGAGAAAAACAAAAAGCTGAGTGGAGAGCAAGAGTAAAAGATCCTTGGTATTAACATGCACCCACAAACACACTCTCTGACTCTGTCTCTCTGTGTCTCTCTCTCTCTCACACACACACACACACACACACACACACACACACACACACACACACACCAGTAAAAAAAAAAAAAAAAAAAAAACAAAACAGGGTTAGAGACATGGCTCCAGATGTAAGACAGTGAGACCCTGGGTTTATATCTTAGTACCACAATCAAAACAGTCTAGGCCAGGGGGAGGGTAATGGGTACCAAGACATGTGAAAGGGTATCAATGTATATGAATTAATGCACCTTCTATCTGGCAAATATCACGTAACCCTTTTACTAATTACAATAAAAAAAAAAAACCAGTCTAGGCCAGATATGGCAGCGCATTAGTATATGCCTGTAATTCAAGCTGCCTGAGAAGCAAACATAGGAGGATCAAGGTTCAGGGCCAACCTAGAGACAACTTAGCAATACCCTATCTCAAAAACAAGCCAAAGGGCTGGGAGTCTGGCATAGTGGTAGAGTGCTTACCTAGCATGCACGAAGACCAGGGTTTGATTCCTTGATACCACATATATAGAAAAAAGTCAGAAATGGTGCTGTGGCTCAAGTGGTAGAGCTCTAGCCTTGAGAAACCTCAAAGATAGTGCTCAGGCCCTGAGTTCAAGGCCCAGGACTGGCAAAAAAAAAAAAAAAAAAAAAGCCAAGCACAATAGTGTAGACTGTAATCTCAGCTACTTAGGAAGCAAAGATAGAAGGATTGCCATCTCAGGCCAGCTCCAGCAAAAACCTAAGGCCTAAATCAAAAGACAAAGAGCAACAGGACTAAGGACAGGACTCAAGTCAATGACAGAACATAGGCCTTGGGCCTGGGAGCACAGTCTAGTGGTAGAGTGCTCTCCTAGCATGCACAGAGCCCTGGGTTCAATTCCCTGGTATCACATACACCAAAAAAAAAGTCGAAAGTGGGGCTGTGGCTCAAGTGGCATAACACTAGCCTTGAGTGTTCAAGGAAAAAAATAATATTAAATGAAGTAAGCCAGTCCCAAAGGAACATAGGCTCCATGGTTTCCCTCATTTGTAATAATTAGCACACATCTAGGATTCTCCTAACAGAGGATCACAATAGCTCAAAAGCTATGTACATAGGGTCATACAGGATGAGACTAAACGAAATGAACTCTAGGATAGGGAAACAAGAGTTTATCTTTATTCTTAATAGACTATGTGAAGTTATTTCTTTTCTCTTCTTTTCCCTTACGGTTAATGTCATGTGGTTATTGTATCTGCCTTTGTCACCTGGTGTATATATATATATATATATATATATATATATATATATATATATGTTTGTTTATTTGAAATAGGGAAGAAAAGGGGAAAAACAAAGACAACTAGGAGAAGTCTGGAGGGAAAAGGGGACAAAAAACCAGGAAGGGAGCCAGGTGCTGGTGGCTCACGCCTGTAATCCTAGCTACTCAGGAGGTTGAGAGCTGAGAATCTAGGTTCAAAGCCATCTCCACACAAAATGACCTGAAACTCTTATTGCCAATTAACCTCTAGAAAATGGGAAGTGGGGCTTGGCTCAAGGGTAGTATGGTAGCTTTGAGTGGAAGAGCTCAGAGACAATGCCCAGGCCAGTTCAAGGTTAGACGTCAACTGCCTTATTGGAAATTAGTCAAATCCAACTATATATACTGAACAACAATTCCTTAACCCTCTTACCATGTTTAAAGAAATTTCTGACCCAGCAGCACAGTCGCTCAAGCCTATAGTCCTAGCTACTAAGGAGTTTGAGCTCTGAGGATCACGGTTGATCAAAGCCAGCCCAAGCATTAGAGAATGTGAGACTCTCACCTCCAATTATCCACTAGAAAAAGGGAAGTGGGGCTGTGGCTCAAGGAGTAGGGTGGTAGCCTTGAGCTGAAAGAACTCAAGGACAGTGCCAGGCCCAGAGTTCAAGCCCCATGACAGACAAAGAAAGAAAGAAGAAAGAAAAAGAAAGGAAGGAAGGAAGGAAGGGAGGAGAGGGAAGGAAGGAAGGGAAGGAAAGGAAGGAAGGAAGAAATTTCTGGTGGAAGTAATTGCCTGAGAATAAACTTGTATAAATACTGACTTTAGGAATTGGCAACAAAACAGACAATCTTTCCCAAATCACTACACTGATACACCTGGTACATAAGGGCCACCTTTTCCAAGATCTCACTATGCTGTTGAAATTGTTTTGTTTTGGTGCCAGTCCTGGGCTTCAGCTCAAGGCCTGAGTACTGTCCTTGGACTTTCTCAAGGCTAGAGTTCTACCACTTGAGCCTCAGCACCACTTCCGGCTTTTTTCTATTTATGTGGTACCAAGGAATCGAACCTGGGTCTTTGTGCATGCTAGCCAAGCACTCTACCACTAGGCCAAACTCCTGGCCCCTGAAATTGTTTTAAGTAGGGAGCAAGAATAGGAAGAGTGAGCCAGGCACAGTGCTCACACCTGTAATCCTAGTTACTCAGGAGGCTGAGATCTGAGGATCAAGGATCAATGTTCAAAGCCAGCCTGGGCACAAAAGGACCAGAGACTCTTATCTCCAATTAATCACTAGAAAATGGGAAGTGGAGCTTAGCTCAAGGGTAGGACAGTAGCCTTGAGGTACAGAGTTCAGGGGCAATGCCCAGGCCTAGGGGTAGGATGGTAGCCTTAAGCTGAATAGCTTAGGGACAGTGCCCAGGCAGAGTTTAAGCCCCATGACCCACAAAAAAGAAAGAAAGAAAGAAAGAAAGAAAGAAAGAAAGAAAGAAAGAAAGAAAGAAAGAAAGAAAGAAAGAAGGAAAGAAAGAAAGAAAGAAAAGCATAGGAAGAGCGAGAGAGGGGCTGAAGTGGACTTAAATAGTATACATATATATGAATGGATTTATATACATATATAGACATTTATATAGACAGTGGTGCTGTGGCTCAAGTAGCAGAGCACTAGTCTTGAGAAAACCCAAGGACAGTGCCCAGGCCCTGTGTTCAAGCCCCAGGACTGGCAAAAGAAAAGGAGGAGGAGGAAGAGGAAAAGGAAAAGAAAAATAGATTATGAAAAGGACCCTTGGAAGAATATGTCCCAACTTTCCTGGCAGGGGAAGGAAAACAGAGAAAAGAGTTGCCTCCATCTTTCATCCAGTCCCACTTTTCCTCTGACTGAACAGCAGACAACTCCAACAGCAGCAGCCTAAAGTATAGCAGATGGATGAGGTGAAGGAAATGTCTCTGCAGAAGTTCAACTGCCCAGGGCAGATTGCAAGTAGACTATCTTCTAGAAGAGTTAGTTGCTTAAGAAGATCAAGGCTGGAAGCCAGGCACAGTGGCTCACGCCTGAAATCCTAGCTACTCAGGAGGCTCATATCTGAGTATCACAGTTCAAAGCCAGCCCATTCACTAAAGTCCAGGAGATCCTTATCTCCAATTAACCACCAGAAAACCAGAAGTGGCACTGTGGCTGAAGGTGCAGGGTAGTAGCCTTGAGCTAAATAGCTCAGGGAGAGTGCCCAGGCCCAGAGTTCAAGACCCACGACCGACCAAAAAAAAAAAAAAAGAGGAAGAAGAAAAAGATCAAGGCTGGGAGTTTGACCTAGTGGTGGAGTGCTTGCCTAGCATGTACTATGACCAGAGTTCCATTCCTCAGTACCACATATAAAGAAAAAAAAAAAAAGCCAGAAGTGGTTCTATGACTCAAGTGGTACAACAGTAGCCTTGAGAAAGCCCAAGGACAGTGTCCAGGCCCTGAGTTCAAGGCTCAGGACCGGTCAAAAAAAAAAAATCATCAAGAGGCACAGCTGGAAAAAGTTCACTTTTCCAGGGGTCTTCACTTCACTGGCACTGATCATGAATAAAGGAAAGAAGATAGAGAAGAGGCAGCCACAAATCATGTATGAGAACTGCATTGTTGTGAGGAAATGTAAGGGCAAACCAAATCTAAAGTGGCAAGGCCAGTTCATTTCTATGTTTGACAATTGCTGGTATATTTCAATTCCTTTATTGAACCAACCATATTCAAAGCATACAGTGAATAGAAATGGGACATATACAGCAGACTAAGCTGCTGACCAACAAGACAGATGGGAAAGAAATTCAAACATCCCCTGGATAAAGAAAAGAGCCTATAGCAAAATGTTGAAGAGGACGGTCAAGGAATGGATGAAACTTTTCCCTAATACCTCAAATGTTATCAGCTTTGCTAAGCACAAACAGAAAGTATACCCCCAAAGCACCCAAGATTAACCTAAGAATTCCAGACACAATCAAACATCTCCATGTAGCCCAATAATTTGGGCTATTACTAACTCAAGCACAGGGATAAATACTCAAAACAAGAGGGACTAAACCACAGTACTCTGCCATTCCAAGCACAGCACTGGAAAAGCCTGCCTACCGGGTTACTCTCCTGCTACCACTCTATATTCTATACTTGGTACTCTCCCCTGGGCCAGGATACTACTTGCCTTTCTTCACCACTGCTCCTTTCTCTCTTGCTACATTTGAGCATCTAGCTTTAAGGTGGCACAAATAGCCCAGATGAGTCTGACTCCCCTGTCAAAATCCTGGAGAAAGGTTTTGACACTATCAGCCATCTGCTCAGCACTTAAGACTACCAACTCCACAGAGGAAAGACAAGTGCCACAAGTGCCCCAACTATGGATGTCGCAGGCCAGCACTCACGCAACCAGGGCTCTCTACATCTCTGCTCAATGCTTTTCCTTTCCTGGTAGCCAGCTCCACATCAGGGCCAAGGCACTGCACCCACACTGGACATTCTCATTTATATTTTAATTCTGTCCCTACTGAATGTTAAGAGTTTTAATGTCCAGTTCTTTTTTTAAATTTTCTGTTTTTAACAGAATCTTATTATTGCTTACTTAGTTACAACATCTTATCTATGAGGAAAGGAGTTTACATAGAATAAGCAAAAAACCAACACTAAATCATGAAAAATGCATGCCAAGAATAAGACCTTTAAAGCTTCAGAACCAAAAAGGAATCAGGAATCAGGAATCACAGTGAGAATTCAGCAGCAGTACTGGAAGCAGGACAGCAATGAAGCAATGCCTTCAGAATTCTAAAATATTAGTTCCATTCTGTAATCCTAGAATAAAATAAAAATATTCTCAGATTTGAAAAAGTCATCTCCTGGGGCCAGGAGTGTAGTCTAGTGGTAGAGTGCTGGCCCTGCATGCTTGAAACCCTGGGTTCCATTCCTCGGTACTATATACACAGAAGTGGTAGAAAACTGAAGTGGTAGAAAGCTAGTCTTGAGCAAAAAGTGTCCAAGGACAGTGCCTAAGCCCTGAGTTCAAGCCCCAGGACTAGCCAAAAAAAAAAAAAAGTCATCTCTTGGGCATCCTTAGGAGGCTACTAGAAAATGAGTAAAAGGAACCAAGACGGGTGGGGGATGTGGGGGGGGAGGGAAATGGGTACCAAGACATGTGAAAGGGTATCAATGTATGTGAATTAATGCACCTTCTATCTGGCAAATATCATGTAACCCTTTTACTAATTACAATAAAAAAAAAAGAAAGAAAATGAGTAAACGGGAAAAACAAAACAGTAGAACAATGAAGCAATGAAACAATGAGTCGAAGTTGGAAAATGAAAAGAAATTGTTAGTATGATGGCAAAGCTGCTGGATTGATAGCTGTGCCTATGCCTTCAAAAACCAGTCCAGCCCAGGCACCAGTGGCTAATCTGTAATCCTAACTATTCAAGAGGCTGAGATCTGAGAAGCCTGGCAGGAAAGACCTTGAAACTCTACTAACCACCAAAAAGCTGAAAGTGGAGCTGTGGCTTAAGGAACAGTGCCTAATTCCTAAATTCAAACCCTAGGACTAGCACACATACACAAAAACAAAACATGCTACATGCTGCAGTTCTAACAATTAATAAATTATGAATATGACCTTATTCCAAAATAAAAATTTCACACATGTAATTGAGTTAAAATTAAATCACTAAAATGGACCTGACTAGTGTCCTTATAAGAAAAACAGAAACACAAACAGTAAAATGCTATATTAAAGACAGACACAGGGCCTGGTGTTTGGCCTAATGGTTAGAGTGCTTGCCTAGAATGCATGAAGACCCGGGTTCAATTTTACAGTGGTGTTGTGGCTCAAGTGGTAGAGTACTAGCCTTGAGGAAAGCCCAAGGACAGTGTTCAGGCCCTGAGTTCAATCCCCAAGACTGGCACAAAAAACAAAACAAAACAAAACAGGGCTGGGAGTTTGGCCTAGTGGTAGAATGCTTGCCTAGCATGCACAAAAACCCAGGTTCCATTCCTCAGTACCACATGCATAGCAAAAAGCCGGAAGTGGTGCTGAGGCTCAAGTGGTAGAGTGCTAGCCTTGAGAAAGTCAAGGACAGTGCTCAGGCCCTGAGCTCAAGCCCAGGGCTGGCAAAAAAAAACAAAAAACAACCACAAAAAAACACAGAGGGTGGACAGCCATGTGAAGACAGGCAGAGTCTGAAATGTGCAACTGCAAGTCAAGGGATACCAAAGATTGCCAACAAATCATGAAATGCTATAAAGAAGCAAGAAGTGATTCCCAACTCCAGGCTCAGAGAGCCTGGCCTGCCAATGCCTTGATTTCTGACTTAAGGCCTCCAGAATTATAGAATGATTCTGTCCCTTTAAGCTACTCACCTTTTGGCACCATTACAATAGTCCTTGTAAAAGCTAAGATGATGTGAACCATGACTCTCTCAAGCACTTGATATAGCACTAGACCCTCAGACTTACACAAAGTAGGTATTTGAAAAATGTGAAAAAGAAAAAAGCTTAGAAATAGCATTTAGGATTTTTTTTAAAGCTGGACACTGGTGGCTCATGCCTGTAATCCTAGCTACTAAGGAGGCTGAGATCTGAGGATCACAGTTTGAAGGCAGAAGAGAACTCAAGGTAGCTTTTCTTTGCTATCATACTAACAATTTCTCCAATTAACTACTCAAAAACTGGAAGTACTGTAATCCTAGCTACTGGAGGCTGAGATCTGAGGATCAAAGTTCAAAGCCAGCCTGAAAACTAAAGATCATGAGACTCTTTTTTTTTTTTTTTTCAATCCTGGGGCTTTAACTCAGGGCCTGGGCACTGTCCTTGGGCTTTCTCAAGGTTGAGCCACAACACCACTTCCAGCTTTTTCTATGTATGTGGTACCAAGGAATCAAACCTGGGTCTTTGTGCATGCTAGGCAGGCACTCTACCTCTAGGGCCAAACTCCCAGAACCAAGACCATGAGACTCTTCATCTCCAATTAACCACTAGGAAAAAAAAAAAAAAAACCTGAAGTGGCACTAAGGCTCAAGGGATAGGATGGTAGCCTTGAGCTGAAAAGCTCAGGGACAACGCCCAAGCTGAGAGTCCAAGCCCCACAACCACAAAATAAATAAATTAATTAATTAAAATAGAGTACTTGAGACTCTTATCTCCTATCTCCAATTAACTGTCAAAAAACTGGAAGTAGTATTGTGGCTCCAGGAATAGTGAGGTAGCCTTGAGCTGAAGAGCTCAGGGACAATGCCCAGGCCCAGGGTTCAAGCCCTAAGACTGACCAAAAACAACAGAAAAAAAAAAAAAACCCCACAGGAAGTAGAGCTTTGACTCAAAGTAATAGAGCCCTAGCCCAGAAATACGTCCATGCTCTGAGTTCAAGTCTCACAACCTCAAAAAAAAAAAGAGCCGAACATCTGTAGTTCCCACCTGTAATCTTAGCTAGTCAGGAGGCTAAGACCTAAGAATCACCATTTAAAGCCAGCCAGGTCAGAAAAGTTTATAAGACTCATCTCCAACCAATAAAAAGGAAGAACTGGAAGTATGGCTCATTTAGTCACCATGAGCAAAAAGTCTGAGTAAGAGTGAGGCTCAAAGCTGAAGCCCAGATAAACATGTGGAAGAACATGGGTTTGATCCCTAGCACCACCAACCCCCCTCCAAAAAAAAAACTGGTGACATATCCAAGTTTTGACATGAGTTGGGCATAGTTATACATCCTAGCATCCAGGAGGCTGAGGAAGGAGGATCTCAAGGCCAGCCTGGGCTGCATAGTAAGACTGTCTCAAAAAAAAAGTCTTGTCAAGCGTAGATAGGAAATATTCAACAGGACCACTGTGTTCAATCACTGAGTCAGACATTAGTAGAAAAGTCAATTATAAAGGACAAACAATTTTGGTTAACATTAGGATTCATGTTAAAGAATGATTCTTTTGCATGGTGGCTCACACCTATAATCCTAGCTACTCAGGAAACTGAGATCTGAGGATCAAGGTTCAAAGCCAGCCCTGGTACAAAAGGACTTGAGACTCTTCTCTCCAATTAACCTCTAGAAAATGGGAAGTGGGGCTTGGCTCAAGGGTAGGGTGGTAGCCTTGAGCTGAAGAGCTCAGGGATCATGCCCAGGCCCAGGGGTAGGGAAGTAGCCTTGAGCTGAAGAGCTTAGGAACAGTACTCAGGCCCAGAGTTCAAGCCCCACAATCACCACCAACAAAAAAAAGATATATATTTTTATTATATATTTATTAATATAACATATAGCATAATAAATATTTATATATACACTATACGTTACATTATATTATATATAAGGTGTGTGTGTTATGCCAAGCCCACTCAATTTTAGGGTCTTACTGCTCACTGCTCATTCTCCTGTAGTATTTATCCTCAGATATACCTGAAGAACTGTCCATATTCTCTACTCAAAGGCCATTCCTAGCCACCCCTGCTCTACCTTAGCAACAGATACAGAGTATGGAGAATTACTATGAACAGAAAACCTTTCTCCACATTGCAATCATTTGCTAGCTCTAGAACTTTCCTCTACAATAAAACGATTTTTATATTGCCCAGTCTTGCATATGCTAGGTTAGTTCTCTACCCCTGAACTACATCCTCAACCCCTCAGCCTGAAAACTTTAAATGATGGATTATGATATTAAAATATTTGTGAAGGGATATATACCTGCAGCTGTTGAAGATCATCTTCCTGAATGTTGTGGGACAAATTGTAAATCTGGAAAACAAAAATCCAAATTGATACTACTCTAGCATTCATCAAACAAATCCTAAGTAAACCTGAAACACTGAACAGAAGTTTTATACTATTAAATGTTTACATATAAGATCATGGGGTCTGGGCAGGGCGGCTCATGCCTATAATCCTAGCTACTCAGGAAACTGAACTCTGAGGATTGTAGTTCAAAGCCAGCCAGGTCACTAAAGACTATGAGATTCTTATCTCCAATTAATCACCAGGAAACCAGAAAACCATGTGGCTCAAGGGGTGGGATGGTAGCCTTAAGCTGAAGAACTCAAGGAAAACACCCAGGCCCAGAGTTCAAGTCCCAGGATCGACAAAAAAATAAAAATAAAAAAGTTTATGAGGGAAGTTTATACAGTAATACTATTTGTCTTTTGGAAAAATTATGAGTACAAAGCTGAAATCACAAAATGCTTAACAATTTATAATGACTTGAGGTTGCTCAGAATACTTTATTATAAAAGTAGAAAAATAATTTAGCTCCTTCTTGGTCTTCTAACAGCTTAATGTATATCAACAGTTCTGAAAGGAACAGTTATATACCATCACAAGAATTCTAACAGAACTAAAACTAGATGCCTTCACTATATTTCCTCTTATTTCCAAGTAAAGTTTTACCTGAACAGAACTAGTCATGGTACTTAGCGCGAAGATAGTAGCACAGTCTTTCACAGTTGATTGGCTGTCAAATGCCCCTTGAGTATCCATTAAAATAACTGCAACCTAAAGAAAAACCAAGAAAAACAGGTTAAAGTGAGGAAGGGGAAAGTGTAAATGAGAAATTAAAAACTACAGGGAGCATTTATATAACTAATAAACTCAGAGGTTCTATATCATTTTGCTGGAGAGGATTTGCTGAAGACGATTATCTTCTCTGACCTGATTAAGACATATGAAACAAGGGTATACAGGTGGCATAGAAAAACCTAATGATGTACAGCCGCTTAGCTCACTACGCATCTAAGGAGTAAAAAATCCCAGCACCAGGGGGAAAATAAAGAGGAAGACACTGTGTAAAAGAGATTACAGGTCATGGTAGAGCATTTGCCTGGCATGTATTAAAACCCTGGATTTGATCCCCCAAACACTTCACAAAGAAGATATAAGTGAGTAGTATACAATGCTAGGGCTGTGGGAAGTGAATGACCACCTTCCAAACAGTGAGATCCCTCAGTCCCAGGGCTATCTACCCAGGCACAGTTAAGAAAGAATATGAACAACTGAGAGTTCAGATTCTGGAAAGTGAAAACTGGGGTGGAGGAAAGAGAAGCACACTGACAGCTACATTCTGTTAAAATTCTAGCACTAAGTATCTGACCTTTTATACTATATTCACACATTACTACTATTATTATTATTATATGATGCCAAAGTTTCACTCAGGGGTCTTTTTTTTTTTTAGCCAGTCCTGGTGCTTGAATTCCTGGGCACTGTCCTTGGGCTTTCACAAGGCTAGTGTTCTACTCCTTGAGCCACAGTACCACTTCTGGCTTTTTCTGTGTTGTGGTTCCAAGGAATCGAACTAAAGGCTCTGAGCATGCTGGACAGGCACACAAGCCCAGCCCTCAGGGGCCTTATACTTGCTAGGCTTGCTTGACTAGCACTCTTGTTACTCTAGTCTGACTTTTGCTGGTTAACTGGAGATGGAGTCTCATGGACTTTTCTGCCTAGGCTAGCTTCAAACCGTAACCTTCTAAGTCTCAGCTAGGATGCTAGGATGAATTACAGTCATGAACCATAAGGGCCTAGTTGCCACTCTTTTTTTTTTTTTTTTTGGTCAGTCACAGGGCTTGAACTCTGGGCCTGGGTACTGTCCTTGAGCTGTTCAGCTCAAGGCTACCGCCCTATCCCTTGAGCCACAGAGCCACTCCCGGTTTTCTAGTAATTAATTGAAGATAAGAGTCTTACTCACTAACTTTGGTGCCCAGGCTGGCTTTGAACCAAGATCCTCAGATCTCAGCCTCTTGAACAGCTGGGATTACAGACGTGAGCCACTACATTCAGCTTTTTTTGGTCAGAGACCAGGACTCGAACTCAGTATCTAAAGCTTTTGCTCATTGGCTAATGCTCTGGGCCACTCCGGCCACCACTTGAGCCACTCTTCCAACCCCAATGCACAATTTTTTTTTTTTTTTTTTGCCAGTCCTGGGCTTGAGCTCAAAGCCTAAGCATTATCCTTGGATTTTCTCAAGGCTCAAGCTGTACCACTTGAGCCTTAGCACCACTTCCGGCTTTTTTCTATATGTGGTACCAAGGAATCAAGGCCAGGTCTTCGTGCATGCTAGGCAAGCACTCTACCACTAGGCCAAACTCCTGATCCCTAAATCTTTTTCATCCTTACCTTCTTCCCACCTGGCTTCTCCATGGTGAAGACTTCACTCCATATCTGAATTCCAGTAGTTTCTGGGTCAGAGCCTCCTCGCCATGAAAATCCTGTTAATGGTTCTTCTGGGTCACCCAACCAATTTGAATGGCCACCTTCCTTCTGCAGAAGTAAGATATACCCACTAAACTGCTGGTACTTGATTTTTGGGTTTTTTGGCTGAGATACTAAGTATTGAATCACACCTCAAGCATGGTAAGTTCCAAAACTAAACTATACATTCCTACCTCCCACATTAAATCTCTTTTTTTTTTTTTTTCCCCCTGCCAGTCGTGGGCTTTGGAACTCTGGGCCTGGCGCTGTCCCTATGCTCCTTTTGTTCAAGTCTAGCACTGTACCATTTGAGCTGCAGCACCAATTCTGGCTTTTTCTGTGATTAATTCAAGACAGTTTCATGAACTTTTCTGCCCAGGCTGGCCTCAAGCTCTATCCTCAGATCTCAGCCTCCTGAGTAGCTAGAATTACAGGCTGTTTTTTGCTCTTTTCTACCTTGTAATAAACTAATTCTTACTTACCTGAGAATACAAGTATCGCAGCATAAAGTCCAGAATAAAGGATTTGCCCTTTCGGAAGGCACCAGCCACTGATACCACCACCACATCAAGATCTCTAATGTGTTCCTGTAGAAGGATGCTAGTCAAAGCTTTTTCTTCTA